>NC_137784.1:27887290-29087290 GCF_963455305.1 Plecotus auritus
CTCTTATTAGTGAAATGCTCAGGTCTTATGCTTGGTATTTTCCTCATAGTTCCAGAACAGACACAATAGAGAATTATAGAGCAAGTGACTAAGATTGTAGATTGGAAAAATAGAATCATTCATTGAGGTGACTATAGGCAAAGTTTTAAAATAATAAATCCCCAAATCTATACATATAAAGAGGTAATATGCTAATTGCTGTTACGGTGTCCCCAAAACGACAAATTTGCATATTGATGCTGGCGAAGCAGAGGGTGAGCGGCT
Source organism: Plecotus auritus (assembly GCF_963455305.1). Lineage (NCBI taxonomy): Eukaryota > Metazoa > Chordata > Mammalia > Chiroptera > Vespertilionidae > Plecotus > Plecotus auritus. Next base: position 27,887,555 of record NC_137784.1, read on the forward strand.
GGAGCCAAGGTACCCAGGGGTCTGAGGAGAGCACCTGATAGGAGCCAGACTGCAAAGAAGGAAGAGGAAGTGGTCACTGGGAGCTCTTCCAATCCCCCTGCACGGACACCCTACCCCAGCCCCTGCACCCCCAGGGGAACGGGGAGGCTGACTAGATGGGGAGAAGACCCAGCCTTGGGGGTAGCTGCAGCCCACACCTGTGACTCCTGATCTCTTCACCCACCACCCCCACCGCAATAACACACCAGCGACCACCCGTCAGTGGTCAGTGCCCCCAAGGCACCTGGGGCCCATGGCCCACCACTGCCAGGCCCCCTCTGCTAGGGCTGGGCACGCCTCTCCTCCCTACAACTTCAGACCCAGGTGGAGGCAGGCCTGTGCGGCCCCCCAGGGTCAGACCCTTCCCCCCCAATAGCATCAGTGCTGTCTCCACAGCAGAAGCACACTGAACCTCGCTGGAGGCATGGCTAAACCCGCCCTCCTAGCCCGCCTGGCTCTACCCTGGCCCAGCCCCCACCCAGCTCCAGAAGATTGGAGCCCCGCCCTGAGCAGGTACAGCTGCAAAACAGCCACATACAATTTAAAGAATGGTGCCAAACGGGAAGGTTTGACAGTTACTCCCCTTTGGCCTTGCCACCCCCTAGTGCCCCCTAACTCCGTGCCCCCCACCAGCGCATCCAGGGACAACCACCGCTACAGGGCTGCTGGCCAGAGCCTGCCCCTCTGAGGCCTGCGGAACCCTCTGCAAAGCTTCCATAGCTGCAGCCCCAGGAAACAATCATGCCCCCCTCCCCTGTTCAGCACCTGCTACCTGCGAGGGTACCCATGAGCTTAAAAATAACAATCCCTTCCCATTTAGACATCACTTACTTGATGGAACATTTCTAGGTTTATTAGCTCAGAACCTCCTCATGACAACCCAGTGAGGTAGGCGGAGAAGGGATTACAGTTCCCATGGTATATGCATATGTATTCAGAAATGAAGCTCAGAGAGGAAAAGTGTCAAGCCCACTGGTTCCCAAGGTGCAGTACACGCCCCACAGGGGTGGGGGGCAATTTGATTTTAAGTGGGGGCAATTCGAGAATGAGTTAACAGTGAATTTTTGCATTTCTTATGGTTCTAGAGGGCCTCAACTACAGCATATCCTACATAATAAAAGGCTAATATGCCAATGACCGAATAGTGGCATGACGGGTCACTATGATGCGTGCTGACCTCCAGGGGACAGACACTCAATGCAGGAGCTGCCCCCTGGTGGTCATTGTGCTCACCCAGAAGCTGGGCTCAAGGCTGGCGAGCACAGGGGCAGTGGTGGGAGCCTCTCCGGCCTCCATGGCAATGCTAAAGATGTCCGACTGATGGCTTAGGCCCACTAAGCCATCAGTCAGACATCCTTCCAGGGCTCTCGGACTGCTAGAGGGCGCAGGCCAGGCTGAGGGCCCCCCACGTGCACGAATTTCGTGCACTGGGCCTCTAGTATGCATATAAAACATATTACCACCATAAAAGGTCACTTCTTGGTCTGCCCCTTTCCCACCAACCTTGAACAAGTCTCTAGTAACTTGGCCTATAATGGAATCTGGCAGAAGCAAGATCTGAAGTTTTTCTTTCCAGAACCAGTTCCCAGTGGCATTAGATTGAAATCTGGTTGGCCAGATAAAGAGTTCACAGTAGCTATTGAGCCAGCAGCTGTGATGGGGGATCAGTTGAAATCAGTAACCTGCCACCAGTGAAAACCAAGGTAAGGTCCAATTGTTTTGACCAAGTTAAAAGAGATCTGATCATTAACTGAACCAATCAGAATTTTCATCCATGGAAATCAGCAAGGTTAACCACACCTACATTTACAAGGAAACGTGTTCCACAGACCAGAAGAATAAAGGGCATCACATCTGAGGATCTTGGCTCTTTTTTATGTCAAGGAGTTCCTTAAAACCCTTGTTTCTCAATGGGGAAGAAGGGGACATCTGCAATACTTTTAACAATAAAGATAATAAAAATAAATAAAAAACCCTCCTATCCATATATCCTGACACCACCTTAAGGAGTGAAGCAAGCTGAAGGGGAGGCTCTCTGAAAGATTAAATATTTTATTGCAAATCTGATAATCTGTTTTTCAGAATTATAACCATCAATATTATTTTATCTGATTAAGTTTAAGCCAGTGACTTTTTTTCCTCCATTGATAAATTGGTGGTTGAGGGTGGTATATGGATACAAAATAAATGAAATTCATTTAATTTGAGTTACTTTACCCTGCTAGAGAGGGGAAAGTGATCCTCTTATCTCCCCCCCAGGGATCCCCTTTTCTTCCCTACTATGTCAGTGGTGAAAGAGGAAACATTACAGCATCCTTGTGTTCGTAACATACTTTGTGAGTCTGAATTGATGTGGAAAGGTGTACTCATCTTGAGATCAAAGAACTTGCTCTAAACTCCATCTTGGAAATAAAAATTAGTCTTTAATTAGAGTACAGTCTACTGAGTGCAAGAAACTGTTTGGAGTTATAAATAGTAAGTGCTAGTACAAATTGTCACAGTCCCTTAAACATTCTTCACCATTGCTGTGAGTTCTGTCCACATTTTTGATACATTATCTCCTTTGTGGTTTCACTTTTGTCCTCTTACCAATTTGTATTTAAGATTAATTGAGCTATTGGTTAAAGTCCAACTTTTGTGCCCTAAGAGACCACTAGAAATACCTATAGTCAACAAAGTTAACGTTATTGTTGCAACAAGTGAGACTACGGTAAACCATGAGGAAGATGGAGCACTTCAACAAGAAAGATTTGAGGGATTATTCTAGGATTTGAGTTTTGCAAATTGATTTTCAGGAGGTTCCAAGGAAGTGAATTCTGTTCTGGAATACATGTTGCAGTAAGAAGGCAGTTGTTTTTTTTCCAGTTGACAGAACAGATTGAGCAGGGCTAGAATTGTCACTGGGCATTAGATAGTGTTTACTTAAGTTAGCAGAGAGAGGGGAATGTTTGGTCATTTTGTGGTTACACACGGGTTTTGTTTTTATTGTTATCATTTAAATTTCTGTTTCAACATGATCAAAGAGTGATCTTGTTTTTGTCTTGTTTTATCATTGTCACAGAGAATCCTTGTCCAATGTTAATGTTCTATGAAACTATGTTCAGTGAGCATCTACTATAGCCTATCTAGTAGCAACAAAGCCAACCAGGTCAATGCTCAGGTCTTTTATTTTCTTTCTTACGTGGACACTTTCTCACTCTGAACTACCAGATCTGCCCTGACAACTATCAAGCTCTTGCTGTCAAGAATTGAGCTGAAGCAATTCTTGCTCCTTCAATGCTACTCAATAATAAAATATATTTATATATACTTATTGTTGAATTTCTATTTTAATGACCACAGAAGCAATTTCAAATTCTTCATATACTCCTCAAGGATGTGATTTAATCACAGCATCTCTTACTCTTAATAAAGGAGTATATCTACAAAGTAGTTGTGTTGTGGAGCGAACGCGAGGGAATGACCACTGGAGTCCAGACCAAATTAAAATTTAGGGAGCCTTTAATAGCTGTCTGGCAAATGCTCTCTCTTCACACAGGCAGTCCAGAGAGCAGCCCCGACCCTTTGTGCGGGACCACTTTTAAGCACATTAACCACATCCTGTTTTTGCAGAACAAGTAACCCAAGACAAAACAGCTTTTCCTAAGCAACGTCAGGATCATGCCATTGACGATCATGTTATTTACAGGGTCATCCTGTTCTTCAGAAAGCTGACAGTGATCTATGAAAGAAGGCCTACGTGCTGGGAAGGGACCATGAGACCGTATCTCAAGGCCTGGCCTGGTGTCAGCACTGACAACTCTATCTGGGGCATAGTCCACGGTCTCTCTGGAATGGGCAAAAATTCCCACTCTCCAACATTCCCCACTGGTTTTATGTACATGAGTCAAATCATTGACTCTTTTGGGTCATTGTTGGTGAGGGAATTATATTGACCTATGAGGACTATAAGCTTGATAGAATTAATTCTCTGCTGAATAAAGTCAGTGGGCCTGTTTATAAGATAAGGTCCTGGAATGAGGGCCAGGACTAATCTTTAGAGGGTCCAAAGTGTCCTGGACTCTCTATTTTGCCTGGGCTGTCTTAAGCCAGGTGTGATGAAGCCACGTCGGGATCCCATCAACCTTGACTGCTGTGGGGGTGGTCCTTTCCAGGTAGGAGTCAGTCCTTGTGTGGCAAATTTCTTTACCCAAACAGAGTCACCAGGGTGGAAGGATAGACCGGATCAGAAGTTGGTATAGGCAGAGTACCTTGGACATGCTTCTGGACTGCTTTTTGGGTAGACTGTAAAGCCTATAAGAACTTGAGTAAAGATTGGTTATGGATTTCAGCTTTTCTAGATTGGGTTTCTATGTAAGCTGGTGAGGTGGTTAGGTCAGGGTTTGGAAGAGTCACTAGAATCTGTAGAGGCCCCACTGATTTTAGGGCAGCCTCCTGGGCTGCTTCATCTGCAGCCTCATTCCCTCTTGCTTCTGGGGAGTCCCTTTGTCTCACATAGTTAGATATGGAAAGACTTAATTACATCTGGTAGTGCTAGTTGGCCCTTGGTCCTTGCTCTGCTCATATCTGTCTAACTGCCTAATATATTACCTCAAGGATCCTGGCTCTGAATTCTTTTAGGGAAAATGGACGTTGAATTTCTTCTGTAGCTGCTTCATGCTGAGGAGGGGCGGAGTTTTCCCTCAGAGCCAAGAGATCCTTGCTGTCTGTCAGAGGGACAATGAGGCCTGGGCACAGAAGGAGGTGGGCTTGTGACCTGGTGGAGACAAACTGTAATAAATGGTCTGGTGGAAGGAAAAGAAAACCTTTCAGTTTTAATAACTTCTATTGAAATAGAATTTTTCTCCTCAAAATTACCCCCATGTTTATCAAAAGAGCCAAATCAAGACTAATTTATCTATTGTATTTAATTTGGCCTGATTGTTTGCATAAACATAAAAAGAATGGTAACTGACTACCTTTGCCGGAATTTCATGATTGAATCTTAATATGCCCCGTAGGGCCAGGAAGCCAAGTTATCCAGCTGCCTTCAGGCCTGCCTGTAGTATCTGCTGAGTTAGGTGAATCCTCACCTGTAGTGACTCTACCCGGGCCCATGCCCTAGGTTTCAAGGCCCATCTCAGCCCTCCTACTCGTCGCAACTTAGAGTGCGTGGGGGTCCCGCAGGCATGCAGAGGCGCCCTTATTGCTCCCCTTGTACTCTGACCAACCGCCAGTGATGGTAGGACATGGGCCTGATGCTCCAGCACCAGCTATTTTCAGGGCTACCAAGCAGGATACCAGACTTTCTCCATGGCACTCTTATTGGCTTCACGTCTTCAGAGTTCAGGCAGGGCTCTTTAAAACATGATACTCCAGTCAAAGTTTCTGGTTAATAAAACCACTATTGGAAACTGGTCTTATTGAATTTATGCAAATAAATGTATTGCCATGATTTATTTATTAAGTATTGCCAAATTTCGGAGGAATTGTATAAGGAGAAAAATATACTGACCTGCTTTAAGATCTGATTTTCCTGTCAGTGCTTTCTGTGGATTCTTCAGAGTAATATAACTGTCTTCAAATGACAAGGAGAAATTCAAAATGTGTCTATATTCAAGTAGACAATTATAGCTGTCCTTGTAGTAGGATTTTCCCTACTTGACTTGTCCTTAAGATTTCATATGGTCTCTGGGAGGGGTGACATGCCCTCTGAGAAAGGACTAAGGGAGCTTTATTGCTTTATAGGGTCTCACATGTCACAGGACCTCACGGGGTCTGTAATTCCTATAACAAAGGGCTGGTACTCACCACTTCCCTCTGTTCCAAACAGGCCTTCCCCGGTTTCCTGAAGTTGAGGTTTGTGCCATACCTGACATGGGCATGGTCACACAGGCCTGCAAGACAGTATACAGGCTGCCAACTGTCTTTTTTTTTTCCAACAGTCTTTTAATAGAGACCAAAACCAGATGGGTATTTTCCTTGCCCATTTGGGCATCTGCCCTTTTGGCAACTGCATTCAAATCTGTAAGGTTAATGCAATATTATTCAGACAATGAAGTACAATATTGGCACTGTGGCCACCTTAGGTAACCAAATCTTCTGCTACCATATATGACACATGGTAGGGCCATATAAATATCTTAGGGAGGTGACTAAGGTCTATTCTTGACCTTCCCACACAAGGCAAAACTGTCCTTGTCTTTATGGAGTCATGTCCATGAAGACGCAGGCATCATCTAAGTCTATTATACAGTTTTCTGCAAGCCACTGTCAGGGCTGTGCATGATGGCCAATTCTTCTTTCTAGCCACAAACACAGCCTAGACTGTCTAATTTCCCTAAAATTTATTCTGGCACAGGAGAAAGTTGTTTTGCTGTAAACACGCAGCTTAACCCCTACATAACTGGGCTTGGACATCTGTCTAGAAAGCTGTAATTTATAAGTTTAACATGTGGCCTTAGGTCCTTCCAACCCAACAGGGTCTCTGCCATCCATCAGTCAGACTCCTCATCTCTTGGAGAATCTCAAAGTCCTGAAGGCTCCCCGGTCCAGGGAGAGTGCCTTTCCTTTGCTCTTTGACTTTAAGCTGCCAGTCCAAAACAGCCAGAGTTGCAGTTAGAAACAGCTTTGCATGTTGCAAAGCGCTTCTGTGGCAGTGGCTTGGGTATTAGGCCCCTTGTCTTCCCGCCAGTCCCCTTTGTGGCAGAGCAGCGACCAGGCCTCTCTCAAGGGAGTGCACTGGAAAGGGATCTCAGCCCCTCCTCTTCCAGCAGCAACAGGTACTGAACCCTTTCAGTACATTTGCAAACAGGGAGCTTTCACTAGCTCTAACTGCTGCTTTTACAGATCCCGGGCCTGCTGCTCTATTCCTGAGGCTGCAGGAAGGCTAGTAGCAGTCACTGGATTCTAGTTTAACTGCTGCAGCCAGCAAGCCAAAGGCCTAAGTCTTGTATTGCTTGTTGTAAAACACTCATTACTCACTGGGCAGCAGCGGGGTAGCTCTAGTGTCAGGTAAATGTCTGCTGTCCCCTGCTTTTCTCGCTGCTGCTGCTTTTTCCCGGGCCATTGTAAGCAGCTCGGACATCACCCCTTTCTTTCACCTGGCTCTCAGGGGTTGAGTCTGCCTAGCACCCAGTTTTAAATCACCAGGGTGCCTGCGGACTTCAGCTCCATTTTTTCTCTGCTTGGCTCCTAGGAAACTAGTTCTTTTTTTTGTTTTTTCTTAGAAAGCTCAATCCTTTAACGATTATTAAAAGTGAACAATTAGCATTTTTAGATTAATTTTTATGAACACATTTAAAATGTACTTTTTCAAGAAAATATAACTAGACCTTCAGTGATAAAACCAAGAGTAGGTAAAAATATTTCTTTTTGAGAGACAGAGATTTTTAAAGCTTAAACTAGTTGTCAGCCTTAAAGATATTATTATATCTTAAAGTTCCTTTGCTGAATATTCCACCACCGCCCAAGAAGTAATAAAACGGGGCAGAGGAAGATCCACTGTGTTTTGCAAAAAAACCTTGAGTCTAGCATAGTTCAGATAAGAAACCAAGGACGCCAGCAGAGTGGGTTGTAACCTATCTCTCCCTGCTCTCCCAACCGATGCCCCCCCCGCTTTTCTGCATTAACCATTTACTCTGTCCTTAGCAGGGGAAATAAGGCAAGCTGTCTGAGATCCTGTATAACCAGGCTTTTTACATTTAAGGATACTTTCTTCTTTTTGTAACCATTGTTTTCCCCCATAGATTTTTATTCTAAGCCCCTAGACTCCTAGAGGATCTTAAATCCTCCTCCTTACTACTCTTGATTTCTCTGACCACCCAAAAGAAATAAGAAAGCCATAAATAAAAGTTCTTTGCTCTTTGAAATGTCACAAATTTATACCTTCAAATTAACCCTAGGACTTTAAAATTTCAATTTAATACAGCAAATTCACAAATCAGAGCAAACTGAAATCCTGACTTATACAAACATAGACATAAATTTTTATTAGCTAAGTGGGCTGATTCCCTCTCTGATGGAGAGCAAAAGACTCTGAGAAAAAGGTGTCTCAGCAGCTGCTAAAGACTTTTGCATTCTGTCATAGCAGGTCCGCCCTATCTTTAAACAAATTAAACAATAGAAAGAGATAACAAATACTCTCATGTGTATAGCCAGACAGCACAAAGTAGCTTTCACTTCACACAGACTCTCACACTTACATTTATACACCAGACAGTCTGAGTTTTTGACTTCTGGGGACATGATCAAGCTCCCCCTTCTACTCACTGGGATATGGGAAAGTTGGCCATTCCCACTCACAAAATTTCTGTAAATCAAAAGCATTAACGGAGGCTCCGTAATCATCCAATCATTGCTCGCCAATTGAATTCCTGAAAATTTTTCAAAAAACATTGCAGGGGAGTACAGACAGAAGAACATGAAGCAGACTGACCCATTCTAATGATATGGACAATTAGGCCACAATAACACAGAATAACAAAAGACAGTGACAACCAACTGAGGATTGCCGGGCACCGTCGTGTGCCGGGATCTCGTCTGGGAAGTAGTGCTGCGTCCAGCCTTCCAGAGACCCTAGATGGGCGCCCACAGAACCAGAAATAAGTTTCTTACCAGTAAGAACCAGATCTAGGCGGCTCTGATCAGAGTCAATCAGGAAATTTAGCAGGCAGGGTCTCCGACCTCTACCAGTCCTAGGGCTGAGGAACGTCTCTCAGAGATCTCTCCCTAGGTTGGAGAGTCCGGGAACCCCAGTGGGCTCTGGTCACAGGACCAAGCAAAGGCTGGTTTTCTCGCTGGGGCCTCCAAATGTTGTGGAGCGAACGCGAGTGAACGACCTCTGGAGTCCAGACCAAATTAAAATTTAGGGAGCCTTTAATAGCCAGCTGGCGACTGCTCTCTCTCCATGCAGGGAGTCCAGAGAGCAGCCCCGACCCTTTGTGCGGGACCACTTTTAAGCACATTAACCACATCCTGTTTTTGCAGAGCAAGTAACCCAAGACAAAACAGTTTTTCCTAAGCAACGTCAGGATCATGCCATTGACGACCATGTTATTCACAGGGTCATCCTGTTCTTCAGAAAGCTGACAGCGATCTATGAAAGAAGGCCTATGTGCTGGGAAGGGGCCATGAGACTGTATCTCAAGGCCTGGCCTGGTGTCAGCACTGACAACTCTATCTGGGGCATAGTCCACGGTCTCTCTGGAATGGGCAAAAATTCCCACTCTCCAACAGTTGAAAGATTGAATCCATATAATTAGAAAAAACACTTTCTAATCACTTCCCCTCCTCATTTCACCTAAATCCCCTGAATTTCAGCCCTCCTCCTCATTCTAGGATTCCTACTTTCCTCTCAATGCTACTAATCTGATTCTTTGAAATCTATAGTAATGTCTAATCACTTATCTCCTCTCTGCCATCTTCCATATTTTATTTTCACATACTAAATGAATATTACCTCTTATCAGAATATATACTCATCTTTTGTCAAAGAATGAATAAGCTAACCTATTCCTCCTTGAGCTCTCATTCCTTCATACTCATTTATTCTTATGCCGTAATGTGTTTTCTCTTTTATCTTGAAAATGAAAAAGAATCATAAGATTACAGAGAAAAATGTAACACCTTTGTTTTTACTACCAAGAATTAACAGGTATTCATGTTCTTTATGTTAAAGATTTTTTTAGGAAAACAAATTACTACTGGAAATACCACTTTATTGTCTTATAGAAACTGACAGAATTACCCAAGCTAAAGGTCAATATGTCATTTAAAAGCAATCAATTCCTTTTCCTGTAATTTATGTTTCTTTCTTAAAGTTACTTTGATCTCCTAGTCACTATTGTCTGAAATTCTGTTGTTTTGACTTTTGTGTTCTCCTTCCCAAGAGCAGTCATTAAATCCTAATGAATTTTTCCTTTTTACAATCTTTCAAAGTGGTCTTTTATTTGCCATTGTCACCATCAAAGCTCAAACCTTATTATTTCATGCAGAAGCTATTTTGATATTTTTCTTATTGGTCTCCAGAGTCACCTATTTCCAATTCATATTTTATACTTTCAGATTTATCTTCCTGAAATACCTCAAGAAAAGTGTCCATTTTTAAAGTCAAATATACATAAAATATACTGACATTCTTTTTACTATCAAAGTTCTCCAAAGGATAATTTCTTCCTGCTACTCTGGTGTAAGAGCTCTATGATACAACTTGACCATTCTCTGATGAAACATTGTTTTTACTACATTTATTTCTGTTCCCATGTTATTTGCTTTGTGTAAAATTCAGTCGTCATCATTCCTCTGTTAAAATCTACACATCATTAAGGCTAATTGGCCTCCTTTACATTGTTGATTTTCCTGATCACTCCAGATCTTGTTAAAATATGACTTATTTTGTACCATTTTGTGGCCCCTGTTATATACTGTCACATAGAGACAACATTCTTTACTTCTTTCTGATCTGAATACTGGATAATTTTGATAGTAAAAATTACCTTAAAGTCTCCATTCCCTATACTTTACTCTCATAATTTCTTGGGTTAAAATGTTTTTGTTTTGTTTTTTACTTTTTTTCTCATCTAAATTTGTCATTGATATCATACTTATTAAGTGACTCGATATTTTGGATATTTGGTTATCTAATTGGGTAAACAATGAAGTATGCATTATTTCCTCCTAATAAAACTGAAAGAAATAATTGTTTCAACAATTTAGAATTATGTCTCAAAACACTTTTTATGTTGGGAGATAATGCAAAAGAGTTAGGGGATGTTCATTTGTAGAGCGGATCCCATTTTTCTCAATGTTTGGATTGTGCTAAGAATCAATAAATTAAAAATGTCTTCTTGATGTTCAGTTATCATAAGTTAGAGGCCAACCTTGAAAACTTAGAACTGTTTCTCTGACATAGCCAGAGCTATAATCAAAGAAGAGCAGTGGAGGTTTAGATAACTAAGTTATATTAGTATATTCATGGACAAAGATTAGTAAGTTATTTCTAAGAAAGATGCTGTTTAACCACAAATCCCTGCTAAGTGGTGATCTTTGATGTTGTTGAAAGGTCATTCTGCCTTTCACAGAACATTCCCAAGAATATGAGTTCCCATGCATCACTGGATCCTCTACACAAAGAATTGTTACTAATTCTGCTGGCTAGAGCCCAGCTCCTTTAGTAATTTTTCTCCACAGAACCATAATGAATAATAAAGTGTGTTCTCTGTGCAATTCAACTCCTATATGTATCCGCCCACCTCTCTTCTGCTCCAAAACCAAAAATATAAACTTACATACACTTTGAAATATCTTATAGTGGTGTTTTTAGAATCATATACTAGGATGTTAACATTTATTATTTCTCAGAAGTACGTTCCAATGCCAAAATTAGCTTCTCTCCTAAAACTAGTCAGAAAATAATTTTCCTTTTGTACATTAATTTGGTATCACCATAAATATTGTTTACCACTTTAGATAAAATTAATCAAATATTCTAGGTTTGTTTTGTTGAAGTTATTCTTATTTTAAATACCTTAGTATTAAAAAATAAAACAGTGTACTCTCTCTAACAAGGCATGATATAACATGGAACGCTATTTTACATGAGTCGGGGAGTTTGAATCTCTTATATATGCAGAAAATAGATAATTCTCAATACAAATATTTGAGACACCCATGTAGGACAGCATTGAGGAAGAAACATCATGAGTACTTGGTCTTCACAAAATAGAGTGTTAAGAAAGAAATTAACACTATTTTTCTAAGTTGCACTTAGGACTAATTGGGGACTTACAGGGCCAAAAACATTGAAAAACATCCAGGCTAAGCCCTATAGAAACAGAAAGCTTCCAGTTCATAAGATAATAATATTAGAACACATTTTCAAAGAAATATAAATGTCTACTTCAACATTGCTCATTTGTTATCTAAGTACATTGCCCTGACCAATTATTTATATATTTTTTGCCTGACCAAAAATAACTTTAGCTCTGTTTCACTAAGTTGAGTGATGGGAGGATGAAACTGATGGCAAATATTTATAATACATTGTCAAGTTCAAATTAAGCAAATCTGACTGCCAAGGACAAATTAGGACCAAAATCAGCCCAGATAGTCAGTTATTCCTTGATACTCATCGCCGTTGTGCAGAGAACAGATTGCGATGCATGTGTTTGGGGGAGATGAGCTCACCTTCACAGTGTGGATGGTGGAGATTTTGTCTCCTTAGAATCCATCACTACTGCATTTGTTGGCCTGGGAGAGATTGCACACCAGGATAAGCATGATTTATTGTGGGTGCTTTATTTTCAAATATCATACCATGCCAATTCAATTAAATTACTAGTCTTGGAGATTGGCAGACAACCACTTTCCTTTGCACAGGTTAATAATCTTTCTATCTAAAAACATCGAAAGGCATTGTTTCTCTAATGCATTTTTATAAACCCAATATTATATTGGTATATTTCCAATTTAACTTTTACAGATGTTCTGAAATCTTAAGCTAGCTACAGAATATTATCACAGTAGAACCAAACTTCAGATTTTAAAGGCAGTTTTATTATCTCTGCACCAGCGACATTAATTAAAGGAATAACACCTCCATGTGCAATAGAAATCTGACACTCTCTCCTTCAGAAATATTAATAGTCCAAGGCATACATGTCCCTGGTGAAATAAATATCCAATTGAAACAGCACTAGTCAGCCATTGTTATCACAACCCAGGATAATTATTTAGACATAAGTTACATATGTGGCCCTAGCCAGTTTGGCTCAGTGAACAGAGCGTCGGCCTGCAAACTGAAAGGTCCCAGGTTTGATTATGGTTAAGGGCACATGCCCGGGTTGTGGGCTCAATCCCCAGTGGGGGACTTGCAGGAGGCAGCCAATCCATGATTCTCTCTGATCATGGATGTTTCTATCTCTCTCTCCCTCTTCCTTCCTCTCTGAAATCAATACAAAATATGTTTAAAAAATAAATAAATTACTTGTGTGTTTATTGTCTTGGTTTCAAAATCTGGCCATACACAAGGGTCTCTTCCAAGACTGTTCTCAAATCAACATGATTGACATTCTTGAAAATTCAGAAAAGTACAAAATCTATAATAATTTATTCAGTTAATCAATTGAAGTAGGCACTTTGTGACAAGAATAGGTCATCAGGGGAAGTGTGGACAGGCATAGAAAGAAAAATGTAATCAGCAGCTAAACAATGGATTGAAGTTCAAAGTTTTAGTTACTTTAATGGATGTGGCCAGAATTTATTTTCTCCTCTCCTTTTGTGTTTCATTATGTAAAATAAAGTTAAAACCATACTATATGGGAATGAAAACCCCATCCTGCCCACCTAGAGTCAGACACACAGGTTCTCAATCCCTTAGATGGAAATGCTCTGAAGGTTTCTTCAGATTTAAAAAATCCAGAAACCAGTAGAGAAAGTGAAAAAAATTAGACTAAATGAATTTTTTATTGACTCTGTGGGAGGAAGACATAAAATGACTCAACTATTTTGATAAGATTTGTGATTCATTTTAAGAATCTTCATGATTCATCTGCTTATTTTTCTATCACAAACCACTTATAATACTGTTCCCAAAAGAAGAGACAGAAATGATAATAAGGAAGATACCAGCATATAAATATAATGACTGGGAAATTATTTTTAAAAATCTAACCATGGCATAGATTCCAGACAGTATGTTAGTCTTGGGTTGAAGTTATATATATTTAAATAAAGATTTTCATTTTATGGCAACCACATGTTACTTAACTGAAGTCATATTTATTTTTCAATTCTCAAGACAGTAAGTTATCTCTGAAATAACCCACAGCCACTTATAACTAGAACCATTATAATTTTTTTAAAAAAATATTTAATTGATTTGAGAGAAAGAGAGAGAGAGAGAACCATCACTTTGTTATTATACTTATTTATGCATTCATTAGTTGATTGGTGTTTGTGCCCTGACCAGGCATCAAACCTGCAACCTTGGCATATCAGGACGATGCTCTAACTAACTGAGTTACCCAGCCAGGGCATACAATTTTTTAAAGTTGAGAAGTAAAATTACTTTTTTCTCTAGTTCACTGAGTAGACTAAAAATATACTGTTTCTCCCCCCACCCCCAATTTGTTTCCTTTTCCTCTTTTTTGTTATGTCATTGGACTGAAAACAATGATTCCTTAGCTGCTGATGATTGCAGTGATTGCAAAGTGTCTCACTTAAACAGTTAATCTCAATATATTTATTTACAAGTGGGGAATGTATGTAGGTGAGATCCTCTGTCACTCTTGATTGTGAGAGATCTTGATAGAACATGGTCAGTTCCTCCTAAACACAAAAGTCCACAAGTGGAAACTTTTGCACATGGACACTTCTTCTTTATCCAGTATTCCCTTTGATCTTTCAAAGAAACTGCTGAAAATGACAAACCCCCACACCTCCCTCAATATTTCTTTATTAACTGCACAAACTAAAATATGTTAAGCAGTCTTTGACAAAAAGAAGCACTGGAAATTATTCTAGCTCCAGCAAACTTACAAGATAATTAAATATAATTTTGTGTAGGCTGGAATTTTTCATAATTCTATTTTTTCAACTTTTGCAATACTGTTACTATCAATTTGGACACTTCTCAAAATAAAATTTCCAAAATGAGGCATAGCGACAGTGGGTGTGTAAATAACCAAAAAAGAACAAAATCGTGTGTCATGTCAGGCTGGATCTGTGTCTTCCCAATTATCAGACAATCTCCCACCTCCTCAAGTTTTTTTTTAATATCTATCAAAACAAAAATTGCTCAGGAGCACAGCAAAGCTGGCATTTGGAAGTGTGTTCGCTCAGTGAACCATGGACTAGAAATGTCAGACTATATTGGTCTTGTCTGTGTTCTTCCCCCATTATTCTTTCTTTTTTCTGACTCATTCTTTTCTCCTGCCTACTGTGTCCCACATTTCCAATCAGGCTCCTTTTGAAATCCTCCTGTCTCTTCTCCATCACTTTTCAATTTTAACCAGTGCTCATATTCTTCCCAACATGTGATCCAGATGCTCTCTCCTCATCTTGCCTGGACAACACAGGAATAAGTGATTGCTTTCTGGCTGTTGTTCTGTTTTCAATTTTCTAGCTCAGAGAATTCACAATTCTGATCTAACCCCTGAGACAGGGAGGCTGGCTGGAGTCTTGCCATGCAAGTGTGGTCTGAGAACCAGCAGCATCGGCTTCTCCTAGGAGCTTATTAGAAATGCAGAATCTCAGTGCTCACTCCAGACCTGCTGAATGACCCTCCGCTTATCTGCATTTTAGCAAGACTCCAAAGGTGGTTCTCTGTGTACCTTAAGTATGAGAAGCGCTGGGCTACATCGTGGGTCCCCAAACTTATTTTTAACAGAACATCCTTATTAGTAAAAAAAAAAAAAAAAAAAAAAAAAAAAGGCATTTGGTACATTTACCCAAAAACATGACTATAGCTTAATGTTACAATGGGAGTTTTGACTGAGGCACCAGGACACAATAAACATGATATCAAAGTGAGGCACCAGGACACAATAAACATGATATCAAAGTGTGGTTGCCATACCAAATTCAAATTTCCAAAGAAAATTAGAAGTTGCTCATTTTTCAAATTCTCTATGGATATTTGACAGTTGAGTAAATTTTGAAGAGTGGATTTGTGAGATTTCTTTGGAGGAAGCTGTTGCCATACTGTGATCTCACTCATTGACCCCCACCAATCCCAAAGTGGGTATAAATGGATCCTACCTCAAACTTAAAGAGAAGGGTTTTAAGGGAGCCAAGATCCTCATAAATGTTCCTTGAGGTTATCAAGTGACAATAGATTGGAATTTCACTACTGACTAGGAAACCACAAAGGCAGGTAAGACAGGAAGGCAAGATCTTTGGTAGCAAAGTGAAGGAAAAGGGAATAAACTGGAATCACCCTGTATTCTAAGAATTTGACAAGAAGAATATATGAGTGTTTTCCATGGTTCACAAACAAGAGAGAGCTAGGGTTCCTTGGCTCTTGCCCATGAAACTCAACTGGGAGAGTAAGTGGACTGCTAAATGTGGATTATAAGAGTCTACCAGAAACATGTAAAGCTAAATTTATCAGACTCATTGAAGTAAGGGGGAAGTCCTGTGGATGAAGCAAAGCTAAGTTTATTAGACTTACTGTAGTAAGTTTATTAGACTCATTGTAGAACTTGACAGAGTCCTAGTGTCTCAGAAAAGAGTCAGGAGAGAATATTTATAGGAGTTTAGAGTCTGGGTTTAGTGATTTTAAGGCTGTCCTTGTGAAGTGAAGAATTGTTTAAGATTGGGCATAGTTTATGATATAAAAGCTTGGATTATCCTAGTTTATTCTCAGTCTTATATTCCAGGAGAAACCATTTTCTGGATAAAATGGGTAAGTTATTTTTGTTTATTCCCAGTATATGGTCCTTTATGACCAATTGCCTGTGGCTGTGGGTAGTTGGGAATAGGGAGTTCATTTTGGGGTGACATAAATGTTCTCAAATTAGATTGTGATGATGGCTAAACAACTATTTGTATACAGTGAAAAACAACTGAATTGTACACTTTAATAGGGTGAATTTTATGATATGTGATGTATCAAATATGAGTGTGCTTGTGCCTTTAAAGATCTGTGAAGCAGGAACTACTGATAGTCACTAGTTGTCACTGAAAAGGTCAGCAAATTAACTCCATTTTATTAAAGAAAAAGTTGATATCTATTTTCAACTATTTGTGTGTATGTTTGTGTTTTGTAGAAGTTAAGCAGTGGATCTTGATCAGAAATAGATATATTATGCTCATCCACCATTCCAACAAACAATGTTGTGAAGATTCGTTGTACCATTTAAGATGGTAAAATCACATACTTGAGTACATTGAAACCTCAATATATTTCCCTATGTTGAAAGAAAAGGAACTAGAAAAATCACAGTTGTGGATGGACTCCAGGTTTCCCTCAGGACACAGTGTGATACTTGAACATCTGGCAGACAAACCAAGTGTGAAAATCGTGTTTCAGTCATTGCTTTCCATTTTTAGACAGGGAACTATTACTGAGAGGTCTAATGCCTTCCTCCAGCAAACCATAGTGTCTCCTGAAACACCCCTAAAGATGTGTTCTCAACTTTGGAAACAGAGGATCTAGAGCAAGCCTACGTAGGAGGCAGATAAATGAAGGAGGCTGACACTGTCAGCCTGTCAGATCCCTGCTGCCAGGTCTCTACCTTTTTCCAGGTTTGATATTGCCAAGAACTGCATTCATCACTGTCTATTGTGCACCTTACTATTGAGTTATGGTCTGACAGTTAACAGACCCTGTTTCTGTAGAAAGAATCCTATCAATGTTCAAGGCTAACTGGTGCATCCACACTGTGAGGCATTGGCTTTCCTCAGTAGAAATTCAACAGCTCTGAACAGACTAAATATGAGCATATACAATAACAACAAAGAGCACAACCAGGCGAACTTCTCAGAAGGTTTACAATTGTGCATTTTCCAAATTGTGAATTAATACTGCAAGTGATTAAAGACTAGAATTAACCTCTGGAGAGTGCCCAATTCAATGCCACAACCATGAGGATGTTTACTAAAAGGTTATAGGGTTTGGATACTTTTAATACTAATAAAAACCAAAAAGTAGGTAGTGAGCTGTTATTTGACTACTTTTACAATGCCAATCAGCAATGTTTAATGTACACACAAAGAAAGTAAACTTTACTCCCCAGGGCTGCATATGTATCCATGCCAACTTGCATATCTTGAGATCATATTGCTATTCTATCATCCTGATCATTCAGCTTCTCATAATAGAGTGGTTTTTCCCAGAAGAAAAATTTGACTGCCTTATTCCACTTTTACAAGTGAGATTTTGCTCTTCAGAAAAATCATATATCTCTTCCTAAATTGACATGCTGTAGAGCAGGGCTTCTCAACCTCAGTGTTATTATTGACTAGAAACCTGGTGCATGAAAATTCATGCACTGGATGGGGGTCCCTCAGCCCGGCCTGCCCCCTTTCACAGTCCAGGATCCCTCAGGGGTGGGAGGTGACCCAGCAATCAGGGGAAGGAGACACCCCCATCACACCTCTGCTGCTGCCACTGCTGGCAGTGCAAGCCTTGGCTGGCCCTGGTTACCTGAGCGTCGGGCCACCCTGGGAAGCTGGGCAGCCACCATCCAAGGCTTGCCTGCACCTCAGGCAGGCCCTGGGTGGCTGGGCAGCTGCCATCTGAGGCTTGCCTGTGCCTTGAGTGTCGGCTGGGCAGCTACCATCAGAGGCTTGCTTGTGCCTTGGACTGGCCCTGGGTGGCTATGCAGCTGTCATCTGAGGCTTGCCTGTGCCTTGGGCTGACCCTGGGCTACTGGGCAGCCACCATCAGAGGCTTTCCTGTACCTCGGGCCGGCCCTGGGCGGCTGGGGGGTAGAGGGGACTGGAGGACTTAGGATGCAGGTGCGCGGGGGCGCTGGACCCACCTGGAGAATGAGGGGACTTGGCGCCGCCATCTTGTGGCTGTGGGCTCCACCATCTTTGAGGGTGTGGCAGTCAATTAGCATATTCCCTCCTTATTGGCTGTGGGCACTTCCGTCTTTGTGAGGATGTGGTGGTCAATTAGCATATTCCCTCTTTATTAGATAGGCTATCTGGGGCCAGATAATTACTGTGGGGACCTGTCCTGTGCATCGGAGGATGTATATCTGGTATAGTATATCTGGCCTCTACCTTCTAGATACCACTTTTCCACACCTTCCCCAGTTGAGACAACCCAAATTCCAAATGAACCCTAGTGAGCAAAATTGCCCCCAGTTGAGAACCACTAATGTAGAGCTATGATGCTATAGAGGCCACCTACACAACTAATAACCAAAAGAAAAAATTGAATGTTGTATAAATTAGCAATACATAATTATTAGCTATTTTTTTGCTACATAAATACTTCCTTGACAGATTTGAAACTTACCCTGGTTGTGGGTTTATTTTGGAATTTACTTGCAAGTTTCTATTAAGCATTTTTTCAAGAATTCACCTTTGATTGGCTGTTTCCAAGACCTTTATAATGGAGCTGGTTAGTGCACCATGTATTTGGCACAGAGAAATTGCTTGGGAAATCTTGTTAAAAGGTAGGTTATAGTCTGAATGTTTGGGGTGAGGTCTGAGATGCTTCATTTCTAACATTTCCCAAGTGATAGTTCCAAGACCACACTGATAGTTGCAGGTTCCTAGTGTACTAGCAGTAGAATGGACATACATATAATCAGATATTGCTCTTGCCTTATTATAATCATTAATATACCACAAGTCATACCCCCAAACTGACCTCATTCTTTCTGTTCACAGAGGTCCAAAATAGTAGGTTAGGAAAATGTTGCCACAGATTTCTGAGATTTTTAAGTACAGCTAAGTCTTTTCCAAAGCCAATCAAGAGAATTTAGCATGGTAGAATATTTAGCATTGTCTGATGAATAACTATTTCCAAGGAGTACTAAAATGTAAATAGGCAAGCATGTGTGTGTGTGTGTGTGTGTGTGTGTGTGTGTGTGTGTGTGTGAGAGAGAGAGAGAGAGAGAGAGAGAGAGAGAGTTGGTTAAAGACAAAGGACAATCATTAGTTTCTTATATGCAGACTACTGGAATTGAGCTTAGGGCATAACTAATACAGTAGTTTGGATGATAACATTTAGCATTTACATTCAAAATATCTATTATACAACAAGAAAGAATTTAAATTCATCTTCAAAACCCCAAACCAAACCAACTAAATAACAAGAGAAACAACTCCCCTGAGTTTTAGTTACCTAAAAGGTCAATATAAATCATGTATAATATGACAACAGAGACTCTTATGCTGCTATAATAGTAATGTAGAATGTAAATTGGATAAACCTTACTGACTCTATCCTGGCATTAGAATTAGGATTGGGATTCATTAGGAAACCTTTGAAGGGAGTTTCATTTCTGTTACCAAAAGGGTGATTCTTTTGTTTTCTCAATGTACAGGAGTTCATAGCCATGTGTTTTTGCCATTGTTGAGACAAAAGACATTCTTACATATAATTTGAGCTCTCCAAAAATATTATTAAATACTAGAGGCCCGGTGCATGAAATTCATGCATGGGGGGTGTCCCTCAGCCTGGCCTGCACCCTCTCCAATCTGGAACCCCATGAAGGATGTCCTACTGCTGGTTTACAGGGATCGGGCCTAAACCAGCAGTTGGACATCCCTCTCACAATCTGGGACTGCTGGCTCCTAACTGCTCACCTGCCTGCCTGCCTGCCTGATTGCCCCTAACCATTCTGCCTGCCAGCCTGCTCACCCCCAAATGCCCCCCTGCCAGCCTGATCACCCCCAACTGCCCCCCGTGCCAGTGTGCTTGCCCCCAACTGCCTCCTCTGCCGGGCTGCTCACCCCCAACTGCCCCCCCCTGCTTGCCTGCTCACTCCAAACTGCCCCCCCCCGTCCTGATCACCTCTAACTGACCCCCACTGATGAAGTGAGAGACTGTGGGCTGTTTTCAGGCTGGCCACACCTCCTTAAGGGTGGGGGTCCCCACTGGGGTGCCTGGCCAGCCTGGGTGAGGGGCTGATGGCTGTTTGCAGGCTTCTCAAGCACCCCAGCGGGGACCCTCATCCCATGGGAGTGTGTCTAGCCTGGGTGAGGAGCTGAGGGCTGGTCATGCCCCCCAGCAATCCAGGCTCCCAGCCTCTCCTTTTTTTCTTTTCTTTCTTTTTTTTCAGCGCCTCCTTGAGCAGAGGCGAGGGCTGCTGGCAGCAGGTAGCTGGGATTTATTTATCTTCTATAATTGAAACTTTGTAGCCTTGAGTGGAGGCCAGGGCCAGCCAGGGCGGGCAGGAAGCTTGGATTCCTCCATTGCTGGGGGCAACCCAAGCCTCCTGCTTGCTCCAGCTCCATGGTCGCCGCCATCTTGGTTAGGCTTATTTGCATATTTGCTCCTGATTGGCTGTGGGTGTAGCTGAGTGATGGTTAATTTGCATGTTTCTCTTTTATTAGTGTAGATTGTGCAGATATTTTTCAGAAAGTGCACAATACAGGTTGTGATCCAAACTATATATTATCTTATCTATCTTGAACTCAATACCTTATTCATGCTAAAAATATATGTATTTACAATATTCATCTCCATATTTTCTGATGAGTCAAAGAAAACTGTCATTAGAAAAAATTCTATTTATGGAGGAAAATAAACCATTAAACTAAGGAAATTGATTATACTGTATTTTAGAAGCTATAGAAAGTTGGAGGAAATGGTTTGGGAGGTGGTAACATGAAAACCTAAAGGTCGTATTATGGGAATGAGCAAATAGCTATAGCTGCCACTCTTTATGTAAATTTATGAGGAATTGTTACACGTCTACTTTTGATGGTAGATAAGTGTGTTTTTATTATTTTGTTGAGCTGGTTTCCTAATTTCCTAAGCACAGGGTATGATCACCAATGATTAGTGAATAATATAAGCATAAATGAAAACAACAAAAATCAGATGATAAAAGGATGCAGGGTAGGAACATTTGAGGGTGAGAATCCTAAACCAGTGATATTATTATTATTAAAAATAATAGTTTTATTTGTTTTGGGAAAATATGATTTTCAGACTCAAAGCCAAGTGTGGTTTTCCTTTTGAATTTTGATAAGAATGATCTTAAATGTTGCCTATTCTATTGCTCCAAAGCAAATACTCTTTGTATAAAGAGTTGAAATTATTTTGATGTAGTCCCATTTGTTTATTTTCTCTTTGGCTTCCATTGCCCTAGGGGCAGTATCACTGAAAAAGTTCTTTTGGCATATGTCTGAGATTTTGCTGCCTGTGGATTCCTCTAGTATTTTTATGGTTTCCCGTCTTATATTTAAGTCCTGTATCCATTTTGAGTTTATTTTTGTGTATGGTGTAAGTTGGTGATCTAGTTTCATTTTTTTGCATGTATCTGTCCAATTTTCCCAACACCATTTATTGAAGAGACTGTCTTGACTTCATTGTATGCTCATGCCTCCTTTGTCAAATATTAATTGCGCATATTGGTTTGGGTCGATATCTGGATTCTCTATTCTATTCCATTGATCTATATGTCTGTTCTTGTGCCAGTACCAGGCTGTTTTGAGGACAGTGGCTTTGTAATACAGCTTGAAATCTGGTATTGAGATCCCTCCTACTTTATTCTTCTTTCTCAGGATTGCTGTGGCTATTCGGGGTCTTTTTTTATTCCAGATGAATTTTTGGAGAGTTCTTTCTAGGTCTGTGAAATATGCCATTGGTGTTTTAATGGGGAGTGCATTGAATCTATAGATTGCTTTGGGTAGTATGGACATTTTGATGATGTTGATTCTACCAATCCATGAACATGGTATGTTCTTCCATCTGTTTACATCTTCCTCTATCTCTTTTTTCAGTGTCCTATAGTTTTCCGCATATAGGTCTTTTACCTCCTTGGTTAGGTTTATTCCTAAGTATCTTATTTTTTTTGGTGCGATGGAAAATGGGATTGCTTTTTTAGTCTCTCTTTCTGTAAGTTCACTGTTGGTGTATAGAAATGCCATAGATTTCTTGGTGTTAATTTTGTATCCTGCTACATTGCCGAATTCATTTATTAAGTCTGTTAGTTTTTTGATGGAGTCTTTCGGGTTTTTTATGTACAATATCATGTCATCTGCAAATAAGGAGAGCTTTACTTCTTCTTTTCCAATTTGGATGCCTTTATTTCTTCTTCTTGTCTAATTGCAATGGCTAATACTCCCAGTACTATGTCAAACAGGAGTGGTGAGAGTGGGCATCCTTGTCTTGTTCCTGTTCTTAGGGGAAATGGTTTTAGTTTTTGCCCATTGAGTATGATGTTAGCTGTGGGTTTATCATATATAGCTTTTATTATGTTGAGGTATGATCCTTCTATTCCCACCTTGTTGAGAGTTTTTATCAAGAAAGGGTGTTGGATTTTGTCAAATGCTTTTTCTGCATCAATTGATATGACTATGTGATTTTTATCTTTCAATTTGTTTATGTGATGTATCTCATTTATTGATTTGTGGATATTGTACCATCCTTGCATTCCTGGGATAAACCCTACTTGGTCATGGTGTATGATCTTTCTGATGTACTGCTGGATCCGATTTGCTAGAATTCTGTTGAGGATTTTGGCATCTACATTCATGAGGGATATTGGCCTGTAATTCTCCTTCATTGTGTTGTCTTTATCTGGTTTTGGTATTAGGGTGATGCTGGCTTCATAGACGGAGCTTGGAAGTGTTCCTTCCTCTTGAATTTTTTGGAATAGTCTGAGGAGGATAGGTTTTAGTTCTTCCTTGAATGTTTGGTAAAACTCTCCTGTGAAGCCATCTGGCCCCGGGCTTTTGTTTGCCGGAAGCTCTTTGATGACTGCTTCAATTTCTTCCAAAGTTACTGGCATATTGAACTGTTTAGATTCTTCTTGATTGAGTTTTGGAAGGTTATATTTTTCTAGGAATATGTCCATTTCCTCCAGGTTTGTTGGAATAGAGTTGTTCGTAGTATTTTTTAACAATCCTTTGTATTTCAGCGGGATCTGTTGTTATTTCACCTCTTTCATTTCTGATTTTGTTTATTTGGGTCCTCTCTCTTTGCTTCTTGGTGAGCCTGGCTAGAGGTTCATCAATCTTGTTTATCCTTTCAAAGAACCAGCTCTTGGTTTTGTTGATCTTTTGTATTGTTTCTTTGGTCTCTATGTCGTTTATCTCTGCTCTGATCTTTATTATTTCCTTCCTTCTGCTTACACTGGGCTTTTCTTGTTGCTCTTTTTCTAACTCTTTGAGTTGTTGTGTTAGGTAATTTATTACCATTGTTTCTTGTTTTTTGCAGTAGGCTTGTAGAGCTATGAACTTCCCTCTCAAGACTGCTTTCGCTGTGTCCCATAGATTTTGTAGTGTTTCCATAAAAAAGAAGGAATTACTACCATTTGTAGGCACCTGGATGGAATTAGAGAACATTATGCTAAGTGAAATAAGCCAGTCAATGAAAGAAAAGTACCACATGATCTCACTCATTTGGGGATAATGAAAAACATTATAAACTGATGAACCAAAAGATAGTTACAGAGGCAGTAAAGCATCCAACAGACTGTCTAATTACAGTGGTAAGGTTAGGGAGAGGTGGGGGAAATAAGAGATCAACTGAAGGACTTGTATGCATGCATATAAGAGTAACCAACAGCCAAAACCGGTTTGGCTCAGTGGATAGGGCGTCAGCCTGTGGACTGAAAGGTCCCGGGTTCGATTCCGGTCAAGGGCATGCGGCTTGGTTGCGGGCACATCCCCAGTAGGAGGTGTGCAAGAGGCAGCTGATCGATGTTTCTCTCTCATCAATGTTTCTGACTATCTATCCCTCTTCCTTCCTCTCTGTAAAAAATCAATAAAACATATTAAAAAAAAAAAAGAGTAACCAACAGATGCAAAACATTGGGGGGTGTGGGCATGTATGGGAGTTGGGTGGGGGGGGCAATGGTAAGATATGTACACATATAATACCTTAATAAAAATTTGAAAAAAAAAAAGTTGAAATTATCCTGGCTCCTTTTTTTTTTTTTTTTTTTTTAACAAAAGGAAGTCTGAGGCCCTCTTTTGAAAGCTCTGTATTTAGAGATAGATATCTGTAATGTGGATAAAATTCAGTGAGTATGATCACCCAACCAGTGAAATGTCTAAAAGTTAAAATTGGCAAATAATTATTTAATGATTATAAAAACATATACATTTTACTAATTATTGAAATTAAATATGAGTTAGATATTTTTATAAATCACAGGGCTTGGAAGAAATTTTATATGTATAACCAATAAAGAGTGGAAAAAAGACATTTCCCATCCATGTCACATGAGTTTGGAAATGGGAAATCCACCCAATAACATACAAAGCACCCCATGAAGTACAAGGCTCACTGAACTAAAAATCAAGATCTTTAATCCATATTGGATATTTGACTTTGGGGAAGTTATTTCCCCTCTTTGAACCTTAGTTTTCTTATTCATAAAATAGAGTAGTTCAACTAAATGATGTTTGAGGTTTCTTTTATCTCCAAAATACTCTAATGACTACATAACTAAAATTATTTTTATTATATGCTTTGCATTCGGATAGTACATACATTTTGACACAACTATAGCTGGAAAGGACTATTAAGAGTTCATTGACTAGCTTATCAGAGGTGGAGAAGAACACACTGATTCTGTATATTGGGCATAAACTGAAAAGCATGGTTTTTTATAACTTATTTCTCAGACTTCATATTAAAATAAAATTGCCATTTTATTGTTATTATGAAAGTCTTCCATTTTAGTCTGGTTTACTTCTGTGTGTTGCTATAGACTAATAGTCAATTTCATTACTTAAAAAATGGCTTAATATATAATTTAAAAAATAATGAATTTATCTACCCAATTATATTGTTAACTGAATTTCTTTGTTCTCTGACATCTTTGATCAAATAATATCTAAAGTTTAAGCTACAAATTGTACATACATTGAAAGAAGGATTGATAAAAAAGTTTTGATTTTTCTAATTTTGTTCAGATAATAGCTTTTCTGTTAATTGATAAATTTTAAATGTCTTCTACTTAAAATACAAATGGCTTAGAACACACAAAAAAACAGTAATTTGATAATTATTTTAGTAACATTTTAGGAAAAGTAATGCTCTTAGACAGAATATATGGGCTATAATTTTGTGGGGTTTTTTTCAGTTTATAATTGCATCTGGACAGGAACATAAAATATCTGACAGCAAAAAGAAAATTTGTTAATGCTGTGATATCAGCAATTTTTTTGTTAATGTACCATTAGAGAGAGTAGCAGAACTAGAGAGAGGTGTAAGGTACTTTTCACTGTCATTTAATCCATTGAAACTGGATTTTATTTGCATAACCTTGAGGAAATCTAAAAACTTAAGCACCCATCAAATTATACCTTCACTGCAACCTCATTAAAGCTTGTATCAACACATGTATTGTATTATATTATACTAGAGTCCCAGTGCATGAATTCGTGCACCAGTGGGAATCCCTCGGCCTGGCCTGTGGGATCAAGCTGAAACCGGCTCTCCAACATCCGGGTCCTGGATTGCGAGAGGGTGCAGGCCAGGCCATGGGACCCCACCAGTGCATGATCGGGCATGGAGGGAGGCGGGAGGTTGGCCAGCCAGGGAGGAACTGCAGGAGGGCTCCAGGGCATGTCCTGCTCATCTCACTCAGTCCCAATCTGCTGGACCCCAGCAGCAAGCTAACATACCGGTTGGAGCGTCTGCCCCCCGGTGGTCAGTGCACGTCATAGCGAGCGGTTGGAAGCCCTTAGCATATCATTAGTATACTAGAGGCCCTATGCATGAAGATTCATGCAAGAATGGGCCTTCCTTACCCTGGCTGCCAGCACAGCCTTCGCTCTGGCCAGAGCCGCCTTTCCGCCTTCCCACACTGGCCAGAGGCCCGGAGCAGCTGGGGTGGTGTGGAATGCCTGCGTCGCACCCCACCCTGCCTCTGGCTGCTCAGTGCCTGCATATGCAAATTAACCCACCATCTTTGTTGGGTTAATTTGCATACTCACTCCTGATTGGCTAGTGAGCGTCATGAAGGTACGGTCAATTTGCATCTTGCTCTTTTATTAGTGCAGATTATGTTTTGATTGATTGAACAGACAACCAGATGACTGGGCACTGAGCATATTACACTGAATATGCATATCTCTGAATGCATAGTAATCTGGCCACTCAATATATATATGTGTGTATATATATGTGTGTGTGTGTATATATATATATATATATATATATATATATATATATATATATATATATATTAGAGGCCTGATGTATAAATTCGTGCATGGGTGGGGTCCAGCCAGCCTGGCCAGGGAGGGGACATGGGCAGTTGGCTGACCTGCTTGCTGGTCGAACTCCTGGTAGAGGGGACAATTCACGTATTAGCCTTTTATTATATAGTATATATACTGAGTGGCCAGATTATTATGCGTTCAGAGATCATAATAATCTGGCCACTTAGTGTAGGCTTTTATCATATAGGATTGTATCAACAAAGCTTATTTGTAAGGCAAACAAGTTGTGAATACCTTTTTGTTCATATTTTCAGGATTTTTAAAAATTGTACTTATTACATGCAAATGTTCATGCACCATTACAATAATAGCGGGAGAATAATGGGGGAAGATGTATATTGCTGTTGTTGTTGCTACACGAATTGGTACCTGTAAGAGGTACTGTGCTGTGTGCCAAGTGCATGGGATACACCAGTTTCAAATCCCAGCTCAACAGTTTATTATATGATTTTTGTTTATTTTTTAGCTTTCCTAAATTTCAACATACTACAGTCTGAAATGCAGTAAGTCCTACTGCTCAATACTGAGAAAGATTAGCTGAAATAACTAATGTATAGCACTTGGCACAGTTATTTGCCATGGTTATCATTCAATGAATATTATTTGTGATGATGAGTATGATGAAGATGGTGCTGAAGATTAGTGTTTGTATATTGAATGAGCCCTGAAAATGTCCTTTATTCTTGACATACCATGGCAGGTTGCTGTTATCAGATAAGAAAAGGGTGATGCCAAGTACAAGATGCCTCTATCCAGTACAAATGGTTGGGATTAAATTAATTTTTGCTGTGGATAATAGAGAGGTTTTAGGTTTGGGGGAAGGCGCTGCATTCTAGTTCAGATTGAGACCCAGTGAATCTGTGCTCTGAGGAATTTGTCTCAATGACCCATGAGGCAAGGGGCATGTTTGTCTCCTTGACTAGGTTGATCAAAATTGATGTGTTGGAATCACAACTAGAGGAGACAGTGAAAGCACTCAAGAAGCTCCCTGCCATTAGATCATTGAAGACAGTGGGGGTTTTCTGCTCAGCAGTATGATGAAGGAGAAGGGGACGTAGACTATTCTTCAAATGACTGGGATAGAACCTAATCAAAGCTGAAATACACACACACACACACACACACAGAGAGAGAGAGAGAGAGAGAGAGAGAGAGAGAGAGAGAGAGAGAGAGAGAGAGGAGAGAGAGAGAGAGAGAGAGAGAGAGAGAGAGAGAGAGAGAGGAGATGAGAAATGCTGCAAAAATAACGGGCTGTTCTGGAGCACAGGCTTCACAATAATCTGTGACAGCTTGATCTTAACAACTTTGAGCCTTAATGTCTTCATCTACCAGGAGATAGTCCAAACCTCTCTGTCTATTTAAATAAAATGCCTCATAGAGTTGTATTTATAGTTCAAAAAACTCTAATCAACTTGGGGCTAACATTTGTGCTAGTGTGATTATAATCATAGAGTTAAACAAGAAGACAATACATAAAAGAAGAAAAGAGTCAAAGGATATGAAGGGAATCAGAATAAATGGGTGATGTAGAATAGGCCTCAGAGAAGAAAGCAAAATAATCTATTTCATGGGAATGCCACGGTATTTAATGTGATTTCCTACTCTCTGATTCTCCTGAGTGAGATCAGTTAGCTTGTACCTACAGACTTGGACCATAACCCATGTCCTGAAGATAGACTTGTTCTAAGATGCACCAGGAAGTGGCTAAGCAGCCCCACACGAAATTATATAATCACAGCTCTATTAAATAACTGACATTCAATGTAAACACAAAGCAAGATGAATGCCATGACAATGGATTAGTGCACCATCAGCCACTAGATGGAACCAGAAGGAAAGTTAGGAGCAACAACACTCCTTAATGACTGCCAAATCCTCCCTGATGAACATAGATGCTAAAATCGTCAACAAAATTCTAACAAATCAGATCCAACATTACATTAGAAAAATCACACACCATGACCAAGTGGGATTTATTCCAGGGATGCAAGGATAGTACAATATTCACAAATCAATAAATGTGATACATCACATAAACAAATTGAGAGTCAAAAATCACATAATTATGTCAATCGATGGAAAAAAGCATTTGACAAAATCCAACACCCATTCTTGATAAAAACTCTCAGCAAAGTGGGACTAGATGGATCATACCTCAACATAATAAAAGCCTTATATGATAAACCTACAGCCAACATCATATTCAATGGGGGAAAACAAAAACAACTCCCCCTAAGAACAGGAAC
Organism: Plecotus auritus; assembly: GCF_963455305.1. Classification (NCBI taxonomy): domain Eukaryota; kingdom Metazoa; phylum Chordata; class Mammalia; order Chiroptera; family Vespertilionidae; genus Plecotus; species Plecotus auritus. Next base: position 27,916,690 of record NC_137784.1, read on the forward strand.
AAGATAAGGATGCCCACTTTCACCATTCCTGTTGGACATAGTACTGGAAGTGCTAGTCATAGTGACCAGACAAGAAAAGGGAATAAAAGGCATGAAAATTGGAAAAGAAGATGCAAAATTGTCATTATTTGCAGATGACATTATATTGTATATAGAAAAACCCCAAAGACTCCATCAAAAAAAGTTTTAGACTTAATAAATGAATTTGACAATGTAGCAGGATATAAAATTAGCACCCAGAAATCTATGGCTCTTTTTATACACTAACAATGAATACACAGAAAGAGAAACTAAAAACACAATCCCATTTACCATTGCAACAAAAGAAAATATTAAGATACCTAGAAATAAACTTAGCTAAGGAGATAAAAGACCTATACTTGAAATATTACAGAACTTTGAAAAAAGAAATAGAGGAGTACATAAACAAAGAATATACCATGTTCATGGATTGGTAGATTCAACATCATTAAAATGTCCATAATACCCAAAGCAACCTATAGATTCAATGCAATCCTTATTAAAATGCCAATGACATACTTCACAGATCTAGAACAAACTCTCCAAAAATTCTTATGGAATAAAAAAAGACCCTGAATAGCTGCAGCAATCTTGAGAAAGAAGAGCAAAGTTGGAGGGATCACAATACCAGATATTAAGCTACATTATAAAGCTACTGTTCTCAAAAATGCCTGGTACTGGCACAAGAACAGACATGTAGATCAATGGAACAGAAAAGAGAACACTGAATTCTACCCAAGCTGTTATGCTCAATTAATATTTGACAAAGGAGGCAAGAGCATACAATTGAGTCAATACAGTCTCTTCAATAAATGGTGTTAGGAAAATTGGACAGATACATGCAAAAAAATGCAACTAGATCACCAACTTACACCATACACAAAAATAAAGACAAAATTGATAAAGGACTTAAACATAAAGTGGAAACCATACAAAGCCTAGAAGAATTCATAGGCAGCAAAATATCAGAGCAATATGTCATAGCAATATTTTTACTGATACATCTACTAGGACAATGGAAACTAAGGAGAAAATAAACAAATGGGACTACATCAAAATAAAAAGCTTCTGCACAGAAAAAGAAACCATCAACAAACCAACAGGAAAGTCCACTGCGTGGGAGAACATATTTGCCAATGTTATCACTGATCAGGGTGTAATCTCCAAAATTTATAGGGAACTTATACAACTTAACAAAAGGAAGATAAACAATCCAATAAAAAAAATGGGCAAAGGACTTAAATAGACCCCTTATGAAAGAGGACATACAGAAGGCCAGAGACATATGAACACATGCTCAAAGTCACTAATCATCTGAGAGATGCAAATCAAAACAATGATAAGGTATCATTTCACACCTGTCAGATGGCTATCATCAACAAGTCAACAAAGGACAAGTGCTGGCGAGGATGCAGAGAAAAAAGAACCCTCGTACACTGCTGGTGGGAATGCAGACGGGTGCAGCCACTGTGGAAGACAGTATGGAGTTTCCTTAAAAAGTTAAAAATGGAACTCCCATTTGACCCAATAATCCCACTGCTAGGACTATATCCCAAGAAACCAGAAACACCAATCAGAAAGGACATATGCACCCCTATGTTCATAGCAGCACAATTTACAATAGCTAGGATTTGGAAACAGCCTATGTGCCCATCAGCAGATGAGTGGATTAAAAAAACTGTGGTACATCTACACAATGGAATACTATAAAAAAGAAGGAACTTTTACCATTTGCAACAGCGTAGATGGACCTGGAGAGGATTATGCTAAGCAAAATAAGCCAGTCAGAGAAAGATAAATATCACATGATCTCACTCATATGTGGAATATAATGAACAACATAAATTGATGAACTAAAATAGGTCCAGAGATATAGAAGCATCCAACAGACCATCCAACCTCAGGGGTGAGGGGGAGAGTGAGGGGAGAATGGAGGGAGGGGGGTGAAGCGGGGAGAGATCAACCAAAGGACTTGTATGCAAGCATATACTAGTAAGCGTAAACCATGGACACAGTCAGTCGGGGGGTGGGGTGGTGGTGAGGGCATGTGCAGTAGTGGGGGTGAGAATGAGTGGAGAGAGGTCAACAGAGGAAAAAGGATTCATATGAAATACTGTAAACAATAAAGTATAAAAAAAAGACTGCCAAATCCCTAGGATCTACAGCTACTTGCCAGGATATCTGTCCCAGGTTAACTGATTTGTTAACTAATAATCTTTAGATTGGGAGGTTCAACCAGCTGTAAATCTACCTAATAACTTTTAGTTCATATTTCTCCATTTTCTCCATAATTATTCTGAAAGTCACATTTCATGAATCATATTGAAATCGAGAAATATTGCCAATAGCATTCACTTCGAATACTAATAACTTTCTAATGCTTTCTAAGAAGGACATGAAATTGTTTTAGTCTTACTTATTTTCAGTGAACCCACAATGTCTCCTTGGGATCACTACATTCATTTCATACAAGATTTGACCCATTTAAAAATCGTATTTTAATTTTTTCCATGGCTTTTCCCATTTTAGAAAAATTATGATAATGTATTTTTAAAAGTAAAATTCTAGAGATTGTCATTATTATGAGTATATTTGAAGCTTCTTTCAAAAATTTTTCTGTAATATTAAGTAGGGTGGGAAATATATAAGGAATTACCATAATAAATAGATTAAACCATTTCCTGTCTTTTCTAGTCTCATATAATACAATTAAAATATTATATTATTAAAATTTAGGCTTGGAATATAGAAGTATTTTGCTGCCACTAGACATTGTGAATGAATATAGCATTGTGAAACTTCATAATGGGCTTTGTAAATGATTGTTAGTATTGTACATCATGTAGACTCAGCTACAAGTTCCTTGGAATATGTAATAAAAGATAGTCACTCTGGGACTATAATAGTAGGTCAAGGTGAAATGTCTAGGAAATGTGGTGTATTTATAGAAAGTAATGCCTAAAGGATCATAGCATACCACAGCAGCATTTAGCCTGATACAGTTCATGGATGTAACAAGAATCTATGGAAAGAGGCCGAATTTGTTGTCAGATAGGTGCATATGGTCCAAGGAAGCCTTTTTGTTAGAACTAGGAACAGCAGCTGAGAACACAAAGACGAAGGTGCCTGGGGGATGGAAGAAGGCAGGAGTTTGGGAGTTTCACAAGAATCAAGACTCAAATAAGGTTTTCTTATACTAAAAAATGGGAATGTTCTCTGTCTACTAAGGCAGAAGACCTCATAGGAGAATGGGCATAAACATAAGAAATTAAGTAGTAGGTCACAGTGTAATGGGCATAAAGGTGCCAAAGCACACTAATATTCAGTGTTTACACTATCAAGTGACTCCTTTCCTCTTTCCATATCCCCATCTTTGGAAACCTCCATACCAGATCCATGAACTCCTTAGACACAGTAGTCTACTGATACATAGTGACCTATGCTTGATGTACACACATGTGTTGATGAGCCTAGCCCCATACAAATCTGCAAGAACACACAGCTCTCTCCAGATGCCAACTGATAAAACAGCTGACCATATATAGGCCATTACAGAAACTGTATGTATGTAAATATGTATACCTATAGTCATGTCACATAGGCATGTTCATGCAAACACATACATATTTATAGTCTACATACCCATATATGTTGATCATTTTGGCTTTGGTAGAAAAGCTATTGGTGCTGGTGTGTGGGAGGTCCTATATTCCAGCAGGCATGCTTAGCTTTGGCTCAGCCATGAGCAATTTGTCCCAAAGAAAAACAATTGACTCTACCTATAGTTGGGTGAGCCCTTCTGAAACATGATGATTTTAAGTAAATGTTGCAATTCCCTATATGTGAATATTCCCTATACTCTTGAAAAAGCCTTGATTTTATTATTTTATTATTCATTCTGTTTTCTAGAAATACCCTAGTTAAATTACATAATAAATTCAAGCAACATGGAAAACACATTTTCCAGCCTAGAAATAGATTTATTTTGTGATATTTTTAGGAAAAGAGCTTGTTCCATTGGAAATAATAATGCCATCAGTGAAAATGTGGTGTTTGGGAGCTACATTTATAGTTTTGGCAGAGTAACTTACATCGGAGCAACCTTCTTATTGAGAGCAGCTATAAAAGCTGAATAAGATACAAAGAAAAGTTGTTTAAAGGCATCAGAAGGCAATAAAAGAAGTCAGGATGTGTGAGGCCAAAGTTCTGAGATAATAAAATACACTGAGATGTACCTGACCTTTTCTGCTTCTCCTACTTAGATCATATTTTTATCAATACATAAAAAACCTTGGTGGGATTCTGATTGGGATTGAATGACACCATTAATCAACTTGACCCAATTGATACTGGAACCCCCCAAACCACAAGATATACTATTCTCCAATGTACTTGAAAAGTTTCTAGTATTAACCATTTAAGGGACCATGAAACAAGCTTCAATAAATTTCCAAGGAGATTGTATTTTCTGTAGAAAATGGAATTAAATTGAAAATCAGTAACAAAAATATAAACAGAAAAATAACTCCCTTAATATTTGTTATTAATCTGTCTCTCTATATAAAAGCCTAAGCGACCATTCAGCCATTCAACTATCTGACCAGTAGCTATAATGCACACTGACCACCAGGGGGCAGATGCTCAACGCAGGAACTGCAGAGCTGTAGTGACTTGGCAGGTGCGGTTCTCAGGTATTGCAACTGGAACCAGAGAGGAGGGAGCCCGATTCCGGGGTGCATCACCTGAGAACCACCCTCTTGATACCCAGGACCCCTCGGGGGATGTCGGAGAGCTGGTTTTGGCCCGATCCCCACAGGCCAGGCCAATGGACCTCACCAGTGCACGGATCTGTGCACCGGGCCTCTAGTATAGTTATAAATAAACCATGATCAAACAAGTAAACACAATGAAAATTATAAAATGCTTGGAAATGAATGATATTTGTCATATCACAACATGAAAGATGAAACTAAAGCTATACATAGATAAACACTTACAGACTCACATGCATATGTTTTAAGTTTGAAAATCAGCACTCTATATCTAGCAGTTATAAGAAGAAAAAATTAAATCCAAAGAAAGGAAAAAATAATGACACATGTGGAAGTCCAATAAATAGAAAACAAACATACAATAAAGGAACAAAACCATAACTTGATTCTTCAAAAAATATAATAAAATTGATAAATCCCTGGATCAAGAAAAAAAAACATGGAAGCCAAAAATATCAGAAATTTAAAAAAAGGATTTCTGCTTATTTCTCTTAGCATAATACTTTCCAGATTCATCCATGCCAGGCGTCCTCAAACTACGGCCCGCGGGCCACATGCGGCCCGCCGAGGACATTTATCCTGCCCGCCGGGTGCCGCTGCCTGTCCTGCTTAGCAGCCGACTTATCCCGGGCCCGCAGTGTGCATAGGAATTTGTTCATAGTTTTTTTTTAAACTATAGTCCGGCCCTCCAATGGTCTGAGGGACAGTGAACTGGCCCCCTGTTTAAAAAGTTTGAGGACCCCTGAACGCTATCACAAAAGGTAAGAGATACTTCTTTTTATGGCTTAATAGTATTCCATTGTGTAAATGTATCACAACTTTTTTATCAGACTGCTTCCAATTCTTGGCTATTGTAAATAATGCTACAATGAACATAGGGGTGCATATATTACTTTGAATTAGTGTTTTGGGTTTTGTTGGATATATTCCTAGAACTCGAATTGCTAGGTCATAAAGTAGTTCTACTTTTAATTTTTTGAGGTAATTCTATATTGCTTTCCACAAGTGAAATAAGTCAGTCAGAAAAAGACAATTACCATATGATTTCACTTACATGTGAAAACAAATGAATATGATAAACTAACAAACAAAATCGAAATAGACTCATAGATACAGAGAACAGACTGACAGCTGTCAGAGGTGAGAGGGGTTGGGGGACTGGGTGAAAAAGTTGAAGGGTTTAAGCAAAGAAAAAAAAAATCATAGACACAGACAAGAGTATGGTGATTACCAGAGGGATAGTAGGGTGGGAGGAGGTAGAAGAAGGTAAAGGGGGAATAAATGATGATGGAAGGAGATTTGATTTGGGATGGTAGACACACCATACAATATAAAGATAATGTATTATAGAATTGTACATCTGTCACCCCAATAAATTCAATAAAAAAAAGAATCTTTGGGGAAAAAAGGATTTCTGTAAATTCCCAAAAAAGTTACTATAGATTCTATATACACTGAAAAATCATAATGTTATGTCAGTAATTTTAAATTTTAAATGAAATAAACACATTGAAAACATCATTTGATAAAACTGTGTAAGATGCCCGGCTGGTGTGGCTAAGTGGTTGAGCATCCACCTATGAACCAGGATGTCATGGTTGAATTCCCAGTCAGGGCATATGCCTGGGTTGTGGGCTAGATCCCCAGTGGGGGATGTGCGTGCAGGAGGCAGTGGATCAATGATACTCTCTCATCATTTATGTTTCTCTCTCTCTTCCTCTCTCTCTCTCTCTCTCTCTCTCTCTCTTTCTCTCTCTCTCTCTCTCTCTCCCTCCCTCTCCCTTCCTCTCTGAAATCAATAAAAAAAATATTTTTTTAAAAAAGGGGAAAAGAAGAAAAGCTATATGTAATAAAGAATTTGAGCCTGCAATTCAAAACCTACTCTTACAGCAAACTCTTTCAAATAATTATGGAACAATTTAAATGACACTAATCTATAATAATAAAAGTGTAACATGCTAATTAGATTGGATGTCTTCCAGACGTCATTCCAAACGTCCTTCCTGATGAAGCCGGGGCTGGAGGGAAGGCAGCCCAGGTCCCGGGTGCAGGAGGGAAGCCGGTGCTGGCAGCTAGGGGAAGGAAGGCCTACTCTTGCACGAATTTTTGTGCATTGGGCCTCTAGTATTATATAAACTCTTCCATAAGACAAGGAATATTTTCAAAGTTCTTCTACAAAACTAACATATCCTAATGTCAAAATCTGACAAGGGCACAATAAAATGATAATTAACTCCCAAACTCATTCATGAATAAAGATGCATAAAAACAATATATTAGCAAATCAATTTCAAATATATGTTAAAGGTCAAAATCAATTATACCAGAAATGCAAGCATGGATTAATTTTTAAAATTAAATTAATATAATTCACCAAGTTTGTGGATTAAAGAAGCATATGATCAAACCAAGAGATGAAAAAGTATCATTTGGAATATTTAAATGTCAGTTAAATATGGTTTAAAAATAAAAGGAAATAAAAACTATTAGGAAACAAAGTATAGGAGATAGATAGGAATGTCATTAATCTAATCAAGACCATCTAGAAAAACAAAACAAAATATGGAAACATTATATTTAGTCATGATATCTTTAAAGCTTTTCTTCTGTTATCAAAAAAATGTTGTTTGTAATTACCACTTTCATTTAACATTATATTGGAGCTCATATATGATGCGATAAGGTGAGAAAATACTTTAAAATTTCATGGATTGGGAAGAAATAAATGAAAATATAATCACAGAAAGAGCAATATTGCATACATATAAAATTCAAGCAATCTATTAATAAACTATCACAATTAATTAAAAAATAACTTCATGTAATTCAATATACAATAATCAATTTATTTCTGTTTGGTAGCAACAAATAGTAAATTAAACTTTAAAAATATTCCTAACAGTTTTAAAATATATCAACTACCAAACAAAAGATGTGTAAAATGTCTACTCTAAAAAATACACCATATTTAAGTCCTTTAACCATTTTTAGTTTATTTTTGTGTATGGTGTAAGTTGTTGATCTACTTTCATTTAAGAAGGGAAACCATAAAAATCTTTGAAGACGCCATAGGCAGCAAAATATCAGTCATATGTCGAAGCAATATTTTTACCAATACAGCTCCTAGGGCAATGGAAACCAAGGAGAAAATAAATAAATGGGACTACATCAAAATAAAAAGCTTCTGTACAGCAAAAGAAACGACCACCAAAACAACAAGAAAGCCCACTGCATGGGAAAATGTATTTGCCAATGTTATATCTGATAAGGGTTTAATCTCCAACATTTACAGGGAACTCATACAACTTAACAAAAGGAAGATAAACTATAAAAAAAATGGGCAAAGGACCTAAATAGATACTTTTCAAAAGAATACATACAGAAGGCCAAGAGACATATGAAAACGTGCTCAAAGTCACTAATCATCCAAGAGATGCAAATCAAAATAACATCTCACACCTGTCAGATGGCTATCATGAAGAAGTTAACAAAGGACAAGTGCTGGAGAGGATGAGGAGAAAAAGGAACCCTTGGGCACTGCTGGTGGGAATCCAGACTGGTGCAGCCACTGTGGAAAACAGTATGGAGTTTCCTTAAAAAGTTAAAAATGGAACTTCCATTTGACCCAGTAATCCCACTTCTTGGAATATATCCCAAGAAACCAGATACACCTATCAGAAAGGACATATGCACCCCTATGTTCATAGCAGCACAATTTACAATAGTTAAGATTTGGAAACAGCCTAAGTGCCCATCAGCAGATGAGTGGATTAAAAACAGTGGTCCATGTACACAATGTAATACTATGCTGCTATAAAAAAGAAGGAACTTTTACCATTTGCAACAGTATGGATGGAACTGGAGAACATTATGCTAAGTGAAATAAGCCAGTCAGAGAAAGATAAATATCACATGATCTCACTCATATGTGGGTTATAATGAACAAAAATAGATCTAGAGACAAAGAAACACTGTACAGACCATCCTACCTCAGAGAAGGCAGGTGACGGGGGGTAAGAAAGCCACCAAAGAACTTGTATGCATGCATATTAGCATAACCAATGGACACAGACACTGGGGTGGGGGGGGGCTTGTCCTGGGGGACCAGGAGTGGTGGAGGGGGGTCAGTCGGGGAAAAGAGAGACATATATAATACTTTAAACAATTAAAAAACAGAAACCATATTTATAAAGGTGTTTAAACAGACCAAAATGAAGAGTATTAAAATATACTCATAATTTGAAAGACATGAGATTAAGCAAATTGAACCAAAATCCCAGCAAGCACTGGTGGTGGTGGTGCGGGCTGGGGGATCAGTGGGATTTCTTAGTCTGCTTGGGCTGCTATAACAGAATGTCATGGAGTGGTGATTTATAAACAACAGACATTTATTTTTCACAGTTCTGGAGGCTGGGAAGTAAAAAGATCAAGGTGCCAGCAGATTCAGTGTCTGGTGAAAGCCCATTTCCTGGTTCATAGAAGATGAACACCCTTATCTCTTTTACTAATCCTTCATTACCTAATCACTTCCTAAAGGCCCTAACTCCAAATACCATCATACTAGGGATTAAGCTTCAACATATGAATTTTGGGTAAATTCAAACATTCATCCCACAGAAGGGAAACAATGTGACAAGCTAATTCTAAAATGTATATAGAAATGCAAAGGATCAGAATAGCTGAGACAATATTGATAAAAATAAAGTTAGGAGATTTAAACTACATTTTATAATTAGCACAGTGGGATAAAGAAATAGATCAATGGAACAGAATTCAGAAATTGCCTCATATGTATACACAGACACCTGATTTGTGATAGAGATGACATCACAGTGGATCATCTTGTTAATAAATTGCATTGGAATAGTTAGATATTAACATAAAATAAAAAAAGTAAATCTTGGCCTCTACCACACACCACGTGAACAATCTATTATAGATGAATTATATGGAGCCATAAATTTGAAAGGTACAATAATAAATCTTCCTAAAGATAACTTGTGTAATAACTTCATAAATTTGGGGGTAGGCAAAGAATTCTTAATAGAATTCAAAGAGTACTAATCATAAGAAAAAGACTGTTAAATAGACAATAAAATTAAAACTTCTATCCATCAAAACATATGATTAAAGAAGCATGGAGCCATTTGAAACAGCATGGGAGGGACTGGAGGGCATTATGCTAAGCCAGTGGTCGGCAAACTCTTTAGTCAACAGAGCCAAATATCAACAGTACAACTATTGAAATTTCTTTTGAGAGCCAAATTTTTTAAACTCAAACTTCTTCTAACACCACTTCTTCAAAACAGACTCACCCAGGCCATGGTATTTTGTGGAAGAGCCACACTCAAGGGGCCAAAGAGCCGCATGTGGTTCACAAGCCGCAGTTTGCCGACTATGGTGCTAAGCAAAATAAGCCAGTCAGAGAAAGATAAATATTACATGATCTCACTCATTTGTGAAATATAATGAGCAATATAAACTGATGAACAAAAACAGAGCCAGAGACAGAGAAGCATCAATCAGACCATCAAACCTCAGAGGGAAGTTAGGGGAGGGTGGGGGTAAGGGGGTGAGATCAACCAAAGAACTTGTATACATGCATATAAGCCTAACCAATGGACACAGATACCAGGGGGTGAGGTCATGAGTGGGGGTTGGGGGGCAATGGGAGGGTAAAGACACATATCTAATACCTTAATCAATAAAGGAAAAAAAAAGAAATAAAAAAATTTTAAAAAGTAGCATGGAGCCCTAGCCAGTTTGGCTCAGTGGAGAGAACTTTGGCCTGTGGATCAAAGGGTCCTGGGTTTGATTCCCATCAAGGGCACATATCTTGGTTACAGGATCCTCCCCAGCCTGGGCTCTGGTCAGGGCTCATGCAAGAGGCAACCAATCAATGTGCTTCTAAATATCCTCAGGCGAAAATTAACAAAACAAAAAGAAGAAGAAGAAGAAAATAATGAAGAAGAAGCATAGAACAGATTATTGAATCTCAGAGGGAAGGCAGGGGTGGGTGGATGGGTGGGAAGAAATTAACCAAAGAACTTATATGCATATATGCATAACCATAGACACAGACAATAGTTTAGTGAAGGCCTGGGGTGGGGAGGAGGTGCGGGCTAAAAGGGGTCAATGGGGGAAAAAAGGGACATATGTAATACTTTCAACAATAAGGATAAATTTTAAAAATATATATGATTAAGAGAGTAAATAATCAAGTAATAAGTGAGACAGAACACTTGCAATGCTAGTGGGAGTATAAATTAATACCTCAAACACTTTGGAAATTATTTGGCAATGTATGTTAAAATTGGACCGATGCAACCCTATGTTACAACAGTATTACCCAAAATAACAGCTATCAGTGTAAAATGTGTTAGAAAATAAGTTTATGTTAACAGTGCCCTCTTGTATTAGCTCTAAAATTAATACAAGATTGTTATAAAAATTTCTCATAATTTAAAACAAGGAAAGGACTCCTACCTCTATGATATACTATAATAGAATAATTATTTCAACAAGGTTACAACTGAATAATCCTAATATATAAAAATCCAGGGTCCATAATGACCAATGGAAGGCTTGACCAAACACCAGAAGTCAGTCCTGCAGTCAGTGCTAGATGCCATGGCGACCCAGCACTGACTGCCGAGGGGGCTGCGGATCAGGCCTGGAGAGAGGCCTGGAGAGAGAGGCAGAGTCTGATCCACAGCCTCCTGGCAGCTGTTGATCAGCCATTTCCTCTCTCTTTCTCTCCAGGTTTTGCCAGCAGCCACCCCTCTGTTTCTCTCTGGGCCTCCGAAAGGGCTGTTGATCAGCCCTGCCTCTCTGATTAGGCCCAAAGATGCTTACTGGCATAGAAACCGACCAATTAGAACCAAATCTGGGTAAACTGTGAGGAGCCAATGCTGCCTAGGAGGTGGAGCTGTTGACACTGACTGGCATAGAAACTGACCAATCAGAACCAAATTGGCTGACAGGGGAGAGCAGTTGGGGGTGAGATCAGACCTGCAGGGGAGGACAGTTGGGGGCAATCAGGCAGGCAGAGGCAGTTAGGGGCAATCAGGCCAGCAGGAGAGAGCAGTTAGGGGCAAGATCAGGCTGGCAGGGGAGGGCCATTGGCGGGGAGATCAGGCCGGCATGGTAGGACTGTTGGTGGTGAGATCAGGCTGTCAGGGGAGGGCATTTGGGGGCAACCAGGCCAGCAGGGGAGGGTAGTTGGGGGCAAGATCAGGCCGTCAGGGGAGGGCTGTTGGGGGCGAGATCAGGCTGGAAGGCAGAGGCAGTTGGGGGTGAGATCAGGCCAGCAGGGGAGGGCAGTTGGGGGTGAGATCCGGCCAGCAGGGGAGGGCAGTTAGGGGTGATCAGGCAGGCAGGCAGAAGCAGTTAGGGGCCATCAGACAGACAGGCAGAGAGGTTAGGGGTGGTCAGGCAGGCAGGCACATGAGTGGTTTGGAGCTAGTGGTCCCAGATTGTGAGAGGGATGTCCAACTGCCGGTTTAGGCCCGATTGGAGAGGGTGCAGGCTGGGCTGAGGCAACCCCCCCTCCACGCATGAATTTCATGCACCGGGCCACTAGTATTCTCATATTTGCTTTGAGGAAGAAGCTATATTGTAGAAAAGTCAGGTCTAGGACCCCAAGACTATTATGATTATGCCCATCTCTACTCTTTCTTTGTCATAAAAGTCAGTGAAATCCAAGAAAGACATAAGCCTATTTGTGACTTGGACTCAATGTATTGACTTTACTACTAGCCTGTTGCGAATGCAACCTGGATGTCATATCTAATGATTTATTTCATTCTTCCCCCTAAATACAGGATAATATGAATCTGTATAATATTTTAAAACTATTAAAATACATAACATAGGGAAATTCCTATATGCATATTAATATACAGGGTGGGACAAAAATAGGTTTATAGTTGTGAGTATGTGAAACAAATTATTCTTGTACTACTGTTTATTCATTATTGTATTATTTTTTCATATGAACAACTGTAAGCCTACTTTTGTTGCACCCACATCATAATGTTCTGCGATTTTAAAAATAAAACATATCTGTCATTTTTCTTATCAACACATACAGATCAAATGTATTCATTTTAATGTTATCCCAATATATGGATTTGAAAATTACTTGTCTATTATTCTGTTGATGGATAGTTTAGTTGCCCACAATTTTCCACTATTAAAAACAATGTTATAATGAACATTCTCATATATGTTTTTATGTGTATGGTAACATACCATCAGATTAAGTTACTTGAGGTAGAAATGCTGGCTAAATTAGATTAATCATTTATTTCATTTTATTTTTTAAATACATATTTGTTAAATTGATTGAAGTGACATTGGTCAACATGAACATATAGGTTTCAGGTGTAGGTTTTTATGTTACAAGATCTGCATATTGAACTGTGCATCCACCACCCAAAATCAAAAGCTCTCCTGTCACCTTATATTAGGATCTCCTCCCACAACCCTCTTCCCTCTGGCAATAACCACACTGCTGTTTGTGTTAATGAGTTTCAGTTTTATATAACACATAGGAGTGAAATCATGTACTAGTAGTTCTTACCTTTTTCTAACTGACTTATTTCATTTGTCATAATGTTCTCAAGGATTATTCATGTTGTTGCAAAAGGCACTATTTCATCCTTTCTTATGGCAGAGTAGTATTCCATTGTGTATATGTACCACATCTTCTTTATCCAGTCCTCTATCGCAGGACACTTTGGATGTTTCCATATCTTGGCCACTGTGAATAATACTGCAATGAACCTAGGGGTGCATATATCTTTGTGAATACATTTTGAGTTTTTTGGGTATATATTCAGGAGAGCGATTGCTGGGTATTATGGTAGCTCTATTTTTAATTTTTGAGAAAAATCCTCTTTCACAGTGGCTGCACCAGTCTGCATTCCCACCAGCAGTGCAAGAGGGTTCCTTTTTCTCCACATCCTCACCAGCACTTGTTTGTTGATGATAGCCATTCTGACAGGTATAAGATGGTACCTCATTGTCGTTTTGATTTGCATCTCTCAGATGATTAGTGACTTTGAGCATGTTTTCATATGTCTCTTGGCTTTCTGTATGTCCATTTTTGTAAGGGGTCTATTTAGGTCCTTTGCCCATTTTTTATTGGATTGCTTATCTTCCTTTTGTCAAGATGTATGAGTTCCCTATAAATTTTGGAGACTAGGCCCTTATTGGATATAACATTGGCAAATATGTTCTCCCATGCAGTGGGCTTTCTTGTTGTTTTGTTGATGGTTTCTTTTGCTGTGCAGAAGCTTTTTATTTTGATGTAGTCCCATTTGTTTATTTTCTCCTTAGTTTCCATTGCCCTAGGAGCTGTATTGGTAAATATATTGCTACAACATATGTCTGATATTTTGCTGCCTATGAAGTCTTCTAGAATTTTTATTATTTCCCTTCTTACATTTAAGTTATTTATCCATTTTGAGTTTATTTTTGTGTCTGGTGTAAGTTTGTGGTCTAGTTTTTATTTTTTATTTTTGCATGTATCTTTCCAATTTTCCCAACACCATTTATTGAAGAGACTGTCTTGATTCTATTGTATGCTCTTGCCTCCTTTGTCAAATATTAATTGAGCATAATGGCTTGGGTTAATTTCTGGGTTCTCTGTTCTGTTCCATAACATCTGTTCTTGTGCCAGTATCAGGTAGTTTTGACAGCAGTGGCTTTGCAATATAGCTTGATATCTGGTATTGAGGTCCCTCCTATGTTGTTCTTCTTTCTCAGGATTGCTGCAGCTATTTGGGGTCTTTTTTTTATTCCAGATGAGTTTTTGGAGAGTTTGTTCTAGGTCTGTGAAATATGCCATTGGTATTTTAATGGGGATTGCATTGAATTTATAGATTGCTTTGGGTAGTATGAGCATTTTAATGATGTTGATTCCACTGATTCATGAACATGTTATATTCTTCCATTTGTTTATATCTTCCTCTATCTCTTTGATCAATGTTCTGTAATTTTCTCAGTACAGATCTTTTATCTCCTTAGTTAAGTTTATTCCTAGGTATCTTATTTATTTATTTTTTTTTGGTGCAATGGTAAATGGGATTGTTTTTGTTGTTTCTCTTTCTGTGAGTTCAATGTGGTGTATTTCATAGATTGGCTAACATGTGTTGAACCATCTTTGTGCCACTGGAATGAAACCCCACTTGATTGTGATGTATCATTTTATGGATGTACTGTTGTCTTCTATTTGCTAGTATTTTGTTTAAGATTTTTTTCATCCATATTCACCAGAGATATTGGTCTGTAGTTCTCTTTTTTTTTTGTGTAATCATTGGCAGGTTTTGGTATCAGGGTTATATTGGCCTCAGAGAATGTGTTAGGAAGTATTGCCTCCTCTTCAATTTTTTGGAAGAGTTTGAGGAAGATAGGTTTTAAATCCTCTTTGAACTTTTGGTAGAACTCACTGGTGAAGCCATCTTGTCCTTGACTTTTGCTTTTTGGGAGGTTTTTGATGGTTGTTTCAATTTCCTAACTGCTAATTGGTCTATTTATACTTTGCAATTCTTCTTGATTTGGTCTAGGAAGGTTATATATTTCTAGGAACTTATCTATTTCTTCTAATTTATGGAATTTGGTGGCATACATTCTTTTGTAATATTGTGGTATGATCCGTTGTATATCTTTGATGTATATGGTGACTTTTCTCTCATTTCTGATTTTGTTTACATGGATCTTTTCCTTGTTTTCCTTAGTGAGTCTAACCGGGGGTTTGTCAATTTTATTAATCTTTGCAAAGAACCAGCTCTTTGTTTAATAAAATTTTGTATAGTTTTGTTGTTCTCTATTTCATTCAGTTCTGCTCTAATTTTTATTATTTCCTTTCTTCTGCTGACTTTGGGTTGCTTTTGTTCTTCCTTTCCTAGTTCTTTAAGATGTGATGTTAGGTTGTTTGCTTGGGATTTCTCTTGTTTTTTTGAGCTAGGCCTGTGATTATATAATCTTCTCCCTTATTACTGCTTTTGCTGGGTCCCAGAAGCTTTGATATGTTGTCTTGTCATTCTCATTTGTCTCTATATATCTTTTGATCTCATATTTTGATTCTTCTTTTTTAAAATATATTTTTTTTTATTGATTTCAGAGAGGAAGGAAGAGGGAGAGAGAGATAGAAACATTAATGATGAGAGAGAATCATTGATAGGCTGCCTCCTGCATGCCTCCCTTCTGGGGATCAAGCACCACAACCCGGGCATATGCCCTTGGCCGGAATCGAACCTGGGACCCTTTAGTCCATAGGCGGATGCTCTATCCACTGAGCCAAACCATCTAGGGCTTTAATTCTTCTTTGACTCAGTCATTTTTTTAGTAATACGTTGTTTAATCTCCAAATATTTGTGGGTTTCTTTATTTCCTTTTTGCAGTTGATTTCTAATTTCAAGTCATCATGATTAGAGAATATGGGTGTTATAACTGCAATCTTCTTAAAGTTTTGATGCTAGATTTGTGAGCCAACATATGGTCAATCCTTGAGAATGTTCCATGTGCTCTGCAGAAGAACGTATAATCAGATGTTGTGGGCTGAAAGGTTCTGTAAATGTCTATTATGTCCATTTGATCTAGTGAGTCATTTAAGGCCAATATTTCTTTATTGATTTTCTGTTTGGTTGATCTGTCTAGAGCTGTCAATGGAGTATTAAGGTTCCCAACTATGACTGTGTTTTGATTTGTTTCTTCCTTTAGTAGTTTACTATATTTTGGTGCTCCCTGGTTCCGTGCATATACACTGTGTGGCCAGATTATTATGTGTTCAGAGATCATAATAATCTGGCCACTCAGTGTATTTATTAGAGGCACGGTGCATGAATTCGTGCATGGGTGGGGTCCAGCCAGCCTGGCCAGGGGGAGGGGACATGGGTGGTTGGCTGGCCTGCCTGCTGGTCGAACTCCTGGTAGAGGGGACAATTTGCATTTTAGCCTTTTATTATATAGGGTATACACTGAGTGGCCAGATTATTATGCATCCAGAGATCATAATAATCTGGCCACTCAGTGTATATTAAGTATTGTTATGTTTTCTTGATGTGGTGTCCCCTTTATCATTATAAAGTGTCTTTGTCTCATGTTATTTTTGTTATCTTGCAGTCTATTTTGTCAGACATAAGTATGGCTACGCCTGCTTTTCTATGATGTTATTTGCTTGGAGAATCATTTTTCACCCATTTACTCTTTATCTACCTTTGTCTTTGCAGCTTAGATGTTTCTCTTATCATGGGAAAAATAAGACATTTGGGGGGGGGGGCTAGCAATCTGAATCTGTGCCAATAACCTAATGTACATTCTTGATAGCCTATAATTAAGTCACTGCCCCTTTCTCCACAATCTGGTCTAGCAAGACCTATTTACCTAAATACACACATTTTACAGAGGCCATAAACCATACACAATACACAACCCCAGGAGGAGGTTATCAGCACTGGTGCCAAGCCAGGCCTTTAGGTATGGTCTCACAGGCCCATCCCAACACACAGGGTGTTTTGCCAAGCCTGTGAAAGGTCCGGAAGTTTGATCCATATGTGGGGGACAAAGAAACCAAAGGGTATAAAGATAAAGCTTCTTCCATATTGGCTTGCTCAGGATTTGGAAATAGGCTCCCCTGAGTCACAGTTCTAGTACATCTGGAAATAAATGGGTTTTCCTGTATCTCTGAGTACTCCTGTGTGTGTATTTTCTGGTCACCTGGTAAATTCTGTAACACTTGTAGGCAGCATATGGTTGGGTTTTGTTTTTTGATCCACTTTGCTACTCTGTGCCTCTTTATTGCTGATGAATTTATGCCATTTACATTTAGGGTAATTATTAATGTATGATGATTTTCTGTAGCCATTTATCTTTTGTTTTCTGGTAGCTCTGTGTCTCCATTTTTTTAAATTTCTTTATTGATTAAGGTTTCTTATTACATATGTGTCCTTATTCCCCCA
Organism: Plecotus auritus; assembly: GCF_963455305.1. Classification (NCBI taxonomy): domain Eukaryota; kingdom Metazoa; phylum Chordata; class Mammalia; order Chiroptera; family Vespertilionidae; genus Plecotus; species Plecotus auritus. The sequence goes on from NC_137784.1 coordinate 27,934,448, forward strand.
TTACCCCCCACCTCTCATTCATGCCCCCAGCCCCCTGTTGTCTGTGTCCATTGATTAGGCTTATATACATGCATATAAGTCCTTTGGTTGATCTCTCCCCCTTACCCTCACCATCCCCTACCTTCCCTGAGGTTTGACAGTCTGATCTATGTTTCTCTGTCTCTGGATCTATTTTTGTTCATCAGTTTATGTTGTTCATTATATTCCACAAATGAGTGAGATCATGTGATATTTATATTTCTCTGCCTGGCTTATTTCACTTAGCATAATGCTCTCCATCTCCATCCATGTTGTTGCAAATGGTAAGAACTCCTTCTTTTTTACCACAGCGTAATATTCTATTGTGTAGATGTACCACAGTTTTTTATTCCACTCATCTGCTGATGGGCACTTAGGCTGTTACCAAATCTTAGCTATGGTGAATTGTGCTGCTATGAACATAGGGGTGCATATATCCTTTCTGATTCGTGTTTCTAGTTTCTTGGGATATATTCCTAGAAGTGGGATCACTGGGTCAAATGGGAGTTCCATTTTTAGTTTTTTGAGGAAACTCCATACTGTTCTTCACAGTGGCTGCACCAGTCTGCATTCCCACTAGCAGTGCATGAGGATTCTTTTTTCTCTGCATCCTCCATTGTTTGTTTGTTTTTTTTCTTTTTCTTTATGTTGCTATCTGTTGTTTTTGTTTGGTGATATTCCATGTTTCTTTTATCTGTTTTTTCTTTTATCAATTTGTATGTCCTGATGTGGGGATTTTTGTGTGTTGCATATATACTGAAATTTTGTTTTTCTTTTGAGTGCATCTGATCTACATCCTCCTTTGCCAATTTAGATTTTTACCTCCTCCCCTTTTATATTTTTGTTGTCACACATTATCCCTATTTATGCTGTAAGTTTTTGGGTACCCTTACTCATCTTTTTGTGACCTTATGTTCCTTGTTATGGATAGAATAGCTCCCTTGAGTATTTGCTGCAATGGAGGTTTTCTGGTGATAAAATCCCTTAGCTTCTGTATGTCTCTGAACATTTTCATTTCTCCTTCATATTTAAAGGATAATTTTGCTGGATATGTTATTTATGGCTGGAAATTTCTCTCTTGCATATATTTGAATATTTGGTTCCACACTCTTCTGACTTGTAGAATTTCTGCTGAGATGTCAGATGAAATTTTGATGGGTTTTCCTTTGTAGGTCACTTCCTTCTTTCCGTGGCTGCTTTGAGAATGTTTTATTTGTCATTAATTTTTGACAGCTTCAATACCAAGTGACTTGGAGAGGGCCTTTTTGGATTGAGGAAACTAGATTCTCTGTTTGCTTTTTGGATTTTAAGATCTAGTTCTTTCCATAGATTTAAGAAGTTCTCATCCACTACTTATTTCAACAGATACTCCGTACCACGCTCCCTCTATTTCTCCTCTGCAATGTCCATAATTCTAATATTTTTTTTCTGATGGAGTCAGATAAGTCTCATAGATCTCTTTCAATTTTCTTTATGCTTAAATGTCTCTATTCTTCCCTCTGTGTCATTTCTTGATTCCTTTCTTTGACAATACTAATTATTTCCTGCATCTGGTTGGTTCTGTTTCAGTAGTTCACTTTTCTTTGTTTATTAAACAAATATATTTTTATTGATTTCAGATAAGAGGGGAGAGGGAGAGAGAGATAGAAGCATCAATAATGAAAGACAATCATTGAATGTCTTCTTCCTGCACACCCCACACTGTGGATCGAGCCCCCAATCCGGGCATGTGCCCTGACTGGGAATTGAACCCTGACCTCCTGTTTCCTTTGTTGACATTTTTAGAGAGTGGAATGGAGGGAGGGAAACACACAGAGAGAAACATTGATGCAAGTGAGTCACATCAATGTTTGAATCCTGCACACACCCTGACCCAGGCCAGGGTTTGTGCCTGCAACTTAGGTATGTGCTTTTGACTGGAATCAAACTCAGGTCAACCCTCTATCTACTGAGCCAAAGCAGCTAGGGAAGTAGTTCACTATTAGTCTTAATTGCATACTTCATTTCCAGGATTTCTGATTGGTTATTTTTAAAAAATTCAATCTCTTTGGTAAAATACTCATTTTGTTCATTGATTTGTTTTTTTGAGTGCACAGATTTGCCTGTCAGTATTTTCTCACATCTCGTTGAATATTTTTAGTATTGCAATCTTGAAATCTGTCACTTATATATCACATCTCTCCATGTATTCCAGCTTGCTTTCTGGGGATTTTTCATTTTCTTTTTGGTTATCCTTGTTACTGTGGTTGTTCATGGAGCTTTCTGTCCTTCTTTGCTTATGCATTTGTCTCTGAAAAGGTCTTTCAACTATTTTCCAGTAGATGGCACTGAATTGCAAGGTTTTTTACCTCTGTGATCTCCCACTCTTGAACCTCCTTGGCTTCCATAAGACAATACAGACATCTGCTTGTGGATGATGTTTGTTTTGCCTTCACCATAATGGTAACTCCTGAATTTGGTGGGGTCCCACCCCAAGCACCCCTCCTGGGGATCAGTCACAGAGGGAAACAGAGATTCTACTGCAACAGCTCTTGGTTTACAGATAATATATTCCTGGACTTGACTCCAAGGGCAATGGGAGGTGAGTTTTGGGAATCCAGTCAGTGGCAGGGGTCTGTGGTTCTTTTTCTTTGTCTGAAACACAACTGCTTGGCCAGACAGTGAAGAGCCACATGGCAAAACCCTGTGCTCTGTCAGGCATCTGCTGACTCTGACACTGTTCGGCCCTTTGCCCCTTGCCCTGCTGTACTGCTCCCCTTCAGCTCTCTGTTCTGCCTGGCCAAAGAGAGCACCTGCTACTGCCACTTTCTCCCCTTTCCAGGCCCACCCATGATATCTTGGCTACAGGTCTGTTTCTGTTGACAGTCTTTGCTTTCCTCCCTTCCCGTCTCCCTGTTTATTCCTGGCTACCTACCTTTAGGTGTTTCAATGCACAGGTCTCTGATATGTTCATCTGTGTTAAGCATAAATTTCTTTGTTGAATTATAGTTGGTTAACTTGTTGAAATTTCAGGGAGAGAGGACAAGGTGTGCTCTCATGCCACTATTCCTCCTTGATTAATCCTTTAAAAATTTTTTTAGAATCTGTTCTGTAGGTTTTATGACTTCTGCTTCTGATCTTTAACATTCTTTCTGACCATGCCTTGGTCAAACTGTCTACAAGACATTTTAACATCTTGGTAATACTTCCCAATTATACCCTTAATTATAACTTTCACATAAGTTAAGTTCACAGACTTGCCAGATATTAAGCTGTGTCTTCACAGAGCTGCTGCTGAAAATACTTTAAACATCAGTCACGTAATTATTAGTTTCAAAGTCAGCCCCCGCCCCCCCACCCTGGCTAGTGCTTATACTATGTGCTATATGCTGAATATGGACATCCATTTTGCTGGACCTAGACTAAAATATGAATCTTTCTGTTCCAAATTATTGGTTAAGATATTGAATATTTAAAAAAATATATTGAATATCATATCACTAACCTCTAATTCATGTTTGAAATAATTTCCTTAGTACACTATTTTTTTGCATGATACAATAATTCTAGTAATGCTGCATTCTTTATCCCTATCTTTACCTACAGAAAAAGACTTTTATTTCATATACTATACCAACTTTTTATCAAATAGGAAATAAAAATATTTAGACCTATAGTTTCTACACAAAATCTTCTAGCACTATTGCATATAAAGCATAATGGAGCTTCTGGTCTTTGAAAAGGTGATGAACTTTATAGCTATTCTTTGTTGCCTTCCTTTCTCCTCTTGCCTTCCTCCAACCCTTAATCTCATTCCTCTGTGTGGTGCACTCTAAGATACCTCAGCAGAACTTGTAGAAAGCAGCCTTGATCTGGCTGGAAGTATTTTTGAGTAACAAATTTTGGTAGGTAGCTTCCTCCTACCATTTCCTTCTTCTTTTAAAAGTAAAGTAACCATAACCTATAAGTAATAAGGAAATATAAATCTAGATTCATCACCTAGATGTGACTCCCTTTCATGGATTGTTAAATGAATTTAGCTTAATTTCTAAAATGCCATATTTCTGGTCTGTTGCAAATTTTAGCGTATTGATAAAAAGGGAAAAATCTACAAAATGATCCTTTAGACATTGTAGTTATTTTACTGAGTTTATAAGATTTCACTTAGGAAATGAATTTTTCAACAGAGTTATGCTATCATAGGGAAACTTTTCTCTTTGGGGCTGATTATTTTAATGTAACTCACTGTGTTTGTTGATTGAACACTGTTATGACTAGAATGTTGCTTAAGAATCCATGTGAAATTAATTTCCAGTGCTGATGTAGCTCTTAACATAGAAAGACAATGTTATCAAAGCTATAGCATTATTAAAACGAGTCTCATATCTTTTTATACAGAGTACAAAGATTAATATAACTGACTCGATGACAAATGGCCCTTTGCCTGATAATGGCGGGTGAGTCATTTCACTAGATCAGAGTTGTTTTACCAGGAAAACGGAATGAAGGGGGAAAATAATAAAGAAATTTGTGAATCTTTGTACTAGTTTGAAATTAGATTATATTATGCAATTTTAATTGACATATTTCCTAAAGTCAAATGACATTAAGTCCCTTAGTATTGTGATTTTCAACTTATGGACAAAGGTGAAAGCCCCCAAAATAGTATTAGCATTTTTTTCTGATTAGTTGTATCATCTGAATTTTTTTTCAATAAAACATAATATAAGCACATATAGGTAATTTTTTGAACACTGTAAATAATGTTTAAGAAATATACAATGACAATACTAACAGCAGCATTAATAATATATCTTTATTTATTTAATAAAGATAAAATAAAATTAATGTAGCCCTTGCTGGTGTTTCTCAGTGAGTTGGGTGTCATCCAGTGCCCCCAAAGGTTGCTGGTTGAATTTCTGGTCAGGACACATGCCCGGGTTGTGTGCTTGATACCTGATAGGGGGTGTGTAAGGGGCAGCTGATAGATGTTTCAGTTCTCACATCGATGTTTCTTTCTCTCTCCCCCTCCCTTCCTGTCTCTCTAAAAAAAATATATATATATATCTTTTAAAAATTAATGTAAATTATAACCCATTGTTCATCCTAACTCAGGGAGAGTTTAAGGAATAGGTTATTTTCTGTAACTAACTGAAGGGAATAATCATTCTTTGGGCACTTCTAATCTTTACAGCTGCTCATAAAAGATCTCCATTATTTTGCTGCTTCAAAATCAGCAAAAATTTCCCACTTATGTTTGGGAATTGATCTGCATCCACTGAGGTGTCAGAATTGACTCTTGGTCAGTCAGTATTTCTTCCCTTAGTATGCCTTCCTTTAAAAACTATAAAGGAATTTAAACATAAATATGTGGGGGAAAATTAAAAGCATAAACATTTGTAAAATTAAAAGTGAAGTCTCACAACCTAACTACCCATTGACAGATGGACAAATGATATGTGTCCATTTATCTGTCATTTTATGTAATTAGCTGAAAGGAATTATTCTTCAATGGTAAAAAAAGAAGAAAATCCTGCCATTTTCAATAACTTGGATAATCTTGAGGGCATTGTGCTAAATGAAAAAAGTTAGGCCAAGCCCTGGCCAGTGTTGCTCAGTGGTTAAAATGTTGGCCTGCTCACCAAAGGGTTGCTGGTTCCATTCTTGGTCAAGGACACATACCTGGGTTGCAGATTTCATCCCTGGCCCCAGTCAGGGCATGTGCAGGAGGCAACCAATTAATCTCTCTCTCTCTCTCTCTCTCTCTCTCTGTCTTCCTATCCCCTTTCACTCTCTTTAAAAATCAATGGGAAAAAATATCCTCAGGTGAGGATTAACAAAACAAAAAACAAACAACAACAACAAAAAAAGTTAGGCAAAGAAAGAGAGATACAGCAGTCCCCCTTTGTCCATAGGCTATACATTCTAAGACACACCCCCCATGGATGCCTGAAACCATGAATAATACCAAACCCCATATATAAAATGTTTTTCCTATATAATACATACATACTTGTGATAAAGTTTAATTTCTAAATTAGGCATAGTAAGAGGTTAACCATAATAACTAATAATAAAATAGAATAATAATAACAATATACTGTAATAAAAGTTGGGTGAATGCGGTCTATCTCAAAATATCTTATTGTACCGTACTCTCCTTTCACTCAAAGGAAGCATTTTATGGCTTCTCTTTGGCATATATAAATTGCCAGCATCACTACTCTTGTGCTTTGGGGATCATATTAAGTAAAATAAGGGTAACTTGAACAAAACCATTGTAATACTATGATAGTCAATTTGATAACCGAGATAGCTACCAAGTGACCAATGGGTAGGGAGTGTCTACAGTATGGAGATTTTGAACAAAAGGATAATTTATGTCCTGGGCAGGACAGGGCGGATTTGGCACTAGATTTCATAATTTTGGACCACAGTTGACTGTGGGTAACTGAAACTGCAGAAAGTGAAACTATGGATAAGGGAGGACTACTATATTATATGATCTTACTTATATATGTAATCTAAAAACAGCTGAAAACAGAAACAGTTAGTAAAATAGTGATTGCCAGGAGCTGGGGTGAGAGGTAAGAAGGAGGAATTCAGCTCTCTTAATGCAGTATATTTAGTACCATGTTTTTCACATTTTTGTACTTTTTGGTAATTTTATTGTTTAAGATGGCCCCCAAGTGTAGCACTGAAGTTCTGTCTAATGTTCCTATGTACAAAAAGGTCATGATGTATCTTACAGAGAAAACACATTTATTAGATAAGCTTTGTTCAGGCATGAGTTACACATATTATTGGCTATGAATTCAATGTTACTGAATCATCTATGTATTAACTAAGTTGTCTTTAAACAGAAACACACATAAAACAAGTTTATGTATTGATTAGTCAATGACAACGTCACCAGAGGTTCACCGAAACCTAACTCTGTATTCTCCCTAGGAGCAATGATTCAGTATTTGCTAATTCAGTTTTTCTAGGCACTTTATAGAAAACTAGGGTCCCGGTGAACCAATTCGTGCATGGGTGGGGTCCCAAGGGGGGTGAGGGGTGGGAGGTAGGGGGTGGGGGCCGAGACACGATGGGCCCTCTAGGCAGACAGTGGGACACCCTTCTGGCCTGGGATGTGGATCTGTCCTGCTGACCTTCACACTGATTGTTGGGAGCCACCTGGTGACCACTTTTATATCCTTTCTTCCTTGTGGAGCATCTAGGGAGGGGAAGCAGTCACAGTGCCCAAGGCCAACTTCCAGAAGGCCAGCGCTGTTGGGATCCTGCCGGCAGTGCTGGTCCATTGGTGCCTGGCCTGTTCTCTGGAGATTGGACCTGCAGAACTACTGAGGGAGTGAGTGGCTGCTGCCAGGTTGGTGGGCCACTGGGAGGAGTCTGTCAGCTGAGTGGCACTTCTGCTGTGGGAGTGCACTGACCACCAGGTGGCAGCTCCTGCATTGAGTGTCTGCTCCCTGGTGGTCAGTGTGTGTCATAGTGACTGGTCGTTCTGGTCGTTTGGTCTTAATAGTTGCTTAGGCTTTTATATCTATAGATAACTACCAAGAATAGGGAGAACTGATGGTATATATATTTGTTTGTGTGCGTGTGTATAACTCAAGAAAATAATCTGAAGAAAACTTTTCATTTTATAAGGTTAGCATACCTGGAAAAAAGCAACATGAAATCTGACACAGATAAAACTAAAATGAGCCTTACCAAGCAATCTTATTTATGACTATTTTGGTAGATTGGATTGGTAATTTTTCTCTGTTATTTATGTCTTCCATCTCTGTAAGAAGATCATATATCCCTGTCCATTATCATGTAATGTGCAGTAACTCTCTGTGGCAGAAATATGATTCCTCAATAATATCAAGTTTGGCCACATAAATGGTTTGATCAATGAAATGTGAGTGATCATGATCATGTGTAACAGTTCCCAGCAAAAGGCTTAGAACTATTGCTGAATTTCGCTAGGTCTTTTGCCTTTTTCCCTCTATTAATATAAAATATAAGGGCTTCTCTCTCAGTTTGGATTCTAGGATGATGGAGGCCATGGAATGGAGCCACAGAACTACAGTCAACATATAAATTGTGGGAAGTGAGAAAAAACATTCTTTGTTGTGTATGCCATAGACATATTGGAGTGGTCTGTTCCCTTAGCTTTATCTAGCAAAAGCTAACTACTAAAAAGGTGGATACAAATATCCTCTAAAAATAACAATAACTCTAATAGAACATTTGTTTGATTCAATAAATTAAATTAAATGTAAAATATTTATTTTAAAAATCTATGATTTTACTAAACCATAATAAAAACCCCTGTGTAGATTTGCTCCAGAATTTAATAGTTTAACAATGTGAAAATTATTAATACAGTATAGCAATAGGTACAATAAAAATTATAACCATGCAAATTGACCATAAAAATCCATTTGATTAAATAGAAAAATCTTTCAAAATAAAAATGTTTAATATACCTGGATTGAAATGTACATTACTAATGTGATAAAAATTATTTCAGTAGTGAATTTTTATTAATGTTAAGGAACAAGTTAAGAATGACTCTTCTTACTGCTATTTTCAACATTGTTCTGGAAATTATAGCCAATACCTTAAGGCAATACAGTGTAGTAATAGTTTTAAACTTTGAAAAGTGGAAGACCAGATTATATAACACATTTAGGGGACTGGCTGGAACATAATTAGAATGGAAATAATAAAATATGATTATTATAGGCACAGGATTAAAAATGAACCTGTAGTAATCAGTTCTATTCATACATAGCAACAATAACATATTAATGAATTTAATGAAGCAACATACTATTTTACAATATTAGCAAAAATAGAAATTGCTTAGGTCTAAATATAAAGATTGATACTTATTTAAAATTACACATATGCATTTAAAAACTGGCTGGAATATTTAAAAATCTCAAGTAACATAATATAACTTAGAAATTACCTATGAGCATATAGATGTGCTATTTTCACAAACAAACTTCTTCTTTCCAAAGAATAACTTATTTTTCCCTGCTGACCCAGACCCTGTGCTAGGTACAAGCAAGGGCCCATTTTGCCCCACCTTTTCCTAGCTTTGCATTTGGTGAAATTGGTGAGCTCCCAGGAGACAAAGACCTTTAAAGATCATTGACTGCCACCTAGAAATTTTATTGGAAAGGACATCAAATAAGAGACACTCTCCAGCCTCATTGGAAGGGACCTTATCACGTGCCTAACCACAAATGGACATCTCCTATCTACAAAGACTTTTTGGTGGCAAGAAGCCATGGACACCAGAGGTACATAGCTATCCCAAGACAATTACAAGGCCTGCATACTTACAGATAGATATTGAACTCAGAATTCATTTTGTTTGTCTTTACCTGTCTACTAATTAGTCATAAGAATACTTGTCCTTTGGGCTTTCCTATATAGTCTAACTATTTATGATTACTCAATATGTATAAGATAAATGTTAATACTCTTCATGGCTCATGTGTTATACTAGATGCCAAATGTAGAAAAATAAGACAAAAGGTACAACTCAGGTCATGGTAGTTCAAAGGACAGAAATGAACCAGAGTGGTGGTGTTGTTTACATTGAAGGTCATTAAGATCCAACTGTCTTCTATTTACCTGCCCTTTCTTTGTGGGAAAATTCAGCCTCAACTCACATCCCATTATGGATGAATAAAAGGGTTTCTATGCAAAGTAACCTCACTGGGTGAACTGATCATAAATTCCTAACTGGGAAGGTCATGGTGGATAGTCATGCCTTTTGCTTAAAGCAAGCCCTTTTGTTTCTGTGCATCTAAGTCAATGCATCTTTGAAATGCCCCCTTTCACACCCCTCCTTTCACACCCTTTCTTCTAAAGTGTTACCACCCTCAAGTGAGCACATAATCATAAATAATCTGTGATCTTATCTCCACCTTGCTTTCTCCCACATTCATGTAATCTTCCTTAGTTCCCTCCTTAATCTTAAAGACATTTTAAAAACCTGCAAATTTATTCTCCAACGTATTTATCTTACTGTGTTGAGATATTGCTTCCAGGTTTATCCTCTGTTTGGCTCAAATAAATTTTTATAAAAATTAACAATGAAATAATATAAAATAAAATATAAGCTCAAAAAAGAATATATTATTTTTATATTGAGCTATGAATCTGCTTAATTCATCCTTCTTCAACAAATCAATACCACTTTGCAATTGCTTTTACTCCTCCTATAGTCAACTTAATCATTGGCATAGTTCCATCCTTAAAGGTAAGGTTTTCTGCTGGGCTAAGGAAGTGAGCTAACTTAAAACAACCATCCTGTGCCAAGGGATTTACATAGTCTCATTTAAACCTCTCCGTGTTTCAGTAAAGTAAGCAATACTATATCCTTTTAACATTTGAAGATGTGAAAAGTTCTTTTATCTATATTTTTTATGTTCCTGAAATATACTGTTTCTTCAATGGAATTAATTAGCCAAGTATAGTGTTTATGTACACCTTAAGTATATACAAGACTAAAAGAAATTTAGTTATATCATTTAATTCTACCAATGGGTAACATTTTTCATTTATACATCACTGTTTGTTATTTAGTTAATACTACCCTATTTAATTTATTTCAAAACTACTCATAATTTTTAAACTATCTTTAAGTTTCTTCTTAAATATTGGCATTTCTTTCTTATAAGGGTTTTCAGAGTTCACTTGAGGGACTTGAGAACCTCAACAACTTGTGGTACACTTCTATTTCTATCTGAAACCATATACATGTCTGGATCTATCTATACAATATCTATAAATGTCTATATATCCATATTTATGTTTTTATGCATTTATCTATCTCACTTATTTGAATTAGAATAACTTCATCCTATAAAACTACCTATATCTATAGGAATTACTTACTGCATAATAAAATAAAGCGTGTATATTCTTATAAGATGTGTGTGTATACTGTTTTTGATCATAAACTGTACCTCAATCTAAACAGTAATTCATAAAATACTAGTCAGAAGTATCTGCTTTCTATCCTCGTCTTAATCTACTACCATGTTTCCCCGAAAATAAGACCTACTTACAGGTTTCCTTCTGAGTGAAATATAAGGCATCCCCCGAAAATAAGGCCCCAGGCTCTGTCTCAGAATGAAAATTAATTTACCATAAACTGGTCACTAGGGCCACCCCGACTGGCATCTAGCAACCAGTGACATTACGCGGAGTCCTGACGTCACTGCTCTGTGGAGGTGGAGCGGAGGTCGGAGTGAGTGGTGAGTGCGGGGCGGGAGAGAGGAGGAGACTTTGGCAGATGCGTGTAGAAGAACAGGAGGATTAGAGCAGACGGGACGTGGCGAAGGTGGTGAGTGCTGGTCTGTCTCTGGTGACACTACCTGATGCTCGCGGCCGCCTTCATGATGACTGAAGGTTCTCAGTCAGTGGCAGACCCTGCTCCAGCCCAGATCCAGGCCCCAGCAATCCCAGTGACAGTCCCCAGGCAGGCCCCAGGGGGTAAATGTCTGATAAAGGGGTAGGGGGGATGTCTGGTGAAGGTGTTCAGTGGCACAGGGGTGGGGGGAAGGGGATCACTTAAAATGACACAGGAGGACCAGAGGGGGCAATCAAAATGACACAGGAAGATCAGAGGGGACAATCAAAATGACACAGGAGGATCAAAAGGGGTTACTAAAATGGTAATCCCCCCTCTGATTCTCCTGTGCCATTTTGATTCCCCACTCTGATCCCCCGTGTGTCATTTTGAGTGATCCCCCTCCCCCCACCTTGATACCCCAATTCCTTTTTTTTTGCCCCTACGGTAGAAATGAGCGCAAAAAGAAAAAGCTACTCCGTGGAGTACAAGAAAGGAATCCTGGAAGACTCTTGGGGCCAAAATCTTACTGCTTTCTGCAAAGAGAAGATGTTGAGTATACGATTGGTCTGAAAATGGTGAGCAGAGTATGGTAACCTCATTGAACAAGTGGACAAGGGAAATGCTAAAAAGCGCAAGTGTGGATCAGGTCAGCAACCATTATTTTCAGAGCTGGAAGACCTGATCTGTGAATGGGTTTTTGACAGGAGAGCAAAGGCTTTGGTTGTGAATAGGGCTCAGATTCCAGAATTTGCCCTTGCAATTGCATCACAGTTTGACATAGCCCCTGAAGACTTTAAAGCATCACAACACTGGCTGGATAATTTCCTTCAGCAAAGTGAACTGTCTTTAAGAAGATCTACAACATTGTTTAGGTTGGAAGATACTCAAGTTATTAAGCGAGCACTTGCATTCAAGTCCTTTATTGATGATGCTGACTTCTCTAAATACAATCTTTCCAACATGATTGCTATGGATGAAACTGCAGTGTTTATGGGACAATCATCTCAAACAACAATTGAACAGCGGGGTGCCTCCTTGGCGTACATTCCCTCCACTGCTTACGAAAGTGCACGCGTTTCCTGTATTTTGGCAATTCGTCTGGATGGCACTAAAATCCCACCTTTAATCATTTCTAAGGGCAAGAAGGAAAAGATTGAACGTGTTTTGGGCGTTTTTATTCTTGAAACTGAAAAAGCCTGGGCCACACAAGCAGTTATAAGGAAGTGGGTTGATTTAATGCTGCCGCGTGTTATGCGAGGGAGCCTAAGAGGTCTGCTAGTCTGGGATGCAGCCAGCACTCACCGCGCTAAAGACATGAAGACATTTCTTCATGAAAGAAAAATAGATCAGATAATGATTCCCACAGGAATGACGGCCTATCTCCAGACTCTTGATATTGCAATAAACAAGCCATTCAAAGACAATTTGTGCATGGAAATTAATGACTACATTGAAAATAGAATGGAGAGAAATCATCGTGGAAATTTTGTGAAACCTAAACTGCAAGAAGTTGTGACTTGGGTGAAGAATTCATGGGAGAAAATCACTGACAGTTGCATTGCAAATGCACTGCGAGCAGGCTACCTTGACAAGAAGTACTCATTTAAAGACAGTTATTGCTAATCATGAGAGATTTGGTCCACTGATTCTGAAAGAAATGGAGTCACAAGAAATTCACCAGGAAATTCAGGAATTGGATTGTTATGATGATGTTCCAGAAGATGATGACATGATTGTCATTGAATAAATGAGTAAATTCTTGATACTGTAGGATTCACAGTTTGTCTGGTTTGTGTTGACCACTACCGTACTACCGTACCGTATACAGGTAATAAATTTCCTTTATTTTCATTTAACACTAAATGTGTACCGTATTCTTCTTCATGGAAAAATAAGACATCCCCTGAAAAGAAGACCTAGCGTGTCTTTGGGGGCAAAAATTAATATAAGACACTGTCTTATTTTCGGGAAAACACGGTATCATTGTCCTGATATTTTCATCTTCTGTGGTTCTCTTCTGGGTCCCATTCTTAAAACAAAAAGCATGGTATATTATGCAAATTGATCAACTCCTTGAAATTTGGCAAAAATTCCCAACCTCTTGCATAGGCTCAAATTTCAGATTTTAATGTACACAGTATTAAAAGCTGGAGTTATGCAGGTCTTGTTGTATATTACCATTTGCTACAATATGCAGTCTTAAAATATAGACCCTAAAAAAATTCTGTTTCCTCTGATGTGTTAGCGCTGAAATTTGCTTGCTATAGTTTCTTCTTAATAGGTTAGAATTTTTTCTTTGCTTTGCTTTGACTTTTAACTAATGACAAAACCTTCCAGGCTTAGATCTACCTCAAATTCCTCAACCTCTACATTTCAATATTCTAATGTTGATTTCTATGTCAGATTGTTATATGTTCCATTAAGAGTTTGCCACTGGGATGGTGGGAGGGCTACTATGTTTACTTGTGGTAAGTCATCCTCTGATTGTGCTATATTTAAATGTTTACATATCTGTCCATCTCATCACCATTAGTTTCTCAAGGGTAAGGGTCATGTCCTGTTTATCTCTGTGTCCTCAGAACTAAATATGATGATACAGAGTATATGCCAAGTTGATTGAGAGAACTGATGTAAAGGAAAAGGCCAATAACCATGAGGAAATAACCTAAGTTCCCAAGTCCACCACCAAATTCTATAACTTAGAGCAAGTCAGTTGTAGGCTCTCTGCGCCATTCCTTCAACTAGAAAGGAGGTCGAAATATTAGATACTACCTATATCATTTTCTTTTCTTTTTTTTTGAAATCCACATTGTATTTTACAGAACTAGAACAAATATTCCAAAAATTTATATGGAACCACAAAAGATTTAGAATAGCCACATCAATCTTGAGAAAGAAGAACAAAGTTGGAGGGATCACTCTACCTATCAAACTGCACTACAAGGCCATAGTAATCAAAACAGCATAGTACTGGCATAAAAACAGACATATAGATCAATGGAACAGAATAGAGCCAAGAAATAATCCCACAGCTCTATGGTTAATTAATATTTGACAAAGAAGTTAAGATAGTCCATTCAATAAATGCTGTAGAAAAATTTGACAGATATATGTAAGAAAATAATACTAGACTACCTTCTACACCACACACAAGAATAAACTGAAAATGGATTGAATGCTTAAATGTTAGACTTGAAACCATAAAAATCCTAGAAGAAAACATAGGCAGTAAAATCTCGGACATTTCTTGTAGCAATATTTTTTTTCTGAAATATCTCCATGGGCAAGGGAAACAAAATAAGAAATAAACACATGGGACTACATCAAACTTATAAGTTTTTTCACAGCAAATGGAACCATCAACAAAATGAAAAGACAGCCCACTCTATGGGAGAACATATTTGGCAATAAAACATCTGACAAGGGGTTAATATCTAAAATTTATTTTAAAATATATAAAACTCAACATTAAAACCCAAATGATCAAATTTTAAAGATTGGTTCTTTTTTTTTAAAATATATTTTATTGATATTTTACAGAGAGGAAGGGAGAGGGATAGAGAGCTAGAAACATCGATGAGAGAGAAACATCGATCAGCTGCCTCCTGCACACCCCCCACTGGGGATATGCCCGCAACCAAGGTACATGCCCTTGACCGGAATCGAACCCGGGACCCTTCAGTCCGCAGGCCGACGCTCTATCCACTGAGCCAAACCGGTTTCGGCCAAATGATCAAATTTTAAAATGGGCAAAGGACCTGAGTAGACATTTCTCCAAAGAGAACATACAGATGTCCAATAGACTGTGAAAATATGCTCAGTGTCAGTAATCATCAGAGAAATTTGGCAAGGATGTGGAAAAAAGAGAACCCTCATGCATTATTGGTGGAAATGCACACTGGTGCAGCCACTGTGGACTGCAGTATAGAGTTACCTCAAAATATTAAAAATAGAGCCGTCTTATGATGTAGCAATTTTACTTCAGGAAATATATCCAAATAATTGCAAAACAATATTTTGAAAGAATATTTGCACCCCTATGTCCATTGCAATATTATTTACACTAGCCAAGTTTTGGAACCAGCCCAAGTGCGCATCAGTAGATGAGTGGATAAAAAGCAGTGGTATATTTACACAATGGAATACTACTCCGCTGTAAGAAAAGAAGGGAATCTTACCTTTTGCAACAGCATGGATGGACCTAGAGAGTATTATTCTAAGTGAAATAAGCCAGTCAGAGAAAGGCAAATATTACATGACCGAATTAATATGTAGAAGCTAATGAACAAATTAAACTAACACACAAAATAGAAACAGACTCATATATATATATATATATATATATATATATATATATATATATATAGAGAGAGAGAGAGAGAGAGAGAGAGAGAGAGAGAGAGAGAGAACACACTCATAGCTGTCAGAAGGGAGTGGGGTTGGAAATGGATGAAAGGGTGAAGGGATTAAGCAAAGAGAATAAACTCATCGACACAGGCAACAAAATTGTGATTACAATAGGGAAAAGGGGTGGGAGGATGTAGAAGAAGGTAAAGGGGTGTAAATGGTGATGGAAGGAGACTTGACTTGGGATGATGAACACACATTACAATATACAGATGATGCATTATAGAACTGTACACCTGAAACCTATATAATTTTAGTAACTAATATCACCCCAATAAATTTAATACAAATGTTTAAAAAATATTTTTTATTGATTTCAGAGAGGAAGGGAAAGGGAGAGAGAGAGTTAGAAACATCAATGATGAGAGAGAATCATTGATCAGCTGCTTCCTGCACTCCCTCCATGGGGATCAAGCCCACAACCTGGGCATGTACCATGACTGGGAATTGAACCATAACCTCCTAGTTCATAGGTCGATGCTCAACCACTGAGCCATGCCATCCAGGCTCAATACAAATTGTAAAACATCTCCTACAATATTGGGCTCTAAAGGTGTTCAATGACCATTTCTTGATGTATATATTATTACTTTGGTCTTCAAGTTTCTCCTGGGTAGGGAAGCCATTGGCTATAAATCATCCTTAATTGACACCTATATTTACAATGTCACTCACAAGCAGAATGCCATTCTTGAGCAGAATCGGATACATTTTCTGACTTCTTGAAATGATAACTGCTATTTAAATTATTTAGTTGGTAGAGACAAGGAGAGTATGCCCATCTTGTTGTTATAGTGTGTAGCCATGATAGATGTAAAACTGAGTTCAGAAATTATAAGCAAAAAGAGCTTACATAGAATTGCATATGATGCACTAGTATTAAAAGGGAACTTCACATAAAAGATCTAGTTAAGAATTGTTTCCATTTCTTATTTTTCCAGGATGATATTCACATAATATTCTTACTATCAATTAACAAACTCACTGGAGGTAACAAAATTGCCCAATTAGCCAAAAGTATTTGCACCAAACAATAAATATTCTAAATAGGCTACTCTAAGAAGGTCATTTTTCCTGTCTAATTATTTGAACATTATGCTTGAAATATTGAGCGATAACACATTTCTGTCTCATGATTATGAGTACTTTAGCAAAAAAGAGGCCAAAAACACTTTTCAATTGTACCCCTGCCTATTTTAAAGAATAACATGGTGAAAACATCTTCCTTGATGAAGTAAACACTCTGCTCTAGAGAACTTCCTACACCATTTGCAGTTTCATAAAGTTTAATTATACTTTCCATGACTTACTATATTAAATTTAGTGTCAGATATATTTTTCATAATTAACTCCCAATTTTAGGGTTTATAGATTCAACTTGAGAAATATCTTAGATTGGGAATTTTTAACTCAATATATTTCAGTATGTTTATCTCAATTTAGCATGTAGATGCTTTTATTACATGTTAAAATAACAAAGAATGCAAAAAAGGAATAATTGATAAATCCTTGTGAGCAGGCAGTGAGAGAATTTGTTTTTCTGAATGTTATGTAGATGATATAAAATCTTAGAATTGTTTTCATTTCCAAGGTACTTGTCTGAGGGTATGCAATTCTATTTTAGGTGTTCCTGTCATTTGCTCCTATTATTATACCCCATGCTTACTCTTACCATAGCACGTGGCCTGGTATTTTGATACCAGTTCAAATATCCTCATTGGACCAATGCCTACCCAGGGTATGACTTTCTCATATTAAATGGCATGTGCACATTTGCTAACATTCTGCTGGGTAAGTCACAGGACTAAGCCCAAAGTTAGTGGCAAGGAGGTATATACTACCACAAGTAAAAGAGAGAAGAATTCCATTTCTCATACAATATAGAAATGACTTAACTTCTTCGAGTTACTGCTAATTGTGGATACAGTCTATATTTTATTCACCAATGTATTTTCCATGCACTGTGAAATTATTTCAGTAGGTGGTCAGCTTGTTTGTTTTGGTTTTCTTTGGTGAATAAATACGTATATCAGATGTTTGACTATATAGCTATACTAATAAAAGAGAAACATGCAAATTGACCATCACTCCACTAAACCCACCAGCCAATCAGGAGTGAGTATGCAAATTAACCCAACAAAGATGGCCACGGAGCTGGAGTGACCAGGAGGCTTGGGTTGCCCCTGGCGATGGAGAAAGCCAAGCTTCCCAGCCACTCTGGCCGCTGCTGAAAGAGGGGCTGGGAGCCTGGGTCACTGTGGGGTGTGTCCAGCCTGAAAATGGCCCCATCCCCTCACCCAGGCTGACCAGGCACCCCAGCGGGACCCCCCACCCTAAAGGGGGTGTGACAAGCCTTAAAATGACCCTCAGCCCCTTACCTAGGCTAGCCACGCCCCCATGGGGTGAGGGTCCCTGCTGGGGGGCGTGGCAAGCCTGCAAACAGCCATTAGCCCCTCACCCAGGCTGACCAGGCACACCAGCGGGAACCCCCACCCTGAAGGGGGTGTGGCCAGCTTGAAAACAGCCCTCAGCCCCTCACACAGGCTGGCCACGCCCCCCCAGTGGGGACCCTCACCCCATGGGGGCATGGCCATCCTGCAAACCACCACAGGCCCCTCACCCAGGCCGCCCCACGCCCCAAGGGAACCCCCACCCTGATCCAGGACACCCTTCAGGGCAAACCAGCAGGCCCCCACCCGTGCACCAGGCCTCTATCTATACTAATAAAAGGGTAATATGCTAATTAGACTGGGAGACATTCCAGTAGACCTTCCGGACATTCTTCTGGACAAAGCCATGGTGGCGGGGCCAAGGTAGAGGTGGTTAGAGGCCAAGAGGGGAGGGTAGTTGTGGGTGATCAGGCCAGGATGGGATGACAGTTGTGGGTCATAAGGCCAGTGGGGGGGCCATTGGGGGTGATCAAGCCAGCAGGGGGCACAGTTGGGCTTTAGCAGACCAGCAGGGGGGCCAATTGGGGGAGAGAAGGCCATCAGTTGGGGGTCAGTTAGAGGTGATCAGGACAGTGGGGGTCAGTTTGGGGTGAGCAGGCCAGCAGGGGGGCAGTTGGGGGCAAGCAGGCTAGTGGGGAGGGAAGGAGGGTGTGAACAGGCCAGCAGGGGGGACAGTTGGGGATGAGCAGGCTGGGAGGGGGGGTAGTTGGGGGTGAGCATGCTGGCATGGGAAGCAGTTGGGAGTGATCAGGCTGGTGGGGTGGCATTTGGGGGCGAGCAGGCTGGCGGTGGAGGGAAGTTGGGGGCAAGCAAGCTGGCAGGCAGAGTGGTTAGGGGCAATCAGGCAGGCAGGTGAGTGGTTAGGAGCCAGCAGTCCCGGATTGCAAGAGGGATGTCCGACTGCAGGTTTAGGCACGATCCCTGTAAACTGGCAGTAGGACATCCTCTGCAGGGTCCCAGATTGGAGAGGGTGCAGGCCGGGCTGAGGGACACCCCTCCATGCACAAATTTCATGCACCGGACCACTAGTGTATATATATATATATATATATATATATATATATATATATATATATACACACACACATACATACATACACACACACACATATATATATATATATATATATGTGTGTGTGTGTGTGTGTGTAATATATATATATACATATATATGTATGTATGTATATGTATGTATATGTATGTATATATATGTATAATATACACATACTAGTGGCCTGGTGCATGAAATTCATGCACATTAAAAGGGAATTAATTAGAGGAAATATGTTAATATTGCTATTTGCCCTTTCTCTATAATATAAGTGTCAGAGATGAAGGGAAATGAATAAAATGTATATAAAAATAATATATGAATTTATTAATAAAAATGATATAACAATAACAAAATGATATAACAGCAACAAAAAATGATATAAAACAACAAAAACATGATATAAAAATAACATTGATGCAAAAAATGATTGATAAAGTGATTAAACTTATTCTAATATCTCCCTGTATACCACATTAAGAGTGAAAACACTTTCAGAGTGCTTGACTAATTTCCCTTGTGATGAAGTATTTACAACTTTAACTTTAACGTCACACGCTCTTCAAACTTGAGAGAAAGCATGTATAACTGACCATGTCCAAAAACGGATTAAGGTAGCACTAGTCCTACTCTATCTAGACTTTGTCCTTATGATGTATTAAGTCATTGCAAATGCTGGCATCACGGGAAACTGTCTTCAAATCAATTTAAATGGGAGGCCAGTGTCAGATGGGGACAAACCCAGTATGGTGATAAACTTGTCCATGTATTCTAAAACAGTATGGCCCATATCCTGATGGTGATGCAATATTTGCACCCATGGAAGCAAAAGCAAAAGAACTATTTATGGAACAAATATTTTCCATGAAATTTTTATTGTCAGAATCTTCATTTGTCATTAATCTTTTTAAATATGCTGAGTATTCTGGAAAATGTATATCATTTGGACAGACTTTACCTTTGCTACAACATAGAGTAAATTTCCCATCAGGTGGTTTTTCATCAGATAAATTTAGTGATAGGCAAAATTGACATCTAACAGTCATTCCACCACAACTATGTTCGATAATTGCACCCTCATGTACTCCATTTTTGCTGTGATGGCAGTTCCTACCAGTATTGGTAGTACTTGTTGATGACTGTTCTTTAGACATATTCTGTCATCGCTGCCACCTTCTTTCAACTTTAGAGGCATGTTGGTCTTTAGACATTTTCTGTCAATGACGCTGGCTTCTTTTGGCTGCAGAGCTATGTTGTGTTAGTAGTTGCTCTTTAGACATATTCCCACCTCCCTGCTGTCAGAGTCTGGGCCAGCAACCACGGGGACAGGGCAGTCCGCCTGCACCAGGAGACCCAGAGTCAAGTCCCCGCCCACTTGCGTGTGCCTCAAAATCTCGCAAGATGCAGACCTGCCTGCGCCCATGCAGACAAATGCAGCATCCAGCCTCACAGAGTTGTGGGACCCCCCGCGGAGCTGCCCCCATGGTGCACCGGGCTGAGGGAACTCCGGGGAAGCCCCATGGAGCAGCAAAGGGGTCCTGCCCCCTGGCAGGGCTGAGGGGACTTGTATGGCAGGCGCGTGTAGAAGCTGGCCCCACCCCCGCTGTGGGCACCGCCATCTTTTGTTACAGGATCCCCACTTCTGCTGTGGGGGCCGCCATCTCGTTATGGTGTGGTGGTCAATTTGCATATTCCCTCTTTATTAGATAGGATATATGATTACTACTTCAATTTCTATATGGTACTAAAATGACATTATAGAAATGTAGTCCCTGGAGCTAAACTGTCAGTGTTTTAATCCCAAGGCTTCCACTTACATGGGCAAGTTGCTAAGCCTTGAAGTACCTCAATTTATTTATCAATAAAAGCGGTCTAAATGTAGCACCAACCTCATGGAGTGGTTATGAACATCAATTGAGTTAATACATGAAAAGCACTTAGAACAGGTCTAACACATATCAAGTGGTATGACTATTGAGTATCATCATTACTAGGCATCTAATTAGGAAAATTACATGTATCAATTCTAATTCTAATAACCTATGAGTTTTTATTATTTCCATGTTTTACCTATAAGGTTATCAACTACTAAATTAAATATTTAGAAATTAACTAAAATTTATATCCTTCCAATACCAAGAAACTATTTCATGCAAGCTACAACTTTCAGATCTATACTAAATAGATGTTCAAGGGTGAATTTTGAATATTTGTAAGTAGGAGCCAAATAGGCTTTCAGTATTTGTTCTCTACCTCAAAATGTAAAAATATTCTTAGAGAATTATTGGGTTCTTTGTCCTCCCCATCTAGGAGAAAGCCACCTCTGAGTTCCTGCCCCAATGCCAGTGATAATTATAATAAAGATACTATAATTTAAAAAATAATAAAAAACTACCTCAATGCTTTTGAGGTTTTAATGTATTTTAGTTTAGTGAATATTTATATATACTATATTCACTATATACATATATAGATTATCTTCTCTATTTAAGCAATTCTTTTTTTTTCTTAAACAATACATATTTATTTCTCACAGTTCTGGAGGCTGAGAAGAACAAGATCAAGATGTTGACAGATTCTCTGTCTGGAGAACGCTCACTTACTGATTCACAAAATGGCCATTTTTTTGCTGTGTCCTCACATGATGGAAGGAAGAAGACAGTTTTCTGGGACCTCTTTTTTAAAATATCATTTTTCAATTACAGTTTACATTCAATATTATTTTGTATTAGTTTCAGGTGTACAGCATAATGATTAGATGATCATATACTTTACAAAGTGCCTCCCCTCAATATTTCTGGTACCCACCTGGCACCATATTACAAATATTATTGATTTTATTATCCATGCTGTACTTTACATCCCTGTAACTATTTTGTAACCACCAATTTGTGGGCTATATTTTACAGTTTTCAAAATACTTGAAAATGGATTCTAATTTTGACAATATGGTAATCATCAAGAAAATAGCTTTTTTTGATGTGCATTGGACCTATTGTAGAGCTTGTTTTTCAAGTAGCTATCCAGTAGTGTTCTTTGTTAGTGGGAATGCCTGTCAGAATTTCAGAATAAAAGCTGCAGAATGTGGGCTACTACTGAATGACTCAGTTCTAAAATCTGTGGTGTTGTTTTTTCCTAATCACCATGTAAACAGCTCATAATTTTCCCTCTAAGATCCCTGAGCCCTTTCTTTTTTAAAAAAATATTGTTAAGTATTACAGATGTCACTTTTTTCTGTCATTTACCCCCCTCCACTTGGTTCTCCAGGCCTTTACCACCCTATTGTCTGTGTCCATAGGTAGGTAATACATATCCTATATAATAAAAGAGTAATATGCAAATTAACCATCACTCCGCTACACCCACAAGCCACACCCACAAGCCACACCCACAGGCCAATCAGGAGCGAATATGCAAATAAACCCAACCAAGATGGCTACAGCCACAGAGAGCAGGAGTGAGGCTTGGGTTTCCCCAGCAATGGAGGAAGCCAAGCTTTCCGCCTGCCCTTGCCAGCCTAGGCCTCCACTCAAGGCTACAAAGTTTCAATGATAGAAGATACATAAACCCAAAGAGAAATGGTGGCAGCCATGGAGCTGGAAAGAGCAGGAGGCTAGGGTTGCCCCCGGTGATGGAGGAAGCCAAGCTTTCCCCACACCCTGGCCGGCCCAGGCCTCGCTTAAGGCTACAAAGTTTCAATTATAGAAGATACATAAATCCCAACAAAAATGGCTGCTGCCACGGAGCAAGCAGAAGGCTTGGCTCTGCTCCAGGCTACAAAGTTTCAATTGTAGAAGATAAATATACCCCAGATACCAGGGCCTCTGCTTGGGTCGTCAGGGGGCATGGCTGGCCTGCAAACCACCACAGGCCCCTAGCCCAGGCTGCCCCACGCCCCAAGGGAACCCCCACCCTGATCCAGGACACACTTCAGGGCAAACCAGCTGGCCCCCACCCGTGCACCAGGCCTCTATCCTATCTAATAAAAGAGTAATATGCAGATTGACCATCACTCCAACACACAAGATGGCTGCCCCCATGTGGTCAAAGATCCTGCCCCCATGTGGAAACAAGATGGCCACCACAAGATGGCCAGCAGGGGAGGGCAGTTGGGAGGGACCAGGCCTGAAGGGGAGGGCAGTTAGGGGTGACCAAGCTGGCAGAGGAGGGAAGTTGGGGGCAACCAGGCCTGCAGGGAAAGGCAGTTGGGAGGGACCCAGGCCTGCAGGGAAAGGCAGTTGGGGGTGACCAGGCCTGCAGGGGAGGGCAGTTGAGAGGGACCAGGCCTGCAGGGGAGGGCAGTTAGGGGCAAACAGGCTGGCAGGGGAGCAGTTAGGCATCAATCAGGCTGGCAGGGTAGTGGTTAGGGGGTGATCAGGCTGGCAGGCAGAAGCGGTTAGGGGCAATCAGGAAGGCAGGCAGGCGAGCAGTTGGGAGTCAGCAGTCCTGGATTGTGAGAGGGATGTCCAGCTGCCTGTTTAAGCCCGATCCCACCGGGATCGGGCTTAAATGGGCAGTCGGACAGCCCTTGAGGGGTCCCAGATTGGAGAGAATGCAGGCTGGGCTGAGGGACACCCCCTTCCCCCATGCACGAATTTCGTGCACCGGGCCTCTAGTATGCATATAAGATTTTTGGTTACAAATGGTAAGAATTCCTTATTTTTATAGCAGCATAGTTTTCCATTGTGTAGATGTACCACAGCTTTCTAATCCACTCATCTGCTGATGGGCATTTAGCTGTTTCCAAATCTTAGCTATTGTAAATTGTGCTGCTATGAGCATAGGGGTGTCTATATCCTTTCTGATTGGTGTTTTGGTTTCTCGGGATATATTCCTAGAAGTGGTATTACTGGGTCAAATGGCATTTTTAATTTTTTGAGGAAATGCCATACTGTTGGAACTGTAGAGCATTATGCTAAGTGAAATAAACCAGTCAGTGAAAGAAAAATACCACATGATCTCACTCATTTTTGGATAATAAAAAACTATAAACTTATGAACAAAAATAGATACAGAGGCAGAGAAGCATCAAACATACTGTCAAACTACAGCGGGAAGGCTGGGGAAGGTTGCAGGGAGGCACGTAAGAGATCATCCGAAGGACTTGTATGCATGCATGTAAGCATAACCAATGGATGCAAGACACTGGGAAGGGGGTGAGGGCATGTGCTGGGGTAGGGGAGGCTGGGGGAAGGTCAAATGAAAAAAAAGGAGACATATGTACTACTATTTGTAGTACTTTAAACAATATAAAAAAGATTTTTGATTACTCTCTTCCTGCTTCCCTTCCCCTTTCCTCAGATTCATCAGTCAGTTCCATGTTTCCATGCCTCTGATTGTATTTTATTCATCAGTTTATTTTCTACATTAGATTTCTTGTTTGTTTATTTTGATTTTAAGATTCAATTGTTGATACATATATCTTCATTGTCATTTTCTCCTCCTCCTCCTCCTCCTCTTCTTCTTCTTCTTCTTCTTCTTCTTCTTCTTCTTCTTCTTCCTCACCTTCTTATTTTTCTTCTTCTGCTGCTTAATCTTCTTAAAGAATACCCTTCAACATTTCATGCAATACTAGTTTGGTGGTGATGAACTCCTTTAGCTTTTACTTGTCTGTGAAGCTTTGTATCTGACCTTCAATTCTAAATTACAGCTTTGCTGGGTAGTGTAATATTGGTTGCAGGTCCTTGCCATTCATCACTTGAATATTTCTTGCCATTCCCCTCTGGCCTGCAAAGTTTCTGTTGACAAATCAGTTGACATCATATGGGTGCCCCTTGTAGATAACTACTTTTCTCTTGCTGCTTTTAAAATTATTTCTTTGTCTTTAATTCCTGGCATTTTAATTATGATGTATCTTGGTGTGGGCCTCTTTGGGTTCATCTTGTTTGGGACTCTCTATGCTTCCTGGGCTTGTATGCATATTTCTTTCACTAGGAAAGGAGAGTTTTCTGTCATTATTTCTTCAAATAGGCTTTCAATAACTTGCTATCTATATTCTCCTTCTGGCACCCACATAATGTGATTTTGGGTATGCTTGAAGTTGTCCCAGAGGTTCCTTACACTATCTTCATATTTTCTTATTATTTTTGCTCTTCTGATTGGTTGTTTTTTGTTTCCTTATATTCCAAATTTTTGATTTGGTTATCAGAGTCCTCTACTGTACTGTTGAATACCGGTAAAGTATTCTTTCTTTCAGTTAGTGTATACTTAATTTTTCACTGATCCTTTTTTGTTTCTTTGAAATTCTCACTAACATCCTTGACTAAGTCCCTTGATGCTCTCATTAAGTCCCTTGAAGTTCTTATTAAGATACTTGAGTAACCTTATATCCATTGTTTTGAACTCTGTATCCAGTAGTTTGCTTGCTTCCATTTCTTTCATTTATTACATTTTTTTTGTTTCTGCATTTTTGGCTGCTTCCCTCTGTTTGTTTTTTATCTATTGGGTAGAGCTTCTATGTCTCCTTGAGTTGGTAGGGTGGCATTGTGTAGTAGGTGTCCTATAGGGCCCAGTGGCTTAGCTTCCCTAGTCACCTGAGGTGGGCACTCTAGGTATACCCCTATGTGGGCCCTTCCAACAATCTTGTTGTAGTGGATCCTTAATCGCTGTTTGTGTCACTGGGAGGAATTGACCTCTGGACCAATTGGCTGTGAGAACCAGCTATGACTACAGTGGAAGAGCTGCTGTGTGTGCAGGAGACACCCCTATGGAGCAGGACTTGCTTCAGTGGGGCTTTGGTGCTCACTGAGTCTTCCTCTTGAGTGTGTTGCTTGTGGATGTGTAGAGTTGTAATCTGGTATGGTCTGAAGCTCTCCACCAGATACACTGGCTCTGAGGCCTTCCAGGAAGTACAAAGTCAGCCACTGCCTGGGGCCACCTGGCAGAAGCTGCAGAGAGATCTGAAGATCTCTTGACTTGTACTTTTATTGGTCTTGGAAATGCCCAGGTGAGGCCCAGCTGTGAAGCAAGGTAGGCTGGTGCTAGTACCAGGTCTTGGGCCTCTTATTGATAGGTTTTGGGCATGCTGATGCCAGCTGCTGCTTGTTTGAGAGATTTTAGGAGAGTTTGAAGCTTGAACCAGGACAGGCTATTTGTATGGAAAAGCCACTGCAAACAGCTTGGATAGGGCTGCAAATTGGATGGGGCTGGGTCTCGGAATCCCCAGGGTGGAGCAAACACTGTGTGCCATGATGATGGAAACCCAGATATGGCTGCTAGTTAGCTTTGTGAATGGCGAGGTTTCAGCCTAGGAACAATGACCCCTGTGAGCACCACTTGTCTGGGAAAAAACCACCTCCCAGTCCCTGCCCCAATACCAGACAATCCAGTTCTTCCCCATATGTACCTAGATCCCCCAAAGCTGCTGCCTAGTGTTGGAGCTCAGAGGAAGCAGGACCGTGTAAGTGCCTGCCACAGTCCTTTAAGAGGATCACTTGGGACTCCAGCAGCCTCCATTTACTCAGCCACAATCCCTGCTGGTTTTTCCCATCTCTGGAACCCTGGTCTGGGGGTCTGATGTGGGACTGGGACCCCTTGCTCCGCATGGGAGGCTTTCTCAGCCACAATATCTTTCCTGGTTAAAAAAAAAAAGCCTGTTTCATGCCCCCACCCCTCCTACCAGGTTCCCTGCGCTTGCTTCTTTAATTCTCTAGTTGTCCGACTTCCATTCAACCATTTTTCAGGGAGTTCTGAATGATGGTTGTTCTGTATTTTAGTTATAATTTTGATGTGGTTGTGGGAGGCAGTGAGTACCACGTTTTTCTACCTGCCATCTTGGTTCTCCTATCCTTGTGCTCTTTCTGTTGACCTTAATAAACCCTCTATTCTCACTATACTTCTTTTGAACATCTTTTTAAATGTTAATCTGCCCACCACCCAAAGTCAAGGCTATATCAAGATTTTGTAACTTAGAAATCCACACATGAAACCTATATGTTCATGTTGACCAATGTCACACAATAAAATTTAATTAAAAATGAAGTAGTTCCAGTTGAAGTCAAACATCATAGGAAACATCAGCAAATATGGTTTTGCTATGCAAGCAGAACTGTCTTTATTTGGAAACTTCCACTTGGCCCAAATGGGTAAGAAGAAAACATGTTAAATTTAAAAAAAAGAAGTAAATATGCACAAAAGTTTATGTGCTCACACATAAAAGCACACACAGAGATATGTTCCTCTACTCTAAATTTAAATAATTCACTCACTTAAAAATGTTAATCTGCATTTTATTAGGGTCATTTATGTATATATCTCTCACTTAATTAATTAGTGCCTAAGATGATGAACTTCTGTCCCATCAAGTAAGAAGTTCTCCTCTTCCTCCTCCTCCTCCTCCTTCCTCCTGCTCCTCCTCCTTCCTCCTCCTCCTCCTCCTCTTTCTCCTTCTTTTCACAGACAAGCATGTTCTGCTTGTGTTCCATACTGCCCACTTCAAGTACAGTTTGCCTCAGTAAAGTCTTGTCAGACAAGCAACTTGAAAGTTCTAAACATGTGCCTATACCTCATGTCTTTCCAGACCATATCCTAGAATACTGCCATTTAAACAGAGAAATATAGTACCTGAGATGGCAAATTCTTATTTTTGTATCAAAACACTGTAGCTCCGAAAAAACCCAAGATGGCGGCAAAGGTAAACACCTAAACTGCTGCCTCGCACAACAATTTCAAAACTACAACTAAAAGACAGAACGGACACCATCCAGAACCACAGGAAAGCTGGCTGAGTGAAAATTCTACAACTAGAAGGAAAGAGAAAAGCTCACAGAGAATTGGAGGTACAGCAAAGGGTCTTTGTGCGCACAGAGAGGAAGGGCGGCTGAGAGCCTGGCTGACTTTCTCTGGCGGAAGGGGGAAGGAAGCCCCCGACCGCACTGAACCCCAGTTCTGACTGCACGGAACCCCAGTTCCGGGCGAGCCCCTGGGGACCCACGCTCTTGTGGGGGGAGTCTGGACTCTCGGGCGAAGACTCGGGAGCCGGGGAAGGCGGAGGACTGAAAGCGCGCGCGCACCAGGGCGCACAAAGGGTGCGGAGGTTGCCACAGGCTTTCCCTAGTGGAAGGGAGTCAGAGGCTCCTGACTGCACTGAACCCCAGTTCTGACTGCAGTGAACCCCAGTTCCAGGTGAGCCCCTGGGGACCCATGCGCTTGTGGGGGGAGTCTGGACTCTCAGGCAGAGACTCGGGAGCTGGGAAGGCAGAGGTCTGAAGGCACGCAAGTGCGCGCAAGGGCAAGGCTGACAGGAAGCCAAGACTGAGACTCCACCCCATCCAAGCTGAGCACAGAGGCTATTGCAATTTGGCAAGTCTAATCCTATAAGGCTGTCTCCAGCACCGAACTTCTCCCAGCATAGACACAGCTGATCCTTACAGCCAACTGGCCTGGAGGTCGATTCTTCCCAGTGATACCAACAACAATAAAGACTTAATTACAACAAGGCTGTACACACAGTCCACAAAGCGGTGCACCAAGAGTGTCCACCTCAGGTTAACTGGGGAGGCAGACCCACTGGGCCATATTGGAAACCTAGCACACAAATCTACCTTACCAACTCAGGGAAGCAGTGAAAATGCGGCGTCAAAGAAACAGATCACAAACGAAAGAAATGGAGGAAAAAAAACGATTGAATATAGAATTCAAAACCACGGTTATAAGGCTTTTCAAGAATATCCTAGAAAAGGCCGATAAATATAACGAGACCCTCGAAGATATGAAAAAGGACCAACTAGAAATTAAACATACACTGACTGAAATAAAAAATATTATACAGAGACCCAAAAACAGACAAGAGGAACACAAAAATCAAGTCAAAGAATTGAAATACAAAGAAGCAAAAAACACTCAACCGAAAAAGCAAAAAGCAAAAAGAAAAATCCAAAAAGTTGAAGATAATGTAAGAAGACTCTGGGACAACTTCCAGCGTACCAATATCAGAATTATGGGGGTGCCAGAAGAAGAGAGAGAGCAAGATACTGAAAACCTATTTGAAGAAATAATGACCGAAAACTTCCCCCACCTGGTGAAAGAAATAGACTTACAAGTCCAGGAAGCCCACAAAACCCCAAACAAAAGGAATCCAAAGAGGACTACACCAAGACACATCATAATTAAAATGCCAAGAGCAAAAGACAAAGAGAGAATATTAAAAGCAGCAAGAGAAAAACAGTTAGTTACCTACAAGGGAGCACCCATACGACTGTCAGCTGACTTCTCAACAGAAACTATGCAGGCCAGACGGGAGTGGCAAGAAATTTTCAATGTGATGAATAGCAAGAACCTACAACCAAGATTACTCTACCCAGCAAAGCTATCATTCAGAATTGAAGCGCAGATAAAGAGTTTCACAGACAAGAAAAAGCTAAAGGAGTTCATCACCACCAAACCAGTATTATATGAAATGCTGAAAGGTATTCTTAAAGAAGAGGAAGAAGAAAAAAGTAAAGATAAAAATTATGAACAACAAATACATATCTATCAACAAGTGAACCTAAAAATCAAGTGAATTAAAAACCTGAGGGACAGAATAATCTGGTGAATATAATAGAATCATGGACATAGAAAGGGTGTGGACTGATAATTCTCAGGGGGAAAGGGGTATGGGGGCTTCATGAAGAGACTGGACAAAAATCATACACCTATGGATGAAGACAGTGGGGGGGGAGGTAAGGGCAGAAGGTGGGGTGGGAAATGGGTGGAGGGGAGCTATGGGGGGAAAAAGGAGAAATAATTGTAATAATCTGAATAAAGATTTATTTTAAAAAAAAAACACTGTAGCTCCATAACCTCATTTTTATAACACAGATATATCTCCAGGGTGATTAATCTTTGATGCTTTTTCAAAATCACTGTATACAACAATCCCAGAACATCAGACAAATGAAAATAGATAAAATGGCAAAAATCTTATATGGGGAAGAGGAAGAGAGATTATGTATCTACTTAGAAAATACTACCTTGGATAGGGTAAATGTAGGATGGAGGAGGAGAGGAGGGGATGCACAATTCAGAATAGCAGCATGACACAGGGTTCACTGTCCCGGTGAGGGGTGAGTGCATAACTAATGCGCAGAGAGTGACTTGGGAAGGAAATCTGAATAGTGAGAAAGCAAACTTAGCCCTTTTTTCATATTTGTGTATTAACAGTATCAGTCTGTTACAGGAGATAAAGCTCTGGGCAGCCAGGTGGCAAGCACAGGGAGGTGAGGATTGTGGGAGAAGTCCATTGCACACTTGGGAGGAAAGAAGGTAGATGTTCCCAGTACACTCTGCTCACCCAGAATTGCAGAAACATTCACTCCTGTATGTAGTAAATGCTCACCTAGCACATACTTAGTATTGAAACTGGAGAAGTATTTAAAATCACAGAGCATTTAAATAGGTTGAACACCAGATCCACAACATGGATATGAATGTGACACTGGCCTTAACCCTTTTACTCTTGAAAACACATGCTGGGAATTTTAGTCACCACATATCACCAAAATTGATTTCTAATGTTGGCACAAAATCCATTTCTGACTTAGGTGAGCTTGAGGAAAATAGAGCAGTTATTTTGTCCTTTGATCAAGCAAGTGAACTTTATCCCCGTAAGGCCGGGCTCACCATGAAGCTTGCTGGATTTCCCCTCAGCAGAGGGAATGACTGGGAGAGAGAGGGCAGCAGTTCCTCAACTTCATAATGGCAACGTCCCACCAGCAGGCAGTGTGACCTGTGCATATAACATGGCATCGTGTGACATGTTATTTCAATCCTTTCACTTCTGCTGTGTGTTTACTTTTCATAAGCACTGAATATGATATTGCAACAATGGGTTTATGTAAACTATAAGTTATTTAAAATATACATCCATTTTAAAACTTTTTTTAACATTTTTCATTTCCGAAGAGACAAGTGAAGGACACAGCTCCACTAGGAAGATTTAATTTAATCCTTTTTTATGGGCAACGGTAAAGAAACTGGCTTTTCCTGGCTCTCAGGCACAGTTTTCCTGGACAACCTGGGTCTGAGAGAGATAAAAGCCCCCAAGGAATGTTGGTAAAATGCAAACACCTGTAGCACGGTCCTGGTGGTCTCCCTGCAGAGCCCTTGTTTACTTTCTGTGACTCTCCAGGCTGGGCCCTGAACAACTTTACCTCCTTTCTTGTCAACCCCTCACAGATTCCTGAACTTTTTAAAATCCCTGCTTCCTTGGAAAGAAGAACACCGTGATGCTGCCTGTCTGACCATAAGCTGTGTGCCAGGAAGGTCATGTGTGGAAGACGACAAAGAGGGACCGCTGTAGGGCTACAGATACTGGAAATAAAATTCCCCAGCTTCTTTGTTGTTACAGTGAATTAGATTGTAATTTACTGCACCTTAGGCACGTTGCTCTATCCCTAGATAACACATCATTTGAAATTTTATCTTCCAGGGTAATTTCATATGATTTTAGAGACGCGAATTAATTCAGATGAGTTGAACGCTATTAAATGATAAGAATAGTATCACAAACAAGGATGGTTGTTTAGCATGCCCAGGCATTATGCTTTGCACTGAACCTATATTAGATAATTTCACCTTCACACGATACTGTGAGGAGAAGATTTATGACTACCATTCCCAAATGACAAACTGAAGGACATGGATGCTAGGAAACTTACCCAAGGTCACATGGCTGGAAAGTTGGGGCCAGAATTTGAATGCAAGGATATGACTAGCGACTATGCTTCTACCCTCATGTGTGCATCGCAGGGTACAGTGACCACATGTGTTCATCTTACAAACTGTCATAGAACCTGTCATAGATTTCTAACACAGGGTGAACTGAAAAGTTTATGATGTGAATTGATTCTTTCCTTCAACAGACATTTAATATGGACACTCTGTGCCAGGCCTTGCTCCAAGAGCAGGATTTTATTTTATTTTATTTTTATTAAGAGCAGGATTTTAAAGACGCGAGTTAAACAAGACAGAGAAAAAAATCTTCAGCCTTAGAGATTATATTCCTGTAAGTGGAAGGAGAAGTGATGATGTCTCCCAGTTTACTTGGTATTCTTGCTGACGCACTAGTGAATTGTTTTCAAAGTCAATGAGTGATTTGAATACTGCATATTTAGCTAGAAGAATCATTATCTTTTATTGTCACTGGGGCAAGAGCCATGTCTTTTTCATGTGGCCTCCCCTCCGCCCCCACTAACTGAGCACAGGACCTTGAAATCTAGCTTCTGGTGGTTCCTAAAAAATGTTGTTGAATGATGAATTATTAAAGAGTTAAAAAGCATGCATGTTATTTTTTATTTTTAAAGAAAAGATGGCAATTTGTTCTTGTGAGTAATATAAACTAAGTCTGATTCTTAATAATAGACCATAAGTTTTTTAGTTATTTTATAGCCAGCCCTAATCAGAAATGTAGAATTTAAAAGCAGTGCAAGTAGAAACAAATGCTGTAGTAACAGAGGTGTCCACATACTTTTTATTAACCAGAGTACTCTAGTTTTACCTTTTCAGTGAGGAAGCTAACAGCAAGTATTCATGCCCCGCTGTGGCATTTTTTGGTTTCTCCATTTGTAAGTAGAAGCTTATGGCCTAGACTCTCATTCTGCATTTCTCTGGAAAACTTATTCATTGGTAGTTATTACTCTGCTTTATTGAGCACTAAACACTCTCTTCCAAAGGAGAAAATAATTTTTCCATTATTTATTTCCATTTTAGATGTTTTGAGAATTAATACTGTTATTATCTGTTCTTATCAAATTAAAAATGACACTAGTCAAACACTTGACAAACTGCATGCCAGCCAATAATGCTGAGGGGACACGATGTCTGACTGAGGTTGTCAAGGAGACTGGTAGGAGGACACGTGCCCACAGAGAGGCAGGCTTGCAAATCTATAACAGGATATAGAAATAGTCTAATCTTCCCCCCCTCTAGGTCACTGCATTGGATGTCAGACTGCAAGTCTCTGTGATGACTCCTATAGTGATATTTCTCACAGGTTCTCCACAGCCTGTGAGAAAGTAATCATTGGACTCATTCCAGGCCTTCATGTCACAAAATTTCCTGACAAAGATGACGGAAATTGGCAGGCTTGTTTGCAGCTGGAAATAGAGGCCAGAACGCAGCACTGCAGTGGGATGATTCTGCTTGATATTGGCCGGTGTAAGGAGAAGGTGTGACAGATGTACTCACTTACTTTAAAAGGACAGGATTCCTGCCCTACTGCTTTTCCCATATGAAATTCCTCCTCAAACAGACATATTCTCATCAGGAGTAGAAAGTTGTTTTCTTTAAGGGACATCAGAGCTCTTGTTCCAGGAGCTTTCTAGAAATTCAGCACAGCGAGGGACATGGGTTTGTAGATAGAACCTTCTTAGCCCAAAGTCCTGAAATGGATTCACTCTTAGTAGTCACACCGCTATTTGTGTGTAAAAGCCTGGTCTAAATTGATTTCTGTCCTGTGTGGCTAGTGTTGGATTTTCACATTATCTTCTCCACATTGTCATCGTCTTTTTTTCTCTACCTAACTTCACACTCCTGGTGCCCCCAAATAAAGGAGAGGCTGCCTGCCTTCCAGGTTAACATCGGTGATCCCTTATGCTGCATAATGGTAGTGACTGTAGAAATTAAAATGGGAGTTTCATGAGGCATCATGTGTTCAATAAAGTTGCTCTCTTTTTTCTGCCTGTGATATTCCCCCAAACAATAGACCCAGTAAGATTAAATAATTACATTCATTCCTAAACAACCCCTCCTTTGCATTCTATGATTTGGTTACTGGAAATTGTTTTCCTCCAGGTAAGGGTCAGTTTCTAACCATGGCCAACTTTGAATCTCTCTGCTCCCTTGCTTACAAAGTGTCCTTCATAAAACTTCTACAGTGTCTTCCAGGATTATTCCTCCATATTTAAAGGTAAGTCTCCCCTGCTGGACTGTGGGGTTTTAAAGACAGACCATTACTTATGTGCTTCAATGTCTCCAGATCCTAGACCAATATCTGTGAACTAAAAAATCAATAAATGGCTGGTTGAAAGAAGAGTTTCCTAGTTCATCTGCTGCTGCTATTCTCTACTCCTATGCATCTTCATTCATGCCATTGTTACAATTCTTAAAGTAGGGCTCAAATCATAAAACTATACTGGTTAAAAGCATTCACTGACATTATTCTGTTGCTTACAAAAATAGGTGCAGGATCCTTAGCCTGATGTTCAAAAGCCTTCTTAGTCTGCATGACTTCCTAAATCTTTCCCAAATCACTGTCCAGCAAAGCTTAATTCCACTACTTGCTTTTCTCCTGTATCAGTGCCTCACCTGTGCTTTGCTCATATTTCCTTCACCTCAAATAGTTTACCCTTTTATTTTTCAAGTCCCATCTTGATAACTTTTACAATACAGTTATTGTATCCCTCCAATCCACAGGCATCCAACAGGCCCTTAGGAAATTCCAAACATATCGCCAACTTTGTGGGTAGCAGAGGACACACTAAATACAAGATACTCTTGTGCCCTAAAGGAACCCAATTCTAGTGGATAAACAGCTGTGCAAACTCTTAGACTACAGTGAAGGTGGCCGTGGTACTTTAGGATCTCAAGGGACGTACATCTACTCCTTGGGAGGGAGAGAGTGTTAGGAAATGCACCTAGATATGGGTTAACTTTCAAAAACTCGCTAGGAGTTAGCTAGATAAAGGAAGGGGTTAAGAACATTCAAAGCAGACAGAGCAGGCAGCAGTGAGCTTTGGGGATTCTAGCCTGGGCAGTACAACTGAATCTGTGTACAGAATTCCCACAATTTGCACACCTAGCAACTCCCACAGAATCACATCTCTTAGGGACATACTGTGTGTTTCCCTACATTATAGCCATTAACATGGTAATCTGATCTTCATTGTCAGACAAGAAAATAATAACTATGCCCGATTCATCTGTTTTATCCCTAAAGGATCCTTTAAAAATGTCTTCCATTTACACGGTAAATGACTGATACATTTTTGTTGAATGGATGACTACTTTTAGATTGAATTGTCCTGAATTTTTGCTTCAGGAATACTGAGCATTTAGACTCTTAGCATTTAGATCATTACTTTGAATGAGGGCCTCCCCTAGTGTTATCTTAGGTTTATTTTATCTATAAGAGGAAAGCTGAAAGTTCCAGTCAAGATGTCGGTGGCGTAGGTATATGCAGCACTCGCTGCTTCCCACAACCACATCAAAATTACAACTAAAATACAAAACAACTACCCTAACAACCACCTGAAATATGTCTGAAATGAAGTCCTACAACTAAAAGGAATTAAAGAAGAAGCACATTGAGACTGTTATGAGGGGCGGAGACCTGGGGCAGAATCGTGGAACTAGCTGGTCCCACACCCACGTGTGGAGGTTTATTATTGGAAGGGTTATTTTTGCTGTGGAGGTTTTTCTGAGGTTCTAGGGGTCCCAGGCCCACATAAGACACCATCCTTCCCCCACCCTCCACCCCCACTCAGGGTTGCAGTGCTGGGCAGAGAAGTCCGACAACTTATGGCTGTAAAAGCAAGCGGGGATTGTTGCTGAGTGATATGGGTGCTGCTGGAGATTCATACCCACAGACTCACTCCCTCTGAGCTCCAGCGCTAGGGCAGGTGTTTGAAAGTATCCTGGGATGTTTGGGGAAGAACTAACTTGTCTGGAATATGGCCAGAGCTGTAGGGGCAACTTTCTCCCAGATAGAATTGCTAAAAGAGGCCATTTTTCCTTTGCTGAGCCCTCCCAACTACAGAGCCAATAGGCAGTTGCCATATCTGAATTTCCATCAACCTGGCTCACACTTTGCATCCCACCCTGGGGATTCCCTGAGACCCCCCCCAACCACACCTACTCACAGGTTCATCCAAGCAATTTTCAGTGGCTTTTCCATACTAATGGCCCCTCTTGCCTCATGCATCAGATTTTCCTAAGAGCTCTCAAACAAGCAGCAGTTGGCCTCAGCATGCCCCGTACTTCTCAATAAGTGGCCCAGGCTTGGCACTAGTGGTAGCCCACCTTGGCTCATAGCTTGGACTCTTCTAGGCACACTGTACAACGCAATTGGCAGCCATCTTCAGATTGCTTTGTAGCACATGCTGAGTGGCCCCTGGCAGGGCACAGGGAGTGGCTGACTTTATACCTTCTTGGAGGCTCCAGAGCCAGTGCACCTGATGGTCAGCTTCAACCACACTGGATTATAACCCTACCACCTTCACAAGAGACACACTGAAGGACAGGACTTGGTGAGCAACAAAGCCCCAATGAAGCAAGTCCTACTCCAGAGAGTCAGCTACTGCACAGCAGCTCTTTCACTGTAGTTGTAGCCAATCCTCACAACCAGTTGTCCCAGGGGTCAATCTCACCCAGGGATGCCAACGTCAATCAAGGCTCAACTATAATAAGACAGTGCACATAGCTCACACATGGGTGCACCTGGAGCTCCCAGCTCAAGTGACTGAGGAGGCTGAGCCACTGGGTCCTACAGGACACCTACTACATGAGACCAATCTACCAAGTCTGGGAGACATAACAGGTCTACCTAATACATAGAAACAAAAAGAGAGAAGCAACCAAAATTTGGAGACAAAGAAACATGCCATGAATGAAAGAACAGGAGACATCTCCAGAAAAAGAACCAAATGAAATGGAAGCAGGAAAACTACCAGATACAGAGTTCAAGACAATGGTTATAAAGATGCTCAAGAAACTTACTGAGTACTTCAAGAAACATAGTAAGAACCTCAAGGAACTTGGTTAGAACATCAACAACATAAAAAAGCACCAGTCAGAAATGAAGAATACAGTAATTGAAATAAATAATAATGTACAGGAAATCAACAGTAGAGTCAAGAACCAAGAGAATCAAAACAAGAATTTGGAATACAAGGTAGCAAAAAACACCCAGTCAGAACAACCAAAAGAAGAAAGAATCTAAAAATATGAAGGAGACTCTGGGACATTCGCATCATGGGGGTGCCAGAAGGAGAAGTGAGGAAGCAAGATATTGAAAACCTATCTGAAAAAAAATAATAACAGAAAACTTCCCTTACTCGGTGAAAGAAATACACATACAAATCCAGGAAGCACAGAGAGTCCCAAACAAGATAAACTCAAAAAGGCCAACACCAAGATACATCATAATTAAAATGCTAAAGATTAAAGACAAAGAGAGAATCAAGCAACAAGAGAAAAGCAGTTAGTTGCCTATAAGGGAGCACCCATACAACTGTCAGCTTTCTCAACAGAAATTTTGCAAGCCAGAAAGGGGTGGCAATAAATATTCAAAGTGATGAAAAGCAAGGACCTATAACCAAGATTACTCTATCCAGCAAAGCTATCATTCAGAGTTGAAGGTCAGATAAAGAGCTTCCCACACAAGAAAAAGCTAAAGGAGTTCATCACCACCAAACCAGTATTACTTTAAAGGTTACTGGTTCTTCTTTAAGAAGGAGGTGGAGGAGGAGAATGAGGAGGAAGAGGAGGAAGAGGAGGAGGAGAAGGAGGAGAAAAATATGAACATAAAATGGCAATAAATACATATATATTAACAATTGAATTTAAATATCAAAATAAATGAACATGAAGAACAGAATCAGGCTCATAGATCCAGATAACATTTTTATAGTTACCATGAGGGAGACGGGTGAGAAAGGAGAAGGGATTTAGAAGTACAAAGTAGTCATATCTCATGGACACAGACAATAGGCAGGTGAAGACCTGGGATAGGGTGGGAGATGGGTTGAGGGGGCAAAGGGGAGAAAATGGGGGACATCTGTAATACTCGCAACAATAAAATAAAATTTTAAAAAAGATGAAAGCTGGGAAGTTGTTTAAACTTAAAAGGAAAAATCATTAAGGCTCTGTTAATCATCATAACATATTCTTCTGACATTATGATATCATATTCAATATGTTATTGGTGTATGCCAGCAAAGCAAGTGCAAATTCCTCTTCTGGTAATGCCACCCTTGCTCAGGCCACCTATAACATTTATGAATGCCTTAGCCAAAGTCATGTATCTCATGGTTGTAGTTCCAACTAAAGTCAAGTTCTGAATTCAGTGTTGTTTTTCACTCCAGAGGGTTAGCTGCTGTGCAGGAGCTGACCCTCTGGAGTAGGACTTACTTCAGTGGGGCTTTGGTGCTCACCAAGTTCGGTGAGAACAGAAGAAGACCTGCATAGACTAAATATATGTATTTAAAAGTTATAAATAACATTAAGAAACTGTGTTCTTTGCTCCTACCTTGACAAAGTGCCAGCTGAATTACCTGGAAGGGCATGTTCAAATTCTGAACTCTCAAACTCATTGCAACTCTAGATTTGAAGGTAGCATTACAGAAAAAAAATCCATCCCTAAGCAGGAGCTAGCGGTTTTCTCCCCTTCTTTTCTCCACCTTTGGCATGAGGTCTTACACTCATGTGGACACCCCATATGCAGGTTAAAACATTATTCATGTCTTTCCATTAACACCTGCCACTTGTGTACCCCTTGGGCATAGGAGTGTATACACGTGAGGCAGGTCTTCATCATGCAGCATTGTGGGCCCAGGAAAAGGCACACAGAACCCTGGAAGTAGATTCAGGGTCATTTGAGAAGGGAATCCCTAGGACATGAAGACCCAGATTATGGACGATGCTCGTTGTCCAACTGGGAGCCCAGTCAGAGAGGCTAGGATGGGGCCTGTTATTGCCTGGGTCTTAAGGCTGTATTTCTGCTTTCTAATCATTCCCCCTTCAACATACGCTCTCCGCTCTCACTCCCAAGAAGACATAGTCATTATCATATGCATTTAATGGCTATATATATATATATATATATATATATATATTTAGGAAAATTAATGTTTCCACCTCTGAGAAAGCCATAGTTAATGAAGTACATATAACAAACATATGTAAAATATCTTGAATACTTTAAATATATAGCAGAATATTTTATTAGTAGCTCAGGGGTGCAGATAATAAAAATAGTGATTATAATAATATAAAACTGATTTTATGTTATTGGAGCAATCAGGAAATAATGAAAAAATGGTTTCTGGATAAATTAAGAAACAATGAGAATATCTATGAAAAACTGAAACAAAAAAAAATCTGACTCCAGAAACCTCACCACCAAGATAGCTGATAACTCGAATTAGTCTGACAATAAATCTACAGTTTCCTGATACATAAGAGAACAATGAAGTCTCCATGTGATAAATAAAATCATTAGAAAGACTTGCTCAAACTTCTTTTTATTTAGTTCCAAAATAACTATAAAATGGAATTTTGGGAGACTTGCACTACAATTGCCAATAGAACTGTAAGCTTGACCTAAGACCTCATTTATGATGGCAGAAAATTTTTACCTACCTCAATGGTGACTCTGAAACTATCTATGACATAAGTTTAAAAATACAGATGGATTTAATGAGAATTAATTTTCAGGAATAACATCGCTTTGGAAAAGTTAGGATTTGATGTCTGTGATGACGATTGGCAACAGTGAACAACAACACTGGATTCAGAACTTGACTTTAGTTGGAACTACAATCATGAGATACATGACCTTGGGTAAGGCATTCAAAAGGATTACTCTTACAAACAATTTCTCAATATAGAATAGGGGCAATGATATCTACTATGCTTATTGTGAAGATTAACTTGGGTCACATGCGAAAGTGCTTTGTAAATGACATCGTGTGGTTCAATTGTTATATACTAATATTAATATTATTTGTTTTAAGTTTCTCACTGTGAGTTCTGAAATATTCCTATGAAAGAGTGTAGCCCTTACTAGTTGATTTACTTCTTTTCAGCTCAGTAGCAATTAATTCCTCAAATTTGAATCTTTCAGCACTCCAATTCAGTCATTAAAATGATTGATCTTAGAGTGTCATCTTGCTAGTTGTTGGCTTTCATCTTTTTTTAAGTATTTTAATAATTGAGTTTAGCAAAAAGAGTAAAACAATTCAGCTTATTAAAAAAAATCTTTGCATGTGTGATGTCATCATTGGCTTTATTTTTTACTTAAGGTATGTTCATTGTTGCTTTCATCTTAACAAGCAATTACAATCAATTATGTAGTCATCTATTTGATTGATAATTCAGATTTTCTATAACTAAAATAATTGCCTCAGCTCTAAGTTTTTGGTCAATCCTGCATAATCTCCAACAGTGTTTTAATGATTTTTTCTCTTCTGAAGAGATTTAAAGTATACATGTTTGAAATAATAATACAAAAGGTAAGGAAAGGCTTATACTATACTCTATAGTGTGTCCTAAGAGAATAAAAAAGACATATTTTTATCAGCAAGCATACTCTAGAAGCATAAACAAATCATCAAATGTGGAGATTGTTCAAAGGCAAGGGAAATATCCTGCTGGACAGTCAACATGAAGATGAAGCAAAGCCACAAACAAACCTGAGTGGATCGTGGACATGCACTAGGACAAGGATTTGAAGGGGATAATGACAAGTTAGAATTCAGAATGAGATTTGTGAAGTTAACATACAACTAGACTTTTATGTTGTGTGACATTCGTGATGATTACTAGATGTGTAAGAGCCCAGATCCAGCGAAAGCTGTGGCACAAATAAATGTCTTTGGTGGCCTCCACCGCTTGTTTTTCACAAGCTCTCTATATGTTTGCATCACTCTTCAAATCCCCAGTGCCCTTATAACAGATCCTGGATTCTCAGGGTAGCTTAGTGTCTTAGACCATGATCCACAGCTGTCTTCCTCCCCTCCTCTATTTTGGGGAACTACTTTATTATTTTAATTGTTTCTAATGAAGAATTTTGAACATATAGAAATGCAGACAAGCTCACATAATGTGTACTCAGGTACCCATCCATGAGCCCTAAAAACTATCATATCATGGCCAATCCTGTGTCCTCTACATTCCATCTACTTTACCTTTCCATCTGTAATTCTTCAGTTTGAATAACTAAAAGATAAACTTATAAAAAAAACCACCATGTAACTACACTATTTTTGCAATTAAAATAAAAATAGTTCGTCGTCAAATATCCAGTTAGTGTTAAAAATTACAAATGATTTTATACATCATAATTTTAAAATATTTTGTTTCATAAAGATCTAAATAATACCTGTAGATTACAATGACTAGTATGCACTGCATGCTCATTGAATCTATATATTTCCCCTTCATCTTTTCCACCCATTCCCACGCCATTCAATAACAAAATAGTTGAGTCCTTACTAAGTGCCAAGTCCTATGAAAAAAAAATCCTTCTAAAGTGTCTTCTAATCCTTACAAAGGCATTGCAAATTGGACATGGAATCCCTCATTTTCTCTTGCCCATTATTGTGTTTCAAACATAGGGGTGTCTGACTACAAATGTGGCGCTCTTTCCATGACAGCATGAATTTTTGATTTGATTTCATAGGCACACAAATATACCAGCACCCACGTCTTTACTACTCAATGCCATTGCCATGCAATTTTCTCTCACAGTCATACTTTCAGCAGACAAAAGAGGTAGCTAATGCATTTCTTAAGATAAACTAATTCCTGTCAAGAGCTTTAATGAGAACTTAGGTATGGAGTGGTACTTATCAAGCATCACGATGAATTAATTAATGACAAGTCAAGTAAAATTTACCTCATTTTAAAATTTTGACAAGTTCATTCTTCACTAAAATAGCAGATGATGGGAAGAGCATAGAAAGACTGTATATGAACCTCATTAAGAAAATTTATTAAACCTTTCACAATATGGTAGTGATGGAGAATAGGGGCTTGTATACTAGTAAAATTATTTAAATTCAAAGAGGCAAGACCAATTAAGAAAAAAATGTTTGAGAGACCAATACTGGATATGGTGTAAATACAGTGCCAAATATCCAGCAAGATTTGAGAAACTGAAAAGGGAATGTCAAAGTTTGAACATGAGTACGAATAATATGAGACCCAGACCTAAAACTTCTTATCTATTGTGGCGTAGCTGATGACTGTCTTCTAATTATATTCTCTACATGTACTATTCTTAAGGGCTCCCTGCTGCTAATAAAGTAGATGAATCATTCATAGCTTTTTCAGCTTAATGGGAGTGTTTT
Source organism: Plecotus auritus (assembly GCF_963455305.1). NCBI lineage: Eukaryota > Metazoa > Chordata > Mammalia > Chiroptera > Vespertilionidae > Plecotus > Plecotus auritus. The sequence goes on from NC_137784.1 coordinate 27,976,772, forward strand.
GAGGCAGAAATTCTTCAAGGGATAAGGGCTTGCTGTCTTGTATATGAAACAAAATGATAATTTGTGATGCAGCATATCATATAGTACCATATAACATAATATGCAAATAACTTATAGAGGCAGGCATACTGGATAAGACAACAGAAGAATAATTATATTACCTGGGTACATGTCCCCATATCTGCCACTACTATTTGTGAGACTTTGGAAATGGTACTTAACCTTTCTGCCTCAGTGTACCAGTCTATAAAATATTAGTGCCTAATTCATACAGTTGTGAGGAAGATCCAATAAATTAATATAAATAAAAGTCCTTAGAATAGTGTTAGTATACATTACTGTGTATATGTAGGTAATGATTATTATTACTATCTATAAGAAATGGAATATATAGATATTCCTGTTGGGAGACAATCTTCATGGGTCTTTGATGTTTCTCTATACATCTTGCAAGCAGTGGTACTTGTCTAAAACTATATTATCTAAGATGTTTTCAGAGTGAACAGCCTTGGAAGATAGAAAAAGCTCTCAAAATAATAAGTGAATGCCTGAATATTCACTTTCACAAATAAGTAAATCTTAAAAATATAATTGAAGTGGATTATTTTATATGTTTATATTCTATCAGTTAATTGAGGTATACAGTGTTGAGATATAATTGATAAATAACATTGTATTGGTTTAAGATGTACAAAAATGTATATATTGTGAAATGATACCACAATATGTTTAGTCAACATCTTGCTGATGTCACTCCCTTGATTTTCACACTTAAATCAATAGATTGAATAAAGCAGGTTATCTTCCCTAATGTGGGTGAGCCTCATCCAATCAGTTGAAGGTCTAAATAGAACAAATGCTGACCCTCTCCTGATTAAGTGGGAATTCCTCCTGCTTGGCTGCATCTGAGCTGGAATATCAGTTTTTTCCTGCCTTTAAATTTGAACTGAAACATCAGCTCTTTTTGGCTCTCCAACTTGCTGGCTTTCTGAATGAAACTATACTGTCAACTCGCCTGGTTCTCAGGCATTTGATTTGTACTGGAGCTATATCATTGGCTCTTCTAGGTTTCCACATTACTAACTGAAGATCATGGGACTTGTCAGTCTGCATAATCACATAAGCCAATTCATTACAATAAATCTCTTTATTTATACATATTTATATAAATGTTTCCTTTCTAAAACTATATTTATATACTTTTAGCCAGTCATTGAATTTCAGCAAAGAATATAAATTATATATTTTTAAAAATTACTGAAATGTTATTTTCATATAAACTTATTTGCATTTATTCTACTCTCTTAACTTAAACTTTTCCACCTTTAAAAAGTTAGTTTGAAAATTGTAACTATGTGAGGTGAATGACCTTAGGAAAAACTGGAAGAAAGACACAGGTACTAGAACAAATACAGTGGAGGAAAACATGGTATATGTTGAAGCTAAAGAAGTGGGGAATATCAAACTATTCCTTGTCTATTAGTCCATGTTTAAGATTTGGGCTTTCATTATACTATAAATGAAAACCTACTGAATGAGTTTATGTAGTGGAGTAACATGTCTCAATATGAACTGCAAAATTTTCATCCTGGATAAGTTACTGGAAGAGGGACAGAATGAAAGAAAAGTACCAAGGGATATTAATAATATGCATTCAATATTTTAATAAAATTTTAATTTCAGAGGCAAAAATATAATGAATTGAATCATGCTCTTGTCACTGCTTTTGTCATACATACCTAGGGAAATCTTAGTTTATTGATCTATTCACCTATAACCTGAGAAATAATTGCCACTCAGCTCCTTGAAGTACAGACACAGTATCTGGAAACAAATAAACCATTTTTGAAATGCTAACCTCACAAACACAGCCTACAAAGTGATGGCAAATGTCACACAGAGTGTTAATAAAGGTACAAAAGATCCAAATTAAATATCACTCAAAGAAGATGAGGAGATGCATGCTTTATCCCATTATGTTTACAGAGAACTTAAGGAAGGATGGTCTCTCAAAAATTCTCTTTAGTTTATTTTCCAGAGGATCTTAGACTACTGAAGGAAACAAAACAAGAGGAAAATTACAGCTTTAGGAACTGCCAGGCTAATAGCTCATTCTGAAAAGACTAGTGGTTTCTTTTGGATACAGTTAAGCCCCAAAACTATAATTTTCTATTTACTTTCCTTTGTCATTGTACATGTAGGGCATTGATTCCAATTTAATGCCATTTGCTCTTTGTCAGAAGGAGTCTTCCTGTAGATTCATATTAATCACATATCTTCTCTTGAAACACAATATAAAAACTAAAAACTATCTTTGTCACTCTTCTTTTGACATTGGCCATTGCCTCATACAAAACTCAGTCATCATATGACTGAAGGAAAGCCTGTGTAATTCAGCTCTAATGGATTATACGAGGCAAGGGTGTGTTAAACTCCTATAGTTTAAAATAACACAGGCCACATATCTTTTTTTTTTCCAAACAGATTTATTTATAATACCCCAAACCTGGAAATAGCCAATTTTATAGACACATCAATGGATGAAGTTGTTATCCATAGAATACAATACTCCTCAGCAATAAAACAAATTCAATATTCATATAAGCATTTGTGTTGAATCTCAAAATATCTGTGTAGCCCTGGCTGGTTTGCTCAGTGGATAGAGCATATTGATTTCAGAGAGGAAGGGAGGGGGAGAGAGAGAGAGAAACATCAATGATGAGAGAGAATCATTGATCAGCTGCCTCCTGCACGCCCCACACTGGGGACAGACCCAGCAACCCAGGCATGTGCCCTGACCAGGAATCAAACCATGACCTTCAGGTTCATAGGTCAGTGCTCAACCACTGAGCCATGCCAGCTAGGCCACATATCTTAAAATGTACACATTTCAAGTGGAACAGATAAAGTTCTGCTGTCATTGTTACTGTAATATGTTATAGCTTTTGATTTATAGGTGTGTTTTTTTTTGGGGGGGAGGAGGGTTTGCTTAATCTGAACAAAGATCCATCAATCACAGGTGAGCTGGAGGGCCTGGATGCAAGCTATTGGAAGTTGGGTAGTTTGAACAGCAGTGTAAGTTTCACCTTTTTTCTTGAACCAGCTCAGTTTTGACCTATTCTATATTAATTTCCTTTCATACAGTTTTTGAAAATTAAACCTATTACTTAAAGATTGCACCTTTTCTGAGAGATATCACTATAACTTGACTATAATACTAACTGAAAGTAGCTATAGTTTAAAGCACAGTATATTGTGGATTTCCCCCAAAAGGTCTGATTATCTTATTGTGGTAATACATACCACTTGAATAAACAAGTAAAACACTCTCTCTTGCCATTGTAGTTTTTGCTCAAAATGCTGACCATGTCAGCAATTTTTTAATGTTTTGCTCACTGATATGTTCTCAGCATTTTGAACAATAATGGGCACATGGTAATCATTCACTGTATATGCAAGAATAAATAAATGAGGTAGTGAAGTATATGAAAACATACAGTGGATTCTAGCCCTAGATCTGATTCATTTTGGTCTAAAAAATGGTCTGGGCATCTCTCCCTCCCTCTCTCCCTCCATCCCTCCCTTCTTTTCTTCATTCTTGTCATTCTCTTGATGATTTTTATGTACACTCTCAGTAAAGAACTAATGAGGCTTCCAGATGGAAGAGGAAATTGATCCATACTGGCAAATAAAGTCCAATGGTGAGAAGCTATACAGAGACTGGTTTGATCTCAATAAAGGCTTTCTAACACTTACAGTAATTAAAATGTAGAGTTGCCTACTTCTAGAAACAATGACTTTCCTATCATTATAGGTGTTTGAGAAGAAGAAATGCAAGTGCCAGCATGAGTGGATCCAAGCTAAGAAAAAGATGCAAAAGAGGTTCACACTCTGAACACTTAAACACAGTTTAAGTATAAATGAAAAATATAGAGAAGGCAACAGGAAAAGGATTTCTTTATGTTATGTTTGATTTAAAAATACTCATCATACACGTCTTTATCCCAAAGCAATTTCTGGTTGCTTTTAAGTATCAACTAGTAACTCTAATGTCAGTAACTCTAATGTAAGAAAACGCATATAGTGGTGTCAGTTTATTTATTTATATATATATATATATATATATATATATATATATATATATATATATGTGTGTGTGTGTGTGTGTGTGTGTGTAATGATAATAATTTGAAATTTTAAACAATTAGTTTAGTATTTAACATATGGTTCAATTATAGAATGGTACTATATATAGTCAATTTCATGAGTACTAATAAGAGTAGTCAATTCACATATTCACATTAAGATCTTATAAAACTATTTAAATAAGATTAATTTTTCACTTACTTTTTTTGTATCTTTTCTTTTGGAATTGCCTTCAGAATCTGTCTTATCAGTTTGTGACCATTCGCTTTTGGACAGAATTAACAATAATAAAAACAACAGAAAACAGTATAATTTGGGAAACTTGGCCACTTTTTAACTGGCTGCAACTCAATATATTATGTTTATATTTCCAATTATAAAACTCTTTCTCCCACAAACGTTAACAGTGTTTCACCATTCAGGAAACTCTAGTGAGGGAACACAAACACAAGTTCAAAACAAGATTTCTTAAGTGTTTTAACTACTGGAAAATGTTTATCATTATATGATGATTCCTTGAATGAAAAGCACTCATTTCCAGTGAAATGTCATATCCTAATATAAAAACCCAGGGTCCATAATGACTGACTGAAGGCTCGACCAAACACCAGAAGTCAGTCCTGCAGTCAGTGCTGGGGTGCCGTGGCGATCCAGCACTGACTGCCACCCGTGCGGATGCGGTCACCCAGCACTGACGGTCGAGGGGGCTGCAGATCAGGCCTGGAGAGAGGAATGAAGAAAGAGGCAGGGTCTGATCTGCAGCCTCCATGGCAGCTGTTGATCAGCCATTGCCTCTCTCTTTCTCTTGGGGCTTCGCCAGCAGCCACACCTCTGTTTCTCTCCAGGCCTCCTTGTTGGCTGCTGATCAGCCCTGCCTCTCTCATCAGGCCTGGAGATAGGCCCGGAGAGGCTGACTGGCATAGAAACTGACCAATCAGAACCAAATTGGCTGGCAGGGGAGGGCAATTGGTGGTGAGATCAGGCCTGCAGGGGAGGGCAGTTGGGGGCAAGATCAGGCCAGGAGGGGAGGACAGTTAGGGGTGATCAGGCAGGCAAAGACAGTTAGGGGCGATCAGGATGGCAGGGGAGGGCTGTTGGGGGTGAGATCAGGCTGGCAGGCAGAGAGGTTATGGTTGACCAGGCAGGCAAGCAGAGGGGTTAGGGGCAATCAGGCAGGTGGGCAGAGGAAGTTAGGGGAGATCCGGCAGGCAGGCAGGTGAGCAGTTAGGAGTCAGCGGTCCCAGATTGTGAGAGGGATGTCCAACTGCTGGTTTAGGCTTGATCCCACAGGGATACCACAGGGAACAGGCCTAAACTGGCAGTTGGACATCCCCCAAGGGGACCCCGATTAGAGAGGGTGCAGGCTGGGCTAAAGGAACCCCCCCTCTGTGCACAGATTTCATGCACCGGGCCACTAGTAGTAATATATATAAAGAGCCAGGTGGCATCATGACCGAACAGGCGACCGGTCACCATGAAGTGCAGGGAGCACCTCTCGTCCCCCCCTCCCCCAGCCCCCAAGCCACTCACCATGAGGGGTTCTGGTGGTGGGACAGGACTGGGGACTGTTGAGCAGCAGTGGCGGGCTGCTTTGTGGGGTGGCTATGAGCTTAACGGACCAGTCACCCAGGTGGCATCGAGTTTTGTGAAGCAGTAGCAGGGTGGGGGAGTTTCGCGGAACAGTTGCGGGGTCAGAGAGCCTCATGGAGCAGTGGCAGGGAGGGAGGATTTTCATGGAGCATCCAGCATCTAGCATCTTGAGGTGGCAGCAAGCTTCGCGGAGCAGTCAAGGGGCAGTGGGAGCCTGGCGGAGCATTTGAGGGGCTGAGAGCATTGCAGAGCATCCCGGGGTGGGGAGCTTCACATAGCATCACAGGGTGGCAGAGGCCTTGCGACAGAGGCCAGGCTAGGCCTAGGGACCTTAACCATGCATGATTGCATGTGTGCTGGGCCTCTAGTATAACTATAAAAAGTATTTAGTCATTCATATATTTTATAGTCATGTATCATGTTTTGTTGACTTCTGACCTTCTTAACACTGAGATAATAAATCTTTGTTGTTTTAAAGCTCTAAAGTTTTTGCTAATTTGTTATAGCAACAAAAGTAAATTAAAACAGTCAGGTAGCAGATATTTTTGTAGTCATAATCCAAACAAATTTTCAACAAATTATTATGATTTTTTTTAATATCATCAGTGGCTTATGTACATTAAATTATAGTTTACTAAGATATTTAATAATGACACCTATATATGCCAATAAGTGTTTAAATTTTTTTCTCAAAACTGCTTTTTTTTTTTTTTTACCATCAAAGAAAGAACCCAATAGACATACATCTCCCAGGTGCGTATGTTCATGGTGCAGTTGCCTACCTACTACAAAACTCCTAAAAAATAACAGCCATAATAGTTATGAATATGAGATGAGGGATGAGGTACAGGGTCCTTCAGTACACTGAACATTTCTAATTAAGATAAATAGTATCCAAAGCTGTAATTATGAAAAAGTGCACTCTGTGAAGGAACCATGATTTTACTTTAGTAATTAGTCATGGATATATTTTGCTTAATAGCTGTATCTAACTTCTAAAAGTTTAATTTATTCTTTTTTTAATTACTATATCAAATAGTAAATAGTTTTAATACTCACTAGAGACATCTCATAAAATTAATACTGAACTCTATCTTCTCTTTTGTGAATTTACTTCATAGTATAACTCTAAATTAAATTAAATAAAAATTTATTCATGAGGACTTCTTTGACTTTCAGCTCCAGCTGCATGAATTAATTTCTTCTTGCCACTGAAACCACCCCAGCCAGCACCGTTGCAGGTATATGAGCCCTAGGACCAAGAGCAGCAACCATGCATGCACCCACAACTGGTTGCAGCCCCTGACATCATGCACATGCACGCCACGAGCCTGGTGCTGGAGCTGTGTACATGTACACAGTGGGTTCGTGCTGTCATGCATATGCCCACAGATAGCCCCAGCAACCATGAGCATGAACACTGCCTGCTTCATCTCCCAAAGCTATATGTGCACCCACAGTCAGGTCTAGCCACTCCTACTGGCCTTGGCCATTGCCAATGCACATGTACTTATAGCTGGACCCTAAAGCTGGATGTATGCACACAATTGACCTTAGTCCCCAACACCACCTGCTCCAGTCTCTGGAGGTGCTGCTGGGACTCCAATAGCTATTGCAGCTACCACAGACCTCCTGAAGCTCATGCCTCCAAGGACCACAGAATTACTCAAGATAACGGAGCTCACGAGACACCACACTCCCCTGGACCTGGAGATCACTCATGGCATCTCAGTCACTATACCTGGTACCATACTATGCTCTAGCATACCCCACACACTAGATGAAGGTCTTCCCTTACTGAAACCTTTCCAAAAAGCCTAGAAGAGTTGACTTCTTCAAATGCAAATATACTTGCACAAAGCTACAAAAATTATGAAGAATCAAGGAAACATGACATATGACCAAAAGAGCACAATAAACTTCCAACCCCTAGTAAATGAAAATCTATAAACACCTGACAAGAATTCAAAATAATTATTCTAAACAAAACATCAATAAGCTATAAAAGAAAATAGATAAAAAATTTAACAAAATCAGGACAAATACAAGCATAAAATTACAAGTTCAACAAAACAATAAACAACATAAAAATAATCATGGACAATTTTGGAAGAATACTATGCAATAAACAAATATAATAGAGAACTTCAACAACATACTTGATAACGGAAAGGGAAGATTTGGTGAACTTCAAGAAAAGTGATTTAAAATTATCCAGTCAGAAGAGAAAAAAAGAAAAAGATAGCAAATAAGAATGAAGAAAGCCTACAGAATTTCTGAGACATCATCAACTAATATTTGCATTATGAGAGTTTTATAAATACAAAAGAGAGAGAGAAAGAGGCATAAAGCTTATTTAATGAAATAATGGCTTAACATTTCCCATATTTGAGGAGAGATATGTATACGCATGTACATAACTCCAAGATCCCCATCAGAATCAATCCAAAGAAGACTTCACTGAGACAAATTATAATCAGACTGTCAAAAATCAAAGACAAAGAAAGAATTTTGAAAGCAGCAAGAGAAAAGAGGCTCATCATATCCAAGGAAACCCCATAAGATAGAAGTATATTTCTCAGCAGAAATCCTGAAAGACAGGTAAGAGTGTGATGATATATTCAATGTGCTGAAAGAAAAAGACTGCCAACCAAGAATAATTTATCCAGCAAAGCTGTTCTTCAGAAATGAAGGCAAGATAAGCACTTTCCTGCCTTATAGGAAATACTTAAAGGAGTTTTTCAAGTTGGAATAAAAGAACACCGCTAATCAGTAACATGAAAACATATGAAAGTACAAAACTCACTGGTAAAGGTAAATATATATTCAAATTCATAACACTGTGATATTCTAATGGTTGTTCATTAGTCACTTATAATTCTAGTATAAATGTTAAAAACAAAAATATTACATATAATCAATGGATATACAATATTAAAAGATGTAGTTTGTGACATCAAAAACATAAAATGTGTGGGGAGAAGTAAAAGTGTAGAGCTTTTACATGCAATCAAAGTTAAGTTGTTATCTGCTTAAATAGACTGTTTTAACTATAAGAGGCTTCATGTAAGCTTCATGATAACCACAAAACAAAATAAAACAGAAAAACTATAGAATATACACAAAAGGTAAAGAAAAAATAACCAAAGTTGTTAAGGAAATCCATAAATTATGAAGAAAGACAGCAAGAGAAGAACAAAGGTACAAATGATCTACAAAACTAAAAAGAATTAACAAGAGGACAATAGTACATCCTTTCACCTATCAATAATTCCTTTAAATGTAAATGGATCGATTTCTCCAAACAAAATACATAGAGTGGCTGAATGGACAAAGAAACAAGACTCAACGAAGGAGAGATCATCCAGAAAGAAAAGCAATGAAGAAAAATTGGACTTAAAAAGCAGAGTACATCTTTGCTAAAAATGTCAACAAATAAATATTGGATTAGGCATTGACATTTGTAAAATCCGTTATATGCTTGCATCTCCCCTGATTACTCCAATATAGTTTCCATTTTGCACATCCCATAACTCCCTATTACAATTGGTAGGAAGTTATAGATTAGGAAGATGCAGTTTAAAAATTCTTATAATAATTAAATATAATTTGTGCACAATAGAGCTTTGGAAATTTTGCATAGTCAGGCTTCCAAAATGTTTATGTGCTTATTTCTTAGAAATCTTTCCCTAATAAATAAGAATATGCCTATAAAGCCAACATTTGTTGCTCAGAATTCATTAACCAAAAATGTGCTGCTCTCACAGCATGCCAGAGGGAATCCTTACCTTGTTTGTGACAGTTGAATTAATGTACTCTATTGGCCTGTCATTTTGATTGTCTATTGCAAATTTCCTTAAGCTTATTCTGGTAAATTGCTGGAAAAAAATGTGTTACTGAGGCACTTTTGCCTGGAACTGGAGACATAACCACAGGCAAAAACATGTTTGAAATATTGTTTTCTTTGTTCAGAGAAATTTTAAAATTCCAGTTCCAGAAACAAAATAAACTAAACTAAACCAAAGGAAAATTGAATCATGCTGCTCATGATACAACTTGTGGTATTTTGTGCCAGTAATCATGTAATTTGGCATTGTTTTATAATTCCAATAGGGTCAATCTTATTGTGATGCAGTTGTCAAAGACCACAGCAAATCCTTTATTTGTTCCTTTGTAAAAGTGTAGCCTAGTGACAACTAAGACATGGAGGAGGCATATTTAAGTCATAATTTTACACAGAGGTGATTTTCCTGCTGTTTTCTTTCTGCCTTCATGGCCTGACTAGTTTACTACCATTTCCTCTTAATTGTATTACAAATCTCAGGATGTGGTTTGCTTATTAGCATCTGATCCCAATTTGTACTGTGTACCTTGCAGGCCAGCAGTACAATGCAAACTTGTGCAAATGCAATAACTCATTCTACTTTTGGGCCATGTTTAAAATCCTTTACCACCAGCACAACTCGTTTACCCTATCCACTGACACAAATCCTGTAGCCTCTTCTCCCTGCTGCTTTATCAGCCCTAAAGGCAGGTAAATTCTGTATTTCAGTTAAGTTGAATACCCCTTCCCAACATGAGGCTCTAAATCAAGCATGTCAAACTCAAAGGCAAACGTGGGTCAAATAAACAAGGTATAAGTTTATGTGGGCCACAAAAAAAACAAAAGCTTCAATTTTCTTAGAAACATAGGTTTATTTCCCTTGAGATCTGCTAAATACAAAGGGCTGAAATAAATGAGTAATCGTTAGCATAAAATAATAGAACATTTTAATAAAAATTAATATTTTTCTTGAACATTAACTTACCAGACACTGAATAACTGTACAAATTAATAAGCATAATGCAAATAAACCTATTTTTCTTGTTCTCTAAAAGCGAAATATTTCCTCTTGCACACACCAAACATGTCAGTCCGACACTAATGATGTGGCAATTGGCTGCTAAAATATTCGCTGCTAGTATTAGTGGAGAGAAATGGTGAGTCTGTGCGTAAGGTGAGTAAGGGAAATGAATGCAACATGATTATAGATATCAGTCATTCAGGAACATTGTAGTTCGTTATTAATAATTATATGTAACAGGATATTTTAAAAACTAAGTTATGAAATTTTTATTAAAACGTTTCTTACATACCGTTATATTGGCTGGGCCGCAAAAATATTCATTGTGGGCCGCATGCGGCCTGCGGGCCCTGAATTTGACATGCTTGCTTTAAATCTTCAGATTAATAAAGTTATGGCACAGGATAGATATCATTGACCAGTAAAGTGACCCAGGAAAAAGGGATTTACATTCATTCCAAAAACACGAATAAGCAATGCTGACTGGTGTGTGCCTTAGGACAAGAATAAGTGTTAATTGTCAATTGTTTTCTATTGAAACAATGACACTGGAATTAGATGATGTCAGCTTACTACACTATTAATTGATCTGCATAATAACTACCAAGTGTTGGTAATTTAAATTGTTTTGGGGTGATTTCAGTGAATAGTTTGCCTAGTCAGCTTTCTTGAGAGATAGTATATAGTTGTAACATTGTGTTTTTTAAAAATTTTGTTGAATTCATTGGGGTGACATTGATTAATAACGCCATACAGGTTTCAAGTGTAGAGCTCAATAAAACATAAATCTGTACACTGCATCATGTATACACCACCCAAAGTCAAGTGTCTTTTTGTCCTCATTTTCCCTCCTTTGCCCACTTTCACTTCTCCCTTACCCCCCTTTCCCTCTGGCTACCGCCATACTATTGTCTGTGACTATACATATAGTGTGAAATGATTCTTCTGGCTGTTAATGTTGATTAAATCAATCATGATATTTTCTTATTGCTTAGCTAATCCTAGATTACTCTTGAATCATTTCTCATCTCAGATTTAAAAGACTGATTGTTATATTACAAGTGTGAATACTTTGATATGATTAGGATTTTGGATTGGACTTTGAATGGCTCTACTCTCTGCCCCTCGTAAGTGCTGCTAGGCAATGACAAAAGATAAGTTGTCTCTGAAGACAGAAATTCACAAGTCCTGTAAATTAGAATGCAGTTTGTGCAATTTCTGGTGAATGCAGAGTTGGAAAGCCCAAACTGCTTAATGTTAAAGCACATTCTTCGGTCTAAAGCACAACCTAACAGTTCCACCTCCACCCTCCTTGTAAATCACTCAAGCATTGAATGCTGCTGTGTGGGTCAAATTCTATCTATGTTAGTAGATGTCAGCACCAAAGACACATTTGACACTATCCATTTTTAAGTAGAAAACCCATGGAAACCTGCAAACCAGGATACAAAAATTCATTGAGTCACTGATGGGAAACTTTCTTCCTGCATTTACTTCAAAGTCATGACAATGGAAGTGATTCAGGCAAGCCAAAAACTCATTCAGAATGTTCCCTGGGTTTCATAGTGTCCCTGTTTACTGTCAGTCCAGACATGTGACTTAACTTAAACCCTATCAGATTTAAGAATATGAAGTATTAACAATCATGAATCAAACTAAGAGTCATTGACATAACATGGCCTCAAAGAAATTGACAGGAAAGGTGTATAAAAATGGATTTATAGCCCCTAAAATCTCATGGTCATATCTCTTTAGGGATTTCTCTTCAATTCAGTTTATAGCACTAAAGCCCTCTATTGTATACAGCAAGCCAGATGCCATCATTATCATTCCCCCACTAGTTGACAAGTTCCCTTTAATCATAATGCCTGTACTTGTGACATTTCACAATGATTTCCAATTAAAGCAGCCTTGACACCTGTGTGTTTCCTCTCAGATTTGACTGTTGAGTATCTTTAGGACTGTGCAGCATATGCTTTCAGCCTGGTTGGTGGTCCACTTGTAATGCAAAGCAAGGTCCCTGGTTGTCTGCATACCCTGAAATAAAGGGAGAGGAGGTGACTGAAAGAAGCTGAGTGGAGGGAGATGAAGAATCTTTCAGGAAAAGAAAAGCTTAGAGCCAGCCTCCCAGAACCCTGTGGTGGTAAATGCTGGCTTTGAGCTTCCTGAAGCCAATGTACAGCATATAATCAAGTGTGATTTCTCCTGATTACCTCAGAAGTAATTAAGGAGTACCTCCGCACCCAAGACCTCTACCTAATTAGAAGTATCTGGCAAGGAGGTATTTGCATGTCCTCAAGTCATATTATATCATGTGGACATTTGAGCTGATGAAAACTGACATTTACCATAAAATTTAAATGCATCACATTGAAACCAGGAGTCTTGAGAAACTCACAGCTCTGGATTTGGGAACTTGTTTTAATTGATGTGACATAGTGGCTTTGCCTCATGCAGCAAATCAGAACATGAAGCAGGAGGAATGTAAATATGCAGAGGTCAGAATATCACAGCGAGAGGCTGAGCTGCAGACACTGATTGGTGCAAGCACACTGACTGCGAGCTCCATTTTTTTTTCCTCGTCCCATGGAATTTATAAATCGGGATTTAGGGGAAAGCTTCTCGCTCTCCCTCTCTTGCTCTCTCGCTCTGCTATGCCTTTGCTGTGCCATTTCTATTTATTTGAGAATTACCACCAAATGCTATGATTTTTGGACAACAGAGAGCCCCAGAGAGAAAGAAGCAGTTTTGCAGCTGATTCTCAGGAACATGCCATCAATTCATGTGCCTGTATTTTCCTTCCAATAATTACAAAGGCTAGTCATTAAAATTACAGCAATAACTACTGCTTACTATATGCTCAGCATGGTCCTTCACATGAATTAACTCATTTAACTTTTACAAAAATCCTCTGTATTAGGTGCTCTTATTATCTTCACATTAATAGTTAGGAATCTGAGCCTAAGAGTGCTGGAATAATTTGTTCCAGATCGCCCAGCAAGTAAACTGAATTCAAGATGCAAACATGGCTAACCTGACTTGAGAGTCTGAGCTCTACGCACCTGCATTTTAGTGGCTCTTTCCTCAGGGTAAGGATGGCCGATGGCCACATTCACACATAGGCACAGATGCACACACAGGGACGTACACACACACACACACACACACACACACACACACACACACACACCCTGTACAGAGAAGAGGATCTAACTGGATTGTCAAGGGCTTTCAGTGGTTCCCAAATACATTTTTCAATTACTCCCACTGTAGGGTAGAAATATGTCCTACTTTATCTCATTAACCATGGTTTCCTGAAACTCCTTTTTCACTTTGAGATAGAAAGAATTAAAAAGGTAAATAGAATGGTTGCTACATGTATTTGACTTTTATTTTTTTCTAGCTTTAGTGAGGTTTAATTAATATATAACATTGTGTAAATTTAAGGTATACAACGTGATGACTTGACACATTTATACAATGGAACATGATTACCACCAGTAATTTCAGAGGGTCTGGGAGAGCATGGATCAATGGCAGTTGTCAGTAAAGCAACATCAAAAGGTTGCCCAGGGCTAGAGGACCTGGATGAAGACAGCCTACAGTGAGCAGAGAAAGGGCCACTCTAGCCTTTGTCTCTGTGGCTAAGATTCTCTAGCTAGAGTAGAAAATTTATTTGCCTTGTTTTTCTACCCCAGGTAGTGCTTGTATATAAAAGGCATTGTGTTACCAGGCCAGCATGCCTCAGTGGTTGAGTGTTGACCTATGAACCAGGAGGTCACGGTTCAATTCCCGGTCAGGGCACATGCCTGGGTTGTGGGCTCAATCCCTAGTGTGAGAAGTGCAGGAGGCAGCCAGTCAATGATTCTCTCTCTTCATTGATGTTTCTATCTCTCTCTCCCTCTCTTTTCCTCTCTGAAATCAATAAAATTATATTTTTTAAAAGGCATTGTGGGAGTGGGTCTTTAACTCTTAGATATAATTTCATTGTGATTTTAAAAAAGGCAGCTCCTCAGAGTGAAAAGGTCTCTAGGAGAATGAACTGGAAAAGCTCCTGCCCCACCCCATGAAAATGATTTCCCCCTGTGAGAATAGGACTCAGAAAGAAGTGCTCCCTCTAGCAGACACAGCATGAGAGGTTTGCACGTTGGAGAGGATATGACTGGTTTTTCACCACCTGAGTGAACTGCACAACTGCTCAGGGTGACCCTGCCGAACCCTGCTGACACACCTTAAAACTGATCTCCCCACTCCATCTCCCAAACTTATTTCCTCTTTTTTCTTCTTTGAGTATGACACCCCTACCTGTTCAATATTGTCAAAAAGTAGAGTCTCTACCCATTACAATTGATTTGGCTTATCTTTTCAATTTGTTTTAACTTTGGCACATTTAAAGTAGCACAGCCATATAGGGAGAGAGACAGCTGGCTAACTAGATGGCTCCATGGTGAACATGAGACTTCTTTAGACTATCAGGTCAACAGCCTTGAACTCTAGGCAGCCTCTGCATTTCCAGAGCAGAAGGAGAAGCAGCCAGGAGTGGTGTATGCTCTTGCAAGTCATTCTGCTAGCATCCTGCAGCTCGGCTGGGGGGATCCCTTCCAGAGTAAGAGGATAATTCAGTGTTCACAGCCCATTGATTTCCTGGCCATGGCTGTAGAAACGTCAATAAGGTGCCAATTGTGGCAGGGGTTGCATTGTGATCCTTTCTCTTTTCTGCTGAAACTCAATTTGTCAAGGCTACCAGATAGTAGTCACTCCGACCTGGACTGGATTTGGGTCAATGACTGGTCTCCACATTAGTTACACAATATTCCAAAGTGTGACCATTATGCATACTTCTATCAAGATATAGATCTTGGATAATTACAATGTCTGAAGATTTAGGGTCTCTGCTTTCAGAGTGTTCAGTGACGAGATGTATGATAGGCTCTGAGCAGAACGGCAGGAGAATTGGTTTTCTGCTAACTAGTTCTGTAGCGTCTGGAAGGTGGCCTCAAGCTCTGGAAAGCAGATCAGTCTATTGCAGATGGAATGTTTTAGGACACCGTGACTGTAAATCACAGTCTTCAAGGCAAACTTGTAATTCTCCTGGGGCGCTGTAGAGCAGCCCTATAATTCCTACTCACTTGGGGCAGCAGAGGTTGTGTTTCCTGCACCAAAGCCATCCTTGCCTTTCCCCCAATTGTATAGAGAGGCAGGAATGCTGAGCCAGTCAGAGCAAGCATAGGGAGGTGTCTTCCCAATTACTCCAGTGCACCCATGTCTACACACACCACAGTGATGATGCCTTGAGGATCCCCCTGTGCCCATTTGGATCTGCTGTACACTCCCACCACTGCCCTTATGATACCTTCTTCTGTCCTATTCATGTCGCCAATCCAGGAACAACACCACACTGGAGCTTCACATACACTGTTTTTGTCCTGCCACATCCCTACCATGAAACCACTGTGCTGGTGGTGCGGTGTTCCTCCTCTTGGTCCCATTCACATAACCCCACCAAGTGACATCACTGAAATGGTTTGAGACTCCTCTTTGCCCTGTTCAGTGATCCTGTCCAGTTATACTTCAGTCCTAATGGTGTGACTATTCTCCTGTTTTGTCTGTTCACATCCCCACCCAACTCTTGATATAGGACTCCTTGTCTTTGCCTTCCTAACCTTCCATGTCCAGTGTCACTTATTCATGGACAGATCATTGGTCCCCCTTTTCCCTCTGTTGACATTTCTAATCTAGTTGGTTCACTGCACCAAGGGTGTGGAGCTCTTCCATTTTCCATGATCATACACATTCCTAGGCATGTCACTGTCCTTGTGGGGGGCACCTCATCCTCTCTGTCCTGTTCACATTCTCCATCCACTTATGGCATTACAAAAGTGATGGTGCAGGGATACTATTCTTTGCACAGATGATATCTGCTGGCCAGTTACATTGGTGACACCAGCACACTTTGTCACATTTGAACAGTCTGCTCAATGACATCACAACACAGATACTGCCCTGATGGTGTGGTGCTCTTTCTATTTGCCATATTCACATCACCCTGTCACTACACTTCACTTATGGGATGAGATTGTCCTCTTGTCCTGGTCAAATCCTATCTCCAGCCACATCCCTTCACTGACGGTATGGGACTCCTCCTCTTATCTGCTGACCACTGAAATCACATAGCTGATGATGAATAGCAATTTTCTTTGGTAATTTGCAGCTTTTGTCTGTTAACACCAACTGCACTGATGATTATGACCTACTCCTCTTTGCATTTTCACCTCCTCTGTCCACTTACAGTACTGCAATGACACAGTGTGGCTCCTCCCCTCTTCCCTGTTCCAATCTCCTATTCAGTTACACCACTGCACTGATGGAGGGCTCCCCTCTTTGCCACTTTCATATCCCTTCCCCACTCTGGACTAACTATTCAGAAATCTTCCTTTGTGCTGTTCACCAACCAACCAAGGACACTGAGGGCTCTGAGGATGCAGGATTCTGCCTCAGTACCCCATTTTCTCCCCCCACCCAGTTACTCCAATGCACCCATGTCCACACACATGTGTCTACCTGGGAAGACAACTACCTATGCCTGCTCTGACTGGCTCAGCATTCCTGCCTCTATACAATTGTGCCATTTTTTGGCACATCAGCATCCCCTGACTGCTTATCCCCATAGATTGTTTACTCAATCATCCTACTCTCCCTCATTCTCAAAACCAGCCCAGAACACTCACTGCACTGAAGGTGCATGGTGGCACTGCGATGAAACTTAGACTTCCTCTTCCCAAGTACACTGCCACACTGAAGAGGAAGACTGCTCTTCCTCACCCTGTTCATGTGCCCTGTCATTTATACCCCACAGTGATGGTGCATGGTCCTCCTCCATGTCTTGTTCACTTTCTCATTCCAGTTACACCAGCTCACTGGAATCTTAGAGTTCCTCCTCTTTTTACTGTTCATATCCTCTGCCCAGAAACCTCACTCCATTGATGGTGTATGACTGCCCCTTTTCTGTCTGGTCACTTCACTGTGCAGACATGTTGGTGCTCCTCTTCCTTGTCTCGTTCACACCCTCTGACCCCTTAACACTTCATTGATGGAGTATGGCTCTTTCTATAATCCATGATCACATCCTCTGGCAGGTCACCTTACTGCATGAATGTGCGTGGTACCTCTTTACCTCTTTCCCCCATTCTCATGCCCTGTCCAGTTACATTCCCTGCCACAATGGACCGGGGCTCCACTTTCATGCTCATATCAACTACCCAGTTGTACCAGTTCACTGCTAAAGGGAAGTTTTATCCAAATTTTGCTCTTCATTACTCCATTCACATCCTTTGCCCCATCACACCACTGCACTGATGGTGTAGGGCTCCTCCTTTTCATATTGTTTGAAATGCCTGTGTGGCTGGCTGCACCATTTCACCATTGATGTGGGGCTCCCCATCTTGGCCCTGTTTACATTGGAAAGGGAAGGCTGGGATGGTGGCAGTTTTAAAAACTTATAATTTTATATTTGTTATAATATAAAACAAAACACACTCTAGAATTTATGTAATTATAATACAATCTGGAAAAATAAAAAAATAAATCTTTCCTGGTACAGATAAACCTTAGTGATATAGTCCACCATTTGTCCAGCAGTGTTGCTGCATACACTGGCAGAAATGTTATAGAATTTCACACCAGGGGTAGCAGGAGATTTTTATCCTTGTTGATAAAGATGATAGTTTCATTTCAATTGCAATACTTTCCATTGTCACAATAGTTTGTTTTGTTCATATTTTACTATCCTTTTGTTTCTGGCCAATGTTGCTCCAAATTATTGTGTTTTTTAAAAGTAACAATTATTCCTTCATCTCTCTCTTTGAACATCTCAGACACACATATCACAATTTCCTTGTCAGGCTCTTCCAGCAATTATTTTCATTGGAAGTTGCATCAAATTTTGAGTTTTTTGTTCATACTTAGCATTGGATTTTATCGTGCAATTTTGAAATTTTGTCATCAGACTAATTTCTGAATGGGACTTTCTTATTAATTTGTCTTTTTTTCTATCTTGTTGTTTTCTTTCTCTTGCCCTATGAGTTGGCAGAATTTATATGAATGGCTCCTGTAATGGGCTTTATATGTCCATATCCTAATTCCTGGAACCTGAGAAATTTGCCTTATATGGCAAAATATATGATTAAGTTAAAGATACTGGAAGGAGACACTTATCCTGGATTATCAGAGTGAGTCTTAAATACATTCACATGCATCCATATAAGAGAAAGGAAGGAAATGAATTTTGGACAGGCACACACAAAAGAGAAGGCAAAGTAAAGACGGAGCAGAGAGAGATGTACCTACAAGAAGCTAGAACAGGCAAGGGATAGAATTTTTTCTTGCTGCCACCAGAGAGAGTGCCCTGCTCACACCTTGATTTTAGACTTCTGGCCTCCAGAAATGTGAGAAAGTGAAGTGTTTATTTTTATTGTTTTAAGCCACCCAGCTTGTGGTAATTTGTTATAGCAACTACAGAGAACTAATACAGCTCCAGAATTTCAACCCATTCATTCTGAGACCTGTGAATGTTATAACACTCCTGTGATTGTGTTATATCATTTGACACAGCTGACTTTTAAAAGGGAAGGGGGTGTTAGAGCTCAACCAAAAAACTTGTATGCATGGCATATTAGCATAACCAATGAACATGGACATTGGGGAGGTGGAGGCTTGCCCTGGGAGATGGGAGTGGAGGGAAGAATCGATTGAGGAGAAGGGAGACATATGTAATGCTTTAAACAATAAATAAATAAATAAATAAATAAATAAATAAATAAATAAATAGAAAGATGTGTCAATAAAAAAAAAAAAAGGAGATTATCCAGGTGGGGCTAATCTAATCACATGGGCCCTGAAAAGCAGAGGTGGCAGCTGGTGGTAGAGGAGATGGCAAGAGAAGAATTCAGAGCTATTTTCAACATGAGAAGGATTTTACATACAATTCCTAACATTGAAAATGGAGAGGGACATGAGCCAAGTAATGCAGGTGGCTTCTAGAATCTGAAAATGTTCCCCAGCTCACATCCACAAGGGAAAGGAGACCTCAGTGCTACAACCACACAGAAGCTAATTTCCCCAAAAACCTGAATGCACCCAGACCCTCCAGATAAGATGCAAATCCAACTGACACCTTAATTTTGGACTTATGAAACCTTAAGTGGAGAACACAGTTGAGCGTGCTCCAACTTCTGTTCTGCAGTACAGTGTACTAATCATCAGGTGTTATTTCAAGCTGCTAAACTTCTAGTTGTTAATCCAGCAATGGAAAATAAGAACACCTTCTCTGTGTGGTCTTCCTTTCCTATTTAGAGATTTTGCAGTCGCTTCTACTTGGTCCACAGTGAAATGAATGCCCCTCCCCAACTCTCTCCTAGAACAAAGTTGTACATAGTCATCTCTGGTTTCTATCCCCACCATGATCTTGGGGGTATTGCAAATCTTATCTCTCAGCCAGCATGAAGATTTGTTGGAGAGCAGTTTTCAGTCTCCTTTATAATGCAGGAAAAAAAACCCAGCCTCTAAACTCAAACATGGAATTTGGAAAATGCTCCAATTCCCCAAAATACAAGGAGTACTTGTGTAATTTACTACCTAGAATTAAATTGTTTTTGCTCTTATCTTAATGGACCTTGATTGTTTTTATCTTGTTACTTTTGGCTTGACTATACCAATTTTTTTTCTATTTTTAAGCATTATAATTTATTATCTCCTTGGAGCAGAGACATATGTCTTGGTGTGAACTCACTGCACCATCTTGATGAGAAATGAAGCATTGTTTTTTAAAGGACAAGAGACACTCATGCATACCCTCATGGCCAAGGCCAAAGTATATTCTCTTGTTCTTGAAAAATAAAATACAGAATTTTGGCTTGATGCTGGGACTATCTATGGCTATAAATAATGGCATATAAAATATAATATAAATTTCAAGAACACATAGACAGATGTATAGATATAGATATAGATGTGTATGTTTATATGAATACATATATCATTTAAAATTACTATTATTTGAAAATACTATTATTTGCAATAGTAGTATGAATTCAAATGCAGCAGTCCTGATGTATTCATCCAAGTTAAGTATAGTAATACTAGTAAAAATTCTGGAAAGGGAGTATCTTGATATGGGTACTGCTAGTTGGTGTCCTAAACAGGCATCTTTCAAATGAAGAGGAACAAGACATTTTCAAGATAGAGTTTATTTATACTTTAGGTATCACCAATTCATTTTTCAAAGACATATTAATAACAACATTAATTTCCATAAGAACATCTTTATTAAATATATTTTCTTGATTTTTCTATGCTGAAAAAAATAATAATGATAACTAAAGAGCCAAGTTAACAAAATAACAAACACCAAGAACATAGTACAAAATCAAGTAGAAATGATGCCAGTTGGTTTCTTCATATACAGATAAAGTTAAAAAGATTTTTGTTTATTTCATGTCATATTTAAGTTATATGTAATTATTATTTTTTAACATTTGTAAAAAAATTAAGTATTAAAGAGATGGTAAGGATGGAAAAGGGTCAGGAAATGACCACGCAAAGATCAGAAAGACTGAGGATTGAGGGAAGACTGAATGGTCTCTTGACCAGAACAAATCTGTAGGGAGCACTTTGGCTTCCTATTAACTACATGTCATGGTTGTTGAGACTCATGGTTAAACTATTTGAGATGGACGCAAATGTCCATGATTGGAAGTAACTGTGATTTTGCTAAAGCATGAATGTAAATACCAAGTTCAGGAAGGCAAGAACCTAGACATATAGCCAGTGAAAGAGCTGAGAATACTGCCAGGTAGATGTGGGCAATATTTCTTTTGTCCTTTACTCACCATTGCTTATCTAGTCGTTAATAATTACTACATGTTACTAAGATATATACATGCTGAGATATTCACAGAAGTTTCAGATCTCAGACTGTATATTGTAGGAATGTTGAAATTGTAATGTATTTTACTTTTTCTCTTTATATACACACTAGAGGCCCGGTGCATGAAAATGGGGGTCCCTCAGCCCGGCCTGCCCCCTCTCATAGTCCAAGAGCCCTCAGGGGCAGGAGGCAACTTGGCAATAAGGGGAAGGTGACATCCCATCATACCTCTGCTGCTGCCACTGATGGCAGCACAAGCCTTGGCTGGCCCTGGTTACCTGAGCCTCAGGTGGCCCTGGGCAGCTGGGCAGCTGCCATCTGAGGCTTGCCTGCACCTTGGGCCAGCCCTGGGTGGCTGGGCAGCTGCCATCCGAGACTTCCCTGCACCTCGTGCCTGCCACCCCGGCATGGCTGAGGGGATTGGGTGCCACCATCTTGTGGCTGTGGGAGCCACCATCTTTTAGGGTGTGGCAGCCAATTAGCATATTCCCTCCTTATTGGCTGGGAGCACCACTATCTTTGAGGGGGGCAGTCTATTAGCATATTCCTTCCTTATTGGCTGTGGGTGTTGCCATCTTTGTGATGGCATGAGGGTCAATTAGCATATTCCCTCTTTATTAGATAGGGTTTTCAATAATCTGCTGAGCATATCCACCTACCATGCCATGAAACCTTTAAATGTTCTTATCCAAACACAATCCTATGGTTGTTCCTATTTCTTTTTTAAAAAGTAAACCCTTTATTATATAACAGGTATAAAAGTTTCTGAAAATCTATATCAACAAAAGCTAAAACTATTTGGGCACAATGATACATTTTTGGGATCAACACTACCTTTTACTGTTCAGAAACCTGCCTGAAAACAAATAGTTAAATGTTCTGCAAACAGGCATTACCAAGTTTTTCTGTCTAATGTGGTAGCTGAACAAAGTTACAGAATTACTGCCCTGGTGATGACTGAAGCAGCTAGGGAATAAGGGAGCTCACTTAATCTCAAATAAAAAGATGAAATATTCCTTCTTTTTC
Organism: Plecotus auritus; assembly: GCF_963455305.1. Classification (NCBI taxonomy): domain Eukaryota; kingdom Metazoa; phylum Chordata; class Mammalia; order Chiroptera; family Vespertilionidae; genus Plecotus; species Plecotus auritus. The sequence goes on from NC_137784.1 coordinate 27,999,302, forward strand.
ATCAGTCAAATCTAGTCAGTAGTAAAAAATGTCTTTCCATTTCTACCAGCCAAGGTACTTCTATAGGGTATATTATATTGTTACTACTGCTACTATTCTGGTTTAGCATTACCTGGACAATCTTTTAAAGCAACATTGTCCTTTCCATACAGTTAGATACACCACACCGCATGTCAGGTTATATAAAAGTCCATAATAAGGGAGCGGATTTTCTGGAATAGCTGCGTAAAGACCCCCCTAAATATTTTCTCCAAAAACAATCATATAAAGACTCTGGAAATTGGCAAAGGCATACAACAAACTGAGAAGCACTTATTTAAGAAAATCTACTACATCTTAAGAAAATGCCAAAGATCTGTGGCATTTAATCCAGATATTGCTGTCATCAATTCACCATCTACCATCTATGCAGATCCAGAGGTGATGGAGGTGTCCAATTTCTCTGAAACCAAGGGATCTCTGCTTGCTATAGTGCTACATAAATTATTTGGGGTTCTATTTTATACCTGCTACCTTAATAATTTGAGGTCTATTTAATAGACAATAAAATGAAAAGGTAAGATGTAAACAATATATAATAGATATCTGTAATATTTAATAAGCATTTACTATGAGCCAGCTTAAAAATGTATTTCAATTAAAAGAGTATCACATAAACATTTATTTCTTATTTAAAAACCCATAAATACATGTGTTTTAATTTTGAAATTTGATTTTGCTTATTTTGGTGCCTTGATTTTTTTAGTAGCTTTAGAGTTCATTTTTAGAAAATACTGAAAGGCATCATGTGGGCCTTTGAAACATGTATATTGACTCTTGAATGACATTGGTTATTATTTATTTATTTATTCATTTACAAATTATTAATGGACACCTACTGTGTGATACATACCATTATAGAAGCTAGAAGATATATCAGTGAGAAAAGCAGACAAATATTCAAATATTCCTGCTTTCATTGATCAAGTGGGGAAGATGGCTAATAAACAAATAAGTGAATGATATATATGTTAGAAGATTATATGAGCTATTTAAAATTTGACTTCATGTTTTTAAAATATTGTGTATTAGAAAATTTGAGGTATAGGAAAGCCAACAGATCAACAGATAATTGCCACTGAAAAGAAAGTTTATTATCCACAGTTCCCCAGAGAAAGGAGCATGCAATGCCATGGTGGTTTACATGGGGTGACACCAGTGTCAATTACGAGGCAGAGGGGAGAGAGGAACCAGTGGCAAGAGCTTATTGTGGTTTTCATAAGAAGGTTCTGGCAAGACAAGATAAGCAGGCTTATGGTTGGCTAGTTTTGACTAATTTCAGCAGGTTCTGAGATATAGGGTCTGTCCTAGTTGTCTGTAACTTGGTCCTGGTTTATGAGGGCAGCTGGATAATGACCCAGAGTGGAGAAGCTAGACAAGGGAGGTAGTTGGGACATATGGACTTTAGGTTGGTGGGTTGCATATGAAAGCTACATTGGCAAGTCCTTTATTATCTGTAGGAATTGGCTAGCCATGGGAGGGCCATTTCCTCCATGTCATCAAAGTCTCAGATATCAAAGCATCAAAATACAGAAAATAACAAAATTAAAAATTATATATGGCTAACACAGTAAGAAAAACCAGAATTTCTGAGGCTGGAGAAGATGCATCTTACTGAGAAGCAAGTTCTGCGCTGGCTGACAAGTGCAAAGGCATGCCTGGAAAGATGGGTTCTATACCTACTTACATTTCTCCCAGGTTCTCAGGTGTGGAGCACAACTTTCACACTGACAGGCAGCATTCTTGCAAAGAATAAGAGGGTAAAATGAGTCACAAAGGTACCTGGAGGAAAAGCATTTCAAACAGAAGGAACAGGCAATGCCAAATCTCTGGTGCAGGAACTCACCTGGAGTGTTTGAAGAGGACATTCGTTATAGCTTGACAAAAATGAGCAGAGAGGAGAGTAGTAAGAAATTAGGAAAGAAGGTTAGAAAGGGACCAGATTGTATTAGGCCTTGCCAAATATTTTAAATGTTTGAGCTTTTACTCTCAAATAAATGTGGAACTCTTAGCATATTTTATGCAAAGAAGTGACATGATCCAATAGACTTTCAAGAGGATCATTCTAGCTGCTGTGTAAGACCAGACTATAGAGCTACAAGAGTGGAGTCAGAGAGAAGACTGGGGGAGGTTACGATAGTAACCTGGGAGAGAAACATAGTGACAGAGAATTTACTGGTTGTGCTGGAAGTATTTTTGTGGCATAAATTGTGGTGATGATTTCACAAGTGTATATTTGCTAAGATTCATTAAGTTAAATACATTAAATATGTATAGCTTTTGTATGTCAATTATACCTCAATAAAATATTTTTTAAATCATCAGATTCTGGATATATTTGAATGTAGGACTAATGGATTTCCTGATAGATTGGGAGTGGGGATAAGAGAAAGACAGGGATTGAAAATAATATCAATAAATTTGGTCTGAGCAACTGGAAGTATGGAGTTGGCATTAATTGAGACTGGAAAGTGCAGGTGTATGGGGAAGATTAGGAGTTCAAATTTAAACATGTTATTTTTAAAATGTCTATTAGATATTCAAGTGGGAATCATCAAGTAGACAATTGAACATTATGAGTTCAAAGTTCAGGGGAAACGTCCATACTGTAGATATGATTAGAAAGTCATAATAATGCAGTTTGTATTCAGAACTGCAACTTGAAATTATATCAGTAAAGGGAGGAAGAGATGATACGAGGTCTCAGCCCTGATCCTTAAGAGTACTCCAATGTTAGAAATGTAATGGAGAAGAGGAACAAGCAGCAAATGAGACTGAAAAGTGGTGGCCTGTGAGAATGAAAACCCATCATAATGTCCCAAAAACAAATGAAGAAAGTATGATGAGAAGGAAGAGATCAGCTATATAAAAATATGCTGGCATTTCAAATAAAATGAAGAAAAATAGCCATTGGGTATAGCAATAAGTTGAGCAATAGTGACTGCGGTGGTAGTGTTTTGATTTGTTAGTTTGTTGATTGGTTCACTTACATAGACTAGAAAAATCATGATGCATAGATGATGATGAGCCAAGTTTACTCAGTGAGTGTTTGGTTGAGCTGAAGCTTCTAGTTTTTGAATTTGGCAGTGTTTTCAGAAAAATGCAGAAGTTCAATAATATACTTTGAAGGTGGCAATATATTCAGTAGCCCTATATGTGGTCTGCATTTTATATCTCATGTGTTAAATATAATACATTAAAGTAAACTGAGCTATGATAAGCTAAGCATTTTTGACAGAAGAGCCATCTAAGAGTGCTTTTATTTGTATTTTTTAACTCTTTCCTATTGTTTTGCCTTTATCTAATCAAAATTTGTAAGCAACCCAAGTCCATCAACAGATAAATAGAAAAACAAAATGTGGAATATCATACAATGAAATATTTGATCACAAAAAGAAACAAAGTTATGACACATGCTAGAGTGTGGACTACCCTTTAAAACATTAGGCTAAATGAAATAATCTAGACACAAAATGACAAATACTGCATGCTAACACTTATGGGAAATATCCAAAATAGATAAATACAAAGGGATAAAAAGTAGATTAGAGATTATGAGAGGCTGAAGAGAGGGGGAGTAGGGAGTTATTGCTTAATGGCTACGGAGTTTCTGTTTGGGTAATGAAATAGTTTTGGAAATAGTTATAGTAGATGTGCAACATGGCAACTGTACTTAAGGCCACTGAATTGTACACTTAAAATTGTCTATCAGAGTCCAACAGTGCATTAGTAGTTTTTCTTAAAGTGGCTTAAAACATTCTAATAGGTGATCAACTTTGAAAATCAATCAAGTCGCCTCTGTGAAAACTGCCAAATATCCCTCCAAATCACCTTCCCACCAGGATGAAAGAACCTCCCAGGACATGAACTAGAAATGTAAATAAGTTTTCTAAAGCTTATCTGAGTACTGCTTATGACTTCTCAGTTTATTTTCTATCTTCAAGTGCATAGTTTCATCACAAGAGTCACCTTGGCTTTTACACCTTGTTACTTAATGTAAAGCAATTCAGTGGAAAAAAAAAATGCGGTATATTATGGGAATCACCTACCTGGTGGTATTCAAATTACCACCTCATCCTTTTCTTCTTCTTAAAAAATATCTTGGTTCTTGTGGATAAAAGTTAAGGTTTTTCTTTATAGCCTAGAGGAAATAATAGTAGAAGTGACAACCCTTGATAAATTCGATGTTATTAAAAGCCCACCAGGAAAAGTGATTTCCTGGGTACATAAAAGAACATTCTGTCCCTTATAATTTATGACTTTTAACATTGATCCTATTTATGGAGAAGCACCACAAACGTAACTGTGCATCACTCTTATTGCAGATGTCATTAATCATGTAATGAGACAACTTGGAGTTCAACCTATAGAACAACTTGGCCCTGGGGCTGAGGACCAAGTCAGTCTTCCATTTAACGTGAGCAGAAAGTCTCTAGGAACCACAGAATAAATGCCAGTTTGATTAGTTCTGTAATGTAATACACTTTCCCTTAACAAAAACCTTTCTTCATAAAGAATCAACCTTTTAAATTAAATAATATCCAGTCTTTTCCCAATTTATTTTTTCAAACATATATGATTTATGGGTGTCAGTGTAAATAGCTACTACAAAAATAACTGTGTCAGGAAAGAAAAAAAGCACTACCATAAAACTGCTTCAAGTATTTATTTCATCCTGAATAATATCATTGATAATAATGAGCATAACGACTTTATGAGCCATTTTGTGGTCTTACACTTGGGAAATTAAATGAAAAACAAATGTGCCTTTCTTAAGACTTAGTTTATCTGATGCATCTAATTACATTTTGAAATAGAATATGCTATTTACTGCAATGAAGGTTGACTATGGTACATGTAGTTTTAAAAACTGGCTATTGGAAATGATTCACACAGGATTAATTATATAAAAATGAAATGTGTATTTTTTATATGAGGGAATGGAAGCACCTAAATATTTTTTAAGATATTAGGGACTGTGACATATATTATTAGTAAAATGAGCAGTGATCATAATGGGAAGGGTTTGGATTTTTGATCCTTTTATAGAGAAACCATGAGAACTAAATTATCTTCCTCCATGAAGCACCTCCTGCTGAATACTGATGTGTTATGGGGTATGAAGTGTACTCCCCAGTGGGGGCGAGTCTAACTCTAAGTTAGGGAAAAAATAAATAGGTGGGTAGAGGCATGTGAGAGTTGGCATAATCAAATATTTTATTTTGTCTGGTTTTTAATCAGGAAAAAACCCTCAAATTACATTATGGGATTATTATTCTAATAATATCTACCTCCCTTCCAAAGGCAAGGTTGGGTCAGGTAATATTGCTTGCTATTCTGACACATAAGCCAGAACCTTCTTTACAATTTCAAAGTTGATTAACTAGGGGTCTTTCAGTATTTGAGTGCCCTGGCTTGTGCTCTTATTTCAGCATTCTGACATCCATGGCTCCATTATATATACTTTGAAGGTGGCAATATATTCAGTAGCCCTATATGTGGTCTGACCTGGCTTAACCACTGACCTGGCTTCTGGCAACCACCCAGCTAAAGTACAATTTTGCTTCCATCCAAGAGAGCCCAGGCTCTTCTGCATTTGCATAAGAGAATTGGAGAAGTGAAATAACACAGAGGGTCTTCTTATATATTTTCTGATAAGACTGCATATATTCATTTAGAAGATTTGCTCCTGTGGTCCAAAGTCAAGACTAAAAAAATTTGGCCAAAAGATCCCATTTTTCTATAGTAATTTTTTTTGCCCACCCCCTTCAATTTTCTTTTCCAGTTTTGTTTTGTTTTTTTGTTGTTTTTTATTTTTGAAGTAGGAAACTTCTTGGGATAAACAGTGTAATTCCAAATTAGAATGAGTATGAATGCAATTTGCCTATTTGTTTAAAATATTACCTCTTGCCCAGCTGGTGTGGCTCAGTGGTTGAGCATCAACCTATGAACCTTGCCTTTGGAAGGGAAGTAGATATTGCTAGAATAATAATCTCATAATATAATTTGAGGGGTTCTTTTCATGATTAAAACCAGGTCACGGTTCAATTCCTGGTTAGGGTACATGCCTGGGTTGCAGGCTGGATCCCCATGGGGGGCCTTGCAGAAGGCAGCCAATCATTGATTCTTATCATTGATGTTTCTATCTCTCTCTCCCTCTCCCTTCCTCTTGGAAATTAATAAAAAATATATTTTAAAAATAAAATAAAATATTACCCCGTTGAGCCCTCATTTGGATTTTGAAATAGCTTAACAACTGAGAAAGACTTACAGGAAGCAGAAATGCTTAGATAATATCTCTTCTTATTTGGTAAGGATTGCCTTGTGTATAACCCTCAAAATGTGTCTAGGTTTTTGAGGGCCACATGATACCATAACAAAAGACTCTTCAATACCATAAAACAATAATATTTTAAAGTTTTATTATTATTCTTTCATTTCTTATATTGAGCTTATTTGCTTTCTACCTGAAGGTTTGAAATCACTAAGTATATCTGGATTTTCCAGGGTAAATATTTATTAGGAAAATGAGTTTCACTTCTAAATAATTATTGTATCTACTGGGGAATTTCCCTGAATGTTGCTATAATAGAAAACTTTCAGCAAAAAGACACTTGTCTTTGAAGAAAATATTCTGCCTTGCTATTTTTACTACATACAAGTTTAAAGGTTGATCATGAACATTATCTAAATTTTCTTCAATTTAAGTAATATATGAAGTAGAGTCCTCCTATTTATTATTCCAAACTAAAAATCATTATAATGCCATATTTTAGTCCCCATTTTAATAATGATAATAATAGTCTTTAATATATGGTAGACATTTTGCTAAACATTTTACATGTATCATATGGATTATTATGGGGTACTTACTATTCTATACTCATTTTACATCTAAGTAACTTGGATCTTAGAAAGACTATGTACTTGCAGAAGTCCCACTGGTAGGAAAAGACAAAGCAGATCCTTTCTCTTAACTACTGAGTTATGTGCTAATCTGCAGGTCATTTAATATTCCTGGGCCTCAATTTCTTCATCTATAAAATAAGGTAGTTGCTTGGATTGCTTTGATTCTAATAGGTCATAATCCTGGGATTTTTGAAGACTGTCCAAAATTGTGCAGTTTTTGACAGAGTTTGATTTACAAATAATTCCAATAACAATTATCAGTTTGATTTACTGATAAGTCAATTTTTATTAGTACTATTTGCAAGGCTTTTTAGTCTATGCATCTCAAAGCTCTCTACAATTTTTTGTTAAGTACCTATTAGAAAGTTTTTATAAAGGATTTCTGCTATCCTGACTTTTACTTATTTATTTATTTTTATCTTTAATTAATTGGCCCAGTGGGGGATAAGGCTGCCTCAGACAGCAGGGATTGATTCATTAATTTATAAAGTAAACTTAAGCTGAAGAAGTGGACTCTCTAGCTGTGTTCAGGCCTCAAGCATTCTCTGTTCAGAATTTTTATTCCTGTCCTATCCACAATTCCTATATCTGATGCAAATATTCCTAACTCTGGTAGTATGAGGAAATGGATTCAGACCTCACTTGATTAACCACTGTATAAAGGGTTAACCAGAGTGCCAAAAATGAATGTCAAATCAAGGCAATAATCAGGAATAAGTAAGGATCAGAGTTTACAATTAAGCAGGGCTGGGGCAGCTAAGACTCATTTGAATTTCTTTGTTGCAAAATATATTTTAGATGTTCATTATGTATAAACTAGGGGTCCAGTGCACAAATTCATGCACTTTGAAATTAACTGTGTGTCATGAGGCCATGGTGGGCACAGGGGCAGGTCTAGGCCCATCTTCCGCGCCCCCGCCTGGCCCCTCCCACTACGGCCCCCAGTCCCCTGTCTGCCGGCAGCTGTGTTCTCTCAGCTGCTGCTCCCACACAGTGATGGCACCAGCCCCACTCGCACCCACTGACAGTGTGGAGCAATTAGGGGCGGTTCCATCAGCGGGTGCAAGTGGGGTCGGCGCTGTCAGTGGGTGCAAGCAGTGGCTGCTGCCCAATTGCCCCTCAGGAGCAGAGGGAGGTGGAGAAGCCCTCAGGAGCCATCAGGGCTGGCAGCCGCTGCTCACACACCTGCTGAGAGCGCCAAGCGATCAGGACCAGTGTCAGGCCCCAGCAGTGGATGTGAGCAGCAGCTCTGGCGCCAGCTGTGGGTGTAAGTGCTGGGAGGGACCACAGTGCATGGGAGTAAAGAATTTTCAATAACCACCAGAAGCTCACAACAATGATAGCAACCAGCGCCCCACCTTGGTCTGGCACCCCGGCTCACCTGCTCCATCACCCCGCTGCGGCCAATGCTCGATTCCCGCCATGTTCTGTCCTCTGCCGCCAGCTGCCATGTTCTGTGCCCGCCCCCTGGTGGTCAGCACACGTCATACTGACCAGTTGTTCGGTTGTTTCACCGTTGGTTCTATTTGCATATTAGTCTTTTATTACATAGGATTGTTATTTCATACAGCATTTTTCTAACATTGCATTGCTATATGTTTCTTTCTTCTTTCTTTTTAGCACAGCTCCTGTCTCAGTACTTGGAGAGTAAGCAATTTGAGCAAAGGCAAAAGAGATTAGCCAGTATTGCTGAGCTACTATGTGTTACATATTTAATTCTCTAGACATTGTTGTGAAGAAAGTAATAGTGTGCCCATTTTCTCAGTGAGAAAATTATGGCTCACAGAAGTCACAGAAGAACAGAACCTAGATTTAAATATGGCATTTTTACTATAAAGCCTACTACCTTTCCATTTGGTCATGACATCTACTCCTATATATAAACTTCTTTGGTGCTTAGAAAGAGTCTAAGTCTATAGAAAAATTATAAATGCAACATTAAAGTTTAAAGTATCTTAAACATTGTATAGTCTAATACCTTCATTTAGAAATGAGGTGTCTGAGGCATGAAAAGGTTATGTGACTTGTTTAGAATTGATATTTGATAAATACTTGTTGCATGACAGGAAAACAGAAGGCAAAATTAAAATTTAGTTTTTCTGCAATGAGATTGAGTCCGTAGCCTAGATGTAACACTGTTGGGAGAAAAAGTTTATGGAATATACTTAGGTTAAAAAAAATCATTGGAAGTTACTAAATACAAAGATTATTTAAATTTAAGTAATGAAATAAATTGGCTTTAAAAATTTCGTCCCATTCACTTTAAACCACAGGTCACACAGCAATCATTAAAGCAGAAATGCTACACAAATGAAATAAAATGTAAGTGAATTTTTTTGGGCAACTGCAGGAGAGCTAAAGCAATATGAAACACAACAGTTTGAGTTTACAGTGTGAAATCCCTGAGCTATAAAACAAAATTAATATAATATTAAATAGTAATAGTAAAAATAGTAGACTTATGGCAGACCTCATCTAATATTTCGCCCTTATTCTGAAAAATTTTATCTAATAAAAGAATAATATGCAAATTGACTGTCACCCCAACACACAAGATGGCTGCCCCCATGTGGTCAAAGTTCCTGTCCCCATGTGGACACAAGATGGCCACCACAAGGTGGCCAGCAGGGGAGGGCAGTTGGGAGGGACCAGGCCTGCAAGGGAGGGCAGTTGGGGGCGATCAAGCCTGCAGGGGAGGGCAGTTAGGGGTGACCAGGCTGGCAGAGGAGGAAAGTTGGGGGCAACCGGGCCTGCAGGGAAGGGCAGTTGGGGCGGACCCAGGCCTTCAGGGGAGGGAGGACAGTTTGGGGGTGACCAGGCCAGCAGAGGAGGGAAGTTGGGGGCAACCGGGCCTGCAGGGGAGGGCAGTTAGGGGTGACCAGGCTGGCAGGGGAGGGCAGTTAGGGGCAATCAGGCTGGCAGGGTAGCAGTTAGGCATCAATCAGGCTGGCAGGGGAGTGGTTAGGGGGTGATCAGGCTGGCAGGCAGAAGCGGTTAGGGGCAATCAGGAAGGCAGGCAGGCGAGCAGTTGGGAGCCAGCAGTCCTGGATTGTGAGAGGGATGTCCGACTGCCCATTTAGGCCCGATCCCAGTAGGACAGTCGGACATCCCTCGAGGGGTCCCAGATTGGAGAGGGTGCAGGCTGGGCTGAGGGACTCACCTCCCTCCCCCCCCCATGCATGAATTTTGTGCACCGGGCCTCTAGTAGATAAATAAAACACTCCTGTTAACATAAAATCATTCAAACATGTAAAGAATTTTTGTGAGTTTATTTGAGCCAAACTGTCAACAATCATCACGGATTGGAATAATGCTTCAGAGAATGGTGGTTTTTCATTGTAATCAAAGGAGGAGAGGTAGGTGGCTTACATGAAATCCATTGGTGTTAGATAAGAAAGGAATGAAAAAGCAAAGGGGGGGGGGGACCTCTAAAATTGGATAAAGAGTAAAATGATAAACACATACTTCTTTTACTTAGTTGGGTACAGGATAGTTAACAATCACCAATTTACACCATAACAATAACAATGAAGGAATTTGTGGTATCTGTCCTGGTGCATAGGGCATTTGTTGTGCCTGAGGGGATCCAGAAAAAAGGGAAGTTACAAGTTACTCTGACATTTCAATGATATGTTATAGTAGATGCAAAAAGACAATAAGCTCAGTTAAGGTAAAGATTGACCTTGTCAGGGAAGGTCAATTGCTTTTAGTTAAAGCAATAACCCACTATAATTGCTTTTAGTTAAAGTTTAATTTCAGACCATCCTTTGTGGTTACTTTAGGTCTTCAGGTTTGCAAGACTGCCATGCAGGCCTTCCCTGAGCTTGTCAGGTTAGCATATGGTCCCTTTCATCCACACTCCCATGATGATTTTTGCTTCACACATTATGCTGAAGAAAACATAGTTTCCAGGAAAGGTTTGTTTGTATGCTTGTTTTTGGTTTTGTTTTAAATTGAATACATTGGAAATTTCATAGCTCAACTAAAATTTTCATTCTGGCTATTACCATGAGTAGACAACACAGGATAAAGCCAGGCATTGAAAACCACTGACAGTGTCCATGTGTTCTCTTCCAAAGAGGCTGCTTACAACTGAACCTTGAAGTTTGACCAGGAAAGAGTGAATTATGGAGTCTTAAAATTTCAATTTTCCCATTAACAAAACAATAAGTTACATACTACTTTTATTGAAAGGCATTTAAAACACATTAGGACAAGTTTGTGTGAAATCTTCTCTTGTTAAAATTCATAAGCAGCACTGTAGCTAGAATGCATAAAATATTAGTTGGGAAAAGGCAAATGTAATCATACTTGTAGGCACAGATCTATGCATTGCACAGATCTCGGAACCTTGGGTCACTCTACTGGAAATAAAATGCCTGTTATTATTGGGAGAAGAATGCACTAACAACATTAGTAAGAGGTTGTGACTGGAACCACAGGACTATAGTGTAATGGACCTGCTTTGTCTCAGGGTTTTCAGCCCTCCTGTTGGAAGTGTACTAATAAAACAAAAACATCCTGCACTGAATGTAAAATAAATAAAGATGTATTTAGAATAGAATACTCTTCCTGACTTGCTTTCCAACTTCCCTGCCTGTCTCAAAGAAAAATATTCATTGGTGGCATCTAACCATGATTAATTGCTCCTAACCAAGGAAATGGAAAAGCAATTCTATGGCTCTCAGACTTTGCAAAGCTGGTCTTGTCCAAAAACTCAGAGGAAGCTCAGAAAATGTCTCAGTATAGCACAAGGTCCTGGCAGCAACAATTTTCCAACATAAATCTCAGTAGGAAATATGACTTTCTGTTCTGTTTTCTTCTCTAGTCATGTAGCTTGTTATCCAGACTAGCAGAATTCTCATGTGCAGTCACCACAGCATGGCCATGAAAATAATGTTTCCGCTTCTCAACTTTGTATGTATGAGAACGAAAAAGGTAATTGATGCTACTAAGTCCCACCTCCACTTCTACCTCACCTGCTTTTGCAAGGGTGGTGGGCAAAAACTGGGAATACCATAAATGCTGAGCATTATACTCAGAGTATTAGGAATTAGATTGCCTCAACTAACTTATGACATGACTAGAGGCCCAGTGCACAAAATTTGTGCACGTGGGGGTGTCCCTAAGCCCAGCCTGCACCCTCTCCAATCTGGGACCCCTCGACGAATGTCCAACTGCTCGTTTAGGCCCTATCCTACTGGGACTGCTGGCTCCCAACTCCCCATCTGCCTGCCTTCCTGATTTCCCCTAACCACTTCTGCCTGCCAGCCTGATCACCCCCTAACCACTCCCCTGCCAGCCTGATTGATGCCTAACTTCTCCCCTGTTAGCCTGGTTGCCCCTAACTGCCCTCCCCTGCAGGCCTGGTCACCCCCAACTGCTCTCCCCTGCAGGCCTGGTTCCCCCCCCCCCAAGTGCCCTTCCCTGCAGGCCCGGTTGCCTCCAATTTCCATCCTCTGCCAGCCTGGTCCCTCCCAAATACCCTTCCCTGCTGGCCATCTTGTGGTGGCCATCTTGTGTCCACATGGGGGCAGCTATCTTGTGTGTTGGAGTGATGGTCAGTTTGCATATTACTCTTTTATTAGATAGGATAGAGGCCTGGTGCATGGGTGGGGGCTGGCTTGTTTGCCCTGAAGGGTGTCCCGGATCAGGGTGGGGGTTCCCTTGAGGTGTGGGGCAGCCTGGGAGAAGGGGCCTGTGGTGGTTTGCAGGCTGGCCACGCCCCTGGTGTCTAGGATTTATTTATCTTCTATAATTGAAACTTTGTAGCCTTGAGTGGAGCCAAACCTCCTGCTTGCTCCGTGGCCACAGCCATTTTTGCTGGGATTTATTTATCTTCTATAACTGAAACTTTGTAGCCTTGAGTGGAAACCAAGGCAGGCTGGGGCTGCGGGAGATTGGCTTCCTCCATCGCCAGGGGCAACTCAAGCCTCCTGCTCTCTCCAGCTCTGTGGCTGCCGCCATTTTTGTTGGGATTTATTTATCTTCTATAATTGAAACTTTGTAGCCTTAAGTGGAGGCCTGGGCCAGCCAGGGTGTGCGGAAAGCTTGGATTCCTCCATTGCCGGGGAAACCCAAGCCTCCTGCTTGCTCTGTGGCTGCAGCCATCTTGGTTGGGTTAATTTGCATACTCGCTCCTGATTGGCTGGTGGGCGTGACTTGTGGGTGTAGTGGAGTGATGGTTAATTTGCATATTACTCTTTTATTAGATAGGATATGCAGCATAGGGCATATTGAGGCCCAGCTTAGATAAATGAGTGAATCTTTTCCATCTGTAATTGGTCTGTCCTTAAGAGTTTTTAGCAATAAAGAACCACAGTATTGGGTCAGATATGATTCAAAGATTCTACTCATAATGAAACATACATAATGAGGTTCACATGCTAAATTCCTATACCAGCTGGCAATGCAGGTCGTATTTGCCCCAAATTCATTTTTAATGCTTGCAATGTGAAAGTCTGTTTTGTGCAAGATTTATGTTTCTTCCTAGTATACCCCTGGCATTTTTAATGAAGTAAAGAGTTCATTAATGAAGAGTAAGCCTTTCCTAATGCTCAGTCCACAGAGACACAGATTGAATCTGAGAATTTGCATGTGTGCATCTTCTGTAAATCCAACAACCTTTTCACTGTTGACTTTTGCTCTATTCAATTCTGTCCCCTCCATGCACTTGGTGATGCTTCCTTTATGAATTTACTAGAGGCCAGGTACACAAAAATACGTGCACTTGGGGGGTCCCTCAGCCCAGCCTGTGCCCTCTTACAGTCCAGGATCCCTCGGGGGATGTCCATCTGCCAGCTTAGGCCCGCTCCCTGGGGGATTGGGGCTAAGCTGGCAGTCAGATATCCCTCTGGCAGTCCAGGAGCTCTTGGGGGATGTCTGACTAACAGCTTAGGCCTGCTCCCACTTTGGACATCCTTACAGCTGCTGTGGAGGCAGGAGAGGCTCTCACCACTGCTGCTGTGCTGGCCAGCCATGAGCCAACTTCTGGCTGAGCGGTGTTCCCCCTGTGGAAGCACACTGACCACCAGCGGGCAGCTCCAGTATTGAGCATCTGCCCCCTGGTGGTCAGTGCACGTCATAGTGACCAGTTGTTCCTGGTCATTCCGCCTTTAGGGTCAATTTGAATATTACCCTTTTATTATATGAAATGGTTTCTAATTGAATAATAATGTATACATATTATGGGCAATAAAATAGTTTTAATTTTTTTGTTAGTGAAAATGACATAATTAGGACTATCTAATGCTTTATTTTTATTGAAAAGGGGCTGATCTGCTAAAATGGAAGCCAAAATCTATCTTTTTCAAAGTAAATGAAAAGCATACTTAAAACTTTTAGTTTTACTATGAGACCCTCAATCTCCCAACCAGTCATTCAAATTAAGTCAACTCTTCTTTTGTGTCTAAGGCAGTGGTCGGCAAACTCATTAGTCAACAAAGCGGCAAACTGCGGCTCGTGAGCCACATGTGGCTCACGAGCCGCAGTTTGCTGACTGCTGGTCTAAGGAATCCAAGTGGGTTTTCAGGTGTTTCCATTATACAAGCCCTTGTGATGATATTCCACAAATAAGCAGTCATATTTACTTGAGTTAGGAGTGAAGAATAGGTCAGTTAGATATCCTGATAAAGTTATGGAGAATAAAGAATTATTTTATTTGTCTGCTGGTAATGCAGTTTGTATTACAGAGCCTTCTCTCTGTATTTTTAACTACCTAACTTTTAAAGTAGATTGGCTTCCCCACAGAGAACCTTGAGTTCTAATACAGACTTTCAAACTGGATTCTCTCTTTTGGAAGCTGGAGTTGAGTCTCTGGCTTCAGATCACCCGAGTGTCAATCCAGATTTTGCCTTTTCCTAACTACAAGCCCACGCTTAAGTTACTTAACCTATTTTGCCTGAATCTCCCAATTTGTGAAAGTGGCATGATTGTAGTCCCTAACTGATAGGGTTGCATTGAGGATTAATTGAGAAATATTGCACCAGGCCCAAGCACCTTCTCTATAAATGTTTCTTCTTTTTGTGGATTTCTGGACATAGGAGTTTGTGGATTTCCCTACCAGGGTCAATGAATAAGTTTGAGAAGCACTATCTTGGAGCCATCAATACCTGAAGAGAAAAAAATGAGCCATGAGGTATAAGAAATAACAAAATACAAATAGATTTTAAAGAAACCTGATAATGGGATTTTTTATAATAAACTTTCTCATGTCCTCCCAGAGGGAATGTAAGTTAAAATATTCCTCATCTTTCAGACAGTGAACAATAAGTTCATAATCTCTACTTTTTTCCCCCATGGTTTTTCCATTTAGGTCTGACCTAGATTATGATGGTCTCTGAAGACATAATAATCTGGCCACTCAGTGTATATCCTATATAATAAAAGGCTAATATGCAAATTGTACCCTTGACTGGGAGTTCGACCAGCAGGCAGGCTGGCCAACCGTCCATGTCCACTCCCCCTGGCCAGGCTGGCCGGACCACACCCAGGCACTAATTCATGCACCAGGCCTCTAATATATATATACTAGTGGCCTGGTGCATGAAATTCATGCATGGGGGGGTGTCCTTCAGCCCATCCTGAACCCTCTCCAATCTGGGACCCCACAAAGGATGTCCTACTGCCAGTTTACAGGGATCGGGCCTAAACCTGCAGTCGGCCATGCCTCTCACAATCCGGGACTGCTGGCTCCTAACTGCTCACCTGCCTGCCAGCTTGCTCGCCCCCAAATGCCCCCTGCCAGCCTGATCATTCCCAACTGCTTCCCATGCCAGCATGCTCACCCGCAACTGTCCCCCCTGCTGGCCTGAACACCCCCACCTTTCCTCCCCACTGGCCTGCTCACCCCAACTTCCCCCCTGCTGGCCTGTTCACCCCAAACTGCCCCCCCCTCGCTGTCCTGATCACCCCCAACTGATCCCCACTGATGGCCTGCTCACCCACAACTGGCCTCCCTGCTGGTCTGCTCAAGCCCAACTGCCCCCCCCCCCACTGACCTGATCACCCCCAATAGCCCCACCCACCGGCCTGATGACCCACAACTGCCATCCCATCCTGGCTTGATCACCCACAACTGCCCGCCCCTGTTGGCCTCTAACCGCCTCTACCTCAGACCCGCCATCATGGCTTTGTCCAGAAGAACATCCAGAAGGTCTCCCAGTCTAATTAGCATATTACCCTTTTATTAGTATAGATAGAGGGTGTCCTGGATCAGGGTGGGGGTTCCCTTGACGTGTGGGGCAGCCTGGGTGAGGTGCCTGTGGTGGTTTGCAGGCTGGCCAGGCCCCCTGGTGACCAAAGCAGAGGCTCTGGGATCTGGGATTTTTTTAATCTTCTATAAGTGAAACTTTGTAGCCTTGAGCGGAGCCAAGCCTCCTGCTCACTCCTTGGCCACAGCCATTTTTGTTGGGATTTATTTATCTTCTATAATTGAAACTTTGTAGCCTTGAGTGGAGACCAAGGCAGGCCAGGGATGTAGGAGCTTGGCTTCCTCCATCACCGGGGGCAACTCAAGCCTCCTGCCCTCTCCAGCTCCGTGGCTGCCACCATTTTTGTTGGGATTTATTTATCTTCTATAATTGAAACTTTGTAGCCTTAAGCAGAGGCCAAGGCAGGCCAGGGCAGGTGGAAAGCTTGGCTTCCTCCATTGCCGGGAAAACCCTAGCCTCCTGCTCTCTCCATGGCCACAGCAATGTTGGTTGGGTTAATTTGCATACTTGCTCCTGATTGGCTGGTTTGCGTGGCTTTAGCGGAGGTACGCTCAATTTTCATATTACTCTTTTATTAGATAGGATATATATATATATATATATATATATATATATATATATATTAATAAAAGGGTAATATGCTATATGCTAATTAGGCCAGATGTCTTCCAGACATCCTTCCAGGCAAAGCCACAGTGCCTGTGAGGGCTGGTCCAGCACTGCAGTCCCTTTTGCAGAGGCTTCAGGAGAAGGCACCGCAGGAGAAGGCAGAAGGGAGAAGGCGACATCACAGGAGAAGGGAGAAGGGAGAAGGCCGGCACCCATGCGAGAAGGGAGAAGGTGGCAATTAGGCAGTTAAGGGGATCAGGCTGGAGAAGGCCTGTGCTGTGGGAGAAGGGGGAAGCAAAAAAGGAGAAGGTGGCAGTTAGGCAGTTAGGGGGATCAGGCCAGGAGGGGAGAGCAGTTATGCAGTTAATGGGATCTGGCCAGGAGGGAAGAGCAGTTAGATAGTTAGGGGGATCAGGCCAGGAGGGACTACAGTTAGGCAGTTAGGGGGATCAGGCTGGCAGGGGAGAGCAGTTAGGTGGATCAGACCAGCAGGCAAGAGCAGTTAGGGGCATCAGACAGGCAGGCAGGTGAGCGGTTAGGAGCCAGTGGTTCTGGATTGTGAGAGGGATCCAGGTTTGGAGAGAATGCTGGCTGGGCTGAGGGACCTACCCTCCCTCCCCCCCGCCGCCCCGGGAGCAAATTTTATTCACTGGATCTCTAGTATGTACATAAAAGCCGAAGCAACCAGATGACCGGACGACTAGTAGCTATGATGTGAACTGACCACCAGGGGACAGATGCTCAATGCAGGAGCTGCCCCCTGGTGGTCCATGCTTTCCCACAGCAGGACTGCCACTCAGCCAGAAGCCAGGCTCACAGCAGCGCTACTGAGTGGCGGCAGCATCAGGTGTAGCGGGACTAGGGTAAGTGGGAGCAATGCCTGGCCCTAGCTCAGGTTCCTCCCCGGCCACCTGCTGCTCCCTGCACTGCTTCATCCCTGGGCCTGGCCTGTGGGGATCTGGCTGAAACCAGCAGTCCAACATCCCCTAAGGGGTCCCAGGTTGTGAAAGGGCACAGGCCAGGCCGAAAGACCCCACCGGTGCACGATCAAGGCCAGGGAGGGATGCAGGATGTTGGCCAGCTGGGGAGGGACTGTGGGAGGGCTCCAGGACATATCTGGCCTGTCTTGCTCAGTCCTGGCTGGCCAGATCCCAGCATCAAGCTAACCTACTGGTTGGAGCATCTGTCCCCTGGTCAGTGCACATCATTGCAAGCAGTTGAGCAACCTTAGCCTATCATTAGCATATTATGCTTTGGCTGAACTGATGAATGGATGACCGGACACTTAGCATATTAGGCTTTTATTGTATAGGATTATGTGAAAATTAATGCCAGTCAGTCCTGGGATATAGTCAGTGTTCCAGTAAAACAATGAAAGTAAATTTGTGTGCAATGAAGAGGGGAAAAATAAAAATAAAAAAGTAACAAACAACAATAATGATAAAACCCAAGAAGCTGAATCCCATTGGAGCTACACAAAAATAGGTTTAGCAATTTCATTTCTTCAACACTCTTTTTCTGAATGCCAACAATGTTTCAGGCATTTTGTTAGAGTTTGGGAATAAAACTAAAAAGAATTTATTCACAGAGACATCTATGTAAGATTTCCCAAATGACTTGTCCTAAGTCAGGGGTCCTCAAACTACGGCCCGCAGGCCACATGCGGCCCACCGAGGACATTTATCCGGCCCACCGGGTGCCGCTGCCTGTCCTGCTTAGCAGCCGACTCATCCCGGGCCCACAGTGCGCATAGGAATTTGTTCATAGTTTTTTTTTAAACTATGGTACGGCCCTCCAACGGTCTGAGGGACAGTGAACTGGCCCCCTGTTTAAAAAGTTTGAGGACCCCTGCCCTAGGTTATGCCTGATGAGCAAGGCCAGAGCTTCAACATGTAGTTCTCTTTCTCTAAAGTCTAATGTTATCCCACAATATCAGGTTTCAGGCACTGCTGTTTAGAGTCATGATCATCTCAGGTCCCTTTTCCTAACTCTGTGTGCTCATCTCCTCACTTCTGCATGTTATGCTACTAAATGCTTGTATCTTTGATTGACCTTTAAAGGATTGCTCTTGGACATTGGAGTCTCCTTGCCCGAACAGAGAATCAGAAATATCTTGGAGTCCCATTCTTCACTTTCCCACCACTCTACAATCCAAGAGTGACACTGCCACAATGACTGATTGGTGTGGGAGTTTAAAAGCCCAGTTCCTTTGCCACAAAGGAAGGTAAACTTATGTTCCAGAGCTCCCCATAAGATCAGGCTAAAACCTCACCTAAATTGATTCTTTGTTTGGGTTCTTCTTTTATATCATGCTTCCTTCACTTTCTTACTGGTTTTATGCTGAGCATAATCCTGTATTATAAAAGGCTAATATGCATATCGACCAAACGGCAGAACAACCGGTGGCTATGATGTGCACTGACCACCAGGGGACAGACCCTCAATGCAGAAACTGCCCCCTGGTAGTCAGTGTGCTGCCACAGGGGGAGTGCCACTCAGCCAGAAGCTTGGCACATGGCTGGTGAGTACAACAGCGGTGGCAGGAGCCTCTCTCACCTCGGCAGCAGTGCTAACGATGTCCAACTAATGGGTTAGGCCCACTCCTTATGGAGTGGGCCTAAGCCATCAGTCAGACATCCCCTGAGGGCTCCCGGACTGTGAGAGGGTGAAGACTGGGCTGAGGGACCCCCCAAGTGCACAAATTTCATGCACTGGGCCTCTAGTTATTTAATAAGTTACTGACTTGAGATATCTATCTTATAATATATATATATATATATATATATATATATATATATATATATATAATAAGTGAGTTCATTTTAACCACATAATCATGAGAATGTGTTTTTAATAAAATGTTTAGATGGTTATTTAATCAGTCAAATGTGTGTATAATTTATTTAACGAACTTGGCCAAGTCATAGTATTTATTTAGATATCAACTTTTGCCTTTGAAAATTAAATGTTATTTATACAGATGTCTTGTACATATTAAATATAGTATATACCAGGCTATTTTATGAAACAAAACAACCATAGACTGTTTAACTAATAGGCTATATGAACAGTATCCATATTTTGACATTTTATCTTCATTTCAGTAACCAAGAAAAATAATTTAATGCTTTAATTTACTTTCCTTAATAGAGCGGATTTCCAAAAACAATAGTCAATTCTTATATAATAGCAAACATTAAAACAACTGTGATCAGAAATCCACTTATTACATTAAAATACTTATATTTCAGTGTTTTGTTTTGTTTTTTGTTTTTTTTACTTAATGTATGGCATGTCTTATTCATTTGAAGTACTTAATATGCCACTAAAACAACATGTTAAACAGTATAATTCAAAATTTTACCCATTTTAAAGTACTTTTGCTTTAAAAGGAGACATTGCATAAACACAAATAGTGGGGAAAAATGAAGAAGGAAGCATTAAAATTCTAGATGGCATTAATTCCACGTAGTCCATGATAAATCTCTTTTTTTTCAAACCCCCAAACATGTAAGAAGCAGAGAAGTTAAATCTATTTTATGGTAATAATATTGTACATGAGAGTGGCTAAAGGAATGAAATAAAGGCATAGAAAGTGGATTCCATCTTACTCTCATACCCAAGTTTTAGAAAAGGAATATAAATAAACAAAATAAATCAAAAGGGTTTTAAAATGATTCCTTAACAAGATGTTAGGTGATGCAATCATTTTACCCACAGACAGCATAGAAATAAATTCATAAGCTCTGAAAAAGCAAATGGAAAATTACTCAGCAGACCTTATATTGGAGCTTCTTGGACATTGGACACCAGGATTAGGTCATCACATTTTACATGTATTTCACAATACTGAATATTTTATTATTGCGATCAATAAAGTTTTGGGGACTGACCTTGAAGATCAAGAAATAGAAATGCAGAGGTAAGTCTATAAAGACAAAAAGGTATAGCAGTACTTAATCTTTTACTTTATTTGTTCCTTGCATTTCTCATTACCCAAGGAAAGAATGGCTTACTAATTATCATGAGCAATAACTAAGACCCTAATTATATATTTCAGCACACTTTCCATTTATGAAAATATTTGAAGACAAACATGTGACTTTTAATTATAAAAAAATATATCCATACAAAATTAACTCAAAATAAGATTATATGGTGGTGCAGGTGATGAAACAATTGAAAAGGCAAAGGAGAATTTTGTTGTGAATCTATTGTTTGAAATGTTTTCAGTGAGAATATAGTCATAGAACACAACTTTAATATTTTAACTCTAATCAGTAACAACTCACTTGCAAAAGACTTCAACACTTCCCTATGCTCCAGGCTCCTCATCCATAAAAACAACAACAGTTCTATCCTGTTTTATTGTTTACACTAGAGGCCTGGTGCATGAAATTTGTGCCCTGGGAGGGGGTGTCCCTCAGCCCAACCTACACCCTCTCCAATCTGGGACCCCGCGGGGGATGTCCCACTGCCTGTTTAGGCCCAATCCCCTAAACAGACAGTAGGACATGCCTTTCACAATCCGGGACTGCTGGCTCTCAACTGCTCGCCTGCCTTCCTGATTGCCCCCAACCGCTTCTGCCTGCCACCCTGATCACCCCCTAACCACTCCCCTGCCAGCCTGATCAATGCCTAACTGTTCCCCTGCTGGCCCGATCACCCCCAAATGCCCTCCCCCTGCATATTCCCTCTTTATTAGATAGGGTTTTTTCTTTAACATATTGGACAGTGTACCTTCCGTGGTCTTGACAAACCCGTAAAAATGTAAACCCAAACTAAAAGTGTCATAAAATAAACTCCTTAAACAGGAATTTCATGAGACCTTGGAAAGGTGATATCATGTGGTTGTTTCTTCATTTCTTCCTTCTCTTTCGTTTTCTTGATGGTTCATCTTTTGTCCTTTCTTCCTTTTCTCCTTTTATTCCTTTTCTGTCCTCTCTTTCTCTTAACTTTTCCATTGGTAGAATCATCAGTACTTGAATCTGTCTTGCTTCCAGAAGACGAAGAAGAGGGAAACACACCATCATCTGAAGAAAAAGATGATCTGTGTTGGGATCGGTGGTGTTTCTGGTTTTGCTCTTTTCCCAGTATTTTTTGTCATTTCTGCCGGCCCCGGCATCTTCAGGACTTGTGCTTGGGCACTTCCTATTCATGTCTACAAAACCTCCCTGCCTTGGTGAAAAATGTAGGGGAAAAGGCCTTCCTGGGTGGGCTCAAGCCCTGCCCAAGGTGCTGAGGAACCAGGGTGGGGAGCACCCACCACCGCCCTTGCAGAGCCAACCTCCAGATCTCGAGGTACTCTCCAGTAATGTAATTGCAAAGTCCCCATTTGCCTTCAGAAATTAGTTGTAAGTTACTTCTGATGTGAAACCCTACCTCAGACATTTCCTTTGTGGTTTCTAAAGATTTTAAACAAAACCCATTTACCTCCCTAACCTGGTCAGAAGTTTCTACCCAATGGGAGAGGTTTGCTGGGCAGCATCACCCAAATACCTCCCTTCCCCCATGTCCAATCACTCCGCTGGGGGCAAGGGAAGTTCCAAGGCTATAGGTGTGTGTGTGGGGGATCACTCCATGGGGGCACAGGCCCTTTGGAGGCTGACACCCCAGGCTGCCGCTGGGAGGGGATCGCTCTGGAGGGCACAGCTGCCTCCCAGACCTACACCCCCGGCTGTGGCTGGGAGCTGATCGCTGGGGGAGAAGGGGCGCTGCTGGCTCGCAGGCCAACGGCCCAGGCCGGGACTGGGAGCGGATCATGCGGGAGGGGGGGGCGCGGGCACCTCCCAGGCCCATGGCCTGGGCCATGGCTGGGAGTGGATTGCGCCTGGGGGGCGCGTCTGGCTCACAGGCCAATAGCCGGGGCCGGGCCGGGGCTGGGAAAGGATTGTGCCGGGGGGGGCGGGGGGGGGGGGGCGGCCACCTCCCAGGCCGACGGCCCGGGCCGCATGCTGCCAGCTCTCATTGTAGCCCTCCCTGGAACTGGGGGACGCCAGCAGGCCTGAGAGGAGTGGGCTCCGCCATCTTGTGTCTATAGGCGCCACCATTTTTGTCGCAGAGTGATGGTTAATTTGCATATTACTCTTTTATTAGATAGGACTAGAGGCCCGTTGCATGATATCCGTGCAAGAATAGGCCCCTGGCTTCACTCCCAGCCACCTGGGAGCCGGCAAGTCTCCACTCTCCGGCCGTCTGGGAGCCGGCAAGTCCCCGTTCCCCAGGCACCTGGGAGCTAGCACATCCCCACTCCCCGGCCACCCAGGAGCAGGCATGTTCCTGTTCACACCTGGAGCCAGCAAGTGCCTGCTCCCCAGCCACCCGGGAGCCAGCACATCCTTGCTTCTGTCTGGAGTACCACTCCAGTAGCTCCCTCCACCGCCCCCCTTCCCCTCATAGCAGGCTTCACACCGCTCTGCGCCTGCATATGCAAATTAACCTCCATCTTTGCTGGGTTAATTTGCATACTCACTCTGATTGGCAGTGGGTGTAGCAGAGTGATGGTTAATTTGCATGTTTCTCTTTTATTAGGTAAGATTATTTATCCAGTGATCAGAAGTCAGGAGTGAATATTTAGGGAACATCCATTCCACATAAGGAGCTCTACAGACCCTCACCTCTATTGTCACCCCTTGTCAGGGGTAGCTGGAATTGGCATCCAATGACATTTCCTGTAGAATCTGGGGATGTTGAGTACCTTGAGGGAGCAAGCCTTAGTTTAGCACATGGAGGAATGGCAGGCCTGCTAACTCTCAGCATTAGACTCTGAGTGGAGACCGATGAGACTACCCACTTCACAACAAAAGGGACCCCTAGATACTAGTAAGGCCTTGTAGTCCCTGCTATCAGCTCTGGGAGGCCCTGGAATAGCTGTCAGATTGAGTTGTCAGTCAGATTGAGTTGTCACTTGACTTCGACCCTTGGGTTTGCAGGGAAGTGAGTTTTGTTCTGAGGAGTGCTGCCTCAGGTGAGCAGAGAGAGTCCCAAACCCTGTCAGGAGTCAAGGTAAGATGCTGAATGAGGACTGAAGAGCTCTGAGAAGATCTGTCTATCAGAGCCCCCCCCCCTTTTTTTGGTTAATTCTCACTTGAGGATATTTTTCCATTGCTTTTTAGAAAGAATGAAAGGATAGAGAGAGAGAGAGAGAGAGAGAGAGAGAGAGAGAGAAGTGAGAGAGATTCATCAGTTGGTTGCCTCCTGCATGTGCCCTGACTACTGAAGCCTGGGATCAGACCTGAAATCCAGGTATTTGCCCTTGACCAGGAATCAAACCTGTGACCCGTTGGTGTGTGGGTCAATGTTCTAACTGTTCTAACACTGAACTCACTGGCCAGGGTGAGGCGCCCCTTCTTTTTCACTAAAGTGTCTCACAAAGATTAAGAACTCTGAGCGAGGAGCCCAAGGTACTGCCCGGGATCACAGTAAGAATGCTGAACAAAGACCACCCACCCCCGAACAGAAGGCATTACACAAAGCCTGACTACACCAGCCCTTTTACCAACTCTATGAGGCTCTAGAGCACTATCTTCAGGGGAAGATGGGTGAAGGCACTGTTCATCAGAGTTGCTGCAGTTGAGTTTCCTAGATGAGGCCACTCACATATCTGTAGGTTGTGGTCTCCTATCATCCACCTTCCTGCCACATTCCTGACTGCTACCAGCGACAAGAGTGGGCTGGTCTCAGTGTCAGGAGATTTCGCATTGCACACAGGAATAACAGCATGTTCATAGTGGGAACCAGGGCCTAGAGGCTACATAAGTCTCTGAGGCTCTGGAAGAGACCCTCCTCCTATCACCCTCCTCCTATCCTCTAATGCCTGGTAACCTGGAGGAGGCTCTGGCTGTTGGGACACCCAGTATTCCACAGAGTCCTCAGAGTGCCTGTTCATCTTCCAATGTCATCAGAGCCAACTCATCAATCAAATGAGAGCTCTGGCAGCCAAGAAAAGGAGGGTAGTTAAGCTTTTTCAAAGGCAAGTTATCACACAAGATGAGGCTATGGGAGTGATTGGCAGGGTCCTGGAGTAGAAAGCTATTCTTAGCAGTTGCTTTGGGATCATGGGTAAACCAGAACCCATCTGGAAGAAGAACTGCACTGTGTCCAAGTGCAGTTGAACACAGTACACAAAGTTGGTGTTTTATGAACATCATTTTCAAGGAGTTTGTAAGAAATACGGTAAGATACCCAGAATCTGGCTCTCTTTGCCCTGGGCTGGGAGATCCAGGGCCTACACTATTCAAAGTATATTTTAAATAAGGTATGTTCAATGTAATTTGGCAAACTAAGCAAGGCTTAGATTTTTGGAGGGAGTGAATGAATGAAAATCGGGATGTATTGTTGGAAGGACGACTGGGAAGAGTTGGGGCGGAACATGGCGGGCATTGGTGATGGTGGGATGGTGGAACAGGTGAGTGGGAGTGCCAGACCAAAGTGAGGCACCAGTTGCTGTCATTGGTACAAACCTCTGGTGGTTACTGAAAATTCTTTGCCCCACCGGACACTGGCAACTGCTGCTGGCACCAGCCCTGCTTGCACCCACTGCTGGCATCAGAGCTGCCACTTGCACCCACTGCTGGCTCCTGGCGCTGGTCCCGATCACTCAGCACCATCAGTGGGTGTGAGTGGCAGGTGGAGGCCCCGATCACCCCTGAGGGCTTCTCCACCTCCCTCTGTTTCTGAGGGGTGATTGGGGCAGTAACTGCTGCTTGCACCAGCTGCTGGTGCAAGCCAAAATTGCTCTGTGGGAGCGGGGCTGCTGGCAGACAGGGGGTTGGAGGCTGCAGCGGGAGGGGCCAGGCAGGGGCACGGAGGAAAGGCTGAGACCCGCCCCAGTGCCCACCACAGCCTTGCGGCCCACAGTTCCTTTCAAGGGCATGAATTCATGCACTGGGCCCCTAGTATTCCTATAAGCAGGATTAGCGGTTCAAATGGGAGTTCCATTTTTAATTTTTTGAGGGAAGTTAATACTGTTTTACACAATTAATGTACCAGGATACATTCCCACCAGCAGTGTACTAGGGTTCCCTTTTCTCCACATCTTTGCCAACATTTGTCCTTTGATTATAGCCATTCTGACAAGTGTGAATACCTCATTCTCCTTTTAATTTGCAACTCTCTGATGATCAGTGACTTTGAGCAGTTTTTCATATGTCTGTTAGCCATCTGTATGTTCACTTTGGAGACATGTCTATTTAGGACCTTTGCACATTTTTAATTGAATTGTTTGTCTTCCTTTTGTTAAGTTGTATGAGTTCCTTACATATTTTGGATATGAATCCTTTATCAGATTTATCATTGGCAAATATGTTCTCCCATACAGTGGGATATTTTTTTCATTTTGTTGATGGTTTATTTTGTTGTGCAGAAGCTTTTTATTTTTATGTAATTCCATTTGTTTATTTCCTCCTTAGTTTCCTTTGCCCTAGGAGATGTATACATAAAAATATTGGTATGAGAGATGTCTGTGATTTTGCTGGTTTCTAAGATTTGTATGGTTTCACGACTTACATTTAAGTATTTTATCCATTTTGAGTTTATTCTTGTGTATGGTTTAAGTTGGTGGTCTAGTTTCATTTTTTTTTTATGTACTTGTCTAATTGTCCAAACACCATTTATTGAAGAGACTGTCTTGACTGCATTGCATGCTCTTCCCTCCTCTGTCAAATATGAATTGAGCTTAATTGCTTCAGTCAATTTCTGGGTTCTCTGTTCTGTTCCATTGGTCTATATGTCTGTTCTTGTGCCAGTATCAGGCAGTTTTGAGAACAGTGGCTTTGTAATATAGCTTGATATCTGGTATTGAGATCCCTCCTACTTTCTTCTTCTTTCTTAGGATTGCTGCAGCTATTCAGGGTCTTTTTTTTATTCCAGATGAATTTTTGGAGAGTTTGCTCTAGATCTGTGAAATATGCCATTGGTATTTTAATGGGGAGTGCATTGAACCTAAAGATTGTTTGGATAGTATGGACGTTTTAATGATGTTAATTATACCAATCCATGAACACGGTATATTCTTCCTCTTGTTTATATCTTCTTCTATCTCTTTTTTCAATGGTCTATAGTTTTTCAAGTAAAGGTCTTTTACATCCTTGGTTAAGTTTATTCCTAAGTATCTTAAATCTTTTTTGTGCAATGGTAAACAGGAAGGTTTGTCTAGTTTCTTTTTCTGAGAATTCATTATTGGTGTATAAAAATGCCATTGATTTCTGGGTGTTAAATTTTTATCCTGCTAAATTGTCAAAATCATTTATTAAATCTAGTAGTCTTTTGGTTGAGTCTTTAGGGTTTTCTATATACAATATCATGTCATTTGCGAATAATGACAATTTTACTTCCTCATTTCCAAATCTCCTTTCCCATTTAGATGCTTTTTTATGTTTCCTTCTTGTCTGATCGCTATGGCTAGGACTTCCAATACTATGTAGAGTGAGAGTGGTGAAAGCAGACATCTCTGTCTTGTTCCCATTCTTAGAGGAAATTGTTTTAGATTTTGTCCATTGAATATAAAGTTGGCTATAGGTTTGTCATATATGGCCTCTATTATGTTGAGGTATAATCTATCAGGGTTTATTTTGAATCAATGAATGTTACCTCTGGCACTTTTATGGATTAATTGATTGACTCATTCATTCACTCATCCAGCAAGCACTTATTGAACACTGGAGGCCTAGTGCATGAAATTCATGCACGGGTAGGGTCCCTAGGCCTGGCCAGCGAACAGGGCTGATTGAGGCCTTCCTTCTGGCTTCCAGCCATGGCCTTCCTTCTCCTGGCTGCAGGATGCTGGCCAGGGCCTTCCTTCATTTCGCACCACCCCCTGGTGGTCAGCGCACATCATAGCAAGCGGTCGAACTCTCAGTCAAATATCCAAGGGGACAATTTGCATATTAGCCTTTTATTATATAAGATATATTGAGGGAAAACACAAAGTTAACAAAAGGAAATGGCAAAACACCATATTCAGGCTGTGATTGTGAGGATGTTCAGGAGGAGACAGATTAAAGATTTAGGAAGTTGGGGACTCTGTGAAAGAATAGGTGAGAGTCTATAACAACTCTGAGTCTTGAAGGTTGGTTGACTAGGTAGAAGCTGTTCCTCTTAGCTGAGATTGAGGATAAATAAGAGGAAGAGTTGATGGCAATTTGAGTAAGAGGTAGAGATGAGTAAGGGTGTTGTGGGTGAGGACAGTGTGGGTCATGTAGATGGGTAAAGTTCTGCTTACTATCCTGGTGGAGATGTCCAATGGGCAGTAGAAAACAAAGGTCTAGCTATCAGGAGAGGGGCCTGGGCTGCAGATTATGTTTGGCTTCATCAGGAGATCTCATTTTAGGCCACAGATAGACATAAAAATCAAGTGTTGTGCATACAGTGGCTTATATTATATTGCTCCTCCTCTGCAAACACTATTGGAAACCAAAATTACACAAAGCGTAATAAATCCAAGGAAGAATTTAAAGGGAGAAAGTACTTGTCCAAAAATCTACCAAAGTTGTCTATGTTTCCTTAAGTTTATATATTGCCCATTCCTATACATTTGTGATATATATAATGATTTTTCAATCTCAAATCTGCTATTTTGGGTTTCTTTTTTAAGACTCTACTTTTGAATACACAGACACTTATCTGCTATGACTAATATGTCTGTACTAGGAAGTTGGCAACTCTGCTTTAACTCAAGTTTCTCATGACATATAGAGAAATTGGCTGGAAGCAATCTTGGGTTCAGTCCCTTGAGGTCAGAACTTCATGACATATTCTTTATCTAACTGCAGGGCAGTGATTGTCAAAATTTTAGTCATGAGACTGCTTAACCCAGCTAAGATCTTCCCCTGAAATCCAATCCATATACATAAGGAAGGCTGAGCAGTCTGGGTAAACTGGGGACTGCAAGTCCAGAGACCTATCTACTCAGCCCCTTCACCCCTGGGGCCAGTGGGCCCTAATACCTACAGAACTCTATGGTACCCCCTGAACACTTCTGGGAAAGCTCAATGCTAGAAGAACCAACCTCAGACATGGGTTTTATCTAGGGTTGGTTGCCAGCAGTCCTGAACATACAGGACATGTCCTCAATGTGATTTTGTCCTGCATTCTATATTGATTTTGTCAGGACAACCTACATGTGATTTATTCAATTCTTTTCAATAAGTCACACAAATTTAGCAGTCAGAGCTATTTTTCAATCATAGTGACTGGTGATTAAATTACTTGTGTAGAAAATCACACCTTCATAAATAAACGTCTGGTCTCTCCAGAGGTTTGGCTGAGGGAAGATCAAGGGATAGCAGGGGTATTCAGAATTAAAGAAATAAAATATTCAATAAAGGAAAAGCTTGGTTTTTGGCCATAGTCCCAATTCATGAACAGGTAACCACCATTAACTAGATGTATAACCAGTACAATCAGCCCATCAATGATTGTCTCTAGAAACTAAGCTCCTGAAAGTTAGACTTTCAGAAATGTCAGGCTTCTGAAAATCAACTAATCAGTGATACCCCACAAGCACCTATCCTGAAAGTCAGTCAATCAGCAACAACATCACATTGCCAGGCAGCATTTCAAGCAGCAAGTTATTCTGTTTAGAAGCCATGCTTCTGAATATCAATGGGTCTATAGCAGACATACTCTAATGACCATAGGAACACAGCACATTCCTAACACTCTGCTTCTGAATGTTCACCCATTCTTGAATCTCCAAGCAAATCAAAATCTCATATATGATTAGCTCTGGCTATTTTCAAGAAGAATGTGCCTTTCAAGTACAATCCTCCCCTTAGTAAAATGGGAAGGTCTCCTTTTTGCATCAAATATGGACTTCAAGTTATTCTTAGTTCACAAGTTTACAACCATTTTAACGATTCAACAGCCGCTGTTTACAGACTTGTTCAGACTTGTGAGTGACAGATGTACTGACTGACATGGTTATGAGATTTTCAAATTAAATCTTTTCAATTCTTGCATTGGTTGAAAGCAATATATTTTTCTTTATATATATTTGAACCTCAAAATGCACATACATAAGTGTAAATGTTATGATGACATTTATGAACAGTGGACATTTATTAAGAAACAAGTCCTAAAGCTTTGTGTGCAGTATGTAATGCTTTATTCAATATAGAAAAAGTTGAAAATTCAGATGTAAACCAGAATATACTAACAACTGAACATGAGAGATTAATGATTTCCTTAAGTAGTACCAATGACATTTTAAAAATTGTGCCTTTTTTGTTTGTTTGTTTAAGAGACATCCAGAACTTGTAATGGCCTTCTAGCCTGTATATCATTATTGATTTTTTACCTGACATTGGAAGCAAAGTGCCAGAACCAAATCTACTGCAATAATAATAAAAAAATGTAGTAGCCATTTACTATTGCAGAGATTATCAAAGTTCTAAATACTTTGATTTGATGATTCTTGGGGTTATTTTAATTGATTTGGAGAACAGCAGGATACAGAGTTTTTCAAACATTTTTAATTTTTTTTCTTTTTTTAAATGTATCTTTATCATTGAAGGTAATGTCCCCCCTTTTTTCCTTATTGACCCCTTCCACCCACACCAGTCCCCCCCCCAGGGCCTTCACCACACTATTGTCTGTGTCCATGGGTTATGCATATATGCATGTAAGTTCCTTTTGACATGGTGGCCACAGGAAAACAAAGCTTCCTTATAAGACTATTATGAGTAAAATACTTTGCAGATTTGGATTCAGAAACAATAGCAAATTTTTGCAGACTTCCTTTTTTTAGTTAGGAGCTAATGAATTAAAGTGGTGAAAGATTACATAAAGTACGTATGATTCTGTGGTAGATGTTCACTGTATTACCCATATTCAGCATGATGCAACTTAAATAGCATCTGATATTCTTTTGTTGAAACTGCAATAATAGTCATAAAATGATTCTTACTTCAGAATATATATTCTTTCAACTGAGTTATGAAAGGATTTAGTGATTTTGTTAGCGTTCAGAATCTCTCAAGTCTCATTCTAAAACCTATTGGGTCCCTTTAACAATGCAGTTGAAAGAAATTTCAATGTATCAGAAGCTCTGATATCATATTTTAATTCTGAAGAAAATGTCTTAAAATAGTTGTTGACTTTTTGAATAAGTCACTGAACAAAGCCTACTTATTTCTTGTTCATGTTTGATAATATTTCTCTAGAAATAAGATTATGTGCTTTGAAAGAAGAGCAGTGCTGTTAAAGTGCTTCATTGATTACAGGAACTTGTTGAATATGCTAGAGAAATAATTGCTGAAAAATGTTTCCCTTTATGTGTCAAGGCTGTTTTTAAAAATAACATTACTTTTATGAACAGGAAAAGAAATTCTGACTTGGAATGGGTAATTATTATGAAATTTGTCAAGACTATTATTTTATTTTTTTATTTGTTTATTGATTAAGGTATTACATATGTGTCCTTCTTCCCCCATTACCCCCCCATCCCCCCCACTCATGCCCTCACCGCCCTGTTGTCTGTGTCCATTGGTTAGGCCCATATGCATGCATACAAGTCCTTTGGTTGATCTCTCCCCCTTAGCCCCACCCTCCCCTACCTTCCTTCCGAGGTTTGATGGTCTGATCGATGCTTCTCTGTCTCTGGATCTATTTTTGTTCATCAGTTTATGTTGTTCATTATATTCCACAAATGAGTGAGATCATGTGATGCTTATCTTTCTCTGACTAGCTTATTTCACTTAGCATAATGCTCTCCAGTTCCATCCATGTTGTTGCAAATGGTAGGAATTCCTTTTTTTTTTTACAGCAGCATAGTATTCCATTGTGTAGATGTACCACAGTTTTTTAATCCACTCATCTGCTGATGGGCACTTAGGCTGTTTCCAAATCTTAGCTATGGTAAATTGTGCTGCTATGAACATAGGGGTGCATATATCCCTTCTGATTGATGTTTCTCGCTTCTTGGGATATATTCCTAGAAGTGGTATTACTAGGTCAAATGGGAGTTCCATTTTTAGTTTTTTGAGGAAACTCCATAATGTTCTCCACAGTGGCTGCACCAGTCTGCATTCCCACCAGCAGTGCACCAGGGTTCCTTTTTCTCCATATCCTCGCCAGCACTTATAGTTTGTTGATTTGTTGATGATAGCCATTCTGACAGGTGTGAGATGGTACCACATTGTCGTTTTGATTTGCATCTCTCGGATAATTAGTGACTTTGAGCATGTTTTCATATGTCTCTTGGCCTTCCTTCTGTCTTCTTTTGAAAAGTTTCTATTTAGGTCCGTTGCCCATTTCTTGATTGGATTGTTTATCTTCCTTTTGTTGAGTTGTATGAGTTCCCTGTAAACGTTGGAGATTAAACCCTTATCAGTGATAACATTGGCAAATATGTTCTCCCATGTAGTGGTCTTTCTTGATGTTTTGTTGATGGTTTCTTTTGCTGTGAAAAAAAAAAAACTTTTTATTTTGATGTAGTCCCATTTGTTTATTTTCTCTTTATTTTCCATTGCCCTAGGAGCAGTATCAGTAAAGAAGTTCCTTTGGCATATGTCTGAGACTTTGCTGCCTGTGGATTCCTCTAGTATTTTTATGGTTTCCCGTCTTATGTTTAAGTCCTTTATCCATTTTGAGTTTATTTTTGTGTATGGTGCAAGTTGGTAGTCTAGTTTCATTTTTTTTGCATGTATCTGTCCAATTTTCCCAACACCATTTATTGAAGATACTCTCTAGACTCCATTTTATGTTCATGCCTCCTTTGTGGGCATAGTGGTTTGGGTTGATTTCTGGGTTCTCTATTCTATTCCATTGATCTATATGTCTGTTCTTGTGCCAGTACCAGGCTGTTTTGAGAACAGTGGCTTTGTAATACAGCTTGATATCTGGTATTGAGATCCCACCTACTTTGTTCTTTTTTCTCAGGATTGCTGCAGCTATTCGGGGTCTTTTTTATTCTAGATGAATTTTTGGAGAGTTTGTTCTAGGTCTGTGAAATGTGCCGTTGGTATTTTAATGGGGATTGCATTGAATCTATAGATTGCTTTGTGTAGAATGGACATTTTGATGATGTTGAATCTACCAATCCATGAACACGGTATGTTCTTCCATCTGTTTATATTTTCCTGTATCTCTTTTTTCAGTGTCCTGTAGTTTGTTGTATATAGGTCTTTTACCTCTTTAGTTAAGTTTATTCCTAGGTATCTTAATTTTTTTGGTACGATGGTAAATGGGATTCCTTTTTTACTCTCTCTTTCTGCAAGTCCACTATTGGTGTATAGAAATGACATAGATTTCTTGGCATTAATTTTGTATCCTGCTACCTTGCCGAATTCATTTATGAAGTCTAATAATTTTTTGATGGAGTCATTAGGGTTTTCTA
Source organism: Plecotus auritus (assembly GCF_963455305.1). Classification (NCBI taxonomy): domain Eukaryota; kingdom Metazoa; phylum Chordata; class Mammalia; order Chiroptera; family Vespertilionidae; genus Plecotus; species Plecotus auritus. The sequence goes on from NC_137784.1 coordinate 28,032,407, forward strand.
TGTACAGTATCATGTCATCTGCGAATAAGGACAGTTTTACTTCTTCTTTTACAATTTGGATGCCTTTTATTCCTTCTTCTTGTCTGATAGCAATGGATAGTACTTCCAGTACTATGTCGAACAGGAGTGGTGAGAGAGGGCAACCCTGTCTTGTTCCTGTTCTTAGGGAAAATGGTTTTAGCTTTTGTCCATTGAGTGTGATGTTGGCTGTGGGTTTATCATAGATGGCTTTTATGATGCTGAGGTATGATCCATCTATTCCCACTTTGCTGGGAGTTTTTATCAAGAAAGGGTGTTGGATTTTGTCAAATGCTTTTTCTGCATCAATTGATATGACTATGTGATTTTCCCCCCTCAATTTGTTTATGTGATATATCATGTTTATTGATTTGCGGATATTGTACCATCTTTGCATCCCTGGTATAAATCCTGCTTGGTCATGGTGTATGATCTTTCTGATGTACTGCTGGATCTGATTTGCTAGCATTTTGTTTAGGATTTTGGCATCTATGTTCATGAGGGATATTGGCCTGTAATTCTCTTTCATTGTGTTGTCTTTATCTGGTTTTGGTATTAGGGTGATGCTGGCTTCATAGAATGAGTTTGGAAGTGTTCCTTCCACTTGAAATTTTTGGAATAGTCTGAGGAGGATAGGTTTTAGTTCTTCCTTAAATGTTTGGTATAACTCTCCTGTGAAGCCGTCTGGGCCTGGGCTTTTGTTTGCTGGAAGTTTTTGATGACTGCTTCAATTTCTTCCATAGTTATTGGCCTATTGAGATTGTTAGAATCTCCTGATGGAGTTTTGGAAGGTTGTATTTTTTCTTGGAATATGTCCATTTCCTCCAGGTTTTCTAGTTTGTTGGAATAGTGTTGTTCATAATATTTTTTAACAATGCTTTGTATTTCTGTGGGGTCTGTTGTTATTTCACCTCTTTCATTTCTGATTTTGTTTATTTGGGTCCTCTCTCTTTGCTTCTTGGTGAGCCTGGCTAGAGGTTCATCAATCTTGTTATCCTTTCAAAGAACCAGCTCTCGGTTTCATTGATCTTTTGTATTGTGTTGTGTGTTTTTTTTTTTTTTTGTTTTTTTGTTTGTTTTTTTTTTTTGGACTCTATGTCCTTTATTTCTGTTCTAATCTCTATTATCTCCTTCCTTCTGCTTACACGGGGCTTTTCTTGTTGCTTTCTTTCTAATTCTTTGAGTTGTAGCATTAGATGATTTACTACCATTTTTTCTTGTTTTTTGAGGTAGGCCTGTAGAGCTATAAACTTCCCTATCAGGACTGCTTTCATTGTGTCTCATAGGTTTTGGATTGTTGTGTTTTTATTGTCATTAGTTTCCAGAATGTTTTTAATTTCTTCTTTGATCTCATTGGTAACACAATCAATATCTAATAACATGCTATTCAGCTTCCAAGTGTTTGAGTGTTTTGGATTGTTTTTATTATAGTTTATTTCTAATATTATGCCATTGTGGTCTGAAAAGATGCTTGGCATGATTTCAATCTTCTTGAATTTGGGGAGACTTTGCTTGTTACCCAGTATGTGGTCTATTTTTGAAAATGTCCCATGTGCACTTGAGAAGAATGTATATTCTGCAGCTTTGGGGTGAAATATTCTGAAGATGTCAGTTAAGTCCATCTGATCTAGTGAGTCATTTAGGATTGTTGTTTCTTTGCTGATTTTTTGTCTAGAGGATTTATCCAGTGATGTCAGTGGTGTATTAAAGTCTCCTACTATGATTGTATTGTTGTCTATTTCTCTCTTGATATCTTCCAGAAGATTTTTTATGTATTTGGGTGCTCCTGCATTGGGTGCATATATGTTTACCAGGGTTATATCTTCTTGTTGTATCGATCCCTTTAGAATTATGAAGTGGCCTTTCTTATCACTTGTTATGGCCTTCACTTTGAGGTCTATTTTGTCAGATATATATTGCTACCCCAGCTTTTTTTTTTATTTCCATTTGCCTAAAAGATATTTTTCCATCCCTGCACTTTCAATCTGTGTGAGTCCCTTGTTCTGAGGTGGGTGTCTTGGAGACAGCATATATATGGGTCATGTTTTTTTTTTTTATCCATTCAGCCACTTGATGTCTTTTGATTGGAGCATTTAGTCCATTTACATTTAAAGTTATTATTGAAAGGTACTTGTTTGTAGACATTTTTATTTTTTGAGGCTGTGTTCCTTCTTACTTTTTTGTTTCTTCTTTTTACAGCATTCCCTTTAGCATTTCTTGCATTGCTGGTTTGGTAGTGATAAACTCCCTTAGCCTTTTTTTTTATCTGTGAAGCTCCTGATTTCCCCTTCAATTTTGATTGATAGTCTTGCTGGATAGAGTGTTCTTGGATTTAGTCCCTTGCTTTGCATCACTTTGTATATCTCCTTCCATTCCCTTCTAGCTTGATGTGTTTCTGTTGAGAAATCATTTGATAATCTGATGGGGGATCCTTTGTAGATAACTCTCTGTCTCTCTCTTGCAGCCTTCAAGATTCTCTCTTTGTCAATAACATTTGCTATTATAATTATGCCATAACTTGGTGTGGGTCTTTTGGGATTCATCTTGCTTGGGACTCTTTGTATTTGAGTAAATTTTTTCTTCCCAATATTAGGGAAGTTTTCTGTCATTATTTCTTCAAATAAATTTTCTAATCCTTGCTGCTCTTCTTGTCCTTCTGGCAGCCCTATTATACGTATGTTATTTCGTTTTGCATTGTCCCAAAGTTCCTTTAGGCTCTCCTCCTGCTTTTTAATTTTTTTCTCTAGTTGCTGTTCAGATTGGGCTTGTTTCTGTACCCGATCTTCTAACTCGCTGATTCGGTCCTCTGTTTCTTCTAGTCTACTGTTGAAGCCTTCCATGGTGTTTTTGATTGTAGCTATATCATTTTTCATTTCTTCCTGATTTTTGCATAGGTTGTTGATTTTCTTGTCCACCCGGTGTATGAACTGTATGACCATTACTCTAAATTCTTTTTCTGTCATGTTTCATGCTTCTGTTTCACTTATTTCCTTACTTGGTGATTCCTCCTTTTCTTTCCTCTAGGGATTGCTTCATTGTCTCCCCATTCTGACTATCACCAGAAGGTTCAGATGTCTAGTTGTGGGAGCCTGGACCATGTGCAGTGGGAGTTTTGCACCCCTCAAGTGTCGCTGAAGAGCTCTGATACCAAGACGTGCTGTTGCTGTGGGTTGGTGGGAACCATGCTCGCCCTGGGTCAGAGTCACAGGCGCTTAGTGTGGCCTCGTGTGTGCACCTAGAATCAGGGACCCTGCCTGCGCCAGTGGGTTTTCTGTTGAAACAAAAATCAAAGTCCCCTATTGCACGTCAGGAGTCAGAGGCTCCCTATGTCCATGCCGAGAATCAAATATCAGAGTCTCTGTTTCTTGGTGCTACCTCACACTGAGGATCAGGTCCCTGTGTGCACATGCACAAAGAATTGGAGTCACTGGCTCTTAGTGTGAATGTACTGGGAATCAGGGATCTCAGGCGCACGTAATGAGGAATGGAGTCTAGTCACTGCTGGTCAATGCTGCCTCTTGTGGGGAGATTCAGGGTCCCTGATCTGCCTGGGAGACCGGTTTGCTCAGTCTCATTGTGTTGGCAGAGGTCCACTTCTACCCTGCAGTAAACAGCCTTCTGTGTGCGCTTGCCCTGAATCAAAGTCAGGTGGCACTGCCTCTTAGTGTGGGTGTGGGGTCTGGTCACACGGATGTGCACTGTGGGAAAACAAACTCCCTGTGTCCATGTACCCAGGGTCACATTCAGCGTTGCCTTCCTGTGTGGGCACAGGGTCTGGTTGTGGGGAACAAACTCCCTGAGACCGCACATCCAGGTTCAAATTCACCACAGCCTCTCTGCGAAGGTGCAGGGTCTGGTCATGGGAAACAAACTCCCCAGGTTTGCACCCCCAGGCTCAACTTCAGTGCTGTCTCCCTGCATGGGCGTAGGATCAGGTCACAGAAAACAATCTCCCCAAGGTCATGCACCCATGCTCCAATTCAGGACTGCCTTCCTGCCTGGGCGTGGAGAGGAGTTGCGGGAAACAAATTCCCCAAGTTTGCAAGTCTGGGTCAAGTTCAGAGCTGCCTCCCTGCCCTGCGTGGGTGTGAAATCTGGTCGCAGAAGACCACCTCCCTAAGGATGAGTGGCTAGGCTTGAATACCACTCATTCTCCCTGCCTGGGCGTGGAGACTAGTCGCGGGAAACAAACTTCCTGTGTCAGAGTCGCCACTGCTTTGTGTGTGCAGAAAGCCTTATTGTGCGGCTGGGGTCTGGTAGTTTCTATGTTGCTTCCGCGGGGGTGGCGGGAGAGGGAGATTGGTTTTGTGACTCACAGAAATCTGCAGCTGGGTGCCTGGAGTCCTGGTGTCCCTGGGTCTGCAGCTGTGGTGGCAGGTCTTCTACCAGAGTGGCTGTAGGGTCCTGGTTTGCTTCTGACACCACACTGGGTGGTGGTGAGGCTAGGATCCTAGTCTCAAACAGTTCTGTTCTTCAAGATGGTGTGGTCTCTGCGCAGCCGGTGTCCTCCCCAGAGTGTTTGCGGCGGCTGCGGGGTTTTGCCATCTAAGACTGCCCAGATTGGCAGCCCCCTGGAAGAACTGCAGGGTCTAACTGTCCCTATTTCACTCACACACACACACACATACACACGTCCACACACACCTCTATCACTCCCTCACTCTGTCACACACTCTCCTTCCCTACCTTCCTGCCGGTCACCATCTTGCCTCAGCCAAGACTATTATTTTAAATGAATTTTATCACTTGAAGAATTTGATTTAGTAACATGGATATTATTGAATATTTTCCCAGCATGAAGAGGAAAACAATTGATGACAATGTTCTTTTTTGTCAGTGAGCAACATTTAAAAAAAAGTTGAGATTCAACACAATCCTGAACAATGGAAAAGTGAGCTATGCCACCAAAGATGATATTATGTAATTCAACAAAGCAAATTTGAAGATCAGTTCTCAGAATTGTTAACTATGTCAGTACATTTGCAGTTTACTAGTTCATAATGCTAATGATGAGCATATAGTCTCATTAATGAATTTTCAAAGGACAAAATAATGAAACAAATTGTCAGTGACACTATTAAAGCTATGCCACAATGTAAATGGAAGACAGAATGAAAGTGCAAGGAATTTTATAAGCAAATTTTATAAAAGAAAAAATGCTGAGGAGAGGTAAATCATCAGGAGAATATAACGAAAGAAAGAAATATATAATTTAGAGTTTATAATGGAATTCAGATAAACAACAAATAATGGTTTAGTATAAGTATATCCCATGAAATGTTTTTTTTCTTTTTATTTCAATGTATATATGCATAGAAAATGTTATAGTCTGGATTGTGTTTCCTCAAAATTCATATCTTGAAGTCATAACTCCAAGTACCTGGGAATGTGACTATATTTGAGGCAAGATTTTTAGAGATGTAATTAAATTAAAATAAGATCTTTAGAGTAGGCCCTAATTCAATATAACTGGTGTCCTCATAAGAGGAAGATAAATTTATTCACTAGAAGAAAAACAAAGTAAAAAAAAAAAAAAAAAAACCACAAAAACACAAGGAGAAAGCCATCTAAAGTCAAAGAGAGACCTAAGAAGAAACCAACCCTATTGAAAAGTTGATCTTAGCCTCCGGAATGTAAACAAATAAATGTATGGTGCTTAAGCCACCCAGTTTGTGGTACTTTTTTATGGTACCCCTAGAAAACTAATACAGACAGTTAAAATAATTCAAATTTAGGTGCATTTTTATTTGCTAAATCTGGGAGCCCTAGGTAAGGGATAACCAGAGATAAAGCTGCCCGGTGCTACAAGAGATGTTGCTGCCTGGATGATAAGCAAAAGATGGCTCTTTAGTGCTCTCAAATGATAGAGAACAAATGATTCTAATCTCACACACACACTTTTCCACAGCATAGGAAAAAGGAACACTTCTCAACTTAGTTTTATATTACCAGACCCCTGGACATAGAAAGCTAAGGATAAACATACAAGGAGGCCAACTTCTAAGTCAATCTCACTCATGAACATAGATGCAAAAATTCTAGACATAATAAAAGTTTACTTAATCTGCAATATATAAAAAGAATAAGGCCAGTGGAGTAAGTGGATGCTGCATGGACATGCCCCCAAGACCAAAATGGAATTACAACTAAAATACAGAAAAAAAAAACCATCCTGAATAATCAACTGAAGACTAGCTGGAGAGAACCCTGATAGCCAAGGACAAAAAAAAGAATGCATAAAGACTGGTAGGAAGTGGGGAGCATGAAAGGGCTGGCCAGGCTCCCACAGACAGCAGCTGAAGTTCTCAGTCTCAGCTGTTGGGGGGTTTCCCACTGAGAACTCTGGGATCAAAACCCCAAGCTCAGCTCCCCAGTCCAGAGCACCAGAACTGAGAAATATGCCCACATAATATCTGGCTGTGAAAAGCAGCAGGGTTGCTGTCTACCAGGGAGAGACAGCTGGAAATGCATCATCCTCTTAAAGGTCCAAAATTTAATGTTCAGCCACTCACCTGAGGCACCAGCAGAGGGAGGGCAGAGTGGATTAGAGCTATGTGAGCAGAAGCCAGATTTGAGGGCTCTAGGGTTAGAGCTTGGAAGGCAGCTACCTAAGTTCACTGTGCCAAGCCATTCCCTCATACTGCAGAGGATATCTTTCTCCAGCAGAACTTTACCATCCAGGCAACTTTAGTCTGGGGGAAAGGAAGGAAAGCAAGTGCCCCGCACTTTTGGAAAATAACTTGCCACCCCCTGTGGAGCTTCTGAGGTACATTAAGAGACTGAGAATAATAATCAGTCTGCATGCAGAAGCAATTGTCCCACCCTGTGATTGATAGACTGAGACTAATCGAGACTGAATAACAATCAGACTAGAGACAGAGGTGTGTCTCTGGAGGCTTTGAGTCTTTGCCTAATCTAATTTGGGGTGCCATTAGTCTCAGTGATCCCTCTTCTAGGAATATATCTTAAGAAATCTGAAACACCAATCAGAAAGACTGTGTGCACTCCTATGTTCATAGCAGCACAATTTACAATAGTTAAGATCTGAAAACAGGCCAGTGCCCATCAGTAGATGAGTGGATAAAAGAGTTGTGGTACATTAACACCATGGAATACTATGCAGCCATAAAAAAGGAAAATGATCTTTTACTCTTTGAGACAGCATGGAGGGACCTGGAGAGTATTATATAAGTGAAATAAGCCAGTCAGAGAAAGACAAGTATCACATGATCTCACTCATATGTGGAATCTAATGAACAAAATAAACTGATGAATAAAATAGATCCAGAGACATAGAAGCTTGGAACAGACTGTTGAATCTCAGAGGGAAGGTGAGGATAGGTGGGAGGGAAGAGATCAACCAAAGAACTTATATGCATATAGCATATCCCACAGACACAGACAATAAGGTGGTGAAGGCCTGTGGTGGGGAGGGGAGCTAGAAGGGGTCAATAGGGGGAAAAAGGGGGCATCTGTAATACTTTCAACAATAATTTTTTTTTAAATTAAAAAAACAACAATAATACATCCGGAGCAAAGTAATGTATCATTAGAAAATCAGTGTAAGAGATACCATTCATAAAATTATTTTAATGTAAAAAGCTTTGGATAAATTTGAACATACATTCCAGATAATAAAGAAAAGTAAATAAATCCTCTTAGCCTAGTAGTAGAAGAAAGTCATTTAACCTGTTAAATGTATCAGTCATTGGTGAACTTTTATAAGATTTTCATTTCAGACAATGATCTTCTACATGGCTATTCAATGTTGTATTGTGGATGTTCACCCCCATAATAAGGCAGATAGTATTTACAAAGTATAGTGAAATTGTAAAGGATGAAACAAAATTGTATGATTCAGAAATTATATGATTATGTGTATGAATAACCCAATATAACAGAAAAATGTAGGAGAAATATTGTTTTTAATATATTAATTCCTTAAAACAAAATCAGTTGTATTTCTACATATCAGGAAAAAGGCTGAAATGTAAATTTAAGAAATACCATCTGCAATAGGCTTTAAAATGTCATGTACTTGGAAGTATCTAACACAACATGTATATAATTTTATAAAGAAATTTTGCAGCCTTAATGAAGGAAATTGTAAAGACTTAAACAAATGGAAAGATGTACTTTTTCATGAATTGGAAAGCACAATAACAATCTCTTTTTTATATGATCTCCATCTTGCATTTATTACATATTTTATTTCTCACATAATATGAGAGAGGTTAGGTGTTATTGCCTCAAGTTTAAAGATAAAACACTGTGGGTCTATACATTCAAGAAATTTGCCGAAGGTCATGTTGTAAGCAGAAAGGTAGAACTTGGATATATATTTCTGCCTCTAAAGTCCCTGTTTTTTCCACAATACCATGGGCATAAACAATGTTAGTACTCTGCCCAGATACCCTCAGATATCTCTTACCAGTTTTGTGCATCCCTTCCCAGACTACTGAATGCTTTGCTGCTGAGTTGTCATACATTTAACCATCAGAGGGTCACCTTTGGGAATTGAGTCTCCTTGTTCACACAGAGAATCAGAAATCTCTAGTAATGTTATAAGACAATCTGTGACCTTTCCAGTTCAGAGAATTGGAATTGCCTAGGAATTTTATGTTCCCACATCCAATCCCAGAATGGTCCATAGTCTACAACAGTAAAGCTCCTTCGCCTCAAGGCCAAAACCCTGTAGCATTAAACTGTGTCTGAGACCTCACCTGAAATTATACACTTACTTGACTTCTTCGTCTTTTCTATTCTGCCTCCTTCACTCCCTTAATAGTTTCTTCAGGGAGCAAATACTTAATAAACTTGCACCCAAAACTTTGGTTCATTTGGGAGAACATCACCTATTAAACCTACATTGTAAGATACTTCAAATTCACAACCTAGATAGTAAGCCCCAAATCAAATAAATATGCTTGGTACATGAGCTTTACAAAATATATTATGAATGTGGAATTGGAAGTAATAACATTAAATTATTATTCAATTAAAATGATGTTTATATAATTATTTTAGTAGTCTTTGTCAAATAATTTTATCTACCTGGCTTTAAGTTTTCTTTCTTGATAAATGAGTGTGTTGGATCAGATATTCTCACAGAAATGGATCTCAAAAGGAGGACATTTTTGGTAAAAGGCATGTGGTAAAATCTGGAGACAATCGGGTTGTCACAACTGGAGTACTGCTGGTGCTTCTAGTCTGTAGACTCTAGGGATACTGCTAAACAGCTTACAATGTCTTGGATACAACACAACAAAAAAATTATTTGGTCCAAAATATCAGTAGTGCTTAGATTGAGAAACCTTGATCTAAGTTCTTATTTGTCTCTAAAGTTCATGCTATCTTAGTCAATTGTATGTCAGTTCATCATTTTGATGCAGTCAATGTATTTTAAATCTAGGAGAAACCAATCAACTTAGTCAGGTATCTTGGTACTAAACAGTTAGTCACTGGTCTGTTTATAAGCAATTGATTGTCGGTTTAGGTAAACTACTTTTGCATGGCCACATAGGCTTTGAACCTTAACAGTCAATGACCTGCTTGCTGCTCTAGAAAATACTTTTTTTTAAAAATGTGTAACAGAGGATCGAGATTACCTCAAGAGAGCATATTCAATTGCAATTTGTTTTACATAGAACGACATGGGCTAATTAAATAAAGCATGTAACCTGCCATTTTATGGCATGCAACAATCTACCTAGTAAAAGAGTAACATGTTAATTGACCGTACCTTCGTGATGCCCACCAGCCAATCAGGAGTGAGTATGCAAATTAACCCAACAAAGATGGTGGGCTAATTTGCATACCCAGGCGCCTAGCGGCCAGGCTGGGATGCTTGCGTCATCGCCATGGCAATGATACAGGCATTTCACCCCACCCCAGCTGCTCCTGGCCTCTGGGCAGCATGGGAAGGCAGAAAGGCGGCTCCAGGCTGGAGCGGAAAGGCTGCTCAGGCCAGAGCGGAGGTGGTGCTGGCAGCCAGGGGAATGAAGGCCCATTCTTGCAAAAATCTTCATTCCTGTATCGGGCCACTAGTTATAGATAGCTTGATTTAAAAGCTATATGAGCAGGATACACTTTTGACTCTTTATTTTAATCTCAGTAACCAAGAGAAAATCATTTAATACTCTTAATTTACTGTTCTTAATAGAGCAAGTTTCCAATGACAGTTGCCATGCTATAGTTTTTATTAAATTTATTGGGGGTAACATTGGTTGTTATAATTTTATAAAACTGTGAACGCATTAAAAGTAGATGTGATTAGAAGTTAATTTGTTATATTTACTAAAAAATTATTTATTTTTTACTTAACATTGATCATGTTTATTTTTAATTGCATATGTTAAATGCACCATTAAAACACCCCATATTAAATTAAGTAATGCTAAACTCTCTATTTCTATCTTTTATATACTTTGAAAGCTTAATTGCTTTATAATGACGCATAATGTAAAAACATAAAATATGGGAGCAAATGAAGAAAAATGTATTAAAATCCCATAGTAAAATTAATGCCACATATTGTATAAAGAATCTCTTACTATAAAACCCTCATATTTTAAGAAAGAGAAAAACAGATGGGAGGACCATCTATTTTGAATTAATGACAAAGTACATGAAAGTAGACAAAGAAAAATGAAATAAAGATGTAAAAGCTGGATTCCAAAGGTAGATGCTTGGTTCTGTAGGCGGACTTATTCTTGATTCCATGTTTACAAAAAGAATGTAAATAAAACACAGTAAGTCTAGGTTGTTGTAAAAACAATTCCATGAATAAATGAATTGTTTAAGAAATGGATTCACCCAAATACAGCATAGCAATGATATAATGTGTTCTCTAGGGACAAATGGAAAATCTCTCATTGCTTCTGTGTTCACTATAGCATTTAGGCCTTTGGAAATCAAGACTAGAATATCATGTTTTGCATGTCTTTCTACATCTGCTACTTGATATTTTTATCATCATGTTTCTTTATAGAGCAGCAGGATTTTGTACCTTGAAGATCAAGAATTAGAAATGCAGAGATAAGTTTATACAAGACAGAAAGATATAATATAGCAGTACTAACTATGGTCTGAATGTGTTGCCCCAAAATTCATATGTTGAAATCCTAATGCCCAAAGTGATGTTGTTAGGACCTTTGGGAGATAACTAGGCCCCAAGGGTTGAGCCCTCATGAATGGGATTATTGCCTTATAAAAGAGACCCCACAGAGGTCCCTGGACCATTCTACCATGTGAGGATCCAACCAGAAGTTTGTAACCCAGAAGAGGGTCCTTCCCTGGCAATGCTGGCACTTTGACCTTAGATTTCCCAGCCTTCCAAACTGTGAGAAATAAATTTTTGTTGTTTAAAAGCCACCCAGTCCAGCCAATGTGGCTCAGTGGTTGAGCGCTGACTACTGAATCAGGAGGTCAGGATCCGATTCCCAGTCAGGGCACATACCTGAGTTGTGGGCTCAATCACCAGTGTGGGGTATGCAGGAGACAGCTGATCAATGATTCTTTTTCATCATTGTTCTTTCTATCTCACTCTCCCTCTCCCTTCCTCTCTGAAAAAAATAAAAACATATTTACAAAAATAAAAAAATAAAAGCCACCCAGTCTGTGGTATTTGGTTATAGCAGCCCAAATGGACTAAGACAAGCAGTATTCAAACTGTGTATTTTTTTCTCATATTTCTCATGACTCATGGGGAAATGGCCTACAAATTCTCATGAACAATACCTAGCACATTGATTATGTATGTCATTAACTTTATTACTCAAGATAATTGTAATTAAAATACTTGAGGTGCTTTAATGAAAGGGTTTGCCATCTTTTTTATATAAGAAAAAGGTAGGGCTATTTATAGAGTGTATATAAAATTTGGAGATATAGGGAAAGCATATAGATTATAACAAAAGACATCTTTACTCTGTAAAATAATTGAATCTGTGTTTCCAGACTTTATAGACACTTACATGAAACAATCTCCAAGATATATTACTAGTGGCAGGAAAGCAAATTGCACTGCTATATTATTATATTTACATGTCATTTAAATGCACATTTATATCCACATAGAATGATCTTATAATAAAGTTGCCTGGTAGTAAGGATGAGAGAGGGGATTGAAGAGAACTCAAGAGATTAACTTTTTTTAATGTATGTTTGAAATTTTTACAGTGTGAAAACGTTAATAGAACACAACTTCAGTATTTTAACTCTACTCAGTAACAAATCACTTGCAAATACTTCACACCTTACCCTGATTCTCCAGTCACTGTGAGTACAAGGGTGGATTGGTTTCTCAGGAAGCATCCTGGGCTAATTGACAGAAATCTAGGTGCTAATCCCTCCTCTGGCACAAACTGCCTGGAGGACCTGAACTAATCACCATTTTCCTAAACTTCTGGCTCCCCATGCATAAAATGGCAATTTTAAGGTCTTGTCCTACATTACTATTTTTTTAAATATCATTACTATTTTTAAAAAATATGTTTTTATTGATTCTTTTGGAGAGAGAGGAAGGGAGAGGGATAGATAGAAACATCGATGAGAGAGGAACATCATTGACCAGCTGCCTCCTGCATGCACCCCACTGGGGATTGAGCCCACAACCTGGGCATGTGCCCTGACCGTGAATCATACTGACGACCTCTTGGTTCCAGGGTCCACGCTCAGCTGCTGAGCCACACTGGCCAGGCCTACATTACTATTTTAATTATTTATTGACTAATCAGAGGTCAGGTAAAAGTATGAACCAATCCAGTGGTCCGGTGCTAGCTCTTAAAACTCTTCACTTCATGATTGTATCATAATATTCTTCTGAGAAAGTGAAAATCAGCATTACTGGAAAAAGATTGCTTCCAATGGGACATGGACAAGGTCATGTAATCAGTGTGTATATTCAAGGCCACACCACAGCTGAAAATAGGACTAATGATCCCTCCCTGTCAGTGATTTCTGCTTTCTTATCAATGATGTCTCCAAGCCAGCATTATTACCCTATCCTGTGAACGAAAATTACTGAAAATCTAATTGCTGAACTCTCTATCTTCTTGACAAGATCCAATCCAAGACAGGATTCTATAAACAACCCTGAGAATATCAAGCACGAACCCAGACTTATAAACAGCCCCTCTTAAATTCCTATTACTAAGATATCCTAAGGTTCCCTATGGGGTATGCTTTCATTTTCTGCAGTCTACTAAATAAACCTGACTTTGTTGTGTTCCAGGCTGTCTTTTCTGAGCTTTGACACTTCCTTTTGAAAATCAAAATGATCATTTATGCCCTGACTGGTGTGGCTCAGTTGGTTAAGTGTTGTCCCATGCACTGAAAGGTCACTACTTTGATTCCCAGACAGGACACATGCCCAGGTTTTGGGTTCAGTCCCCAGTAGGGTTTTGTACTGGAGGCAACCGATTGATGTTTCTTCCTCTCTGACTCTTCCTTCCTCTCTCTCTCAAAATCAATAAAAACATTTAATATATATGTCATTTATGTAACATAAACTACATCTTTTGTCAAAAGATGCTTCCTTTAGCCGAAACCGGTTTGGCTCAGTGGATAGAGCATCGGCCTGCGGACTGAAGGGTCCAGGGTTCGATTCTGGTCAAGGACATGTACCTTGGTTGCGGGCACATCCCCAGTGGGAGGTGTGCAGGAGGCAGCTGATTGATGTTTCTCTCTCATCAATGTTTCTAGCTCTCTATCCCTCTCCCTTCCTCTCTATAAAATATCAATAAAATTTATTTTTTTAAAAAAGATGCTTCCTTTCGTCAAGAAAAAATCCTTACCTTGAAATAAAACAAAAACAATAGCAAGAAGCCTTCATTAATCCATATTCTTGGAGCTAGTCTTTTTTACATTCTCAAGTTTTTATCCCATTCCTCCAAACCATATCACTTCATTAATTATCTAGGCCTTTCTTTCACAGATAGCTTTAACATATTCACAAATTTTAGTAAATTACACATTACATCTAGAAATGCTAAATACTTGTATTAGTTATATATTGCTGTATAAGAAATGACCCCCAAATCTAGTGACTTAAAACAAGAAACATTTTTTGAAATATATTTTTATTGATTTTAGAGAGGAAGGAAGAGGGAGAGAGAAATAGAAACATCCATGATGAAAGAGAATCATGGATCGGCTGCCTTCTGCAAGTCCCCCACTGGGGATCGAGCCCACAACCCGGGCATGTGCCCTTGACTGGAATCGAACCTGGGACCTTTCAGTTCACAGGCTGATGCTCTATCTGCTGAGCCAAACTGGCTAGGGCAAGAAACATTTTTTAATCTCACAGTGTCTGTGGGTGAAGAATTTGGGAGAGGCTTAGTGGGTAGTGCTTGCTGGTTCAGTTCTCTTATGAGGCCTTGAATCTCTCCTATAATCTCATGGAGACCTAAATAAATGGGTCAATGTAAATTAACATTTTAGAAATCTATTTCCCTGTTGCAGGTATGCCACTGAATAATTGTAATTCAATCGCAGGCATTTTAGTATGTTTGTTCCATAAATACATTATGAGAGGTTTCATAATGCCTCTGTGAATCCATTATTCAGATGAATAAACTGAGGCTTAGAGAATTTGAATGTCTTGCCCTGTATCATAAAACTATGGTAAAGTAAAATCAGAATATAAAAACAAATTTATCTAACACCCCAAACTATGCTTTTTGTTCAAGATCAGATCTTCCATAGAAAATAATTTTTTAAAAATAAAGAAGAGAAAGAAATAGAAATATTCATAACTAGCTGTACCCGGCCACGCGTTGCTGTGGCTCAGTCTGGTTAAATGGAAAAGAAAGAAAAGAGAAAGCGCACGTTTCTATTATGTTTAATTTCACAATGCTTGTGGGTATACAATATTTTTTGTTGTTCCATTGTCTGTGCAGATATAGAGATTTTCTGGTTTGCCAACTCTAGAACACGCAACATATAATTGTCCATGTGAGAAGCAATCCGTGTCTAGATCTAAACCACACAGTTCTAAAGATTGGCCCTGAGCTTTGTTGATGGTGATTGCAAACGCCAATCGAATTGGGAATTGCAATCTCTTAAATTGAAATGGCATGTCTGTTGGAATCATAGGTATGTGAGGAATGAGGACATCTTCACCTTTGAAAGGTCCTGTCAAGATTGTTGCTTCTACCACGTTGCAAAGTTTTGGCTGGTTGATATTTCGCATCATGATAATTGGCACGCCAATTTTCAATTGCAGTGCGTGTGGTGGCATCCCTGGCAGATCGAGTGAATTCAAAAAATTTTGTTGGATAATTAACCACTTCATCTGCTTCCACAACAGTGTCAACGGACTTGTATGTGACTGCCTCGCTTTGAATGTTAGACTGAATAATATTGTTAAGTTCATAGACGTCTTTGTACTTGGCTGCAAGAATAGCTCGTTCACTCAGCCAATCGTGATTCTTATAATTGGTTTGAATATTGGGAAATACTTTTTCAACCAATTCTTCTTTTGACGTCACTAAATTGCAGAAGTTATGAGGCAATGAAATTTGTCCTGAGGTCAGATCAACCAGCACCTTTCCGTTCCCAATTTCCAGCAATTGATGTGTATTTCCTGATGTTAGATAGGAAATGCTTTGATTCGGCAGTATATCCAGCAAGCAAAGTTTTTAATGGCTCTGGTGGTTCTCCAAGTTGAGGCAGTTTAATTTTTCTGGTGGCGCAACACATTCCTTTCATTTCTCCATTAAATTTCAGAGCCTTGCAATAAGGACACACTTCAATCATAGTGCCAATGAGAACATGCCGGCTCAAACTATAATCATCAGCTGGGTTGTACCGGAATGCAAGGCGATTGTAATCATGTGATTGCTGAGCACGGAGTCGTGTTTGACGCTGATCTGCTGTTTCTCGTTGACGTCTTTCAGCCACTCTCAGCCTGTCGCCTTCATTCTGTTGAGAACGAAGCAGATCTGAAGCTGCAGAACGCGATCGCCGTGCTTGCAACCGTGCATCCGCAAGTCTGGCTGCACATCGCTCTGCTGCTTCCTCGGCATGTATTTGAGCCATTCTTTGTCTGTTTCACTCGTTCGCTGATGCCCGTTCTTCCTCAGTTTGATTTGCAATTACTCATCGCACTGCTTCCCCTCCGTGAGTACGACAACCTAGGTTTGATCTTCTGCAAGGCATTATTTGAATGAACTAAAGCAGATGGAACTATACTCACGAAATGAACGCTATGGTAAATGACACATCTCAATTCCAATGCAATGTCACACAAAATAATTAAATATAAATGAAAATAAATCGAAATCTATGAAAATTCAATTTAACAATGCAATCGGAAACATTGAAATGGAATCGTAAAATATTTAGTATAGCAGGTGTTGCTTTTACGTCCAACAGATGGCGCTGTTTTTTTTTTAAAAAAGCATGTTTTTACCTGTCACAGGTGTGACATCTATATAATAGTAGGTATAAGGTACATAAAAACACGTGCATATTCGAATGCAACGTTGTGTCAAACTTTCAAAGCAATCGGTGAAGAACTTTCGGAGATTTAAGATTTTGAACAAATGAACATTTACATTTTTATTTATATAGATTGGGCCCTTATTGGATAACATGAAAGTTTACATATATCTCACTTAACCAAGTCTGTTTGAAAATGATAGTCCATAAATCTCTCCCCATTTGTAAAAATTATATTCAAAAATTTTTCCACATAAGCAATAAACTCATATCACCAGGATTACCAAAATTCTTTCTTGCAGGTGTGAGCATTGAGGTCCAAAGGGGAAGTCATATTTTGCCTCAAAATCTTTTGCCCCAATTTTCTATGTTATTTTCTTCCTGAATATATTTATTTAAACAAAAGATATGTTTTATTGATTTCAGAGACAGGGAAGGAAGGGAGAGATAGAAATAGCAATGGTGAGAGAGAATCATTGATTGGCTACCTCCTACACGCACAGGGATGGAGGCCACAACTGGGCATGTGCCCTGACTGTGAATTGAACCGCACCCTCCTGGTTCATGGGTCGACGCTCAACCACTAAGCAACACTAGCCCTGAATATATTTCTATCTCATTTATTTTTCTTCTGTGGAACAGGAAAGATCAAATATATATATTATTTATACCTTCTGATAAAGTGACTGCAGTGAGAAGAAGCTTCAGTCAAATTTTTTATTTCTTCTCAACATCAGTATTTCAAGGAATTTGTTTCTAACTGTGGCTATTAAGAAGGGATCCAGAAGGAAAGGACTCAGAGAAAGGTACATCAAGTAGGACATGAAATTTTAAGTATTTAATGTGAACAAGAAGATTAAACTGCACTTAATTTCAGATAGTACTTTCAACACTGAAAGGTATAGATATCAGAGAAAGAAGAAATATAGTTTATGTAAAACTGTACTAAGCAGGGTTACTTGGGTGACTCTCACATGCAGTTTTAAATATGTGTCAAAGGAAGCTGTGCACAATTTCTTTAATCACAACATTAAACTTTAATCTGACAGTGTAGTGGGAATAATTCAAGATTTGGTGTCAGAAATAAATGAGCTCTTGTTCTACTTTTACCACTACTAGTAATGGGACCTTGGATAACCTATCTGTGACTCGCTTTGTTTATTAGTAAAATGGGAATCATAATAATGCCTTTTCCCTCCTGACTGTGGCAAAGGTTAGAATTAATGTAGATAATTTACCTAATACAGAGTAAAAGCTTAGGAAGTGGGCTTTAATCGGTTTCAGTTTACCTTCATTTATTTGCCTGTGTGTGGGAGTGTGTGCTATTTTAGGAAAGCAAGACAGAGTAATGTTTCCCCACCCTTCCTAGCTACTCAGTTCTTAGATCTCTAGTACTTGGACATCCACCTCTTTTTAGGTCAACTTACCTACACCAAGTAAGTGCTGAAACTTGAAGCAGCTTTGAGAAACATGTTTCATTTTCCGAGTACCAAGAAATAACTTTGTGAAAAGTTTTCAGAGGTTAAGTAGGCTTACCTCACTTATGTTTCTGGTTAGTAGACTACACATTTTGGATTTTTATTTTCTCAAATGTAAGCAAGACTTCCCAAATGAGTTCCCAGTTTAAAATGCTAAAACATTTTAGCTAGCTTGATAAAATGGCTATATGTATACATGTTTGTGTTTCCAATCCTTGCTGAATATAAAGTTGATAGACAAGAAAAATCCTTTTAAACTTTACAAATATAAGCTTTTATTTGCTCAAAGCCAGAAAAATACCCCATAATAATACATAACTAGTTCTTAATCAGGTCTTAAAATTATTTTGTATAAACAGCTGCCAAGAATAAATGAGATGTTGATAGATCTTTATAGACTAATATTTATATTACTTACATGTGCTCAATCATGAACTGTGAGGAAATGGAAAAATAAACATCCCACTGCCCTAAAACCTTATAAATGACTGATTATTATAAGTCAGTATAGACTAGTTTATTTTAACAGTAGGAAACTCTAAAATCTGGCCTGTTTGAAAACACAAAATTTGAGAAACTTTAAAAGAATTTGCCCTCTCCCAATTGTCAGTAGGAATTCACCAATTTATGGGGACGCAGCTTAGTTCCAAACAATCTTATGTTTCACATTCTTTGCTTATTCGGTTTAAAAAGACACTTTTTATAAGGAGTGCTTTCTGGCTTTTCCCCAAATCCCACCTCTATGGACTTCTTCTGCAGTGTTGGAACTTGAAAGTTACTTTACAATTAGTCTACTTCTCTTTCTTCCTCCAAACCAGTGTTCAGAGTACATTTCAGCAGGTACACCTCCTAAACCTTCATTACTCAAGATTCAAACTACCCTGAACACTGTTACAATCCTGAAAGGTCTGCACAATACTGCTGTGAACATTCTCCTCAGATCCTCCTGAATCTGAGATGATGATCATATAAACCTCTGTTTATTTCTCTGGTGATAGCACAATTCAGGCTAATAATTCTGAATCAGAAATTTTTATCTTAGCTTAAGTCTTACACCCAAGGGCAGGGGGATCACTGAAATTACTTATAGGAAACCAACTATGAAGAATGAAATGAAGAACTAGAAATACAAATGAGGTCTAAGTAAAACAGTACTAGAAATGGATAAGTTGGACTTCATAAAAATTTGAAACTTCCATACAAAAGATAATTTCAAGAGAATTAGAAGGGAAACCACAGACTAGGAGAAAATATTTGCAAAAGGTAAGGCTGATTAAAGACTGTTACCTAAAATTAGAAAGAACTCGTAGAATTCAACAATAAGAAAATGAACAAACCAATTAATAAATGGGCCAGCCTTGGCCAGGTAGCTCAGTTAGATAGAGCATTGTCCCGATACAGCAAGGTTGTGGGTTCAGTCCCAAGTCAGGGTATAGAAGAATCAACCAACAAATCCTATATAATAAAAGCCTAATATGCAAATAGACTGAACAGCAGAACAATGGGTGGAATGACCGGTCGCTATGACGCACACTGACCACTAGGGAGCAGATGCTCAACACAGGAGCTGCTCCCAGCCTGCAAGCGCCAGGCACCATCCCCTTGTCAGTTGCCCCACAGATCGGCCCTGATTGCCGACCAGGCCTAGGGACCCTACCCATGCATGAATTTCATGTGTCAGGCCTCTAGTTCATAAATAAGTGGGACAACAAATCGATGTTTCTCTCTCTCTCTCTCTCTCTCTCTCTCTCTCTCTCTCTCTCTCTCTCTTTCTCTTTCTCATCAATAAGTTTTTTAAAATGGGTCAAAGACATTAACAGATGCCTCATCAAAAAATATATAGAGGTGGCAGATAAGCATAAGAAAAGATGCTCCACATCATATGTCATCAGGGAATTGAAAATTAAAATGAGTAAGATACCACTAAACACCTGTTAGAAAGGCCAAAATCAGAACACTGACAGCAAGTGCTGGTGAGGATGTTCTGCACAATGTACCTTCCTCTCAATTTTGTTGTAAACCTAAAACTGCTCTAAAATATAAAGTCTTTGAAATAGTGGCATAAAATAATTGAAGTCTTCTTAGTCCTTAATGTTTGGTACATTTGTTAGAATGGAAGTTTCTGAAGGTCTTATTCATAAATGTGCTATCCACATCCTAACATTGTGGCTGCCATATAAGAGGAACTTAAGTGAATTGAAATTCTTGATCCGTAACAAATTCCTTTTCTAGAAAGGAAAAAATGACCAAAGTTTATGAAAATCTAACTTCCATTTTAATGCCAGATATGACCAGGTGTTCAGACTGAGCCTCTTGCCAAAAACAACTAAAACTACTTGATGAAATATAAAAAGAAACCTTTTAAAAACATTGTCGAGCTTATAAAATAGGAAAGAATGATCAGGCAAAATTGAAGTGAAAGCTGGAACCAGATAATTAATCTGAGCGTGGAAGCCAATTTCACCCTGAGGACATTTATGGAATTTGACTTTAAGTTTTCAAAATCTTGGTTTTGGATACAAAGGGTAAAATGCAGGCCTACCAGAAGCTGAAAACTTATAGGAACCACACCCCCCTCATAAGTCTGGGCTACCTGTCAGGGTAAGCAAAACATAGAGTTAAAGCTGCCCACACTGTGTCCATGCTATACCTACCCTCAGGAACTATAAGGAAGCCTGATGCCTGGGTGATGAGCAAAAGATCATTTCTAGTGCTCTCAAATGTTCAAGGACAAATGATTCTAATCTCACACACACTTTTTCAGATGATGAGAAAAAGAAACACCTCCCAGCTCAGTTTCATGCTGTCAGACCGCTGGTACAGAAAGCTGAGGAGAAAAGTCAACATATAGGTCAATATCAGTCATGAACATAGATGCCAAAATCCTAGACATTATCATAATAAATGGAATCTTCAATATATAACAAGAATAGAACACTTGGAGCAAATTAATTTACCATTAGAAACTCAGCTAATGGAAATTATTGCATTATTATAAGATGGCAAAGTAATATAATAATTTTAATGAAAGAAAGCATTGGGTAAAATTTAACATACATGCAAGATTAAACTAAAGAAAAAATAGTGTACACTTAAGTTTTTGTTAAGGGGTAGCTATCTTAGTAAGTATTCTTTCCACATTAAAATTTTAAGATCCTGTTGCAACCTAGAAGTAGAAAGGACATATTTTAATTTACTAAAGAGTAACACTTTGAAAGTTTTCCATTGAGATAAGGATGCTCTTTCAACATTGTATTGCTTGCCCTCATCTCCACAGAAGAGCCTTAAGGTAAAACATTTAAGAAAACCAATAAATGGAGAGATACATTTTTATGTATTAAAAAAGCCAATGTTGTCAATATATCAATGCTACCCAAATTGTTTTATAGAGTCAATAGAATCCTAATCCAAACCCCAAAACTATTTTTGTGAAATATGAAAAGTTGATTTTGAAATTTATATGGAGGAGAAAAGTGGTAAGGAGAGTCAAGACTATCTTAGAGAAAAAACAAGGTATAAAAATTGCCTGACTGGGTATTAAAATTTATTGCAAACCAATTAAAATCCAAAATATGTTGAATTGGTGCTTAGATAGAAAGTAGACCAAAAAGAATAGAATAGAATAGAATAGAATAGAATAGAATAGAATAGAATAGAATAGACAGAAACAGACCAATTCATATATGGGCACTCACTATATGAGAAAACAGGGCAAAGAATATTTGCTGATAAGCAGGAAAGAATGGATACCTTGATAATATTGATAGCTTAATTTGAACCCCATACATTAAAATTAAAAACAAAAATAGAAACAAGGCAAAGATATGCTTTCTCCACAGAAGAGCCTTAAGGTAAGTATCTGTAGGTCAGATACTACTCTGATTCAACATTGTTTTGTAAACCCTAGCTAGTTCAGTAAGGCAAGAAAAATAAAAGTATACAGTTTGGAAAGAAATAAAAATATAGTTATTTGTAGATGACAATGGTAAAATAAAACATGAGCCCAGCTGGCGTGGCTCAGTGGTTGAGCGTTGACTTATGAACCAGAAGGTCAAGGTTCAATTCCCAGTCAGAGCATATGCCCGGGTTACAGGATTGATCCCCAGTGTGGGGCATGCAGGAGGCATCCAATAAATGATTCTCTCTCATCATTGATATCTCTCTCTCTCTCTCTCTTTCCCCCCTTTCTCTCTGAAATCAATAAAATATATTAAAAAATAAAACATTAATACCTTAAAACAAAACAAACAACACAAAACAACTCCTGGAACCAAAAGCAAATTTAGCAAGGTCTCAGAAACAATATCAATGAACAAGTCAATTGCTTTCCTATATACCAGCCATAAACAATTTGGATTTTAAATTAAGAATTCTACACTCTTTATAAGAGCATCAAAAAATAAAGTGCTTGGGTATAAATCTAACAAAATATGTGCTGGATATGTATGTGAAAACTGCAAAACACTGATGAAAGAAACCAAAGAAGATATAAATAATTAGAGAGACAATATGAGTTCATGGATTAGAAAACTCGATATAGTTAAAATGCCACTTCTTCCCAATGTGATCTAAAGATTTAATGAAATCCCAATAAAAATCTTTATATGCTTCTTTTATAAAAAGAAATCTACAGACTTATTCTTAAATTTATATGGGAAGGCACAATTATTATAGTACCAAAACAATTCTGAAAAGAAAGAACAAAGCTGGATCAATTTTATGATCTCTCTCTATATATAAAACCCTAATATGCAAATAGACCAAATGGCCGAATAACCAAACAACCAAACAACCAGTCGCTATGACGTGCGCTGACCACCAGGGGGTGCGCGTGGAACATGGCAGGCATTGGCAGCAGGCAGAGAGAGTGGAACATAGAGGGCGTTGGCCATGGCAGGATGGTGTAACAGGTGAGCGGGGGCACTAGACCAAGGCGGGGCGCCAATCGCTGTCATTAGGGTGAGCCTCTGGTGGTTACTGAAAATTCTTTGCTCCCACATGCCACGGTCCCGCCCAGCATTCGCACCTGCTGCCACTGCTGGCCCTGCTCACACCCGCAGCTGGTGCCGGAGCTGCCACTTGCACCTGCTGCTGGTGCCTGGCATCGGTCCCAATTGTTTGGTGCCGTCAGCAGGTGGGAGCAGCAGCTGCCGGCCCCAATTGCCCCTGAGGGCTTCTCCACCTCCCCCTGTTCCTGAGGGGCAATCAGGGCAGTGCCATCAGCGGGTGCAAATGGGGTCAGCACTGTCAGCAAGTGGGAGCAGTAGTGGTGGAAGTGGGGCTGCCAGCAGACAGGGGACCAGGGGCCAAGGTAGGAGGGGCCAGGTGGGGGTGTGGGAATGGGCCAAGACCTGCCCCTGTGCCCACTGCAGCCTCACAGCCCACAGTTCCTTTCAAGGTGCATGAATTCGTGCACTGGGTCCCTAGTCTACTATAAAACTACAGTAATCAAAGCAGTGTGTTATTGGCAAAGCATAGACACAAAGTTATTTCCAGGTACCAAAATATACATTAGTTTTTTATTTTTGTCTATCAAGTTACCACAAATTGAGCAGCTTAAAACAACATCAATTTATTAGTTCACTATCTGTAGGTCAGAATTCTAGGCATAGCATGGATGGGTTCTCTGCTCAGGGTCACACAAAGGCTAAAATCAAGGTGTCAGTCAGACTGTGTTCTTATCTGGAGCTCAGTGTCCTCTTCTAAGATTATGAGGTTGAGGTGGAATTCAGTTTGTGTAGTTTAGAGTTGTGTCTCAATATCCTTATTGGATGTCAGATGGTGGCCCTTCTTAGCTCCTTGAGACTGCCTACATTCCTTCCTGTGTGTCCCCTCCATCTTCATAGCCAGCAATTGAGAATCTCTGTCTCACTTTTCAAATCTCCTTTACCAGGAAAAGCCCCATTGCTTTTAAGAGAGCAATTAATTTGGAGATAGGGCTTTTAAGGAGGTGATAATCCAGCTAAGTATTTATGCAGCTGCCATATTTCTGTTAGTTTCACAATCACATCTTTACTCCACATAGAGAGATGCATTTTATTTTAATGCCTGTATCAAATTGATAACTGGGAGTGATATTTTAGTGGAAATTTGTCCACAAACAGTTGCTCAAGGAGGTAAAAACCCATTTTTGAGTTGATGTGTGAACAGGGAAATTAACTCTGCCAACAACATGACAAGAAACACAATGCATTCTGAGCATTTTGTGAGGCAGCTGGTCTCCATTTCCCTTGTATTTGCCCTGTTGCACTGGGATCTCTGGCTGGGGACCAGTCCCTACCTCTGTTATCCTAAGGCTCCCAGTCAATCTCTGTATGGAAAAGCTGAGGACTGGAAGAGCCTGCACAACTTTCAAGGTACATCTTTCTTGCTACACACCATGTGGAGCAGAAACAGACCTCTTTGTGAGGGGGAAACCTGCCACTCTACATACGAATGAGCTATGTATCGTCAATATATGTCTTGGGAAAGAAGGAAGCCTAAACATAACCAATTTGTCACTTGGAAGGTTTCCCAAGAGGTTTAAAGCACCACCCTCAGTTTAAAGAATGCCACCTCTTCCAAATTCCCTCGAACAACTGCCAGGTCAAGGAGTGCTTGGGCCTGGAGTTGCTGCTCAGAGAGAGGAACTTGAGGGGAGAGTCAGGAAATGGCAACAGGATGTGAAGCATCCTGACTGAAGGTCTGGACCAGGTTTTAGGCTTACAGTGGCTCTTGCTTACCTGGCTCTGAATTATCTATTCTGTTTATTTCCATTGATCAAATAATGGCATCCTCTCAAAAATTCATTTCATCTGTGATGCTCTGTGATCATAGAAGAGCAGAAGTATTGTGCCATAGATCTTCATTCATCTCAGAGGCGGAGCACACCAACATTTTCACAGAGTAAATGAAGAACAGGCATTAAAACCAGAGGAGATTCTCTTATAAATGACTGTGCCATCTTCCGGAACGTTGCCAAAGTGTAGATTGAGTATAAATGTCCTTGGGTGGAGTAAATAATTCATTAGGCAGGAAATGAGAATCAGCCATTTTACTATTAGAAACATAGTAAGATTCTCTTTTTTCTAATTATAAGAAAGCTTTTCATGACAGATGAAAATCAGCCATCGGATCAAATGCCTTTTCTGCCTTTCAAAACAGCACAGAGCAAATGCATTTTCCCTTCCTCCTCTTCATAAATGTGAATTCTCATTACACAGATTTTATTGCTGGTAGAGAGAAACTATGACTCTGGCTCCAGAGTGAGCAGCACACTTCATTAGAAGTATAGCATATTAAGGTACATAATATATATATTTTATATGTACCAAATATATAGTGTAGCATATATAGTAGATCCTCTGACCTTAAATACAACAACTTAACCACTTCTATCAATATTTTTAAAAGTATTTCAAAAATTAATACTTCAAGGATGGGATTTAATCCACTACAATGGAGGATATATTTTCAAAGTACCTAAACTGGAAAATTGTATTTGAGCAGCATCAATCTTCTGAAACCTTTCCCCATTCTTTCCAACCAAAAAAAACCAAAAACCAAAAAAACAAACAAACAGTAGTTTTTCTAAAATTTCCAGAGATAAATTACATGTGCATGCACTCACATACACACACACACACACACACCTGTATATGCTATATTGTATTAACACTTTTAAAATTTAATTAATGACCAGAAGTGAAAGATAAGTTAATTAATAATTGGTTAGCATTCTTTTTTATTCCATTGATTTTTTTATATTTATCTTTATCATTGAGAGTATTACAGATAACCCCCTTTTATCACTCCACTGAGCCCCCTCCACTCCGCTCCTGTACCCTATCCAAGCCTTCATCACACTATTGTCTGAACATGGGCTATGCCAGTGGTTGGCAAACTGCGGCTCGAGAGCCGCATGTGGCTCGCGAGCCACGGTTTGCCACTCTGTTGACTAATGAGTTTGTCGACCACTGGGCTATGCATATATGCATATAAGTTCATTGGTTAATCTCTATCCACTCCCTCACTTCCCTCAGAAATATGTCAGTCTGTTGCATGCTTCAATGTTTCTGGATCTGTTCTGTTCATCAGTTTATCTTTCATCCTATATAATAAAATTGCAATATGCAAACCAACTGAACGGTGGAACAACCAGTCGCTATGACATTCACTGACCACCAGGGGGAAGACGCTCAACACAGGATCTTCCCCCTGGTGGTCAGTGTGCTCCCACAGGGGGGATGCCACTCATCCAGAAGCCAGGTGAGCCCAGTGGTGGTGGCAGGAGCCTCTCCTGCTTCCACTGCAGGGGGATGGTAAGAAGCAAGGGGTCCCAGACTGTGAGAGTCCTGGACTGCTAGAAGGATGTCTGCCTGCCGGTTTAGGCCCAATCCTCAGGGGGGATCAGGCCTAAGCCAGCAGGCAGACATTCCCCGAGCAGTCCCAGACTGCAAGAGGGTGCAGGCCAGGCTGAGGAACACCCAGTGCATGATCTCGTGCACCGGGCCTCTAGTTGTTTAATAACATGCTGTTTAGCTTCCATGTGTTTGAATGTTTATATTGTAGTTGATTTCTAGTTTCATGCTATTGTTATCAGAGAAGACACTTGAAATGATTTCAATTTTCTTGAACTTGTAGAGACTGAGCTTGTGTCCTAACATGTGGTCTATCTTTGAGAATGTCCCATGTGCACTGAGAAGAATATATATTCTGCAACTTTGGGGTAAAATGTTCTGTAAGTGTCAATTAAATCTTTTTTATCTAGTGTCATTTAGGGTCACTGTTTCCTTGTTGATATTTTTTATCCAAATATCTATACAGTCATGTCAGTGGAGTTTTAAAGTCCCTTACTATGATTGTACTGCTGTCAGTCTCTTCCCCAAATCTTCCAGAAGTTTTTTTTTATTTTTTATTTTGTTTTGTTTTGTTTATAATATACTTGGATGCTTCTGTATTGGGTGCATATATGCTTATCATGGTCATATCCTCTTGTTGTATTGATATCTTTTGTACTATGAAGTGGCCTCCATTGTCTCTTGTTATGGCCTTCATTTTGAAGTTTATTTTGTAAAATATGAAAATTGCTACCCCAAATTTTTTTCATTTCTATTTGCATGGAAAAATTTTTCGATCCCTTCACTTTCATCCTTTGTGAGTCTTTTGTTCTGAGGTGCATCTCCTGTAGACAGTATCCTATCTAATAAAAGAGTAATATGCAAATTGACCATATCTCTGCTACACCCACAAGCCACGCCCACCAGCCAATCAAGAGCGAGTATGCAAATTAACCCAACCAAGATGGCTGTGGCCACGGAGAGAGCAGGAGGCTTGGGTTTCCCTGGCAATGGAAGAAGCCAAGCTTTCCACCTGCCCTGGCCTGCCTTGGCCTCTGTTTAAGGCTACAAAGTTTCAATTATAGAAGATAAATAAATACCAACAAAAATGGCAGCAGCCATGGAGCTGGAGAGAGCAGGAGGCTTGAGTTGCCCCCGGCGATGGAGGAAGCCAAGCTCCCACAGCCCTGGCCTGCCTTGGCCTCTGCTTAAGGCTACAAAGTTTCAATTATAGAAGATAAATAAATCCCAACAAAAATGGCTGTGGCCACGGAGTAAGCAGGAGGCTTGGATCCGTGGAAGGCTACAAAGTTTCAATTATAGAAGACATATAAATCCCAGATACCAGGGCCTCTGCTTGGGTCGCCGGGGGGCATGGCCGGCCTGCAAACCACCACAGGCCCCTCGCCCAGGCTGCCCCACATCTCAAGGGAACCCCCACCCTGACCCGGGACACCCTTCAGGGCAAACCAGACAGCTCCCACCCATGCACCAGGCCTCTATCCTATCCAATCCTATCTAATAAAAGAATAATATGCAAATTGACCATCACTCCAACACACAAGATGGCTGCCCCCATGTGGTCAAAGATGACTGCCCCCATGTGGACACAAGATGGCCACCACAAGATGGCCTGCAGGGTAGGGCAGTTGGGAGGGACCAGGCCTGCAAGGGAGGGCAGTTGGGGGTTATCAAGCCTGTAGGGGAGGGCAGTTAGGGGTGACCAGACCAGCAGAGGAGGGAAGTCTGGGGCAACCAGGCCTTCAGGGAAGGGCAGCTGGGGGGGACCCAGGTCTGCAGGGGAGAGCAGTTGGGAGGGACCAGGCCTGCAGGGGAGGGCAGTTAGGGGTGACCAGGCCTGCAGGGGAGGGTAGTTAGGGGCAAACAGGCTGGCAGGGGAGCAGTTAGGCATCAATCAGGCTGGCAGTGGAGTGGTTAGGGGGTGATCAGGCTGGCAGGCAGAAGAGGTTAGGGGCAATCATGAAGGCAGGCAGGCAAGCAGTTGGGAGCCAGCAGTCCTGGATTGTGAGAGGGATGTCCGACTGCCCATTTAGGCCCGATCCCAGTAACAGGCAGTGGGACATCCCTCGAGGGGTCCCAGATTAGAGAGGGTGCAGGCTGGGCTAAGGGACACACCCCCCATGCACGAATTTCATGCACTGGGCCACTAATATATATATATATATATATATATATATATATATATATATATATATATATATATATAGTGTGTGTGTGTGTGTGTGTGTGTTTTATTCATTCAGCTATTGTGTGTCTTTTTTATTGGAGCATTTAAGCCATTTACATGTAAGGTTACTATTGATAGGTATTTATATGTTGCCATTTTTACTCTTTATATCTGTGTTATCTCTCTCTATTTCTTTTTCTTACAACCATCCCTATAGCATTTCTTGCATTGCTGGTTTTGTGGTGATAAACTCTTTTAGCCTTTTATGTCTGCAATCTATTTATTTCACCCTTGATTTTGAGTGAAAGTCGTGCTGGATAGAGTAGTCTTAGATTCAGTCCCTTGCTTTTCATTACTTTGCATACTTCATGCCTGTCCCTTCTGGCCTGAAGTGTTTCTATTGATAAATCAGCTGACAGTCTAATAGGAGCCCCCTTGTAATTCACTTTCAGTCTCTTTTTTGCAGCCTTTAAAATTCTTTGTCTTTAACGTTTGCCATTTTCATCATGATGTGTCTAGGTGTGGCTCTTTTGGGGTTCATCTTGATTGGAACTATGTGTCTCCTGAACTTTAGTGACTTTTTTCTATACCAGGTTAGGGAAATTTTCTGCCATTATTTCATTTAACAGGTTCTATATTCCTTGCTCAGCTTCTTGTCATTCTGGATTCCCTACTATGCAGATGTTGTTATGTTTCATGTTGTCCTAAAACTCCCTTAAACTCTCTTCCTGCCTTTTTTTCCTTTCCAATTGCTGCTTTGTATAGGGCAGGCATCCTCAAACTACGGCCCACGGGCCACATGTGGCCCGCCGAGGACATTTATCCGGCCCGCTGGGTGCCGCTGCCTGTCCTGCTTAGCAGCCGACTCATCCCGGGCCTGCAGTGTGCATAGGAATTTGTTCATAGTTTTTTTTTTTTAAACTATAGTCCGGCCCTCCAATGGTCTGAGGGACAGTGAACTGGCCCCCTGTTTAAAAAGTTTGAGGACCCCTGGTATAGGGGATTGTTTTCTACCTTGGCTTCTAATTTGCTAATTCAGTCCTCTGCTTCCTCCAGTCTATTTTTGATTTCTTCCAGGGTTTTTTTTTTTTATTTCAGCTATGACTTTCTTCATTTATGCTTAAGTCTTATACATGGTTTCTACCTCTTTTTTATGCTGGTGTAGTTCCATTAGGTTCCATAATGTCCTCATTAAGTTTTTTTGTATTTCTCACTAAGTTGTTTGAGCACCCATATAACCATTACTTTGAATTCTTTATCTGACAAATTGTTTGCCTCCATTTCATTTAGTTGTTTTTCTAGTGATTCCTCCTTTTCTTTCTTTTCTGGGTTGTTTCTTTTTCTCCCCATCTTTGCTGTCCCTTTGTATTTGTTTCTTTGTATTAGAATAAACTGCTATGCCTCCCAGTCTTCTTAGAGTGGTCTTATGTAGTAGGTGTTTTGTGAGATCCAGTTGTGCACTCTTTTAGATTTCCTGAGCTTGATGTTCTAGGAATTCCCCTTGTTTGAGTTATTTGGGTTCTTCTGTTGCAATTGGATCTTGAATGCTATGATCCCATTCATGAGTGGATTCTCCTCTCAGGCTGGCTGGCTGTGAGGCTCACCTCAGACCACATTGCACATTGTGTGAGCTGTTGTGTTGGTGCTGAAAGAAGAGAACAAAATACAGCAAAAAATAAGAAACAAAAGAAACAAAACAAAAACTTACACAAGACCCCTGCAAGAACATTAAAAGCAACCATGAAATAAGAATTAGTTAAAATAAAAGAGAGTAAGAATGGTAGAAGAAAAGAAAGAAAAAAATAGGAGAGAAAAAGGGGAATTAAAAGGAATATGAAGGGGCAGAGATGTAATAAAGAACATAAGAATAAAGAATGGGGGAAGGAAATGGTATCAAATTAAAGAGAAAGAAAAAAATTTGAAAAAGAAAAGAGAGGAGAAAGCAAATAGACACAAAATAAGAAATGGAAAAAATATGAGAAAACAGGAGAAAAAAAAAGATAGAGCAGGAAAAAAGAAGAAAAAATAGATATATGAAAGAAACAATAGAGACTAAAATAATAACAAATCAATAAAAAAGATGAATTTAAAAAGGAAAGAAAAAAAAGTGTAGTGATTGTTTCAGTAGAGTTTAGTGCCTTCCTAAATGGGATCTCCCTTTGGATCCTGTTCTTCTGATGACTATGGCTGTCTGTTCTGTCTGTCAATTCTGGGCTTCCTAGGAGGAACTTAGGTGCTTACCACTGCCAAGAACTGTTCTAAGCTCCAAGCGATCCACAGTTTGTGTCTCTCTCCACAGGTCTTGGCTGGGCACAGGAGAGGGTAAGCTGTACCCTAAGGCTGGTTTATTAGCAGCACAGGGTCCAGGGTTGGGTCAGCAAACTTTCCCAGGTTCTCTGGGCTCTACCTCCACTCGCTTTCACCTGCCAGCCAGCTGTCAATCTTAATCACTCAAAAGTCTGTTTCTGAAAGAGCTTTAAGTGGAATCAGGAGTTAGAGTCTCTGGGTCTCCTGTGAGGAGGAGGTACTGTTTCTGGGAAAGCAATGAGTGTGTTTCCCTGTCCCAGAGCTACTTCTCTGAGAGTGACCCAGAATATGTCCCTGCTGGGTGGAGATCCTCATATGCAGTGCATTGGGATCAGCTGGATACTAGGAGTTTCTATCAACTCTCACATGGGTAGGAAGCACCAGTCAGGCTCTTGGGATAGTGAAGTGGATGGCCCCAAACCCAATTCAGTCACTGATGCTTCCTAAGACTATTCAAACTCATAGGCTTGGCCTCTGGTACTGTCTCCTCTGCAAAGGTGGAGATGCAGGGTAAATGGCAGGCAGGGCTCCTGAGGGTGTAGTGAGCTTTATCACCTAGGGCCATGGTCAGCAAACTGCGGCTCGAGCCACATGCAGCTCTTTGGCCCCTTGAGTGTGGCTCTTCCACAAAATACCACGGCCTGGGCGAGTCTATTTTGAAGAAGTGGCATTAGAAGAAGTTTAAGTTTAAAAAATTTGGCTCTCCAAAGAAATTTCAATCGTTGTACTGTTGCTGTTTGGCTCTTTTGACTAACGAGTTTGCCGACCACTGACCTAGGGTGTTTGTTTTTTATTTTTTTCCTTTTCCAGAGCTGTGGCTTCTGGGAGGGGCTAGTACCTCTTAGGAAAAATGGCCATTTTGACTTCAGCAGTACTATCGAATGCAGGGATCCCCACTGCTGCTTTTCCACATCACCATCTCTTTAGTCACCTTGAGTCCTCACTGCCCCCCCTCCTCCACCAAAGCCTTTGGTGAGTAGCTGTAAACAAATTTCCTGTGCTCTGGGTGTTCTTTTTTAAACAAACAAACAAACAACAACAACAAACCCTTGTGTCTGTAACTTTAACTCTGTCTGGCTCCAAACTCCTAGGTGGCCAGCAGTGCTGCCACCTTTCACCGCTGAATGTTACATGGTTCCACTAGTCTCAGCTCCGGTGCTTCAGGCTGTGGAGACAATCCTGGGTTTTGGGCTTCTATCTTCTGAGGGAGCCGACCCTCCTGTAGCCAAGAGCTCCATCCTTTAGGCCTGCTGCGCCTGGAAGCTGGGTCAGCCCCTCTCTTGACCTCACCATTCCTACAGGTCTCCAGGTGTTTTCTGTCCTTCCTTGATATAAGTCTCCTCCTCAGATAGACCTGGAGTTTGTATCAGCTCTCATATGGGTATGAAGCAGGGTTGGGTCAGCAAACTTTCCCAGGTTCTCTGGGCTCTGCCTCCACCCGCCTTCACCTGCCAGCCAGCTGTCAATCTTATTCACTCAAAAGTCTGTTTCTGAAAGAGCTTTAGGTGGAATCAGGAGTATAGAGTCTCTGGGTCTCCTGTGACCTCAGTTGGTAATTCTGGGTGTATGTTTCCCACTTTAGTTTTATTTCATCTGGCCAGTCTGGCCCTGGGAGGAGGTGCAAGAAAGGTATGCCTATTCAGCCTCCATCTTCTCTCCTCCCTGGTTATTATTCTTTTAGCTTTGATTGGGAAGAAAGGAGAATGAGAGAGAGAGAGAGAGTTGGGTCAGCAAACTTTCCCAGGTTCTCTGGGCTCTGCCTTCACCTGCCAGCCAGCTGTCAATCTTAATCACTCAAAAGTCTGTTTCTGAAAGAGCTTTAGGTGGAATCAGGAGTATAGAGTCTCTGGGTCTCCTGTGACCTCAGTTGGTAATTCTGGGTGTATGTTTCCTTGGGATGAAGACTACCACAGTTAGTGTTGCTGATAGTCCTGCATGAGAGACTTCCGGGGAAATGGGGCTGGAAAAGTCCTGAGGGGGCAGCACTGCCTCCACTGAGTCACCACTATACATAATCCAGGTGCATATGGTTTACAGCAGAATCCTGGAATCATATTATGACAAAAATAGAATGGTGTCTGTCTTTGGATTTTGTGATTTTACATTCCTGTGGGCTTTTCTGCAGATTCCACAATGTGGAAATTATTCATATATTAAATACCTTTAAAATAATCGTTCAGGTTCTTTTGATCATATCTACAACTCTTCTTGGATCCAAAAAAACTCACCTTTCAGTGAGTTACTCCTCAGAATTATTAGTACCTTAAAAATAACAATTATTAACTTTCCATGATTATATAAACAATGTTATTAGGGAATTTAAGCTAGGAAAGCAAAAAAAATTTAAATGATGTACCTACTAGTATAACTCCACTACTCCCTTATCCATTGTTAATCATTGTTAATCTTTTTGTGTACTTTAATCTTTTAATTATAGTATTAATGTTAATAATAATAATAATAATAATAATAATAATAATGGTTAAGTGCTTTCTTCATGCCATACCGGTTTTAAGTATTAAATGTATGAATTAATTTACTCTTCACCCAACCCCATGTGTAGGTGTATTATCTCCATTGTACAAGTGGGGAAGCAGAAATACTAGGTAACACGGGAAATGAAGTATTGTGTATACAGTGGAGAAACTCCTGTATCCTGTATACTGCCCTGATGTGCTTCATAAACATAGGGTGGGACTATAAAGGTGTTGTCCTTTTGTCTGACTTTTTGTGAGGTGCTTCTGCCTCAGTGCTTCTTCAGATCTGCCCATAAAAAGGCTGCTGGAGGGGGTTTATAAGCTGTCACTTCATGGAATATTGAAGACTTCAGGAGTCCAAAATTGCCTTACCATCCCTTTCTATATCTCAGCATCCCTTCCTTAATGACTCAGGTAAGCTGGATGTGAAGAGGAGCGGGGTTGAACAGCTATCTGTGAAGGATTAGAGTTAAGGTCTATGAGGGCTTTATTTGTAAAAAGCAAACTAGCCTTATATTTTTAAAAATCTGGCATGCAAAATAGGAAACAAGAGAAGTCAACTCATTTATAAAATTCAAAAGTAGGGATCTCAAAGCTAGGCAAACCCTTGTCACATCAGATACAAGGATTAAAGAGGTAATATATTTGACAGACCTGGGTATGAGGCTAATGTCACCAGCCTTGGTCAAGATCTTAATCAAGATGGGACTGAGGCTACAATTTGAGCAATCTCAGTGAGTAGGGAGGACACTCACTATTAAACTGAGGAGCACACAGTGAATAGAATGATGATTGGTCAATACTTATTCATTGGTAACCCAAATGAATACAAGCAATTTAATCACAATGAACACCTCATTAATTTTTGGTGACTTAAAAAGTTTCTTCAGGGAACTTTTCATTCTTTCTGTTTTCCACTTAGAGTTCACATTTTATCTTTTGGCACATCATGCTTGGGAATCTCCAAATGTTTCTCTTTGGAAATAATTTGAGTGGCTCTGGACAGATGGGAAAATGGACCATCTGGTGTTATCACCAAATGTAATGCAAGGCTCGATAACATAAGGGTGAATGGCCAACTGCCCAGATAACACCACTAATTCTTTGGATTTACTGATTTTTTTTCCCAAGAACTGCTCTTTAACATGGGAATTAATTTTCAAACAGAGAATCATTCTGATTTTCTCAAAAGAATAAAAAAAATTAAAAGAATGAAAGAAAGCAGAAAACCTTAAAATGCTGTCTTGGTTGGTTGTTTTGCATATCTCTAAATATACTTCTAGCTTCCTAGAATTATTAAAGTTGGCAACAGTGGGACCTCAAGAGGATCAAGCCTTCTAGAAAGATATGAACACTATAACCTTGAATATATATATTATGTCTTCTTATTGGGTGTATTTTTTCCCAAAGAAAGGGAATTTTTTTGCAAGGTCATCTCAGGATTATATCAGTAGAATTTCCACTAGATGCTGTACTGTACTAAAGAAAAAAATTTTCCTCCACTTTGGAACCTGATGAATACTCAAGAGATATAAAAAACAAATACTGTGTGACTCGGTTGGGCATTGTCCTGTGCCCAGGTTGTGGGCTAGATCACCAGTAGCAGGCATGTAGGAAGCAGCCATCAATGTTTCTTTCTCTCTCCTTCTAACTTTTTCTCTCTCCGAAAGTCTATAAAAATATTAAAAAAAAAATAAATAGCTATGAGTATAACAAAAAAAGAAGTCAAATGACTCTAGAAAGGATTTCAATAATGGGACTACTGTTTTCAAGTCACCTTTAGAGAACTGCTTGCACAGTGACCTATAGGCATTTTGTGTATTGAAAGAAATAGGTGTTGTAACTATAATACATTGCCAAACCTGGCATTTAAGAGATGCTCTAAGCAGGATCCCAAATAAAGACTCACCCAAGGATTTGTGG
The DNA here is from genome assembly GCF_963455305.1 of Plecotus auritus. Taxonomy (NCBI): domain Eukaryota; kingdom Metazoa; phylum Chordata; class Mammalia; order Chiroptera; family Vespertilionidae; genus Plecotus; species Plecotus auritus. Next base: position 28,067,559 of record NC_137784.1, read on the forward strand.
ACAAAGGCCACAACTTCCTTGTCCATGAATTTTGTTGACTAAAGGTTGACAGAGCAGTAATTCAAAGAGCCAATGAACAAACTATGTAATAGTTTTCTTATCTGATCTTACCACTCTTTTAGATCTATTTCTTTATATTTCTTATTTAACAAACTCATTTTTTTTTCATTTTATCATCATTTCATTATCTCACTATTTCTCTTGATATATATGCTCCCAAATTTCCTGAGTTTGACACAGACGTTTCTCCATATATGCTTTATATTTTCATTTATGTTTGACATTACCCTTGGCATGACATGGTCCCAAACATACTCCTTTTTTCATAGTTTACCTGCAGTTTACTCCCCACTAATACCCCAAAATTAATGTGTTAGGAACCATCTAGATTCATGGTTCCTAAAGAAGATTTAATTCTTATTATGTAATTCAGTAGAAATGATAAATTAAGGCTTATCTTCTAAAAATTATCTTCAACTGAGGCTGGACAAATATGATTGAGGGAGGCCAACTTTGAGGTCCAATGCCATTTATTTCAACTAGCTCTTGGAGTAGAACATGAAATGAGAAATCAGAAATTTCTAATGGCCAACAATATATGTCAGGGCATCTGCTATAGATTAAATGTTTCTGTCCACACCAAATTCATATGTTAAATCCTAAAGCCCAATGTGATGGTATTTGGAGACCCCAGAGAGCCCCTTTGCCTCTTTCCACATGTGAGGTTATAGTGAGAAGAAAGCTATCTATGAATCAAGAAGCAAGGCCACACTAAACACCAAATCTGCCAGCACAAGGATCTTGGATTTCCTAGTCTCCAGAACTGTGGGAAATAAATTTCTGTTGTTTATAAGCAACCCAGTTAATGATAGTTTTGTTATGGCATTCAGAAAAAAGTAAGACAGCATCCTTACTATTTTTTTACTAATATTTCTGCTTCAATTATGCATGTTAGGTGTGTGTGGTTTATGTTGATATGATGAGTTGCAGAAATCACAGATAAGATTATCTTTTTGTAATTTCCTCATTATTAACAGAGTTAAATTCACTTTTTCTTTTTGAATTATTTATTGTTTAAAGTATTATATATGGTATTACATATGTCTTCTTTTTCCCCCATTTACCTCTCCCCAACCAACCCCACCCCCAGCACATTCCCTCAGCAACCCCCTAGTGTCTGTGTCCACTGGTTATGCTTATATGCATGCATACAAGTCCTTTCATTGATCTCTTAGCCCCCCTCCACCTTACCCAGCCTTCCCTCTGAGGTTTGATGGTCTGTTCAATGCTTCTCTGTCTCTGGATCTATTTTTGTTCTTCAGTTTATGTTCATTATATTCCACAAATGAGTGAGATCATGTGATATTTATCTTTCTATGCCTGGCTTATTTCGCTTTACATAATGCTCTCCATGTCTATCCATGCTGTTGCGAATGGTAGGAGTTCCTTCTTTTTTACAGCAGCGTAGTATTCCATTGTGTAGAAGTACCACAGTTTTTTAATCCACTCATCTGTTAATGGGCACCTAGGCTGTTTCCAAATCTTACCTATTGTAAATTGCATTGCTATGAACATAGGGGTACATATGTCCATTCTGATTGGTGTTTCTGATTTCTTGGGATATAGTCCTAGAAGTGTGATTACTGGGTCAAATGGGAGTTCATTTTTAATTTTTTGAGGAAACTCCATACTGTTTTCCACAGTGTTTTCATGCACCAGTCTGCATTTCCACCAGCAGTGCACAACAGTTCCTTTTTCTCCACATCCTTGCCAGCACTTGTTGTGTGTTGATTTGTTGATGATAGCCATTCTGACAGGTGTGCGATAGTACCTCATTGTTGTTTTGATTTGCATCTCTCAGATGATTAGTGACTTGGAGAATGTTTTTATATGTCTTGTGACCCTCTGTATGTTCACTTTTGAAAAGTGTCTATTTAAGCCCTTTGCCCATTTTTTGATTGGATTGTTTATCTTGCTTTTGTTAAGATGCATGAGTTCTCTATAAATTTTGGAGATTAGGCCCTTATCGGATATAACATTGGCAAATATGTTCTCCTATGCAGTGGGCTTTCTTGTTGTTTTATTGATGGTTTCTTTTGCTGTGCAGAAGCTTTTTATTTTGATGTAGTCCCATTTGTTCATTTTCTCCTTAGTTTGCATTGCCCTAGGAGCTGTATTAGTAAAGATATTGCTACGACATATGTGTGGTAGTTTGCTGCCTATGTATTCTGCTAAGATTTTTATGGTTTCCCATCTTATGTTTAAGTCCTTTATCCATTCTGAGTTTATTTTTGTATATGTTAGTCTAGTTTCATTTTTTGCATTTATCTGTCCAATTTTCCCAGCACCATTTATTGAAAAGACTGTCCTGACTCCATTGTAAGCTCTTGCCTCATTTGTGAAATATTGAGCATAACGGCCTGGGTTGATTCCTGGGTTCTCTGTTCTATTCCATTGGTCGATATGTCTGTTCTTGTGCCAGTACCAGGCAGTTTTGAGAACAGTGGCTTTGTACTATAGCCTGATATCTGCTCTTTTGCTCCCTCCAACTTTGTTCTTCTTTCTCAAGATTCCTGTGGCTATTCGGGGTCTTTTTTTATTCCAGATGAAATTTTTGGAGTCTGTTCTAGGTCTGTGAAATATGCCATTGGTATCTTAATGGGAATTTCATTAAATCTGTAGATTCCTTTGGGTAGTATGGAAATTTTAATGATGTTGATTCTACTAATCCATGAACACAATATATACCTCACTTGTTTATGTCTGCCTCTATCTCTTTTTTTCAACGCCCTGTGGTAGTTTTCCAAGTACAGGTCTTTTACCTCCTTAATTAAGTTTATTCCTAGGTATCTTAATTTTTTTGGTGCAATGCTAAATGGCATTGTTGGGTTTTTCCATTTTTGTTTTTTTTATTTTGTTTTATTTGTTTTGTTTTGTTTCTCTTTCTGTGAGTTCATTATTGGTGTATTAAAAAGCCATAGATTTCTGGGTGTCAATTTTGTATCCTGCTTCATTGCCAAATTCATTTAGTAAATCTAGTAGTTGTTTTTTTGTTTTTTTTTTATGGAGTCTTTATGGGTTTTCTATGTACAATATCATGTCATCTGCGAATAATGAGTTTTCTTCTTTTGCAATTTGGATGCATTTTATTTCTTCTTCTTGTCTGATCACTAGGGCTAGCACTTCCAGTTCTATGCCAAACAGGATGAGAGTGGGCATCCCTGTCTTGTTCTTGTTCTTAGGGGAAATAGTTTTAGTTTTTGCCCATTGACTATGATGTTGGCTGTAGGTTTGTCATTTAAGGCTTTTATTATATCGAGGTATGATCACTCTATTCCCACTTTGCTGAGAGTTTTGTCGAGAAAAGGTGTTAGCCCTAGCTTGTTTGGCTCAGTGGATAGAGTGTTGGCCTGTGGACTGAAGGGTTCCAGGTTCAATTCTGGTCAAGGACACATGCTTGTGTTGCGGGCTCGGTCCAATGTGCAGGAAGCAGCCAATCAATGATTCCCCTCCTCATTGATGTTTCTATCTCCCTCTTCCTCTCCCTCCCTCTCTGAAATCAATAAAAATGTATTTTTAAAAAAAGAAAGAGTGCTTGATTTTATCAAATGCTTTTTCTGCATCAATTGATATTATGTGATTTTTATCTCTCAATTTTTTGTGTGTGAAGTATCACATTTATTGATTTGTGGATATTGTACCATCCATGCCTCCCCAGAATAAATCCCACTTGGTCATGGTGTATGATCTTTCTAATGTAATGCTGGATCCAATATGCTAGGATTTTGTTGAGGATTTTAATATCTATGTTCATCAGAGATATTGGCCTGTAATTCTCTTTATTTGTAGTGTCTTTATATAGTTTTGGGATTAGGGTAATGCTGGCTTCATAGAAAGAGCTTGGAAGTTTTCCTTCCTCTTGAATTTTTTTTTGGGATAGTCTGAGGAGGATAGGTTTTAGTTCTTCTTTGAATGATTGGTAGAACTCCCCTGTAAAGCTGTTCGGACCAGGGCTTTTGTTTGCTGAAAGATTTATTATCGCTGTTTCAATTTCTTCGGTAATTATCAGCCTATTCAGGTTATTTTATTTTTCTTGGTTGAGTTTTGGGAGCTAGTATTTTTCTAAGAATATGTTCATTTCATCTAGGTTGTCCATTTCATTGGAATAGAGTTGTTCCTAGTATTTTTTCATAATTCTTTGTATTTCTGTGGGAGCAGTTGTTACTTCACCTCTTTCATTTCTGATTTTGTTTATTTGGGTCCTCTCTCTTCTTGGTGAGCCTGGCCAGAGGTTCATCAATCTTGTTTATCCTTTCAAAGAACCAGCTCTTGTGTTTTTATTTTGTTTTTGTTTTTTAATTTTTGTGTTGTTTTTTTGGTCTCTATGTTGTTTATCTCCACTCTGATCTTTATTATTTCCTTCCTTCTGCTTATGCTGGGCTTTCCTTGTTGCTCTCTTTCTAACACTTTGAGCTGTAGAGTTAGATAATTTATCACTAGTTTTTCTTGTTTTTTGATATAGGCCTGTAATGCTATAAACTTCCCACTCAGGACTGCTTTCACTGTGTCCCATAGATTTTGGATTGTTGTGTTTTCATTTTCATTTGTTTCCAGGATGTTATTTATTTATTTTTTTATCTTTTTGGTAACCCAATCATTTTTTAATAGCATGCTATATAGCCTTCAAGTGTTTGAGTTTTTGTGATTCTTTTTATTGTTGTTTATTTCTAATACTAGAGGCTCAGTGCATGAAATTCGTGCATGAGTATGGTCCCTAGGCCTGCCCAGCAATCAGGGCCGATTGGGGCCTTCCGGCTGCTGGCCAGGGACTCTCTTCCCTGGCTGCTGCCTGTTGGCTGGGGCCTCCCTTCCCCAGCTGTTGTCAGGGGCCTTTCTTCATTCCACACCACCCTATGGTGGTCAACACATGTCAAAGCAAGTGATTGAACTCCTGGTCAAACTCCTGAGGGGACACTTTGCATATTAGCCTTTCATATATATATATATATATATATATATATATATATATATATATATATATATATATAATGCCATTGAGATCTGAGAAGATGCTTGGTATGATTTAAATCTTCTTGAATTTGAAGAGACTGTGTTCCAATATGTGTTCTATCTTTGAAAATGTCCCATGTTCACTTGAGAAGAATGGATATTCTGTAGCTTTGAGGTGAAATGTTCTGATGATGTCAATTAAGTCTATCTAATCTAGTCAGTCGTTTAGGATTGCTGTTTCTTTGCTGATTTTTTGTCTAGATGATTTATCCAGTGATGTCAATGGGTTATTAAGGTCCCTTACTATGATTGTATTGCTCTCAAACTCTACCTTGGTATCTTCCAGAAGGTTTTTTTTTAATGTATTTGGGTGCTTCTGCATTGGGTGCATATATGATTACCAAAATTATATCCTCTTGTATCAATCCCATTAGTATTATGTAGTGGCCTTCCTTATCTCTTATTATGGCCTTCACTTTTAGGTCTATTTTGTCAGCTAGAAGTATTGCTATCCCAGCTTTTTTTTTTTTTTTTTTTTTTTTCATTTCCATTTGCCTGAGACATATTGTCCCATCCCTTAATTTTCAGTCCGTGTGAGTGCCTTGTTCTGAGGTGGGTCTCTTGTAGACAGCACATATATGGGTCATGTTTTCTTACCCATTCATCCACTCTGTGTCTTTTGATTGGAGCATTTAGTCCATGTACGTTTAAGTTTATTATTGATAGGTACTTGTTTGTAGCCATTTTTACTCTTTATGCCAGTGTTCCTTCTTCCCTTTATATTTCTTCTTTTTCATCAGTCTCTAGCATTTCTTGCATTGCTGGCTTGATAGTGACAAACTCCCTTAGGGTTATTTTTTTGTCTGTGAATCTCATGATTTCCCCTTCACTTTTGAATGATAGCTTTTCTGGATAGGATATTCTTGGATTCAGTCCCTTACTTTGCATCACTTTGTATACTTCATTCCATTCCCTTCTGTCCTGATGTGTTTATGTTGAGATATCATTTGGTAATCTAATGGGAGATCATTCATAGGTAACTGTCTGTCTCTCTCCTGCAGCCTTTAAGATTCTCTCTTTTTCGTTAACATTTGCCATTGAAATTATGATTTGTCTTGGTGTAGGTCTTTTTGGGTTCATTTTGTTTGGGACTCCCTGTGCTTATGTGACTTTTTCTTCCCCAAATCAGGGAAGTTTTCTGTCATTATTTCTTCAAATAGGTTTTCTAAAACTTGCTCCTCTTCTTGTCCTTCTGTCACCCCTATTATACGTATGTTACATCATTTCGTGTTGTCCTATAGCTCCCTTAGGCTTTCCTCCTGCTTTCTAATTTTTTTCTCCAATTGCTATTCAGATTGGTCATGTTTCTCTGCCCTATCTTCTAACTCACTAATTCGGTCATCTGCTTCTTCTAGTCTACTGTTGAAAACTTCCATCATTTTTTATTTTTATTTTAGGCATATCATTCTTGATTTCCCCTTAATTCTTCCATAAGTTGTTGATTTTCTCATCCATTTGGTTTATGAACTGTATGACCCTTACTCTGAATTCCTTTTCTGACATATGGCATGCCTCTGTTTCATGTAGTTCATTTCTAAGGATTCTTTCCTTTGGAGGTTGTTTCTTCCTTTCCCCATTTTTGCTATTATTGAAGGGTCCAGGTGACAACTTACATGGGGCCTGTGGCTGAAGTGGAGGGTTGGTGGGAGGGTCATGTACCCTGAGAGTCACTGGAGAACCCAGGTGCCAGGATGGCTTGTGGCCATGGTGGTGGATTGGTGTGATCATCTCATGCCCCAAGAGTCATGGGAGAGCCCAGGCACCAGGACACGCAGAGCCTGTGCTGTGGTGGCAGGTCAGAGGGAGCACTGCACGCTCTGAGAGTCATGGCTGTGGCAACAGTCTGATGAGGGAAGGGAGCACACTCCAGAACTCACAAGAGCCTGTGGCCAGGGAGGCTGGAGTTGCAGTGTCCATAGGTCTGCAGCTGTGGTGGCAGGTCTTTGGCCACAGTGACTCTAGGGTCCCTGGTGGTGTCTGAGGCCAGTCTGGGTGATGGTGAAGCTGGAGTCCTAGTCACAGCAGCTCTCCCCTTCAAGATGACATGGTTTCTGTGCCAGCGCCATCTTCCCAGGAGTGCTTGCAGCATTAGTGGGGGCTCCCCATCTAAGAGACCCCTGTCGACCAGCCCCCTGCAGGATCTAACTGTCCCTCCATCACACACACACACACACACACACACACACACACACACACCACATGTCCACTCACTTCCCTTTTGCTCCTTCACTTACACTCTCCCTCACTGCCATCCTGCCACCACCATCTTGACTTGCCTGAGAAATATTCTTCTAAATTCACTTTTTAAAAAATGTTTGTATCTAGCTAAGTGTTGCAAATAACATAAGTCATTGGTTGTAGTAACCATGTTTGATACATAACTACCTGTTCCCTGAGTCATTCTGAGGAAGGGCAATCTCAGGCAAGCCTATCTTTCCCTTAAGACAGAATTGCACCATCCCCAACCCAGCCCACCAACCCCAACCCTGAGAGATGTCAGCTTGCACTCTATCTATGAGTCTAACTCAATTTTGCTTGTTAGTTCACTTTGTTCATTAGATTCTACGTATGAATGAAATCATATGGCATTTGTCTTTATCTGACTGGCTTATTTCACATACCATAATGCTCTCCTGGTTCATCCTTGCTGTCACAAAGGGTAAGATTTGCTTTTTATGGCTCAGGAGGGATTGAGAAAATAAATAGAGAGAGAAAAAAAACCTCATGGACACAAACAACTTTATGGTGATTGCCAGATGGGGGGAATGGGGGAAAGTAGATGAGGGAGGGGGTAAATGGTGATAAAAAGAGACTTGACTTGGGTGGTGAATGCACAATACAGTGTATTGATTATGTGTTGTGGAGTTGTGTACCTTAAACCTGTATAATTTTGTTAACCAGTGTCACCCCAATAAATTCAACAAAAAGGGAAAAACAAAATTGAATTGTAAATTCAGGCTTCTTGGTCACATATATATGGATAACATGGTATATGCTTCACTCTTTGCTAATTTTTTTTTAATCTACTAATACCCAAAGGTCAGTCATACATTCATTTCTTTTCAAATACAGAAGGTTTTAGTATACACTGAGTGGCCAGATTATTATAATCTCTGAATGCATAATAATCTGGCCACTCAGTGTACTTCTCTTGAGTACCTCATTTATTTGATATCAAAGATACTATAAATCGTGCACCTGATCAGTTTCCCCCTTTGCACTGGCTGATAGAAAGCTAAGGGCAAATAGGTGGTTGGTCTCCAGCAAAAGTCTAGAATACTTTTGGTACCCATTTGAGATACAAATACACTGAGTGGCCAGAGTGTTATGTGTTCAGAGATCATAATAATCTGGCTACTAAGTGTATATTGCATGTATGTGGAAAGATTATTTACATCTTTGGTTTGAACAGTTTGAATCCTTGCAGTATTTTCTCCACTTTTCACATTCCATACACATTTAAAATTCCAAGTTATTCCTTTTTTTATTTAATCAAATGAAGGCAGGTTGCAAATGTCTTCAATGTGTCAAAATACTCAGTAGCCAACTCCACTTATTGGATGTTGTACTTTCAGGAGTGTGAATACAATGAAATTCATAATTACTTTTGCAAAATATTCTGATTTTCATATATTCAGTAAGTATTTCTTGAATGCCTCTTCTACACAGGAACCTATTCTAAGTGATAATCCTATTATTGTGTCTGGCTATATGATGGCAGATTAATTATTGGCTTTTTATTTCATACAAAAGAGTACCAAGAGGCATTTGTCATCATTATTAGCTACAGAAGCATAGGTAGAGAAGTAGTTGTGGAACCGTTTATTCCCGTTAAAATTGCAAGTGAGGCTTTGTTCTTTTGCACTTAGATTGGGTAGATAATATTTCTTTTGAGTAGTAGGCAGCTGTACTCTATTATCCTCTCTCATTTTCTTCCTGAACCCTACACCTTTAAGTAAACATCAGTGGTAAGAAATAGTGGGCTCTGTGGAGAATGCAGTGTGGTAGGGTGAACCGAGGTCCCTCTGCCTCTCTTAGACACATTGGATATAGAGATCAGAGAGAAGCAATCTGGGCATTGTGCCCTTCATTAATAGTTAATACAAGATAGCTTATAACATCACCAGGTCAGGGAAAGGAGAAACACTCAATATAAGGAGATACTATGTAGTTAGGAATCAGGTCAAAGTCAAAGTAGATAAAGAAGAGGAATGTCTTTTGTGGTCCTGTTGGGAATATTTGAAAGGAAACTGTCTCCTGCAAGTTGAGATAGGAATGATTGCAGACATTTTAAGGAAAAAGAAACCGAGTAGAAGCCTTTCACTGTTCCAAACCTTATTTTTGGTACCAAAGGAATCCCCTCACCACTACCCCTTGGGACAGAACCAACAGTAACTGGGCAAGTCACATGCCATTTACTTTTATTAAAACCAAAAGTGTCACATTTGGAAATTTTAATGGGCCAAGTTGATTTCCTTACCAGTGGTCGGCAAACTGCGGCTCGCGAGCCACATGTGGCTGGCGAGCCGCCGTTTGCCGACCACTGCCTTAGGCAGACGTAATAGCCTGGAATACTCCGGAAAGTGAAAGCATAGAAAGCCAATTAATGAATGAGAGAGGACAGGAGAAAGGAGTTGGAGTGAGCAAATAGGAGCATCCAGAAGGATCATGCATAAGCTGGAGGATGCATAAGGCATATCCCTGGAGGACCCTCTCCTCCACGCCCATCCTTCACCCATGGCTCCTGATGACTCAGGCAGTATGTCGCGTCTCTACGGTACCTGGAATGTTGCTAGACTGCTGCATTCCTTTTCCCACTGCACCCATCCCAATCTATGCAGTTTTAAAATAATCATCTGATTCAGTTGTGACCCTCGTAAGGCTCATTTGGGTCAGCATATATTTTTATTCTGGGGAAGCAGGCCAGACAGGGTTGGAAATAGGTGGAAGGGTCTCTCCACACTTCTAGGCCATCATCCTCTGTGGTCTGCTGAGTCCCCACATTGTGAATTCCAGGAAGTAGACTAAGCCCTTCATGCTACACTAAACGATTTATTTTCAATAAACATCTTATTTTTTGTTCAACCTGACAAGTCCAGTTTTATACCAATAGTCTAAAGAGATGTCCATCTGTTGCCAACAGTTTTCTGAAAAATTCTATGCTCATTTTATGTTTCCAGAAAAATATTAGCAAATTAAGTTACAAACAAAGCAAAACATTCTAAGTGACTATCTCCTTCCCAAATGTGCATCACCTCACACACACACACACACACACACACACACACACACACACACTATCACTACTAAGAGGCCAAGTAGGCAGATCAGGCATGTGAATGTGAGTGTGAGTGAGCCAGGGCATAAACAAATACAATCATAATCAGTGACCATCTTAATGGAAGAATGCCTTCTCTAAACTTGAATGACAGCACATATTCTCACATTAGTAGTGTTCAGGCTTGACTGCCCACTAGGATCACTTGGAAGGCAGTTAAAAATCCATCTGCTAAGGCCACAACCCACACCATTAAATCATAATCCCTGGGGGTTGGGTCCAGTCGGGCATCGTTTTATAAAATCCCCTGGTGACTCCAATATGCTTCCAAGTCTGAGAATCAATGCTCTGTGCTATACTTTGCAACCTTGTCAAGGATTATCCCTTCATAATATTCTATCACAACAGTTTGTGTTTCTGTAAAAACCATAGATCTGACATCATGCAGACCTCCAAAGATGCAAACTCACTTTGATAAGACATAAATCTGTGGCAGGAATGATACTTTCCTAAGCCAGATATTTTAGTCTGGGTTGTGGTTCTAAGAGCAAATGTTCTTTATCCACACACTGCTCTCACAGGGTTGGGGCTCTGATATGATGCATTCTTCCCATGGTGCATATTAACACACATAGTAAAAGTCCACAGAGACAGGCTTCATTTGCAGGATGCCAGTAGAGTCAGGGGGAAAAAATCAATGTGGCTCACTTACTGCCAGTAGTGGGAAGCATTTAATATTTAATATTCGCTGGAGTGCAATGCTCAAATGGCATTTGCAATTGATTTGTATGCTATGGAAAGGCAGCGAAAGGCACAGCTGTCCTTTAAGAGCTCTCACAAGCCCATCAATGAGGTTTTCATATCATGTGCTATTTAGTGTTGTAACTAGCCTTAGTCTTATATTCCCAAATTCTGATGGGGTGACATATGCCACTTATTATTGAAATGTTGAAAGTTTAGTCCTGCTTTTCAAGAATCTGAGTATTTCTCCTATAAAATCTTTATTTCCCAAATATACATACTCATGAAATGTCACTAACTGAGACACTGAATTGTCACAGGTGCTCATGTTGCCAGAGTAATTTCCCAATGCTCTTTGCTCTTCCTCTTCTTATTTTTTTTTTTCTTTACTCCTTACTTATATCTTTAAGTTAGTATCAGGAAGTAAAGAAAAGAAAAGGGAAAATAAAATAGTTTCGTTTTTATTGACAGCTCTCTTGAATAGTTACCATACTAAACTGGTTTAGCACAAAGAACACTGATAGGTTACAACTTAAATTGTGCCCCAAGTCTCTAAAATTTGTATTTTAAAAAAGTCTTACACTGGTTAGTTTTAAGTAGTACATTTTTTAAATTTAATTTTATTGTTTAAAGTATTACAAATAGTAGTACATATGTCTCCTTCCCCCCCCCCATTCACCTTCCCCTGCTCTCCTCTGCCCCTTGGCACATGCCCTAACCACCCCCAGTGTCTTGCGTCCATTGGTTATGCTTATATGCATGCATACAAGTCCTTCCATTGATCTCTTACCTCACCCTGCCAACCCTCCCAGCGTTCCCGCTGTAGTTTGATGCTTCTCTGCCTCTGTATCTATTTTTGTTCATCAGTTTATAATGTTCTTTATTGTCCATAAATGAGTGAGATCAATATTTTTCTTTCACATACTGGCTTATTTCAGTTAGCATAATGCTCTCTAGTTCTATCCATGCTGTTGCAAATGGTAAGAATTCCTTATTTTTTACAATAGTGTAGTATTCCATTGTGTAGATGTACCATAGTTTTCTAATCCATTCATCTGTTGATGGGCATTTAGGCTGTTTCCAAATCTTAGCTATTGTAAATTGTGCTGCTATGAACATAGGGGTGCATATATCCTTTCTGATTGGTGTTTCTGTTTTCTTGGGATATAATCCTAGAAGTGGGATCTCTGGGTCAAAAGGCAGTTCCATTTTTAGTTTTTTGAGGAAATGCCATACTGTTTTCCACAGTAGCTGCACCTGTCTGCATTCCCACCAGCAGTGCATAAGTGTTTCTTTTTCTTCGCATCCTCTCCAGCACTTGTGGTTTGTTGATTTGTTGATGATAGCCACTCTGACAGGTGTGAGATTGTACCTCATTGTTGTTTTGATTTGCACCTCCCAGATGATTAGTGACTTTGAACATGTATTCATATGTCTCTTGGCTTTCTGAATGTCCTCTTTTGAAAAGTGTCTATTTAGGTCCTTTGCCCATTTTTTTTTTTTATTGGATTGTTTATCTTCCTTTTGTTAAGTTGTATTAGTTCCCTGTAAATGTTGGAGATTAAACCCTTATCAGAGATAAAATTGGCAAATATGTTCTCCCATGCAGTGGGCTTACTTGTTGTTTTTTTGATGGCTTCTTTTGCTGTGCAGAAGCTTTTTATTTTGATGTGGTCCCATTTGTTTATTTTCTCTTTAGTTTCCATTGCCCTAGGAGCTGTATCTGTAAAGATATTGCTACGACAAATGTCTGCTATTTTGCTGCCTATGGCTTTTTGTAAAATTTTTTATGGTTTCCCATCTTACATTTAAGTCCTTTATCCATTTTGAGTTTATTTTTGTGTATGGTGTAAGTTGGTGGTCTAGTTTCATTTTTTTGCAAGTATCTGTCCAGTTTTCCCAACAACATTTATTGAAGAGAATGTTTTGTCTCCACTGTATGCTTTTGCCTCCTTTGTCAAATATTAATTGAGCATACTGGCTTGTCTCGATTTTTGGGTTCTCTGTTCTCTTCCACTGGTCAATATGTCTGTTCTTGTGCCAGTACCAGGCAGTTTTGAGAACAGTGGCTTTGTAGTATAGCTTGATATCTGGTATTGTGATCCTCCAACATTGTTCTTCTTTCTTGAGATGGCTGCAGTTATTCAGGGTCTTTTTTTATTCCAGATGAATTTTTGGAGAATTTGTTCTAGTTCTATGAAGTATGCCGTTGGTATTTTAATGGGGCTTGCATGGAATTTATAGATTGCTTTTGGTAGTATGGACATTTTAATGATGTTGATTCTACCAATCCATGAACATGTTATATTCTTCTATTTGTTCATGTTTTCCTATATCTTTTTTTTTTTTCAGCATCCTGAAATTTTCTGAGTCAAGCTCCTTTGTCTCCTTGGTTAAGTTTATTCCTAGGTATCTTAATTTTTTGGTGCAATGGTAAATGGGATTGCTTTTTTAATTTCTCTTCCTGTGAATTCATTATTGGTATACAGAAAAGCCATAGACTTCTGGGTGTTAATTTTGTATGCTGCTACATTGCCGAATTCATTTATTAAGTCTAGTAGTTTATTGATGAAGTCTTTGGGGTTTTCTATGTACAATATCATGTCATCTGCAAATAAGGAGAGCTTTACTTCTTCTTTTCCAATTTGGATGCCTTTTATTTCTTCTTCTTGTCTGATAGCAATGGCTAGTACTTCCAATACTATGTTGAACAGGAGTGGTGAGGGTGGGCATCACTGTCTTGTTCCTGTTCTTAGGGGAAATGGTTTTAGTTTTTGCCCATTGAGTATGATGTTGGCTGTGGGTTTGTCATATATGGCTTTTATTATGTTGAGGTATGATCCTTCTATTCCCACCTTGCTGAGAGTTTTTATCAAGAAAGTGTGTTAGATTTTGTAAAATGCTTTTTCTGTATCAATGGATATGATTATATGGTTTTTATCTCTCAGTTTGTTTATATGGTGTATCACATTTATTGATTTGCAGATGTTGTACCATCCTTGCATCCCTGGAATAAATCCCACTTGGTCATGGTGTATGATCTTTCTAATGTAATGCTGGATTCAATTTACTAGAATTTTGTTGAGAATTTTGGCATCTACGTTCATGAGGGATATTGGCCTGTAATTCTCTTTCTTGTATTGTCTTTATCTGGTTTTGGGATTATGGTAATGCTGGCTTCATAGAAAGAGCTTGGAATTGCTCCTTCCTCTTGAATTTTTTGGGATAGTATGAGGAGGATAGGTTTTATTTCATCTTTGAATGTTTGATAAAACTCCCATGTGAAGCCATCTGGTCCAGGGCTTTTTTGTTTGTTGGAAGATTTTTTTAATTACTGCTTCAATTTCCTCTATAGTTATCGGCCTATTCAGATTTTTTTATTCCTCCTGGTTGAGTTTTGGAAGGTTGTATTTTTCTAGGAATATGTCCATTTCTTCTAGGGTGACCAGTTCATTGGAGTAGAGCTGCTCATAGTATTTTTTAATGATTCTTCATATTTCTGTGGGGTCTGTTGTTATTTCACCTCTTTCATTTCTGATTTTGTTTATTTGGGTCTTCTCTCTTTGCTGCTTGGTGACCCTGTCTAGCGGTTCATCAATCTTGTTTATTCTTTCAAAGAAACAGCTCTTGGTTTCATTGATCTTTTGTATTGTTGTGTTATTTTTTTTTTTTGTCTCTATGTCATTTATTTCCATCCTGATCATTATCATTTCCTTCCTTCTGCTCACACTGTGCTTTTCTTGTTGCTCTCTCTCTAATTCTTCAAGTTGCAGAGTTAGATGGTTTATTACCAGTTTTTCTTGGTTTTTATTTGTTTGTTTGTTTGTTGTTGTTTTTTTGAGATAGGCCTGTAATGCTATGAACTTCCCTCTCAGGCTTGCTTTCACTGTGTCCCAAAGATTTTGGATTGTTGTGTTTTCATTGTCATTTGTTTCCAGGATGTTTTTTTTTGTTTCTTCTTTGGTTTCTTTGGTAACCCACTCATTGTTTAATAGCATGTTATTCAGCCTCCAAGTGTTTGAATTTTTGTGATTATTTTGTGATTTCTAATGTTATGCCATTGTGATCTGAGAAGATGCTTGATATGATTTCAATCCTCTTAAATTTGGAGAGACTTTGCCTGTGTCCCAATATATTCTATCTTTGGAAATGTCCCATGTGTGCTTGAGAAGAATGTATATTCGATAGTTTTGGGGTGGAATGTTCTAAAGATGTTGATTAAGTCCATATGACCTAGTGAGTTGTTTAGGATTGATATTTCTTTGCTAAATTTTTGTCCAGAGGATTTATCCACTGATGTTAATGGAGTATTAAAGTTGCCTACTATGATTGTGTTGCTGTCAATCTCTCCCCTGATATCTTCCAGAAGTTTTTTTATAAAAATGTATTTGGGTGCTCCTGCATTGGGTGCATAAATGTTTACCAGAGTTATATCCTCTTGTTGTATCGATCCTTTTAGAATTATGAAGTGGCCTTTCTTGTCTCTTGTTATGGTCTTCACTTTGAGGTCTATTTTGTCAGATATAAGTATTGCTACCCCAGCTTTTTTTTCTTATTTCCATTTGCCTGTTAGATATTTTTCCATCCCTTCACTTTCAGTCTGTGTGAGTCCCTTGTTCTGTGGTGGGTCTCCTATAGAAAGCATCTATATGGGTCATATTTTCTTATCCATTCAGTCACTCGATGTCTTTTGATTGAAGCATTTAATCCATTTACATTTAATGTTATTATTGATGGGTACTTGTTTGTAGCCATTTCTGTACTTTATGCTTGTGTTCCTTTCTCCCTTTCTATTTCTTTTTTGATTGATAGAGTATTCTTGGATTCAGTCCTTCACTTTGCATCACTTTGTATATTTAATTCAATTCCCTTCTAGCTTGATATGTTTCTGTTGAGAAATCATTTGATAATCTGAAGGGGGGGTCCTGTTTAGGTAACTCCCTGTCTCTCTCTTGCAGCCTTTAAGATTCCTTCTTTATCATTAACATATGCCATTGTAATTATGATGTGTCTTGGTGTGGGTCTTTTGGGATTCATCTTGCTTGGAACTCTCTGTACTTGTTTTTCTTCCTCATATTAGGGAAGTTTTCTGTCATTATTTCTTCAAATAGATTCTCTAATCCTTGCTGCTCTTCTAGTCTTTCTGGCACCCTTATTATACATATGTTACTTCGTTTCATGTTGTCCCAAAGCTCCCTTAGACTCTCCTCCTGTTTTTTAATTTTTTTCTCTAGTCACTATTCAGATTGGGCTTGTTTCTCTACCTAATATTCTAACTCACTAATTCAATCCTCTGCTTCTTCTAGTCTACTGATGAAACTTTCCATGACATTTTTGATTGTAGCTATATCACGTGATTTCTTCCTGATTCTTCCGTAGGTTATTGATTTTCTCGTCAATCTGGTTTATGAACTGTATGACCATTACTCTGAATTCTTTTTCTTTCATGTTGCATGCCTCCATTTCACTTATTTACTTTCTTGGTGATTCCTCTTTTTCTTTCCTCTGGGAATTATTTTGTTGTCTCCCCATTCTAACTATCACCAGAAGGTTCAAACGCCAAGTTGTGGGGGCCCGAGCCGTGTGCAGTGGGAGCTTCGCACCACCTGGGTGTCACTGAAGAGCTCTGACACTAAGACATGTGGCTGCCGTGGGTTGGTGGGAACCACACTTGCCCAAGATCAGAGTCACCAGCGCTCAGTGCAGCCTTGTGCACGCACCTAGAATCAGGAACCCCTCCTGTTCCATACTGATAAAGAGACCTCACTGGCATGTGCCAAAAATCAGAGTACCCTAGTGCATGCCAGGTGTCAGAGTTCCCCTGTGCCCATGCCGAAATTCGAGTATCAGAGTCTCTGTTGCTTGGTGTGGCCTCGCACTGAGAACCAGGGTCCCTTTGTGCACATGTGCCGAGAGTAGGATTCACTGGCTCTTAATGTGCGTGCATTGGTAATCAGGGACCCCAGGTGCATGTGATGAGAAACAGAGTAAAGTCACTGGTGCTTAGCACTGCCTCTCACACAGAGAATCAGGGTCCCTGATCTTCTTGGGGGGCTGGGTTGCACAGCTGCCTTGTGTCAGCAGGAGGTCCACCCCTGTGCTGCGAATAACAGAATTCCATGTACGCTTGCCCCAAATCAAAGTCAGGTGGCACTGCCGCCCTGTGTGGGCATGGGGTCTGGTAGTGAGAGTGCGCTCTGATGGAAGCAGATTCCCAGTGTCCATACACCCAGGCTCAAATTTGGGCAGCGGAGCCAGAGCTGCCCTGTGTGGGTGTGGGGTCTGGTCATGGGCTTGCACTCTGCAGGAAGCAGATTCCCAGTGTCCACGCACCCAGGCTCAAATTCAGGCAGCAGAGCTGGAGCCGCCCTGTGTGGATGTGGGGTCTGGTCATGGGCTTGCACTCTGTGGGAAGCAGATTCCCAGTGTCTGCACGCCCAGGCTCAAATTTGGGCAGTGGAGCCTAAGCTGCTCTGTGTGGGCAGGAGGCCTGCTTGCACTGGGTGGAACTAGCAGTTCCTATGGCACTGCAGCAAGCCTGTGGGGAGGGGGATGGGCTCTGTGACTCACAGAAATCTGCAGCCGGGATGTCTGGATTCTTGGTGTCTGTGGGTCTGCAGCTGTGGTCGCAGGTCTTTGTCCCCAGTGGCTGTAGGGTCCCAGTTTGTGTCTGAGACCAGATTGGGTGGTGGTGAGGCTAGGACCCTAGTCTCAAGCAGTTCTGGTTTTCAAGATGGCGTGGTCTCTGTGCCTGTGCTGGCTGCCCCTGGAGTGTCCACAATGGCAACAGGGTTCTACAGTCTAAGACTGTGAATTTTGGCAGCCCCTTGGAAGACCTGCAGGATCTAACTGTCCCTAGCTCACACACAGACACACCACATGTCCACACATGCCTCTATTGCTCCCTCACTCTCTCCCTACCTTCTTGCCGGTTGCCATCCAGTAGTACATGTTTTGTTTTAAGCTTTATTTCTCATGATATGACTCAGAGTCTTAATAGATTAGTGTATCAATTCAGTTTGGGGAACCACCTTTTCATAAAAATGTATAGAACTGAATCTATTATCAAGTTAAAAATAATGAGAAAATTGCATTTGTGGAAACATTTACTCATTTTTAATTTAAATTCTTCATTGTTTAAAGCATTACATATGTCTCCTTTCCCCTGCATTGACCTCTCCCTGGCCCCTCTCCTGCCCCCAGCACATGTTCCTGCCCCCTTACTGTCTGTGTCCTTTGGTTGTGCTTATATGCATGCATACAAGTTCTTTGGTTGATCTCTTACTCCCCCCTACCCTTCCCTGCCTCCCTGCCTTCAAGGCTCGATGGTCTGTTCTATGCTTCTATGTCTCTGGATCTATTTTAGTTCATCAGTTTATGTTGTTCATTATATTTCACAAATGAGTGAGATCATGTAATATTTATCTTTCTCTGACTGTAAAAAAGAAAGAATTCTTACCATTTGCAATAGCATGGGTGGACCTGGAGAGCATTATGCTAACTGAAACATTTACTCTTTGATTTGTAAAAAGCTAAAGTTTGCAATTGGGTTAGAATTCCAAAGTGAAAATAATCTGTAATCAGTGCAAGAGAATTTTAGATTAAAACATATAATGTATTTCCAAGTCCATATTCCTGAGCCCATAGAAGAAGTTCTTGGAAACTATACAGGTGGATTGCTTCAATTATGTATTCAGAATTATTAATTGAATACCTGGTATTTTCAAAAACTGATCTGGATGTGAGTATACAATATATGTCATAGATATTTCCAATATAGAGAGGAAGAGACACATTTAAACAAATATACTCAATTGGGACTGCAATGCCTGTGTATATGAGGATGCTATGGGGCCACACAAAAGGCCATGCTACTTATCTGAGATACTCAACAACATCTTCTTTGGAAAATTTATAGTTGAATTTATTTTTGAAATGCAAAGGAGTTTACAGGAAAGAAATGGATGAGGGAATTACAGGAAAAAGGTAAAGCATATGCAACTACAAACAATGGAAGGAACTTGATAATACTTAAATACCTGCATAAAAGTTGGGAACTTGCAGGTGACAAGGCTCAAGTGGCAGCCAAGGACTTTGGAAATTACAATTATGCTCAGGAGTCAAAACTTCATTCATTTGGGAAATCACTGCAGGTTAAAACCTGGTCACTTTTTCTACTTTGTAAGATAAATCTGACCTCAGTTGAGAGCTGGAGTGACTCAAGGGGGGCAGACAGTTTAGGAGGCCAAGGCAAAAGTCTAAGTGAGGACCTGAACAACAGTCTAAGTGAGGTTCTTTGGTGTAGCTGGCATATGACAGACCTAACAAAATTAGTACACTGAGAATTAGCCTTGAAGCCAAGCTGAAAGGTTCTGAATCTGACTCTGTTGCTGACTTACCAGTTTCAAATAATTCCCCTTCTCTGAGCATCGGATTTGTCCTCTGTAAAATAAGGAAGCTCTTTCAGCCCAGGTGATCTCCCTGGTCTTATGAAGATCACAAACACCAGGGTTTCTGTGAGCAGGCTTCAGAAGAATGGCCCATAATGATTTGGGGGCATGTACTCAGATCAGTAGAAGTAAGGGGGTTAAAGCATGTCATGAATTTGTAGAGTACCACTTGTCTTTGAATTGAAGCCACCAGGGCTTCTGATGCATGCAGGACTGCCACGGGCTGCCTCTCCTCAGCCTTGCCCCTATCTATTGACCTCAGGGCTCAACATTGTGCCAGTGCATCTTAGTTCATACCTCATCCAAAAAGCCCTTTCCTGGCTACTCTATCTTTATGAATCTTGTCCACCGGACTCCAACAAACTTCATGATGCCCACTATGTAGTGAAAATTTGACATTTTTCTATTTCCCAGCATCCAATTCTCTTTTTTAGTTTGGAGGAATCTTCCCTAATGGGAATCTTTGTGAAAGAGAAGGCCAAATAGGAGAATCTCTCTCTTCTCTTAGCAACCAACCCAACACAACTTAACTCTGTAGTTCGGGAATCTGAATTCTGAAAGTGTCACAAAGGTGAAGGAAAGAAACAATTAGATGTATAGCTATGAAAACATCTGAAAAAAGGGGGGCTGGGTTTAGCAGCAGTGGAAAAAGCTTGTTCTTATACAAGCATCCCTGTGTTTTCATTTTATTCTTATACAAGCATCCCTACGTTTTCATTTGCTAAGCCTGGTTCTACAGACATCCTGTTAGTTCTGTGAGCTGACAGATATCCTTGCCATACATTCATTTTCTGCTTAAGCAAGCCAAAGTCAGTTTCAGTTTGCAACACAAAACCCTGACAGATACATATTGGTTTTGAACTATACTTTTATCAGATTCTTTGGGCCTGGGATAACTAGGTAATAATATAAAGGCAGAGACTATAACTTATAATTGAGGTAAAAATCATCATAATGCTCAAAACAGCATTATGTAGGAGTTTATCAAGTAATATTTGTCAGTATATAGATTTATTAATTTTGGAAATAATTGATATTTATAGTGAGGACTTTTCATTTGTGTATCTGCAAGAGCAATGATTGCAGAATACATTTCATTTCTTTTAAACATTGGTCTTATTTGATCTTAAGAGTCATGGAATAAAAACCAAAAATCATTGTTTTATTTTTATAATATGATGGACTAAATGATTAATGGTAGTTATGGCATGTCACCCTCTAAAAACAAAGCCACAGTCTAAAACTGACTGTTGATTACAAAGCCTTGGTTTCATCTAGAAATGGCCATTTATAAGCTGTAAGTTAAGGTGCAAGTGCTATACAGGATGGTTTCCAATTTTCCTGTGACCTCAAAATATAAAAGCATTGTCAAGGAGACAATGAGGCCTAAAATATTTTCAAATATCTCAATGTACTCAGGGTAGCCTTTAAATGATAGTGGTGGATAAGTTTCTCATGCTGGTGTAAAATTCCCACGTGGAAAATAACCCTTTCTCTGAAAGGTTATTTCCTTATTTTTGCTACCTTTGTGTTATGGAATGCCTCAGAATAATTCTATCCATGTCAATAAATTATGCTAACATAATCCTTGTTCTATCAAACAATCAAATGGAGTTCCTGTACTTGCTAGAACTCCTTTGAAATAAATAAAATTGAGTACAAAAATACCTATCTTGGCCCAACTTGAGAAATTTCCGAAGGGTTTTTCCAGTGCCATGCTCCCCATGGGAATGGTGAGGGTTTCCAATGGGCCTGCACTGAAGCTTGATTTTTCTTTCTACCCAAACCTTCTTCCCCTCAGTGTTGTTCCTCAGGGCACTCTTAGTAAACATCCTGCCTCCCAAAATCCATGTCAGATTCTGTAACCTGGGGAATCCAGTCCACAACCCTTGTCCAAAATCACTGAGAGAATAAACAGCGTAGTTAGAATTTTAAAATCATATCTGTTGACTACATAGTCCATTAGGAAAATCTTTATACAAAACGATGACCAAGTCAAGATAATTATTCAACCAAAATTATTTAAGCTAATTCAAGGGCCTGAGGACTATCCAAAACCTGTTTCAAAGGAACGATCAAATAAATGTCTGCAGTTGATGCTTACCTCTCAGCTGGGATGATGAAAAGACTGGCATGCAATCAGTTACAGGACTAACTAGGCTTTCTCAGGTCTTATTTAATTCCCTTATTTTTCCTATGACATCTCACTCCTATCCTCAGATGTGCCTGGACATATCCTATCTGGCTTAACTTATCTAGACAGTAAATCTTTAGCCCTGGAGGGCAGGGGTGGAATAGTTTTTATGCTTTTTTGGCTAGGGCAAGAGATTTGACAATTTTGAATCTGTGCTCCTGGATAACAGAGAAAGTTAAAGTAATCTTCCCCACCATTTTGTGTTCTGGACAAGGGCTTACTGCAAAGAACCACTCTTCTCCATATTGTTAGAAATAAGGTGAGCTCCCAAATTCAGGGGTCTTGGTAGAACACAAAACATACTCAAGGAGCCAGGCAGCAAGGCAAATATCTTTACTTCTATGTAGAAGGATGACCACACATGGTCTGAATGAAGCACGCGCACACCAAGCAGGCAGTCTGCTCGGGATTTATAATCCCTGATGCACGTGACCTGTCCCTTGCTCTTGATTGGAGCTCAGGCACACAGTCTTTTGCAATTGGCTAATTCAAAGTAAGGGGTTGGCCTTTGCTGTTTCAACATGGCGGCTCTCAGGGGAGCTGCAAGCCATGCGGCCAACATGGCGGCTGCCAAGTCATGAGATCCAAAATGGTGGCTGTCTAAACTATTCTTTGACAGAAAAGATGGTTTGTTTATTCTCACAATATGAATTAGGTAAAACTCACAAATCCTCCCCTTGTTTATTTCTGACAAAACCAAATACAGACCTCCATATTCCCATTCTATGTCTTATAAATTATTAGCAAAACTACTTGCCCTCCCCCATCAACCAGAAAAAAATGGATGTTAATCAAAAGTTGGTTAAGATTCTCTCCTTTCCCCGGATCTCTGAACTTTGACCCACTCTGAGCCTGAAGGAGCATACAGCCCCTCCTTAACAGCCTTTCCTGAGAATAGGATGGACCCAGAATAAAACCCTCCCTGAACTGCTATCTGATTCCATTTTTTTCATATCTCTTGCCCATACCCAATTTGTTCATTCCTCTCTATAAAAGAAAAATTCCTTTTGTCTAATTATTGAGGTGCTTGTCGTTTTTATGGTCAGAACATTTTCCTTATTATAACAACCACTTTGCAATAATCCTTTTGATTAAAACATTTTCTTACTGAGTATACATTTGTTTTCTATTGGACAAATTTAAGCTCAAATTGTACACGCATGCAACCAATTCTCTTATTTTAAATTCACCCCATGAGCAAATCTTTCAGGTGAGGCTTTGTCTCCTTCTGTAGAAGCTTTCCAGAGTTTTGTTATTCCAATGTCATTTCATATTCTCTTCCTTTTTGCAGTTTTAGTTTTCAGTTTTCTCGTGTATATTTAGTAAGTTATTTCCATGTATGAAGCATATGTCATATTTATGATTGCTCATTATTTTAAGTAATAATAGTTTTACTTTATTGGTGGAAATTCCTGCATTGTGAAGCTTATGTAGCTCACAGACATAAAAACCAGAATGTGATATTCCAAACTTCCCTTTCAGCTAAGAATTGGCATATGAACTTGACTCTATGGTTCAGAAACATGATGAATGAATTTGCTTCAAAACTGAGAAGTGTGAGAAAATGGGACCATTTTCCATTCTTCTATTTGTCTTTGTTGGCAGAAGAGGCATCTAGCTTTCAGAAGAAAGGATGATTTGCTGTCACAGAAATGGCATTGGTGCTAGAAAGTGTAGTAGTGGCTATAAAGTTAAGTTTTCCGTCTTACTGCTGGTGGCCATTGCTCTCAAACCTGTAACAGCACTTTCCAATTAAAGACAATTGTATCTTTCAGTTTAGAGTGCTAGCCTCTACCAGGGGTCCTCAAACTTTTTAAAGACCGTTGGAGGGCCGGACTATAGTTTAAAAAAAAACTATGAACAAATTCCTATGCGCACTGCGGGCCCGGGACGAGTTGGCTGCTAAGCAGGACAGGCAACAGCACCCGGCGGGCCGGATAAATGTCCTCAGTGGGCCGCATGTGGCCCGCAGGCTGTAGTTTGAGGACGCCTGCTCTAGACTTTCTCTAAGCCTCACAAGATTCTGAAAGCTACTGAATATTCTTTAATAACTACTTTCACTTAAGTTAGCCAGAGTGCATTTATTGTGAAGAGGTGATTCTTTCTGTTCCATCCTCATGATCATACCTTGTTTTGACTAAGTATAAGATAAACATTTGTGAAGAATAACAGTGGATTATGGTAAATCTAATTACTGTTGCAAGCATGCTTTCTTTGCTTGAGCAAATCAATACAGGCTTGGTGTGCAGCTCCTAATCTAGCAACAATTTTGTTCTCTTTTATAAAAGGGGGAGGACATAGATTAGCAGTACTATATCAATTCACTTCAGATCAAAGTCAACTCTTTATTCACTAAGTTAGTCCACAGGGACCTTAATTGTCTCAAAAATGTTATAGGACATTCAATTAATACATCATATTAATAATCAATTATTATAAGTCCTGATAAAATGAATGTAGTAAGTATCATAGATGGAAAGACACATAACTTTGGTTTTCAAGGTACATGAATATGAGAATATGATACATTGCTTTATTGTCAAACATATTTGCCATGTTTCTCTGTACTTTTTCTCCCTCTCCCAATGGAAAAATACATTTCTCTGTACCATGGGTTTAAGCTTGGTCATATTATTTGTTTTGGTCATATGATTTGTAAGTAGAAGTCAGCTGGGTCACTTCTGAGGAGAAGCATTCATGGCCAGAATATGCCTTACTATTCATATCATTGTTATCTGCCAGGAGACCAGAAATATCTTAGGCAGGGCTCCTGGAACCAAGCTGCATCTGACCCATAATAGATATGTAAACTGAATGAAAAATAAATCTTTATTGTAGTAAGCCACTGAGATTTTTCTGTTGAAAGTGTTTATACAAAAATTTAACCTAAGCTTACTTATAAAAACTATTTTATAACTTTGTTGTTGTTTTTTAGTTTTCATATCTTAATAGCCTATAGGTTTTTTAAATTTATTTTTATTATTGAAAGTATTACAGATGTCCCTTTCCCCTCCCCCCCCCAAAAAAACATATATAATACAGATTTAAAAAGTCTTTTGTTACATTTTTGTGTTAAGCTTTCTAGACAACCTAATAAGGATTCATTTGGTCCAGAAATCTTTCTTCAGCCTGGTTTAATGGACACATTTATGATACCCATCTTATTCATCATAAATTTCTGGATCTTCTTGAGTGCACAAGGTCTCACATAACCAGTGCAATATAGACAGTTTCCAAAGTAAATATGAAATTACATTACCATATAACTCTAAAATATAGAAAATAATTTTCAGAGAATTTAAGTATGAAACCAGTGAATGAAAAATTATTTGAAGAGACAGAAAACAAATTTAAGAAGAGAAGAATATCTCCCTTTGGGTTAGACTTTAATCTAGCTGAGAAGATGCGCATCTGAAAAATGGTGTCCACAAGAATGGAGTTTACTCAGCTGCTGAAAGTATAGGAAAAGGAGGATGTTGTTCTATAAAAATCAAAACCATTGGCAGTGTCCATGCAAGTATTTAGCATGGAGAAGATGGCTCTATGCCAAGCATGTTCTTACTTCAAGCAAGAAAGTTGTAAGCAAACTAAACCTGACACTAATATTTACTTGTATTT
Organism: Plecotus auritus; assembly: GCF_963455305.1. Classification (NCBI taxonomy): domain Eukaryota; kingdom Metazoa; phylum Chordata; class Mammalia; order Chiroptera; family Vespertilionidae; genus Plecotus; species Plecotus auritus. The sequence continues at coordinate 28,092,910 of NC_137784.1, forward strand.
TCTGATTTCACGCCAAGCAAGCAGCCAGTCTGCTGATTATAATTTTGCTTACTGTGTACAGAGATTGGATACCCTAGTCATTTTAATTGCAAGTGCTCTAGTGCTTGTGAAAAGTATTTCTGACTGTGAAGTCAGAAATTGGCATTTGTTTACATATCAGTTTCCATACAATGGTGTACTAGGTTTTCCCTAACTGTTCCTCTACACACTCCATTTATTTCTCCTTGTTCCAGAAGACTGATTTTGTGGACTGTATTACCTGGAATCCTTGCTATTTGTCTTTTGCTCGCATATTTGACCAACTTGTTATACCAGCAGGAGATGAAAAGGCAAGAGGAGGTGTGGGAGTTCTGGAATAATGGAGCAAGGGTGAGTAAAAAGTCACTGAAACCAGAAGAATACTGGTCAAAATAGTCAAGATAAACTTGTTCAGAACCTTGAAAATTAAGCTAAATAATGAGAGGAGCATCTGGTCAAGACAAGCAGTTGAATCTAGGAAAGAACAGTGAGTTTGGTGGTGATGAAACTTTCCTTATGCCCATCCCCCCAACCAGCAGCTTCAACAACCTATTAATAGCTGTGAAAACCAGAAGCATAGCAGGCACTTGAAATAGAAAAGGTTTACAGCTTCTCAGCAAACCCCTTCCCCAGAAAATTGCTATTATTTTATCTCTCTAGGAGATTCCTGGGAAAGACCAATTTATATACAAGGCTTCTTGCAATTTGACTCACCTCAGAACTTAATTCAGTGGAAAAGGCTTTATCTAAGGGCATATGTCCCACACACAAAAAGAATAATCAGCAATTGCTTAACACTGCTGCTGCCTAAGAGGGCAATACTTCTTGGGGAAAACAAGAAACTGACCAAATCTTTAAAAGGAAAATCCAGGGAATGAGATAGCCATAGTAAGCTTTGCAAAGCTGACATAATCATAGGGATCCAGAGAAACACATGCATGTGCAGGGCATATTGCATGTTTATACCATTCTCTAACTACTACATTGTTTATGGAAAGCAAATTATTTTTCCCATCACATTTCTTTGTGAGGTCCATCCTCACCAGGATGAGGTATGGAAAGAATAGTGCAGTGGCTTGTGGAAAAAAAGTGATCTGGGCTGAGATGGCTTTTACGGGAGCAGAAGGGGCAAAGTGGCAGGACAGAAGCCTGACACCTAGAGGAAAGGACAAGTTCAAGAACGAGCTAAGATTTCTCTAAGTGCTTCTAAGATAAAATTGGTTCCGAAATACATGTAGCTTTGGATTCCTTAATGTTAAAAGGAAAAAAAAAAAGCTGTCTTGGAAAGAGGAAGAGAATTGGGAAAAGGCTTTTACACTCTAAGAATGATGAAGAAAATAGTTCCTTCTGACAGGATAGAGCCTAGCTCTGATGAATTTTATTTACTCTTGGGGACAGTCTTTTTAATAGATTCACTTTCTTCATTTTTTATGTAATAGGGGAAAGAAACTAGAATTCTTAAGGTAGGAAAAAAATGTAGGATAGCAGAAAAAAAACCTACCCAAGCTGTGGTTCTAGAAATGTGAACTGAATCTGTTGATTTTTTAAAAAATATAAATACAACCCAGTGGTTGTGGTTTTTGTTTTGTTGGTTGTTATTTTTTATTTTTATTGATTTCAGAGAAGAAGGGAGAGAGAGAAACATCAATGATGAGAGAGAACCATTGATTGGTTGCCTCCTGCACACCCCCTACTGGGGATCAAGCCCACAAGACAGAATCAAACCTGGAACCCTTCAGTCTGCAGGCTGACGCTCTATCCACTGAGCCAAACCAGCTAGGGCTGAATCTGCTGATTTTATTCAGTTTGGTCAGTATGGCTTATTGCTCTCAAGTTGAGAAGCATTGTTAAGGTGAGGCCTTGTAACTTCTTACTAATGGCCAAGCATCTATATCACTATTGGGTGCTGAGAGAAAAATAAACTATTAAGAATCCCTACTCCAATTACCTCCAACAGAATAAAAAAAGATAAGTAGCTTGACTGGGGAAGAATTACAGCTGTACGGACAGCAACTCAGAGAAACATTTCAGAGATGTTTGAGAGCAAAATGAATCTGAAAACTGGGATCAATAATAGTAACAGCAAACACTAAACATTTTTATTATTACCAGGAACTATTCTAAGTGTTGTGTCTTAAATATATTAGCTATGTAAATTCCTACTACAATCCTACAAGATAGATAAAATTCAATAATTTAAATTAGCTATCTGAGGCAATGGGAACCTAAGTGTCTTTTTCAAATTACTTAGCTTGGGAATGTGTATCTAGAATCCATACTTACAACCTGAAATCATAATTATACAGAATAGTTTACATTTAATAGAATTCAGTTACAAATCCATAGTTTCATCAATATATGAATATCAGTTCCTAGTTAAATTAAGTGATAATTAATACCAAGTAAAATATTTTAAAAAGTTATATGACTAAATATTCTCCATAAGACCTATCTCTATTACTAATATTGTTACCATTGTAACTAGCTAGCTAATATTAATAATAGAAAAGGAGCAAAGAGGGAGGCCAGACATTTTAAGCATGGTAATCTAGGCAGCTCCACTAGGAAGCTACATTTTCACATTCTCCACAGTGAACCAATGGTCCATTCCCTGAAGATCACTCAGGGAGGGGGAGGGGGAAGATAGGCGCATGTGCAGTGATGTCTGGGTGATGTAGGGAAGGTACTTGTCATTCTAACCTGGAAAGAAAGACAATTGGCTAGTGGATACAGAGCCACTGCAAGCTCCCCAAATCCCGAAGGCTTAATTGGTTATGCTCCTAGTTAAAATCCCCAGAGACAAAGGAATTCTCACTCTTTTGCTTCTCTCCTGCTTTCTTTCATTCCCTTGTTCTGTGACCCATGTTAGTTTCCATGTGGCCCTAGAAGCCACATGGCCCATGGCCATGTGAACCCTAAACACAATGGACTGCAGCTGGGAACATAAGCTAACCTAGCCATATGCTGGATTTGATTGTACTTTGCTATGGAGCAGAAACTCTGATCAGTGTCCTGTTAAAGACAAAATGGGACTTTTTCTACGGTGGGATGGAAGGATATGGGACCTTGAAGGGGAACTTTCTTAATGTTATCTCAGCGATAAAGCTTTCCACAATATCTGATCCTCCTTTATGAGCTTCAGGAAATTCTTGTTCCTACAGCACCCCAAGAAGTCCACTTCCACTCGCAACAGGTGGGGACACAGAGAGCACCTCACTGATAACAATAACAATATTATTTAATTACATCACATGGTATAAATAAAGTTTGAAGAAGTCATTGACAAATATGGACCATGGGTAATTTGTACTATACAAACAAAACTGTCTGAGCATAGAATTACCTATTTGGATAAATTATATCAAAGAGAGCAACATTACCTTAAAATCTTCTGTGTTGAAAGTTTAATTATAAGCAAATGATGAGTAGCTCATTCATAGAGATAGTAGAAGCATGTGAAGTGGTACACAAATCTGATGAACATGACAAGGATTAATCAAAATAAATTTCTTGATGCAGAACTTATAAAGGAGAATAAATTGAGATACTCAGCTATAGTGTATCATAAAAAGTAAAGCTATAACATTGAATGTATTTTCTTCATATCTCTGTAGAGATTTTTTTGTTTTACATAAATATGGTTATACAGCATATACACAAATTTGTATCTTGGTATTACTTTTTACTTGGTATTATAAACAGAAGTCTTTTTTCCTATTTAAAGATTCTTTATAAATATCATCAAATGACTATAATACTTAATCAATCAAGGTACACCATTTTTATTTACCAATACTCTTCATTTTTTAAGTTTTTAGGTTTTTCTATATTTTACTTTTACAAACCAGATTTCAACTAACTTCATGCATGTATATTTTTCAATATTTAATTACATTTTATACAGAAACATTCTGTATAAAATACTTAGTATATGTTATCAAATTGCTTTCCAAATGGATCACACTACATTGCATTACCATTTTCATTCTGTTATAATTCCTAGATCAAGTAAAACATATACCATCCTTTATTTATGCATGTCACTTACATTATACTCATAAATAGGATGTTGTCCTAATTTTAATATTTGTTAGTTTGACTTACAAAAGATATTGTACTTTTCTTTGCCTCTGTCTTTCTCTGCCTCTCTCATTCACTGACTAGAAAAACTGTATAATTCAGTATTATTAACACATATTTGAGAGTCAAATAAACTTGAACTGGTATCTTTATTTTGCCACCAAGAAGCTATGTGACTTTAGGCAAATTATTTACCCCCTGTAATCCTCAGATTCTCATGTATAAAACAAGGATAATGATATATACCTCATAAGATTATGGTAAAAAATATACCAAGGTTTGCCCAGACAGTATGGTTCAGTGGTTGAGCATTGACCCATAAATCAGGAGGTAATGGTTGGATTCCTGTCAGGGCACATGTCTGGGCTGTGGGCTCAATTCCCAGAAGGGGGCATGCAGGTCGCAGCCTATCAATGACTCTCTTTCATCATTGATGTTTCTATTCCTCTCTCCCTCCCCCTTCCTCTCTATGAAATAAAAGAAAAAATATTTAAAAAAGAAATATACCAAGGTTCAGTAACTTTAAGTTATAGTAATAGTTATAGTAATCATAGTAGTAGAAGCACTATTTAGGAAAAAAACCAACATGAACAAAAAATTTGAATCATTTGAGTAAATATCTTTGGGTGGTTAGATTCTCACAACAGTGCTCTTCAAAATATTTAACAACTGGTATGTCTTTAACTCTGACCAATCAGAATGAATTCCTGAACCACTAAAAAAAGTAAAAAAAAAAAAAAAGGAGGATGACAGGTATGCTAAGAAAGGAGAGAAAATAGAATCATATAAAATGTTCAATTAAAATCATGAAAGGCACTGTAAGATTAAATAGAAAACAATGATGAATATGGTAGATATTAATTTAACTATATCAATAATCACTTTGAATGTCAATAGTCTAAATGCACTAATTTAAAGATTGAGATGTCAGAATGGATAAAAAATAAGACTCAACTAGATGTTATCTGCAAGAAACCCATTTTCTATATAAAGTCACATATAAATTAAAAATAAATAGATGGAGAAAATATGTCATGCTAAAACTCATCAAAAGAAAGCAGAAGTAGCTATGTTAATTTCAGACAGAGTAGACTTCAAAGTCAAGGAAAGTTATCAGGAATAAAGAAGAGCATTACATAATGATAAAAGGAGTCAGTTCTCCAGGAATACATAATTTTTTATGTGAGTGCCTGAAAACAGTCAAACTATAGGAACAGAGACAAATACAATTGCCAAGAGAAATAAATAAATCCACTGTCATACTTGGGGACTTCAACAACACTCTCAGAAATGGACAGATTCAGCAGGCAGAAAATCAGTAAGGACATAGCTGAACTCAAAAACACCATCAATCAACTGGATATAATGACATCTATAGATTACTTCATCCCAGAACAGGAGAATTCACATTCTTCTCAAGTTCATGTTGACTATTCATTGATATAGACCACATTCTGAGCCATAAAACACACATTAAATTTTTTAAAGTATAGAAAGAATACAATGTCTACTCTCAGACCACAATGAAATTGAACTAGAAATTGATACAGAAAGATAATTAGAAAATCCCCAAATAGGTGGAGATAAAAACATACTTGTCATAACATATGGGTCAAAGAAAAAATCTGAAAGAGAAATTTAAAAATATTTTGAACTAAGTGGAAATGAAAATAAAGTTATCAAAATGTGTAGGATGCAGTAAAAATAGTGCTTAGAGGGAAATTGATAGCATTGAATGCATATATTGGAAAAGAAGAAAAATTTAAATTCAATAATCTAAGTTTCTACCTTGGGCTTTTCACTACAGTGGAGATGTAAGAGAGCTTTCCTTAAGGGTCTGCCACTCCTGGACTGAATACTTTTGATAGCCATTCATATTTTTTCAGTGATTTTTTAAAAAGTGAACTTCTGTAATAACATTTCATTTTAGAAAAGTTAGCTGTAGAGAGTGGCCACAGTGTTTGGACAGGTTCAAGCCTCAGACTAATGAGAAAGCACAGTCCTTTTATTGCCACGAGCAAAGTCTCAGCTTGGAGGGCAGAGCCCTCCCAGCACAATTATAGTCAAAGGCTATAGTTGTAAGCTTGAAACTATGGTCAGAACACGTGGTCCCACGTGCCTAAGTGATGTGGGCTTGATAGAGTTCAGGTGTATGTAATTGAGTAGAATTGGAACCCACGAGAATGTTGTAAACATCTTGACCACTCCCTTACTTTGCCTCGTGGAACCTGGCTATAAAATAAAGACATGGCTTGTAGTCTGTGGCGCTGTTGCTAGCTCTCCATCATAGAGGACAGTGCCCCACTGAGACCCAGCTTTCATTCTCTTGTCTGTCTTTTCTCAATCCTTCACTGCCCCCACTCAGGTTCACCCTTGGCCATGCTAGTGTGGCACAGTTAGCTATTTTTAAAAGAAATCAAGATTCAGTTTTAAGGAATTAAAGTGACTTTTTCATGATGTCATCATAGTGTCATGAATATTTTACAAAATTCAGTCATGAACACAGCAATTTTCTCCAGAGAGATTGACATACTGATAGTTATGATATAGAATTTAAAATGTATTCATGTTTGAAGGTGATCTAAAACGTAAACCTCCAAAAACAACACAAGTAATTAAGTATTAATCAAAATCAGACACAAGTTATGAATATAAAGTTTTCAAATGATATTGTCTCTTGTAATATTCAGAAAAACTAAGTGTAAAAGGATTAATTCTTGGCTCTTTGTTTCACTTCATAATCATTGCATTTATATCATGTACTAGAGGCCCAGTGCATGAAATTCGTGCACGGAGAGGAGTTCCCTCAGCCCAGCCTGCACCTTCTCCAATTGGGGAACCCTTGGGGGCAGTCGGACATCCCTCTTGCAATCTGGGACCACTGGCTCCTAACCGCTCACCTGCCTGCCTGCCTGCCTGATCATCCCTAACTGACCTCCCCTGTCGGCCTGATCTTGTCTCTAACTGCCCTCCCCTTGCTGGCCTGATCTCACCCCCAATGGCCCTCCCCTGCCAGCCTGATCTTGCCCCCAACTGTCCTCCCCTGCAGGCCTGATCTCACCCCCAACTGCCCTCCTCTGCTGGCCAGTTTGGTTCTGATTGGTCAGTTTCTATGCCAGTCAGCGTCAAAAGCTCCACCTCCTAGGCAGCTATTGGCTCCTCACAGTTGACCCAGATTTGGTTCTGATTGGTCGGTTTCTATGCCATTCAACATCTCTGGGCCTATCAACAGGGCCTGATCAGAAAGGCGGGGCTGATCAGCAACTCCGGTGGTGGCCTGGAGAGAAATGGAGGTGTGGCTGCTGGCCAGACTGGGAGAGAAAGAAAGAGGCAAGTGCTGATTAAAAGCTGCCACAGAGACAATGAATCAGTCCCTGCTTCTCTCTTCAGGCCTCTCTCTGACCCTGATTCGCAGCCCCCTCAGCAGTCAGTGCTATGGCACCGCACCTGTAGTGGAAGCAGTCAGCGCTGGGTTGCCACGGCAACCCAGCGCTGACTGCAGGACTGACTTCTGGTTGGTCGAGCCTCCGTCGTTACTGGACGTTATGACCCAGGGTTTTTATATATTAGGATGTGTTATTCTATATAGAAATTCCTGTTACTTATAGTTTAGACAATACATTTGTCAGAAGATAAAAATTAAGATGCTTTGTGCCTTAGTAATTTCCTTTTTTATTGTATTAATACAATAGTTCAAAGAGATAAAGATTTGAATTTCAAAACTTAGTGAATATGTTAGCCCCATTTGATTTGAAGCAGCATATTTCATCCTGAAAATGCAGTATGCTTCTTCATTTGCTCAATACAGTTAGTGAATGCATGGTCTTAGAACTTTGAATAATTCATGATTATAAGTCCAGGAACCACTTATTTCAATTAAACCAAATACTTTGCCATTTTGTCAAGAGCTTAATATTTAGAAATGTAGTTCAACTCTGGGAACCTGTTATTTTTCAATTAGATAGAGACTAGTGGAGTCAAATGTTTAAGTGAAAAAGGATATCATCAGCATAGTTTAAAGACTTTTATTTGTTAATGATAAAGGATCTTGTTAAAAGAGAGCTTATTAATCTTTTTACAGAACTTTGCACCCAAGATAGGTAAATGACAACAAGGGCCAATATCAAGTCAAGCAATGCCAGTGTCAAAATATAAATCAAGCACTATTAAAATATATATCCTATCTAATAGAAAGGGAATATGATAACTGACCCTCACGCTGTTGCAAAGATGGCGGCACCCACAGCCAATAAGGAGGGAATATGCTAATTGACTGCCCTGCCCTCAAAGATGGTGGCACCCACAGCAAATAAGGAGGGAATATGCTAATTGACTGACACACCCTCCAAGATGGCAGTGCCCAGTCCCCTCAGCCTCACCTGGGGGCAGGCGTACGGCAAGGCCGGGCCCCTGCCCCCAGGCTGGCCCAGCCACTCCATGTGCTTGCCTCCGAAGTCCCCCAGTCCCCTCAGCCCCCCAGCTACCCAGGGCGGAGACTGCCCAGCTGATGCCCAAGGCGCAGGCAAGCCTCAGATGTTGGCTGCCCAGCAGTCCAGGGCTGGCCCGAGGCGCAGGCAAGCCTCAGATGGCAACTGCCCAGCTGCCCAGGGCCACCCAAGGCTCAGGTAACCAAGGCTGGCTGAGGCTTGCACTGCCAGCAGTGGTAGCAGCAGAGGTGTGATGGGTCATTGCCTTATCCTGATCGCCGGGTCACCTCCTGCCCCTGAGGGCTCCCGGACTGTGAGAGGGGGCAGGCTGGGCTGAGGGACTCCCCCTCCAGTGCATGAATTTTCATGCACTGGGCCTCTACTCTAATATATATACACTGAGTGGCCAGATTATTATGATCTCTGAATGCATAATAATCTGGCCACTCAGTGTAGACTGACCACAGAGTTGGGATTTTAAAATAAGGTTTTTCCATGTATAAGAACTGCATTGTGGGTAGTTAGAAAGAAGCAGAGGACTTACTAGCCAGAGGCTGGGGGCCACTATCTCCAGGTCCCTTCACATATCCAGATTTTCAAGCTTTCCCTTATACATAAGTACACTGAGTGGCCAGATTATTATGCGTTCAGAGATCATAATAATCTGGCCACTCAGTGTGCATATATATATATATATATATATATATATATATATATATATATATCTTTATTAGAACAAAAGTAGTCAGCACAGCATTGGAGAATTTTACAAGAGAGAATTCCACAGCCAGTGAGCATAAGGAAAATTCATGAATTGTCAGCAATAAGAAGGGTCAAAATATCAGATACTGGAAAAACTGGAATGAGGTATAAGGGAAAATGAATATCAGGTTCAATTTCTCCCATGAAACAAGCCAGATATAGATTGGGAAGCCATGCACAATGGGGTTTGCCTGGGCAGTCCCAGTTTTCACCCCTGCTGAGTTTAGTGTCCATCAATGCAGGAAATGATTGTGGTAATGTAGATGCCAGAGGTGGAACCCTAACAACAAATTACCACAAATCCTCAGAGAGAAAAATAAATGGGGGCAGGAACACAATGATATTTAAAATCTGTGTACTATAATAAAACTGACAAATCTAGTGAAAGAAAATAACCTCATAAGGAGATCTGATCATAAATTCCTAACTGGACAGATTGTGCTGCATAGTCATGCCCCAGGCATATGATTTTTTTATTAAAGATTTATCTTTGCTTTAAGCAAGCCCTGTCCATTATTCTTGCACATCTAGTTAACATACCTTTGAAATGCCAGAGTAATCCCCCTTTTCAGACCCCTCAGAGGTGAAACCACCCTCAAAAAGCACATAATCTTATTAAATATCCTGGAATCCAATTTGTGTCTTGCTTTCTTCTATCTTCATATAGTCTCCCTATGTTCTCTCCTTCATCCCAAATGTATAAAAGAAACTGCAAAAAACTTCATTCTTGGGAGCATTTGATATTTTGCTACCCAGCATCTGATGTTATTTTGGCTCAAATAAAAATTGTCTATAGGTTTGACATTTCTTATTTTTTTTATAAATCTTTATTGCCAAAAGTATTACATGTGTCCCCTTTTTTTCCACCATTGACTTCTTCTAGTCCATCCCCCTCCCAGGCTTTCAACACATTATTGTCTGTGTCCATTGGTTATGCATATATGCATACAAGTTCTTTAGTTGATCTCTTCCCTCCCACCCACCCTTCCCCCTATTTAGCCTCCATGTATTTGAATATTTTTGAGTGTTTTTACTGTGGTTGATTTCTAATTTCATTCTATTGTTATCTGAGAAGATGTTTGTAGCTATCAGCAATCCACAACTTATGGCTCCCTCTGATGGGGCTTGGTGTCTTTGAAAAGGACCAAGATGTGCAGCAGGTTCTGCTTTTCCTAACCCCAGGCACAGAAGGAGATCAAACAAAGTCTCAAAGCCTCCAGAGATCCATCACTGTCTGTAGTCCAATTGACACTTAGTCTTGATTAGCCTCAGGCTATGGACCACAAGTTGTGGGGAGAGGTATGTCAACGGGTTGGGCCAACTGCCTTCCCCCCAGGCAAAAACCACCTGGATAGCAAAGGTCCACTGGCTAAAGATGTTCTCCACAGGGAATGAGTCAGCACAGGAAACCATGATGGCTACCCTCTGAGCTTCAACCCCAGAGCCCCCAACCCTCAAATCTCCACACACAGCTCCAGTCCACTTTGCCCTCCTTGTGCCAGAGCCCAAGGTGAGTGATACACATCAAATTTTGTGCCTTGGCCCTTTAAAGGGGTACCTGCTTTTCCAGCTGTCTCTTGCTGACAGACAGAAACCTTGCTGCTTTTCACAGCCACATAGTCTGTGGGCACATTTCTCAGTTCTGGTGTTCTGGGCTAGGGAACCCAGCTTGGGGTTTTGACCCCAGAGTTTTCAGTGGGTACCCTGAACAGCCTAGCTATTCCTCCAGAACTCCAGCTGCTTTCTGTGGGAGCCTGGCCAGCCCTTTTGTACCCCTGCATTTCCTACCATTCTCTGTGTGGTCTCCACTTTCCATCCTTGGTTATCAAGCTTCTCTCCAACTACCGTAGTCTTCAGTTTATTTTTCAGGGTGGTTTTTCTGTATTTTACTTGCATTTCCAGCTTGGTCCTGGGACAGTGTTAGTGTAGCTTCCACTTACTCTGCCACCATTTGGGAATCTGGACATTTCTTATGTCAAAAAAATCCATGAAGCATTAATATTCTGAATGTCACTTTTTTTAACTGCTCTCCTTCTTCTCTTGTTTTGTGCTCAAACTCACTGTTTGTAGTACCTAGATCTAGACCATCCTCACAAGTCTCCCTGGTGTTTCCTGCCACCTCTGCCAAGGAGAATGCCTAAAGACTGTTAATTAGAGATACTATGTAGTTATCAATACCAGAAAACTGATCTTCATCAGGGAGAGGAGGGGTGAGCAAGCATAAAAACCATAGTCATTGGACTGAAATGAATGAACGCAACATATCACCAAGGCAAAAGTACATATCATTCTAGATTATTGCTGTTTTTCTTTGTTTTCTTTCCTTTACCATTTTTTTCCTTATCCAGGAGCATCATGGCAATGTTTTGCCCAAACTACATTGGAATGGCAAGTCATAATCTCATCTTTATTCTCCTTCTCACCTCCTAGCTTGGGAGGCACTAATTAATTCTCAATAAATTAATTAGCTCGCTACACAGTGGGCCAGTCATCTCTAAACTCCATGCTGCTAATAGTCCCTACTGCTTTTGTGCTGAAATATGTGTGTGGGTGTATACACAAACAATTATACATATTGTTTTGTTTCAGTTTTAAGGAAAAGTCAACCTTTTCTGCATGTGCTAAACAAAATCAAATGACTGATGATTTAAAGATAAAAATTATCTGTACTACAGAGAACTAAATGTAGATAATTATAAATTCAGTGTGGATATTATTGTTTTTCTTCCATTATAAAGAAAACCAACAAAACAACAACAACAAAAAACAATTTCAGTGTGCTCTGTTGTCATTAAAATGAGTTTAAACACTAGCTGTGTTCATTTTCAGGGACACCATATCATTTATTTCATTTAACACCAGATGTTCAGTGCAGATTATAGAAAGAAAGAAAAACAATGCAGCCTATTATTTAATGAAAATGGATTTAAATTTGTGAAGGGAAGCAAAAATAGGCACATAATAATAGACGATGGTGTTATGAATTATAAGTTCCATGCCCTAAATCCCTGGCAATGCATGAGGATATTGGGTAGGGCATATTAATATTTAGAAAAATAACAGTTTCTAAAAGAGGTGAGAGTAAAATAAGTGGAAATTTATTAGGACAAGTTAATGTACTGAGCAATGCAATAAAACACTTAGTGGTGCTAGATATACAGTACCCTAACTACTTTTATCCTATCCAGTAATACTCTCTCAAACATGAGGATCCAGGGATCATTTGTCTCATTGATGGATCTCTAATCAAATGAAACTTACACATGAAATAAAGGAAACTTAAGAAAGTATCACTTAGACCCAGCATATTGTCTGTGACTTATATCTATATGAAATAATGTAAATTTTCAAATTACTGCTTTTGTTAAGGCTTGCAGTGCTTTACCATTTTTAAATTATCTGTGATAAAAGCTATAACTAACTTATCCATACTGTGCCACTATCAATGTAATGGCTATTTTTTGGAGGGAAAAAAAAAACAAAAAATAAAATACTAGCAAAAATACTAGTAAAATATTGAAAAATATCTGTTCATTTATTAATTAAGCAAACATTTATTGGGTATTTCCACATTCTATGAAATTTCTTAGGAAAAGACAGTACACAGTGTCCCTCTTGTGAAGAAACTTATAATGTTTAAGTTAAGAGGAGATACATATATCAATAAAGAATTCAAATGAAATGTGCTAAATGTAAGCACTATCCACAGGTTCTGTAAGAGCATGGCAGGGGGAACGTACCTACTTTCCTATTATTATTAACTAGTGGCCTGGTGCACAAAATTTGTGCACATTAAAAGGGAATTAATTAGAGGAAATATTTTAATATCGTTATTTGCCCTTTCTCTATAATAGAAATGTCCGAGATGAATGAAAATTAGTAAAATATATATGAAAATCTTCCTCCTGTCAGAGTCTGGGGTGTGCCATGGGACCCAGAGTCAAGTCTCCCCCAATCTGCGTGCACCTCGAAATTGCACGAGACCCAGACCTGGCCAGCCCCACCCCTATTGGGCGAGATCCAGACCAAGCTGGCCCACCCCCATAAAGCCCTGCTGGGCAGGGGGCACAGCCTCAGGTCCCCTGGCCTGACACCGGGCGGGGGACACAGCCTCAGGTCCCCTGGCCCGGCACGGACTGAGGTCCCCTGGCCCAGGCCGGGGTGGGAGGTATGGCCTGAGGTCCCCCATCAAGTCCTGCTGGCGGGGGGCGTGGCCTGAGGCCCCCCCCAACCCAGCACCGCAGTGGGGGGTGCACCTTGAGGTCCCCTCTCAAGCACCGTCAGGCAGGGGGCATGGCCTCAGGTCCCCCATCAAGCCCTGCTGGGTGGAGACCCAGCCTAAGGTTCCCTGGCCTGGCATGGGGGTGGGGGGCACATCCTCAGGTCCCCTGCCCCAGCCCAGCACCACACAGCCTCAGGTCCCTGCTGATTGTTCATTAAGGCTTGTTACGGGAACTTGGCCTCCACTGTGGGTGCCACCATCTTCGTTGTGCTGTGGCGGTCAATTTACATATTCCCTCTTTGTTAGATTAGATTAGCTAATTACAATGACAAGTATCAGAACAGTTTGCACAGAACATTTGCTCATGCTTCTTTATGTCTGTCACTGCCAGCACGAAGTACTCTAATTGCTTAGTGGAAGAAGAAAAACCATAGTATACCAAAGTTTAGGTTTAACTTACTTTTCCTTTTAATTTTGCTTATGATGCATTTTTTAAAGGAAAAGGCAAGTATTACCAAAAAAACCCACATACTGTACTTATACTTTCTTTAACCCTCTGAAAAATGTTTGCATGTGTATACATGTTATTAAATTTTAATTTATTTTCACCTGCTAATCCATCGCATGTCAATTTGATTATTGGACTGACAACAAAAGTATTTCCAGCCTAAGAAATAGTCTTTATTTGAGCCTAACTGATGATGATTGTCAGGAAGCAAAATCTCAATGGATTCAGAAAATGGCAGTTTTGAAGCTTATTTTAAACATTAGAATCAAAGGAGGAGACATAAGGAGGGTTACATGAAATTGACTGGTGGTAGATTAAGAGTGCAGGAGAAAGAAAATCAGGTAAATCTTTGGGATTGGATAATAAAACAACAGAGAGACACATACTTCTTTCAGTTTGGTGGGTTCAGAATAGTTAACATTTACAAGACATAGAGATAGTATATGGGAAACAACCTATTGATGTGGTCTAGTGCTCTGGTGCCTGCAGTTGTGCCTTTGAGGCACAACTAACTGGGTCTAGAAAAGAAATTATCTACATTTCAGAGGTATGTTATCTTAGATGCACAAACACAATAGACAGTTTCAAAGGTAAAGATTGATCTTTGTCATGGAAGCTACAGGCCTAGGATGTGACTAACCACCATTACCTGCTTTTACTTAGGAATTTTATATTTAGACCACTCTGTGTGATCACTTCTGGTCTCTGAGTTTGTAATACCAACCATGTGGGCCTCTCCTGAACTTCTCAGGTTCAGTATGTGGCCACTTTTTCATCCACAAGACCAACCAGAAGAACTTAGAATAGTGGAAGGTAAATTATTTTTCCATTCCCCACAGCCTCCTATATACATGGGAGAGACCCAGGAAAACTGAGTAACTGGTCAAAATGACTGAAGCCATCACTTTAAATACCACCTTCTGCTAAAGACAAAAGAAGATATTGGCGGTGGATAGTCAGTTGTGGGAGATTATCAGGAAAAGCATAATAATCAAGGGCAAGGTTGTTAAGCTTCTTCATTGATAACAGCTACTAGAGATTTGGAGTTATCCTCCTTTCCTGCTAAAGTGAGGGAGACACTCTGACAAATGAAGGTTTCCCTTACAAATGTAAATGTCACTTCTACTTGGTTTTCAGAACTTCTCCCATTTATGACCAGCCTAAAATAATCAATATCCCAAAGAAATTGACCAGCCTAAAATAATCAATATCCCAAAGAAAAATTTTGGGGTGGCAAACCTTGGTCTCCTTCAATAGAAAATTACTTTTGGTTCTGGTTTCTACCTTTTAAATTTGGGTTGCAAAAATCAGTAAAGACTTGGGGGGAGCAAAATAATAAAATTTAGAAAATGGTAGTGTTTGAAATACCTCTGAAATTTATGAAAAATGAAGTACGTGGTGTGATGGTTAATTTTATGTTGACTTGACTGGCTCAGGGATGCCTGGATAGCTGGTAAAACATTTTATTTGGGTATGTCTGTAAGAGTATTTCTGGAAGAGATTATAATTAGAATTGGTGAAATTACTCAGTTCACCAAATGGCCCTTCCCAATGTGCTTGGGCATCATCCAATCCATTGAGGTCCTGAATAGAACAAAAAGCTGGAGCTAGAATAAATTTGCTCTCTGCTTCAGCTGAGACATCCATCTTCTCCTGCTTTTGGACATTATTGCTCCTGATTCTTGGGCTTTTGAACTCAGATTTGAACTTAAACCAACAGTCAGTCAGTACCATACTGTCTGCTTTGTTATAGCTTTGTTGTAAAGTTTGAAATCAGGAAGTATGCTGCCTCTAACTTTGTTCTTATTTCTGAGGATTGCTTTTGCTATACAAAGTATTTTGGGGCTTCATACAAATTTTAGGATAACACTTTTCTATTTCTGTGAAAAATGCCATTGGAATTTAAGGATTGCATTGAATCTGTAGATAGCTTTGGGTAGTATAGACATTTTAACAATGTTAATTTTTCTGATCCATGAACATGGGATATCTCTCAACTTATTTGTGTTTTCTTTGACTCCTTTCATCAATGTCTTTGTAGTTTTCAGTGTATAAATCTCTCACCACTTTGGTTAAATTTATCCTAAATATTTTATGCTATTGTAAAAAGAATTGTTTTCTTTATTTCTGAATAGACATTTTTTTTCTGAAGAAGACATACAAATGACAAACAGGTACATGAAAACAAGTTCTCCATCACAAATCATTAGGAATATTATCAAAACCACACTGAGATAATCTCAAACCTGTTAAAATTGCTATCACCAAAAAGAGAGATATCAAGTGTTGATGAGGATATGGAGAAATGCAAATCCTTATGCAATGTTTGTAGGAATATAAATTGGTATAGCCCCTATAAAAAACAATATGGAGGTTCTTCAAAACATTAAAAATAGAACTACTATATGATCCAGCAATTCCACTTCCAGGGATATATCCAAAGGAAATGAAATCACTATAATAAAAAGATATCTACACTCCCATGTTCATAGCAGCACTATTTTTAATAGTCAAGATATTGAAGCATAGTAACCTCTATCTTGTATAAAAACTGCTGTTTGAAATTCTCTGCTATTGTTATATAGTCCCTTGTCTTGTAAACTCTGTCATTGTAAACTCTCACTTTAAGACAGTCTCTTATTCTATAAAATGACTTTGTTTTTAGTTTGAATAATAGGAAAAGATAAACTTAACTGTCTGACCTTGCAAGCTAGCCATCCAATGTAATAGATAATATAGACTAATACTGATAATTATTCCCATATTCTTATGCCAAGTACTAACTCATTATGTATTCAAGGTTACAACTGTCTGTAACAATAACTCACACAGAGCCCTTTGTAAAATCTGCAGACAAAGAAGCTCAAAAGGTATAAATATGAAAAACTTCCTGTGTGACTTCACTCAGAGATTTGGAAGAAACACCTCCGTCTGGGCCGCAAGCAATAAATGACTCCTAATTAATTGGCTCATTAAGGTGTCTTGTATCTCACTCGCTGATTTATGATACAACAATATGGAAACAACCTAAGTGTCTGCCAATGGATGAATGGGTACAAATGTGTTATATATACACAATGGAATATTATTCACCCATCAGGAAGAAAGAATCTTGCCATTTGCGGCAACATTGGTGGACCTTGAATACATTATGCAAATTGAAATAAGTCAGAGAAACACAAATACTATATGATACCACTTAATGTGGAATCTAAAAAGCTGAACTCATAGAATAGAATTGTAGTTACAAGGGGTTTGGAAGCAGTGGAAATGGAGAGATGTTGGTCAAAGTGTACAACCTCCCAGTTATAAAGCGATTAAGTTCCGGGAGCTAATGAACAGCATGGTGATTATAGTTCACAATATTGTGTTGTATATATGACAGGTGCTGAGAGAATATATCTTAAATGTTCTCACCACAGAAATAAATGGTAATTATGTGACATGATTGAGATTTTAGCTAATGCTAAGACAGTAACTTTTTGCAGCATATGTGTTTTAAATAAACATGACTACACCTTAAACTTATATATTGTATGTCAATTATATATCAACAAATCTGAAAAAAACTTTTTTCTACTCTATACATTTCAGTCACTTTTCTGTTCAATACACACACCCTCCACACACACACACTCATACATATAGAAGAAACCACCACAGATACTATGTAGAAAGCCTAAAATACATAACAGCACCCTGATTATGTTCCCGTTGTTAGAAATAAGGTGAGTCCCCGAAGTCAAGGGTCCTGGTAGAACACAAAACATACTCGGGAGACAGGCAGCAAGGCAAATATCTTTACTTCTACATAGAAGGGTGTGCACACATGGTCTAGAAGTACACGCACACCGAGCAGGCGGTCTGCTGGGGTTTATAATCTCTGATGCACATGACCTGTCTTTTGCTCTTGATTGGAGCTCAGGCGAAGTCTTTTGTGATTGGCTAATTCAAAGGGATGGGTTGGCCTTTGCTGTTTCAAGATGGCCACCCCCAGGGGAGCTGTAAGCCATGCGGCCAACATGGCGGCTGCCAAGTCACATAGTACAAAATGGAGGCTGTCTAAACTGTTCTTTGACAGAAAAATGACTTGTTTATTCTCACAATTTTCCCCTTTTCTTTATTTAAACTCTTTTCTTCAAACTCAGCTGATATCCATTGACTTTCCTGAAGACTAATTTGCTGTTTGGTCAATGTGGTTTCAGTTAACCCTTGGATAAGACATGGGATTATGTGACATCCAATCACTGTAGCTCCTAATCAAAGGGGTGAAGTGGACACCATTGCTCTAGTGCATCAGAGAAAGGACCCTTGATCCCAGGCTACAGCTCACTCGTCACTAAAGCTGCTGATGCCTTAGGCTCAGTGACAGTCCATCTGCTGTGTTGTCAGGGATGAATGTGCAGCAATGGCCCCAACATTACACATCTTCCTCCTTTTTCTGTCAGAATTGTATCCAAGACCAACCTACTCTCTCAGGGCACCCTGCTGCTGGCATCTAGCTGTTCACTATCCCTTTAACTGTGTCTCGGGCATAGTTAAAAAGCCTTTCCTGGTTCTAGAAAATATAATTAATCCACCACATTCTTATTCAAAGTGGACCAGCGGCACAGGACAGACTCAAACCCTGCAGCAATCTGATTTCTAGCCTTAAACTCCTTGGCATTACTCCTGGAACTCCAATGGGATCTGTGTATATGGAGATCAAAGGAGCCCCTGGACTCTCTCTCCTCTTCCTAGTCTGTCTGTCCATTGAAAAAGGCTTACAATATGCCAACATGAAAGGGATAGCCAATTGTATCAGAGTGCAAAGTCCACTCCATTTGCTGAGCAAGGCCATAATTCAGGGTCCCCCATGACACCAGGGCCAGCCAGGTGCTCCCTTTCCCAAATAGCCATAGCCAACTTTCAAATAACTCCCCATTCTTTTAGTCTAGCTAGTCAGCTGAGCCACATGGGTCTTCCAGCAGAGTTTTTAACTCTTATTTATTTATTTATTTATTTATTTATTTATTTATTTATTTATTTATTTATTTTTTACTTCTCCAACTTCTTTCACAGCATAGAAAAGCTGGTATCTGGTGACGTGGTGGCCAAAGGGCTGGTTGGAGCCTGAGGGGGATGCTGAGATTGGAAATTGTCATATTGGCTGTTCCCTCAGATCATCCCTGGGACTCATAAGTAGGGGAAGGCAGGACAAGGGTCTCATTCCTGTCTGCCTTTGTTTTCTTTTAGATTTTTCCTGAAAAGCTTTTTATCTTAACAACTTTGAGATTTTTAAAGCCAATTATTATCTAAAACATTTTCTTGACTAATTTTGTAACAGGGATTTGAATTATGCTGTTAACTATGATTGCCCTTTCTGTTCAAAGAAAGGACATGCTAATCTGACTGGGAGTCCCATGCTTCCAGGACCACGCTTGGAATGCGGTCCATCCTCACTCAAGAACCACTCATTCTCTTGCTGCATGCCCCCTAGGTCAGCCTTAGTTCCGCCTTGTCTGGCCTGTGTGGGTTTGTGATGTCACAAGCAGGCGTGGGCCACCCGCTTCCATCCCGGTCCCATTCTGGTCCTGTTCCAGTCCCATCCTGGTTAATACCAATGATGACAAATGGATGCTTAATGGATGTGATGCTGGGAGGGGTTTTGCAAATTTCTCCTCCCTGCCAAGTTCCACAAGCACCCAAGTACTGCCTCCCATTCTGCCCCTTTGGAAACCTTTGGCTTTTTTTTCCCTCTCCCGCTTTGCCTAAGGTGGGTAAGATAATGGTTTGTTAACCACAAGCAGTCTTGGAACTGGCTGGCCTTTGTTTTAAACTCCCCTGGATTGCAATCTTTACAAATTTAATACTTTTATATTAATCTTAGAATCTTAAAATTTTAACCCAGCACAGCAAAATCATAAATCAGGGAAGAGCAAATTAAAGTTCCTGAAAGTTAGCCAAAATTACATCACAGACATACAGACAGGAATTTCACTAGCTAAGTAAACAAATTAAACAAAAAAACAGAAATAAAGCATCAACACACACTCTGTTTCAAGATGGCAGCCCCCACAGGAGCTACAAGCCATGCAGCAAACATGGCGGCTGCCAAGTCACACTGTGAAAATAACAAAAAAGTTTTAATGAATTATTCCATAGGATTATTTAGAATTATTGAGAAAAAAAATCCTTATTAATTTGTTCAAATCATTTTCTGTGGATTTATGAGTGAAATTACTCTTACTTTTGATGTGGTAATAAATTCTCCGTACCCTTCCAAACCCTTTGTATCTCATCAAGAGATAAAGGTACTTTGTGACTCTTCTTTTCCTATGAAATCCCTCCCTAATTTATGGACCTTTCTCCAATCCAATCTTCCTCTTTTATGTTTTGAAACATGACCTTTTACTTCAGTACTCAAGAGTTTTGGGTTCTATGCAAATTTCAGTTGAGAAAAATGGAACATACCATTGTTTTGCTACCAAAAACCTTTATAATTGGGTTTAATATGTTAATCACAATTTGATGCATTTCTATTTGTGACTTTTCCTTTGGAAGTTGGCAAAATTAGAAAAAGACAGCAATAGCAGAGATAAAATGTGCATGGAATAAGCAAAGATCATAGAAAAGTAATCTATCCTATATAATAAAGAGGTAATATGCAAATTGACCATCACTCCAACACACAAGATGACCACCACCATGTGGTCAAAGATGGCCGCCCCCATGTGGACACAAGATGGCCACCACAAGATGGCCTGAAGGGGAGGGGAGTTGGGGGTGATCAGGCCAGCACAGGAGGGCAGTTGGGAGGGACCAGACCTGCAAAGGAGGGCAGTTGGGGGTGATCAGGCCTGCAGGGGAGGGCAGTTAGGGGTGACGAGGCCTGCAGGGGAGGGCAGTTGGGTGGGATCAGGACTGCAGGGGAGGGCAGTTGGAGGTGACCAGGCCTTCAAGGGAGGGCAGTTGGGGGTGACCAAGCCCACAGTGGAGGCCAGTTAGGGGGGGACCCAGGCATGTAGGGGAGGACAGTTGGGGGGGACCAGGCCTGAAGGGGAGGGCAGTTTGGGGAGGACCATGCCTGCAAGGGAGTACAGTTGGGGATGATCAGGCCTGCAGGGGAGGGCAGTTAGGGGTGACCAGGCTGGCAAGGGAGGGCAGTTAGGGGTGACCAGGCCAGCAAGGAGGGTAGTTAGGGGCAATTGGGATGGCAGGGGAGCAGTTAGGCGTCGATCAGGCTGGCAGGGGAATGGTTAGGGGGTGATCAGACTGGCAGGAAGAAGCAATTAGGGGCAATCAGGCAGGCAGGCAGGCAGGCGAGCAGTTGGGAGCCAGCAGTCCTGGATTGTGAGAGGGATGTCTGACTGCCTGTTTAGGGATTGGGCCTAAACGGGCAGTTGGACATCCCTCGAAGGGTCCCAGATTGGATAGGGTGCAGGCTGGGCTGAGGGACACTCTCCCATGCACGAATTCATATTCATGCACCGGGCCTCTAATATATATATATATATATACTGAGTGGCCAGATTATTATGATCTCTGAACACATAATAATCTAGCCACTCAGTGTACTTATGTATAAGGGAAAGCTTGAAAATCTTGATATGTGAAGGGACCTGGTGATAGTGGACCCCGCCTCTGGCTAGTAAGTCCTCTGCTTCTTTCTAACTACCCACAATGCAGTTCTTATACATGGAAAAACCTTATTTTAAAATCCCAACTCTGTGGTCAGTCAACACTGAGTGGCCAGATTATCATGCATTCAGAGATCATAATAATCTGGCCACTCAGTGTATCTTACCTAATAAAAGAGTAATATGCAAATTGACCATCACTCCAACACACAAGATGGCCACCCCCATGTGGTCAAATATGGCTGTGCCCATGTGGACACAAGATGGTCGCCAGGAGGTGGCCGTCAGGGGAGGACAGTTGAGGGTGACCGGGCCAGCAGGGGCACGGCAGGGCAGTTAAGGGTAACCAGGCTGGTAGAGGAGGGCAGTTAAGGTGACCAGGCCAGCAGGGGAGGGCAGTTAGGGGTGACCAAGCTTAAAGGGGAGGGCAGTTGCAGGGGGACCCAGGCCTGCAGGGAAGGGTAGTTAGGGGTGACCCAGGCTTACAGGGGAGAGCCATTGGGGGGGACCAGGCCTGCAGGGGAGGACAGTTAGGGGCGACCAGGCCGGCAGGGGAGGGCAGTTAGGGGGTGACCGGGCTGGCAGGGGAAGGCAGTTGGGGGGACCAGACCTGCAGGGGAGGACGGTTGGGGGGGACCCAGGCCTACAGGGGAGAGCCATTGGGAGAGGACCAGGCCTACAGAGGAGGGCAGTTGGGGGCAACCAGGCCATCAGGCGAGGGCAGTTAGGGATGAGCAGGCCTGCAGGGGAGGGCAGTTAGGGGCGACCAGGCTGGCAAGGGAGGGCAGTTAGGGTTTACCGGGTCAGCAGGGGAGGACAGTTGGGGCCGACCAGGCCTGCAGGGGAGGACAGTTAGGGGCGACCAGGCCAGCAGGGGAGGGCAGTTAGGGGGTGACCAGGCTGGCAAGAAAAGGCAGTTGGGGGGACCAGGCCTGCAGGGGAGGACGGTTGGGGGGGACCCAGGCCTACAGGGGAGAGCCATTGGGAGAGCACCAGGCCTGCAGGGGAGGGCAGTTGGGGGCACCAGGCCTGCAGGGGAGGGCAGTTTGGGGGGTGACCAGGCCTGCAGGGGAGGGCAGTTAGGGTTTA
This sequence comes from Plecotus auritus, assembly GCF_963455305.1. Classification (NCBI taxonomy): domain Eukaryota; kingdom Metazoa; phylum Chordata; class Mammalia; order Chiroptera; family Vespertilionidae; genus Plecotus; species Plecotus auritus. The sequence goes on from NC_137784.1 coordinate 28,115,635, forward strand.
CTGGGTCAGCAGGGGAGGGCAGTTTGGGGGGTGACCAGGCCTGCAGGGGAGGACAGTTAGGGGCGACCAGGCTGGCAGGGGAGGGTAGTTAGGGGTGACCAGGCCAGCAGGGGAGGGTAGTTAGGGGCAATTGGGCCAACCGGGGAGCTCTTAGGCATTGATCAGGCTGGCAGGCAGAAGCGGTTAGGGGCAATCAGGCAGGCAGGCAGGTAAGTGGTTGGGAGCCAGCAGTCCTAAATTTTGAGAGTGATGTCTAAGATTGGAGTTGGTGCAGGCTGGGCTGAGGGACACACCCCCATGCACAAATTTCATGCACTGGGCCTCCAGTATTATATAAAAAGAGGAAATATGCAAATTATGTTACAATGCTGTAATGGGTCATGACTGGACAGGAGGAGGTTGTGCACGCAGATGAGGCCCAGAGCGGAGAAGGAGACCGAGACAGGGCGGCTGGTGAGCCACCGCACCCCGGCTTGGGCCAGTCCCTTGTAGCCGGAGCAGACACGGACAGGGACAGGGGGCAGCCTGCAGCCTCCATGGCCGAGCACAGGCCCGGAGAGGATATGGCGGACCTGTCTCCTGTGGAAGCAACACGGCTCCCTCCAGCCTCCCGTGGGATTGGCATGGGTCCATCCCAGCTCCCAAAGAAGGGGTGCGGCTCCCTCGCTGCTCCCGTGGCTGCCACTGGCTCGCTTCTGCCTCCTGCAGAAGCTGCATGGCTCCTGTGGAAGCAGTGCAACTCCCAGCGGCGTGCTGCAGTTCCCGCTGGCTCCCTGCAAAGCGGCTGGCAGCCTACTGTTCATGGTATCACGTGATGGGCTATTAGTGTAGAGATAAAACATTATAATACAAGACAATGTTTAGGAAAATAAGGAGTTATTTTATTGTTTTTATTTTCAGTTATTCCTATTTCAATAAAAATTTTAAAAAAGGAAAGAATTTCTTGAGTGCATGCATTAGGGAAACAAACCGCATTTCAGAATTGAGATGAATCAACACTTTGTTCACAGATTGAGGAAGGTCTGAAGGCTCTGGATCTCTCTGATGAGAGCCATTTTTCTATTTTTACTTGGCCTCTTCTACTTTGTTATTTATCTATGATGTGTACTTAATGTACTACTGAGTTTTAGCTTCTGTGCACATTTCTAAGAATTATAGAAAGGTAAACAACTCGCAATTATATTTTATACAATATTCTCTATACAAATGAAAATGTAAATTTATTTGAGGTCAATTGTCTGGGTGATTGAGTGGACATTTTATCGCTGAGGAATGCTCCCATTTAAAACAAGAAACAAATACTAGTATTTTTTTAGTCCAGAATCCCATGTTCATTGTATTTTTTCTCAAATTCTTCTTCTCAACCCAAATTAAATTGCTCCCAAACTTTCCATTTAAAAAAAAAATCGCCTCTGCCATTTTGTCCTTTAATGATCCTCTACTTTTCTGTATTAGCCTCCTTACCATTATCTTTGCCTGAGTGTTGTTCTTATATTTGAGCTAGAAATATCCCTATCACTTCCAAATTTCTAGATTTGGTGGAACATAAAGCTTATATAATTTGGGGTGAGGGGTCTCTTTTTGAATTCATAGTAAATCTTCCCAGTATAATTAATCCATTTCATATCTTCTCTTCCTTTCCATTGATTTCTCATTATATATTTACTGGAAAACAGAATATAACAGGGCTTTGGCAACCATTATTTTGTGCCCTATCTTCACCAACTATGAAGACAGTCAGTTGTGTAAAGAAGTATCTGTGGATTTGGTAGAAACTCTCAGAAATAAAATTCTTATTAATTTATATATGCCTATGAACAAAATTGAAGTTAGGTGAGATACTGAGAAAGGAAGACAATTGTTTAGCAATGCAATTTTTACTTTGGAAGAGAAGCTGCTGAAGACAAAGAGATTCATGGATATAAAGAGGTGACTTACAGCAAACCAGTTTTGCATTTATTATGGTGAAAAATCCTATAAAATAAAGAGGTAATATGCAAATTGACTATCATGCCCTCACAAGATTGCTGCCTATGACCAGGTTGGCAGGGGAGTTAGTGAGGGATGACCAAACGCCTGAACTAGCAGGCTGCTTGGGGTGACCAGACTGACAGGGTGGTTAGTGAAGGACAACCAAATGACTGAACAGCAGGCTGCATTGGGCGACCAGGCCGGCAGGGGGCCGTGAGGGGTGACCAGGCTGGCAGGGGGACCATTTGGGGGTGACCAGTCCAGCAGGGGGGCAATTGGGGGTGACCAGTCCAGCAGCGGGGGCAGTTGGGGGTGACCAGGCCAGTGGGGGGCAGTTAGGGGCGACCAGACTGGCAGAGGGGGCAGTTAGGGGTAACCAGGCTGGCAGAGTGGGGTGCAGTTGGGGGTGACCAGGCTGGCAGGGAGGGCAATTGGGGGAGATTAAGCTGGCAGGGGGCGGGAAAGTGAAGGGCGACCAGGCTGGCAAGGGGGGCAGTAAGGGGTGACCAGGCCAGCGGGTGTGGGAAGTTAGGAGCGACCAGGCTGGCAGAGAGAGGGTAGTTGGCGGCAACCTGGCTGGCAGTGGGGGGCAGTTAGGGGTGGCCTGGCAGGCAGGCAGGTGAGCAGTTAGGAGCCAGTGGTCCAGGATTGTGGGAGGGATGTCCAACTGCCGGTTTAGGTCCAATCCCCAGGATCAGACCTAATCCGGCAGTTGGTCATCCCCCAAGGAGTCCCAGATTGGAGAGGGTGCAGGCTGGTCTGAGGGGACTACCCCCCCATGCACAAATTTCATGCACCGGGCCTCTAGTAATATATAAATGCAAAAGGAATTTCGGAAGCAGTAATCAATAGTGAGTTAAGGGATACATCAACTTACTTATTTATAAGTAGTTAATCTTTAACACTCCTATTCATACTGCTAAAGAAGCAGTATGAATTTATAAAACAAACAACAAAAATAACACCAAAAAACTGCAGGTTTTGAAATTAAATTGACCTCAATGAAAATCTTGAGTCTGACACTAGCCATGAGAGTCTGACAAAACTGAAGTTCTGTTGCCTCAAATATAAAGAAGAGAATGGCCAGAGTATTGATTGTAAGAATTCTTTATAATGTTTGTGTGTGTACATAAATAATACTAGATAAATCATATTAGTCATTTTCATTATTATTAAACATATATGCTTATATTATCTATAATAATAAAAGCATAATTACATTGGATGTTCTTCTGGACAACCTTCCAGAGGAAGCCAGGGCTGCAAGCTAAGCCTGGTTCCTGGGTGCCTGCTGGTGGCCAGAGGGAAGCCCATGTCCCAAGTGCCGGAGGGAAGCCGGTGCTGGCAGCTGGGGAAAGGAAGGCGTACTCTTGCACGAATTTTGTGCATTGGGCCTCTAGTATATAATATATGTTAGGTATTATATATATATATATATATATGTATATATATATATATATACATATATATATACATACATATATATATATATATATATATATATATACACATACATGAGTGTATATAATAGTATATATGTTAGGTATAATATATATATATATATATGTATATATGTATATATGTGTATATATATATATATATATATATATGATACACTTGGCATTTAAATAGAAATTAGATATTAAATGTGGACAAAAATCTATATTTAAAGCAGAACAATAATCATATTATTTAAATGCTTTTCTAATAACTGTTATATTTAAATAAACCAACACCTCAAAGGTCAATTATGGCCTAGAATTAAAAAAAAATGCTCTTCACTGTAATCTTCTATGTCGAGTATTTGTCCAAAAGGATTTTGCAATTATTATATTTTTTGTAATTATTTAAAGTAGTTGTGGATTAACAAATATGTCTTTCTTTCACTTCTTGCATTCCAAACCTTGAACCAGACAACTACACTCCATCACTTTTTCCTCCAAAAGCAGCATATAAACAACTGTAAACTAAGCTGATATTCCTATTAAGCACTTAGATTTATTTAAAAAATATTACCAAAGTGACAATTTTTCCCTCCCCATAAGCATTTTTCAGTTTAAAGTCATAGCTCAGCTTGATCAAAAACTTAGTTGGGCTAAATAAGATCAAAGGGGAATTTATTAGAAATCATATTGAAAAGATAGTCTGAACCAAAGAACATTTAGTATCTCTGTCATAAGACATACAAAAGTGAGAAAGATCTGTGGAGAATCAATTCTTAACACAAGCCAAACTCATAATTTTGCCCCAAGATACTTTCAATGCATACTTTATCCTACTACAAATAAATAATTTTAAATTGTAATAATTTTTAAATTTGTGGTATAATTTGCATGCAAAACATTTGATATTTTAAAATTACACAGTTCAATGAAGTTTGACAATATATACACTCATTTAAAACACCATCCCCTGGCCCTAAAGAGTGTGGCTCAGTTGGCTGGAATATCATCCTGTACACCAAGCATGTCAAACTCATGATCCGTGTGTCACATGCAGCCCACAACAAATATTTTTGTGACCCAGCCAATATAACAGTATGTTATAAACATTTTAATAAAGATTTTGTAACTTAATTTTTACAATATCCTGTTATATATAATTATGAATAATGAATTACAACATTTGCTAGTGACTGATTACTATAATCGTGTTGCATTCATTTCCGTTACACGCAGGTGCACCATTTCTCTCCACTAATTCTAGCAGCGAATATTTTAGCAGTCAATTGCCATGTCAGCTCCTTGAGTTAGAGTTACCAGCTCATTCCTTGCTTACCCCAGTTGCCAATTCAGGGGGAGAGGACTCATGGTGCCTTGGACAAAACCTTTGACTCCCGCCTATCCTCTGTACAATGTTGCCTGGTGGTTCAGGGCCAGGCTCCATAGAGTTGGGGCCACATTACCAGCTAGCTTCTTTCCTCAGCCCTGCCTATCACAAGACTAGTCCTTTGGGCTTCTCTTGGGGACTCAGACCTTTAAGTCAGGTTCACCCACTTATGAGCATCAGCTGCCATTTGGGAATGTTTTAAAAGCAGAAGGTGCATCTCCAGTCTTCAGACCGCATAGACGCTCTAGTTTCAAAGGCCTGATTTCACTGTGGTACTCCCTCTTAGCCACCATGCAACCATGGGGCTCTGATCTCAGAAGATGGCTCTGCTGGAAAACTCTGTGAAGCCCTGGCTGGTAGGGGCCTGAGGTAGGGAAGCAGTTCACTTCTGACCCTTTCAGGTTGCTGAGACAAGCACAATTCTCACAACACAAAGGCTCTTGTGGTCTTTCCCCATATGTTGTGTTGCCTTTTTCTGTTTTAAACATAATGCAAGAGTTGAGAAAAAAAGACCCACCATCCAAATTAAGTTAGTGAACATTTCTATCATTCAGAAATTTCCCTCGTTTACCATTCTAATAAATCTCCCAATCTAGTCAGAGGCAAACCCTGTTATTATTTGTTATCATCAATTATTTTTTCATGTTCTAGAAATTCATGTGAAAGGCAGCATATAGTATGTAATCTTTTATACATGATTTCTTTTTATCTACATTGCATTTTTCAGATGCTTCTATATTGTTGTAAACATCAGAAATTCAAATCCTTTTATACCTTATAGCAGTGCATTAAATAAGTATAGGGAAATACTGATAAACATTTGAATTGTTCCCAAGTTCTGCTAAAAGGATTAAAGCTGTTAGGAATATCCTGTCACATGTATTCTTATTAATATATGTTTTTATTTCTCTTGGTTCTCTAAGAACCAAGTTATTACGCTCTCAAAGGCTTATTTAAATTTTTATTTTGTTTTGTCTTATGCTGTGACTAAGAAACTTTCAGTATTTTCAAAGGAAAGGCAAACCAGTGGATCAACAGTCTCTCTCACACATTGTTGTTGAAAGTTGAAAAGGGAATAGTAATATGGAGGTAAATTGGGTAATCTCTAAAAAAATTATATGTTTTTGTATATTATTTTATATTTGTGAACAATCTTAGATTCCTGGAAATATGATTAGATTAGAGGAGGAAATGTTTATGAAGAATTGGGAGACTTATCCTACCTTAAATCAAAACTTGCTCTAAAGCTTTATTAATTAAAATTATGTAACATTTGTATAAGAAATTATGTAATGTTGGCCAACAAATCAAAGCTGAGACTTGGAAGGACAATGGAAGAATTAGGAAAGGTCATCAAGAGCAAAGAAATGTCATTGGAGATGAAGGCTAACATAATCTACATCCTTGTATTCACAATTACTTTGTACAGCTGTTAAAGTTGGGCAATATAGAAGGTTGATAGAAAAAAATGATTCATTTGAAATACGGTGTTGGAGGAGAGCTCTATGGATACCTTGGACCACCAGAAAGACTAGTAACTAAATCCTAGAGCAAATTAAACCTATAACATTGCTGGAGGAAAAATGACAAAATTGAAGCTGTCCTACTTTGAGTACATCATGAGAAGGCAGATTCTTTAGATAAGACAATAATGCTGAGAAAAATAGAAGACAGCAGGAAAAAAGAAAGTCCAAATATGAGATGAACTGACTCCATAAAACAAGCTGTAGTCATGATTGTACAGGAGCTGAGAAGGGCTGTTGAGGACATGACATTGTGGTTATCACTCATTTATAGGGTCACCAGGAGTTGGAGTTGACTCAACATCAGGGTAACAAAACAATGTTGATATACAGTATATATATATATAATGGACCTGTATGGGTAAGTTGATTTATGACAGAAATTGTTCTGTATCCATGGAAACAAAATGACTATTCAAGAAATGGTGTTGAGATAATTCATATGATATAAAAATAAATGTAATCACTATCTCATACTATATACTTAAAAAGTCAATGTCATGTGTACTAAAGACTGACATGGGAAAAACAAAATTTAAAACATTTAAAAGATAAATTTGAAAATGTTATTTAGAGCAGCATAGCATATTAAGACATAAACATATAAATCATATTGGAAAACTTAGTAATACAACTATATCACCTTAAGTTCTGTTCATCATTAAGAAATGAAAATATAATTCACAAACTGAGTTGTATAGTTGCAAAGTATATAACCAACAGACATTAATGTCTAGACTATATATTTTTAAAATCTAAGAATGAGCCGAAACCGGTTTGGCTCAGTGGATAGAGCGTCGGCCTGCGGACTGAAGGGTCCCGGGTTCGATTCCGGTCAAGGGCATGTACCTTGGTTGCGGTCACATCCCCAGTGGGAGGTGTGCAGGAGGCAGCTGATCGATGTTTCTCTCTCATCGATGTTTCTAGCTTTCTATCCCTCTCCTTTCCTCTCTGTAAAATATCAATAAAATATATTTTAAAAAAAATCTAAGAATGAAACACAGAAACTATTCATTAGAAAAAAAATAGTCATATATCAAGAACAGTTATTTTATAGATGAAAACTATATTATGTATGAAGAAATGCTTAATTTCATTAGTAATAATGAAATTAAAACCACAAATTAGGACCATTTTAGACTCATCAAATCCTGATAAATGTAGAAAATATGGTAAATGCATGAGTAGATAAAAATAAAGGCTAGTGGGAATGCATATAAGCTGCTGTTGAGAATGCATGTTAGTTGTCATTAAGGTCTACTGAGGGTGTCACAAAACCTAGATTATCAGTGAGTTAACTTAAATAGTGGCTATTTTCTCTGTCACATTAACATTAGAAGTTTATAACTAATAGGGAGTTCTACTAACATCTGGGACCCAGGCTCCTTTTTTGTTTGTTTGCTTGTTCCCATCATCCTCAAGACATCGTTATTTCCTCATGATCTAAGATCCCTGCCCTTCCAGCCATCTTCTTAATTCTTGCCCGAAGAAAAGAATGAGAATGAGAACGGTACAATTTTCTTTCAAGATTGTAGATTGCCTACAATCTATTGGTCAGAACTCAGCCATTGAGCTGAAAGCCAGACTGGGAAATAAGTATTGGATATCCTTACTAGTTTCTTCTATACACGGGAAAATTTTACTGTCATTTTAAAAAATTTTATATTATCTGACAAATGGAAGAAACATAAATCTTATAAACTAAAAATTACACTCCTAGGTACATAACCAGAGACACACATGTTTACAAAGAGATATGAACAAGGATGTTCAAAGCAGCATTTCTAGCAAAAGTAAAAGAAAAATAGCCAAAATATCCATGTGTCCATTAATTGGAGGACAGATAGTTGCATGGTCAGTGGAATACTGTAAAGGACAGAGGGAATTTACAAACATTATATTGAGAAAAATTGCATGTTATAGAAGAATGCAATCTTTCAGTGGTTATTCCATAATTGCTGTACTATGCACAATGTGTCTGCAGTTTTAAGGTAATCTCTCCCAGTTGGGTTCACATAGACCTCACATAGGAGTTGGCTAAACACTGTTTTTTGGTTTCAGGATTTAGAAAGCTGAAGTACTAAATGTCTGGCCAACACCACACTGTTATCTGTGTCTATGGGTTATCTATATATGCTCTTTGGCTAATCCCTTCACTTTCTTTCATCCCAGTTCCCAATCACCCTACCCTCTGACAGCTATCAGTCTCTTGCATGTATCCATGCCTCTGTTTCCATTTTGTTCATCAGTTTATTTTGTTCAGTAGATTCCACATATAAGGAAGATCATATAGTATTTGTCTTTTTCTGACTGGCTTATTTAAAACAACATTTCAGATTTCTTGTATCTCAGAGGTTCATTTTATGCCACTGGCAAAATCTTTCTTTTAAACTTTTGCTCATTTGGTATTTAGCAAAATGTGTATTCAATGCCTTCTAATCTGTATTAAGGCCCACAGCCAGGGCTTCCCCCAAAAGGGCAATTAAAGACAAAAACATTTTCTTTTATCTTTTTTACCTGCCTTACCAGAGTCTCAGTTCTTAAAGTAAAACTCTCCATCAGTGTAATCACTCTTTAGTCCTTTATTTTTTCTTTCAATTTCCTACCGCTCCTGTGTAGATAGTAAGTCAGAAGTATAGATGTCAGACTACTCTGGAGCTCCCTTGACTACTTCAATAAATTTGATGCTCTAAGACAGAGTATTCTAGGAACATGTGTCTTCTAAAGTTTTGGTATTTCATTTTCATTCATGTATTTCTTTACTTTAACAAAACAATGTTCATTAACAAAATTTACTGTCCTTTTTTAGGTGAAAACATAATCTGTGTCTATGAGCACTAAAGCCTTGGCCCAAATGTATCTCATTAGTAAATCCAGGTCTGAGTTGAGATGACTTGGTGAGGTCTTAGACTTGAGCATATGGAATAGCCACTTAGGTTCAAAAGATTGGACTATTTGTTTTTCCCTCTGAGCCGTAAAACTAGTTCTAGATCTAATGCATGGCATTGCAATTATAGTTAACAATATCGTATTATATATTTGAAATTACTAAGAGACTTGATCTTAAATGCTTTTACAAGCAAAAAATAAGAGCTAATAATGTGATATGATGGAGATGTTAGCTGAAACTATGGTAGTAATCATATTGCAATATATGGGTGTATCTAATTAACTTGTTACACTTCTCAAATTTACACAAGGTTATATGTCAATTATATCTCAAATTTTTAAAAAATGCAACATGTATATTTGCCTGAGAAAACAGCAAAAAAAAGTCCCTTTCTTTTCTCTTTTACCCAATGCACAAATGCTTAGAAAGCTCAAACACTTGGAAGGCTCAGTTTGTTTTGATAAAGGCCTTAACTAGGACAAACTGTCTTTCTCCTTTGATCATTTAATCCTTGTGTCAGCAGACCCTGCTTGGTTAAAAGCTAAGCCAGTGTGGGTCAGCATAAGGGCAGCCAGAGTCCCCCATTTTTATCCTTACTGAGACCTAGCCTACCTGACCCAGTTAAAAACCTATTGCAATATAACCTGCTGCATCCTGCCAAGGTCAAAATACCACATGACATAAAAGCATTGGAACTTGATGCCTCTTGCCCAGGCTGCACTACAAGTGTCATTTTTTTCTTTCCCAAATACCAGGTCAAGTTTTCCAGCCAAAGATCCATGATATTGGAACATTAGGTAGATGATGTATAACATCCCTATTCCCTGAAAAAAAATGAGAAAGTAGTGTAAACTGAAAAGTTTTCAGATGAAATTCTGACTTTATATTTACTATGAAACATATTTTTTCTATTAACCACATTGATAAATCCACTAAAATAACTATGACCCTTAGCTTTTGACAGCATGAATACTACTTTAAAAGCTGCAGTGAAAAGAAACTGGTAAATTAAATATTTTCAGAAATATTTAAAAAAATAAAATTACCTCATTTGGAAAAAAATTCTTCAAATTTTAATGAAGAAGACCCATCTTGAGATTAGTCAATTTGGCAAACTGGACATTTTGTTAAATGTCTTACAGAAAATTGAAATTTGGCAAATTGGCCTACTCACCCTCTCAGCTCAATTCGTTTCAGCAACACTTACCTCTATCATTTCCTCAAAAAGGTTCAGGTCCTTTTGCTTTTTCCACTGTCTGAAATTTTCTTTCTCAATTTTCATTTGAAAAGTTTCAATGCTTCCTTCAAGTCACACTGAGTTACTCGGAACCTGAATTATTAATTTTAATATGAAAAAATAACAATGTTAAAATATGCAAAATATTGAAATGTAATAAACAAGGATACATCTGCAGCAAGTATAGCAAACTTTTAATATCTAGATTTATAAAAGTACATAAATATGAATAGTTATATAAAACTGAAAGCAGTACTAAATCCCTTAATTTGAAAATGACTAAAAACAGGAAAGTAACCTAAAACAATATGCAATGACTAATAAATAAGGAAACTATTCAGTCTTACTATTAACAAAGATAGGTCTATTAAATATCAATGAACTCCCAATTTTCTTGTATTAAATTAACAAATAATTTGTAAAATGTTATTGTTAATACTGATAAGAGTACAATGAGAAAGACATTTTTCTACACTGTAGTGGGAATATAAGAGACTGATAAAAGCAGCTTGTTAGTATATATCATGTGTCTTAAATATATACTAACCTGTGCTTCAGTTATTGGAATTTCAAGAATCTGTTCAAAAATAAAAAAAATAAAATGAATAGAGCATTATTTATAACAAATTGGAAGTGCTCTCAATGGGCACTCTTCAGAATACAGAGCAGAACCTGTACAAAAATTTAGTTTTCTGAAAATCTTACATTTTAGAACAAATGAAAATAAGGAACATTGGGGCAACTTTCACCCAGACTGAATTTTTAGTATATGGGATACCAAGTATTCAAAATATTATAATTGGTAATTATAGAAATTTTGACAAGTGGGCTTTGAATTATTTTTTTAAGGCAAATAGTTCTAATGAGTTTTCGAGAGTGAATTTGTATGAACTTTCCTGAAGGACATTCAGGAAAGTCTTTCTGTGTATTAATACACATGCTGAGATGCCCTAAGTCCAAGTCTGCATGGCTTCTTGGTGTTTCATAATTTCACTACCAGGGCACAGGGATCAGCCTCCTTACTAGTATTTGCAACCGGTGGCCATTTTTCCTTCAAGAGAAGCAAAAATGCAATTAATAAGCCCCACTACTCAAAGACCTTATCAACCTCAATTTCCTTCCTGCATCCCCTTTTTCTACTTTCAAAATTATCTTTATTCTCTCTTTTCAAGGAGCACAGTCTTCAGAAAAACAAAAGCCAAGAAGAGTGGGGTCTTTCCTGTCTATACAAACCTACCATGAATTAAGGAAGCACCAAAGATTGACTTTGCTTACAACAGAGTGGGAGTGAATATAAAGAGAAGAGAATAAAGCATAAACTAGTAACTCAATAGCCATAACCACCATTATTTCTATGATGTTTTTGTTTGAGTGAAGTATATTTTGTAAATTATCAACTTGAATTTTAAAAAATCTTATATAATTGAAAGAAAATTATCCCCCCCTCAAAAAAATGTAAGTTCTTAGATTGTGCATCAAATAAATAGTAGTAGCTCTGGGAATCAAAAACAAATGCAGTACCCAATGCTTCTTAGAAGATGAAATACTGTCAAATTATATCTTTACATATAAATAAAACAAGTATAGTTAATTCCTTATTTCTGGAATTCTCCTCCCCCCCCCCCCAGCCTTTTATCTGGTTTGCTTCCATGCTAGGACATTAACAAAGTGGAATTTACTCATTTATTTCTGTGGCACTCTCTGTTATTGGCTCACACTGTCCACTAATAAGTAAAATGCCACTGATTCCATCCCCAACAGGTCCAGTTAATTGTTCTGTCTCCATTGCCATAGACCATACAATTCAACCCAATAAGCCATTCTGTAATCAGCATCACTAGTCATAGGAGGGACTGAACCAGATAAGAAGTGGAAACAGAACAGGAAAGGAAAATCTCTCCAACATCATGCATTTCCCAGTAGAGAAGAGTTGGTATTATCATTTCCACAACAGAGTTCCTTTCTGTCAACTCCCAGTGTAGATCATGTAAGTCAATCCAAGGTAAGTATCTCAATAGCATTCCAGAAAAATACTTTCAGAAGTAAAAATCTGCAACTCTATTTTGAAGATTCTTTTGTATTTATACCAAAACGTAGACACTAAATTGACAGAAACAATTCAGACTCTGAAGGTTGAGGTTACAGTAATTTACACAGTAGGAAAAGCAGGAGTCATGCTGTAAAGCTTTTGGCTCAACAGTAGGAATGTTGGAATTAATTTCCCATCTCCCCACAAAGAGGAGATAGGATTCCAGGTCCTCTCCAGTCCCAAAGATAGAGTCATGGGCGTGCCAAGGAAAAGTACTTCCTGGGTCACTTTCCTTCTCTGAGCCACACACAGATTTTATCCATTAATCCAAGTGACTAAATTCACCTGGTTGTCATTTTTAGGGAGATGCTAAAGGTAGACAACAGCCTCAGTATGAGTCCACAGAGAAACTTTTGTGTTTGAAAAACACTTCCTAATTGAATATTATCCAAAACCATCCCTACTCAGTCTTAAGATCACCAAACATCTGCAAAATACTGGCATACCTTGAGCTATTTCTTATCACTAATAACCACTCCTATGCTTACAGCAGTCATTCTTTCTCAATTGTATGGTCCCAAAATTAGTATTGTTAAATGTATGCTTTATTCTCCTTAACACTGATACTCATTCAATTAGATATTTAAATGAAATGGAATGAAAGTACTGCCAACAAATGGACAAAGAAATCAAGCAAGAAACAGAAAACAACAAATACAAAATCACAGAAGCCCTATGTTTATTTTTTAAAATAAATATTGTTGAAAGTATAACATATGTCCCCTTTTTCCCCCATTGACTGCTTCTAGCCTGCCCCTGTCCCCCACCCCAGGCCTTCACCACCCTATTGTCTGTGTCCATGGGTTATGCATATATGCCTATAAATTCTTTGGTTGATCTCTTCCCACCCACATACCCTCCCCCGCCTCTCCCTATGTTTAAAGCTAGTAACAGCTTTTGTGTCTTTTCCTCTCAAACATAAAGGCTCCTGTGTTAACCATTTCCAAGATGCTTCACCACATGGCTGAATGCCCCTGCATTTACAAGATTCATTAGTGTCACCTGAAATTTCCCCCATGGTAGTCAGTGACAGATTGGGCAGGTAGCAAACAGTGTTGCTCTAATCATTGGGAGAAATATATAAAATCAATTCTGTGCTAAAAATGGATCTTCCAGAAAATGTTTTACTATTTAACTTAATGGTAAAAAGAGGAAACTAGACAACTGTTTAGGTTATAAAAGCTGCAGTTAATTTCAATATGAACAAAAGAAATACTCATCACAGACATTGCAATCAATAAGGTAAATAGACATTACAGTATAATCAATCATTTATGTCACTTAATCCAGGGTGGAGAGTGGTAAGAAATTAGGCCCTAATGCATTTTAGTTTACTGTTGATGGTTGGATGTTTAGGGCAAACTATCTTGCAAATCTCAAAAATATATATATATATATATATAAATGAACAGGTTATATACACCGGCTACAAGAACACAAGTATATGATGTTTTCCAAAAGAATGAGATAGGCCAAGAAATGACTATAGTCTCCCTCACATACACACTCATACTTGCATTTAAAAATCTCCATTTGGGGAGTATGTGCAGTTCTAATAAGTAATTAAGGAATAATGAAGCTTCAAACCCAGAGTATAAGAATAGCATCCATAGGGATTCAGCAGGGCTAGACAAAGCCCTGAAGCTGTGTGTTATTAAATGTCTGGCTCTACATAATTAGAGTAGATGCATGCAGTCATGTTAGCTGCTACCATAAAATGACAGCAGAGATTAGGGATTTGGGTTTATGGCAAAGAAAAATTCATCTTTATAAACTGCATGCCTGTTATGATTTCTTTTGGAATTTGTTAACCTTTACTAGTATATAGCACAGAAAGACAAATCATCAGAATTTTGTTCCTTTAAAAATAATTATCTCATAATATCTCCATGAGGACTGTGATTATTGACAACCCCTCCTGGAAAGAAATTTTCAAGTTCCTTCAGTATTACAGCAGATACCAAAAAGCAAAAAGTTCCATCTAAAATGAGGCAATGGTTCATTCCACTTCTTCACAATGAAATTCAATGCACTTGGAAGGGACTGAATATAGAAAAGCGTGTGTTTAATTTTGTCCATTTCAATTAGCCTTTGAAATTTGAGGGTATAAAATCAAATAAATACATTTTTATGTATTTCTCACCTCAAAGAAAATATATAAAAATAAATCAAACTTATAATCTTGCCTTTCAAATAAGCGTTTCCATCTCTAGTTCTATAAGGCATAGAGCTATAATTTTCTCAATTATACAAGCTCCAAAGGCTCAAAGTCATCTTTCTCTTTTCAGATTGGTTATGCACTGGGCTAGAATCTGAGAACATGAAGTAAAGGTTTCCTTTCCTCAAAGAAAACCATACTTTGGTAGCTAGCCACCAATACATTCCCTCACAATTCTCTCTTTTCGATATCCATATCTTTGCATACTGCTCTTCCAACTTTGAATTAAGGCTGACCTATGTGACCAATAGAATATTGTAAAAGGGACAGTGTGAAACTAGGTTTTAAAATGCATTCTGACTTCTGTCTTAGACTCTTCAATTGATGTGAAGCCCTATAAGCAGGCTATGGAGAAACATGTGAAGAACAACTGAAGCCTACTGACAACAGCCAGCACCACCTTGCCAGCCATCTGAATGAGTCACCTTGGGGGTGTATAGGCCAGCCACAGTCAAACCTTCAGATACTTGTAGCATTGGTCGACATCTGTCCATGACCTCATGAGACAACCAGAGCCAGAATCCTACACACCCCAGTCAAATCACTCCTAAATTCCTGATCCTTAGAATTGTCAGAGATAATAAATATTTTATTGTTTTATGCCACTAAATTTTAGGAGTTATTTGTCACACACACACCCTTACAACCCTCTAATCAGCTGCCAAACACAAGTATTAGAAATTTTAAACCCATATCTCACAGGATCCTTTATTTTTCATTCCCTTCATTAGAACCCTGCTCCAGAGCTTCATAATCTCTCACTTATACTATCACACTTGCTCCCCAAGTGGTAATGATGACCCTTGCTTTTTATTTTTTTCACAATACTGTCAAGTTAATGTGCTGAAATTGCAGCTCTGACTGTTTCATTCCCCTAATCAAAAACTCTAAATAGTTGCCAAATTATTACCAAAATTGACTCTCAGGTCTTTATCCCTGCTTTTTAAAGCTTTATATTATATACAATCTTTTTGCTGCTTAGGTTCCATGTTAACATGTATTTGCCCCATGCCAGAGCCACACTGACTGTAAGTCCTGCATGTGTGTCTCTTATGCTCTTTGCTCCACAAACAGGCCCTCCTTATCCACTGTTGGTTACCAAAACACAGATCAAATTCTTCCTTTATGGAGTCATTCCACATGTCCCTAATATCTCCAAAGGTTACCTTAATAGGAACAGAGTGGGGAGAGCTACACTTTTTCTTTGTCTCTTTTGTTTATGTTTCTTATTTCGGCATCCTTTAATTTTTAAAATTTTTTATTCTCCTTATGTCGCATTTATTGGGGTGACATTGGTTAATAAAATTATATAGGTTTCAGGTGTACAATTATATGAATATTGTATTGTTTGTTCACCACAGCAAGTCAAGTCTCCTTCCATCACCATTTATCTCCACTTTACTCTCTTCTACATTCCCTCAACCCTCTTTCCTCTGGTAATAACCATACTATTATCTGTCTAGGAGGTGTTTCTTTACTTAATCCCTTTACCTTTTTCACTATGTCCCCCAATCCCCTCCTCTCTGACAGCTGTCAGTCTGTTCTTTGAGTCTGTTTCTATTTTGAGAATCGACATATTAATGAGATTATCTGATACTTGTCTTTTTCTCACTGGCTTATTTTACTTAGCATCATACTCTCTAGGTCCATTCATGCTGTTGCAAAAAGTAAGATTGCCCTTTTTTTTTACTGCCAAGCAGTATTCCATTGTATAAATGTACCCCAACTTTGTTATCCACTCATCTACTGATGGGCACTTGAGCTGCTTTTAAATAACGCTGCAATGACTGTAGGGGTTCATATATATTTTCCAATTAGCGTTTTAGTTTTCTTCAAATATAGTCCCAGAAGTGGAATCACTAGGTCTTAAGGCAGTTCCATTTCTAATTTATTAAAGTAATGCCATACTATTTCCCACAGTGGCTACACCTGTCTGCATTCCCACTAACAGCGCAACAGGGTTCCTTTTTCTCTTCATACTCACTAATACTTCTGCACCATTTTCAATTGCTTTTTCTGATACCTGCTCTCCATGTGCCATCATATCCCAGGCTGGGCCTCATCTGCTTCCATTCATTCTGCAGAATATATAATAAAAAATGGCTGTTTATACTGTACTTTTACTAAAAGTTTGGGAAATGAAGAGTAAGAATCATAGTTAAATTTGGATAGTACTATTCTAAAATCATTATAAAAACTCCAAGAGCATTTGTTTTCCTTTCCATCAACATAAGTTTGTATTTCTTTATTAAGATTTGATTTAACAACTTCTTTTACTCTCTTGGGTCCTTTTATATTTTCATTATACCCACCTCCTCTCTCCCTGAGTATTTGTAATGTATACCTTTCAGTTTATAACTAGGAGTAATAATATTCAACTTCCCCTTCACTTACATTGATGAATTTGGATTTTTACCTCTTACTATATATAAAAATTAGGTAAAAAAGGATCAAATACCTAAATATAAGATTAAACCATATAGAAAACATAAGTGTAAATCTTCATGACATTCTATTTGAAGATCATTTCTTATATATGAGACAAAAAAACAAGCAATGGGAAAATAAATAAATTTGACTTCATAATTTTTTAATTGTACATCAAAATACACTAACAACAGATCCAAGATGGCTGCCAACAGGACGGCAGGTTGCAAGATGGTGTGTGAGTGAGAGAATGAAAGGAGAGTGTGTGGATGTGTGGGGAGTGTCTGTATTTGTGAGTGAGGGACAGCTATATTCCACGGGACTGTTAGGGACTGGCAGACTGCTGCTGCTGCTGAAATCTCTCCCAGAGTGGCCGGTTCTGCCGCAGACACTGTGCCATCTTGAAAGGGAGAGTGATCTGAAGCCCAGCCTTACCTTCAACCGGGGAGACCTCGGATACCTCCCAGGACCCTACAACCATGATGCCCAGGGACCAGCTGCCCCAGCTGCAAATCTAGGAACACCGGGAATCCAGCCTTCCTGACCACGGGCACCTAAAAAGTCTGTCCAGGGGGAGACAAAGTGGTGTGAATATGCAGATAAGCTCTGCACCTTCTCACAGAGCAGATAGAAGGAACAGCTGAATCAAATAACATCCACCTGGAATTGGTGAATTAAACACAGCTGGTGAGGCAATACATTGACAGAAATGTCAGATTTTAACTAGAGAAAGTCAATGCAGGAGAGAGAGAGCTACATAACCAGAAACCCAGAGAGAAGCAATCATGAGGAGACAGAGAAACACCCCACATATGAAAGAAAAGGAGGAATCACCAGAAAAGGAAGTAAATGAAATAGAAGCAAGCAATATGTCAGAAATAATTCAGAGTAATGGTCATAAGGTTGCTGAAAAAGATGGAAGACAAATTCAACAATATGTGTAAGAACCAAGAGAAAATGAAGAAAAACCAAGAAGAAATGAAAAATGACATTGCTGCAATAAAGAACTCAATAGAAAGCATCAACAGTAGACTAGAAGAAGCGGAGATAGAAGACAAGGTAGGAAAAAATACCTAAGCAGAGCAGCATCTAGGGAAAAAAATTAAAAAACAGGAGGAGAGCCTCAGGGAACTTTGAGACAACACAAAACAAAACAACATCCACATAATTGGGGTGCCAGAAGGAGAGGAAACTGAGCAAGGAATATAAAACCTTTTGAAAAAATAACGACAAATAAATACCTATCAATAAAAACTTAAAATGAAAATGGATTAAATGTCCCAATCAAAAGACATAGGGTAGCTGCATGGATAAGAAAATATGACCCATATATCAGCTATCTACAGGAAACCCACCTCAGAAAAAAAGGACTCACACAGACTGATGGTGAAGGGATGGAAAAATGTTTTTCAGGTGAAATGAAAAAAGAAAAAAAAAAGCTGGGGTAGCAATATGTATATCTGACAAATTAGACCTCAAAGTGAAGGCCACAACAAGAGATAAGGAAGGCCACTTCATAATACTATTAGTAAAGGGAAGAATTCAACAAGAAGATATAACTCAGGTAAACATATATGCACCCAATACAGCAACACCCAAATACATTAAAAAAAACAACAACAACTTCTGGAGGATATCAAGGGAGAGATTAACAGCAATACAGTCATAGTAGGGGACTTTAATACCCCACTAACACCACTGGACAAATCCTTTAAACAAAAAATCAGCAAAGAAACATCAATCCTAAATGACTCACTAGATCAGATGGAATTAATTGACATCTTCAGAACATTTCACCTCAAAGTCACAGAATATACATTCTTCTCAAGTGCACATGGGTCATTTTGAAAGATGACCACACATTGGGACACAGGCAAATTCTCTTCAAATTCAAGAAGATAGAAATCATAGCAAGCATCTTCTCAGATCACAACAGCATAATACTAGAAATCAACTACAATAAAACAATTTACAAAAATCAAACACCTGGAGGCTAAATAGCATGGTATTAAACAATGACTGGGTTACCAAAGAGATCAAAGAAGAAATAAAAAACATCATGGCAACAAATGACAATGAAAACAAAACAATCCAAAATCTATGGGACACAGTGAAAGCAGTCTTAAGAGGGATGTTCATAGCTCTACAGGCCCTACCTAAAAAAAACAAGAAAAAATGGTAATAAATTACCTAACCCTACAGCTCAAAGAGATAGAAAGAGAGCAACACCAAAAGCCCAGCATAAGCAGAAGGAAGGAAATAATAAAGATCAGAGTGGAGATAAATGACATAGAGACCAAATATATATATATATATATATATATATATATATATATATATACACAAAAGATCAACACAACCAAGAACTGGTTCTTTGAAATGATAAAAAAGATTAATGAACCACTACCCAGGCTCACCAAGAAGCAAAGAGAGAGGATCTAAATAAAGAAAATCAGAAATAACAATCGATCCCACAGAAATACAAACCATTATGAAAAAATACTATGAACAACTCTGTTCCAACAAAATGGACAACCTAGATGAAATGGACATATACTTAGAAAAATACAAGCTCCCAAAACTCAATGAGGAAGAATAAAAAAAAACATGAATAGGCTGATAACTACTGAAGAAATTGAAGCAGCGACCAGCGATCAAAAATCTTCCAGCAAACAAAAGCCCTGGTTCTGATGGCTTTACAGGGGAGTTCTACCAAGCATTAAAAGAAGAACTAAGACCTATCCTCCTCAGACTATTCCAAAATATTCAAGAGGAAGGCACACTTCCAAGCTTTTTCTATGAAGCCAGCATTACCCTAATCCCAAAACCAGATAAAGACACCACAAAAAAGAGAACTACAGGCCAATATCCTTGATGAACAGATACTAAAAACCACAACAAAATTCTAGCAAATTGGATTCAGCATTATATTAGAAAGATCATACACCATGACCAAGTGGGATTTATTCTGGGGATGCAAGGATGGTACAATATCCACAAATCAATAAATGTGATACAGCACATTAACAAACTGAGAGACAAAAATCACATAATGATATCAACTGATGCAGAAAAAGCATTTGACAAAATCCAACACCCTTTCTTGATAAAAACTCTCAGCAAAGTGAGAATAGAGGGATCATACCTCACATAATAAAAGCCTTATATGACAAACCTACAGCCAATATCATACCCAATAGGCAAAAACTAAACTTATTTCCCCTAAGAACAGGAACAAGACAGGGATGCCCGCTTTCATCACTCCTGTTTGATATAGTACTGGAAGTGCTAGCCATAGCGATCAGACAAGAAGAAGAAATAAAAGGCATCCAAACAGGAAAAGAAGTAAAACTGTCCTTATTCACAGATAACATGATACTATATGTAGAAAACCCCAAAGACTCCATCAAAAAACTGCTAGACCTAACAAATGAATTTGGCAATGTAGCAGGATACAAAAATAATACCCAGAAATCTGTGGCCTTTTTATACACTAATAATGAACTCACAGAAAGAGAAATGAAAAAAAAAAAAAAAAAAAAACAATACCATTTACCATTGCACCAAAAAAAATTAAGATACCTAGGAATAAACTTAACTAAGGACGTAGAAGACATGTACTTGGAAAACTACAGGACATTGAATTAAGAGATATAGGAACACATAAATGAATGGAATAACATACCATGCTCATGGATTGGTAGAATCAACATCATTAAAATGTCCATACTACTCAAAGCAATCTATGGATTCAATGCAATCCCCATTAAAATATCAACAGCACATTTCAAAGATCTAGAGCAAACTCTCCAATAATTCATCTGGAAGAAAAAAAGAACCCAAATAGCCACAGCAATCCTGAGAAAGAAGAACAAAGTTGGAGGGATCACCTTATCAGAAATCAAGCTATATTACCAAGCCACAGTTCTCAAAACTGCCTGGTACTGGCACAAGAACAGACATATAGACCAATGGAACAGAACAGAGAACCCAGAAATCAACCCAAGCCATTATGCTCAATTAATATTTGACAAAGGAGGCAAGAGCGTACAATGGAGTCAAGACAGTCTCTTCAATAAATGGTGCTGGGAAATTTGGTCAGATACATGCAATAAAATGAAACTAGATCACCAACTTACACCATACACAAAAACAAACTCAAAATGGCTAAAGGACTTAAATGTAAGACTGGAAACCATAAAAATCCTACAAGACTCCATAGGCAGCAAAATAGCAGACATATGTCATAGCAATATCTTTACCAATGCAGCTCCTAGAGCAATGGAGACTAAGGAGAAAATAAACAAATGGGACTACATCAAAATAAAAAGCTTCTTCACAGCAAAAGAAACCATCAACAATACAACAAGAAAGCCCACTGTATGGGAGAACATATTTGCCAATGATATTTTTTTTAATATATTTTATTGATTTTTTTAAAGAGAGGAAGGGAGAGGGATAGAGAGTCAGAAACATTGATGAGAGAGAAACATCAACCAGCTGCCTCCTGCACACCCCCTACTGGGGTTGTGCCCACAACCAAGGTACATGCCCTTGACTGGAATCGAACCTGGGACCCTTCAGTCCTTAGGCCGACACTCTATCCACTGAGCCAAACCGGTCAGGGCTGCCAATGATATTTCTGATAAGGGTTTAATCTCCAAAATTTCAGAGAACTCATACAACTTAACAAAAGGAAGATAAACGATTCAATAACAAAATGGGCAAAGGATCTAAATAGACACTTTTTGAAAGAGGACATACAGGAGGCCCAGAGACATAAGAAAACATGCTCAAAGTCACTAATCATTTGAGGGATACAAATCAAAACTACAATGAGATGCCATCTCACACCTGTCAGAATGGCTATCATCAACAAATCAACAAACTATAAGTGCTGGCGAGGATATGGAGAAAAAGGAACCCTCCTGCACTGCTGGTGGGAATGCAGACTGGTGCAGACACTGTGGAGAACAGTATGGAGTTTCCTCAAAAAGTTAAAAATGGAACTCCCATTTGACCCAGTAATCCCACTTCTAAGACTATATCCCAAGAACCAGAAACACCAATCAGAAAGGATATATGCACTCCTATGTTCATAGCAGCACAATTTACAATAACTAAGATTTGGAAACAGCCTAAGTGCCCATCAGCAGATGAGTGGATTAAAAAACTGTGGTACATCTACACAATGGAATACTATGCCACTATAAAAAAGAATGAACTTTCACCATTTGCAATAGCATGGATGGAACTGGAGAGCATTATGCTAAGCAAAATAAGCCAGTCAGAGAAAGATAAATATTACATGATCTCACTCATATGTGGGATATAATGATCAACATAATTTGATGAACAAGAATAGATCGATCTAGAGACAAATGGTGGGGGTGGTTAGAGAGCAACCAAAAGACTTGTATGCATGCATGTTATCATAACCAATGGACACAGTCACTGGCACGGTGGGGGCTTGCCCGGGGTGGGAATGGCTGGAGGGGGGGTCAATTGGGGAAAAAGGAGACATATGTAAAACTTTAGACAATAAAAAAATAAAATAAATTTATAGTGGGGAAAAACTCCTATAATAATGTATGAACTCTGTGTAAAGAATGTAAAAAAAAGCAAACAAAAAAGCTTAAATTATTTTTTTTCTCTTTTAGTTTGCTTTCAATCATACTCTTCTAAATTGTATTATTAATGTTCAATGATTCTCAAAAGTGCTAAAAATATATTCTGTGTTCTATACCCTAAAAAAAGAAATGTGCTATGAAGAAAGTGTAAAGAGGCCCTGGTCAGGTAGCTTAGTTGATTTAAGTGTCGTCCAATACACCAAGGTTGTGGGTTTGATCTCCATTAGAGCATACACAAGAAGCAACAAAGGAATGCATAAATAAGTGCAACAACAAATCAATATTTCTCTCTCTCCAATATTAATTTGAAAAATTAAAAAAGAAAAAAAGTGAAAAGACAACCCAGAGAATGGAAGAAAATATGTGCAAACCATTCATCTAATACAGTGGTCGGCAAACTGCGGCTCGTGAGCCACATGCGGCTCTTTGGCCCCTTGAGTGTGGCTCTTCCCCAAAATACCACATGCGGGCGCATGTGTACAGTGCGATTGAAACTTCATGGCCCATGTGCAGAAGTCAGTTTTCGGCTCTCGAAAGAAATTTCAATCGTTGTACTGTTGATATTTGGCTCTGTTGACTAATGAGTTTGCCGACCACTGATCTAATACAAATCTAGCAGAGAACAGATAAAGAACTACAACTAAACAAGAAAAGATAACTCAATTATAAAATTCACAGAATTGAAAAATATTTCCCCAAAGAAGTTATACAAATGGCCAATAAGCACACAGAAAGATGCTCAACATTATTAGTCATTAGGGAAATATAAATTAAAATCACAATGAGATACCATTTCCAACCAGTAGAATGGCTAAAATTTAAAGAAAATAACAATTGTTGGTGAGGACGCAGAAAACTTTGAACCCTCATACATTGCTTGTGGATATAAAGGGGTTTAGCTTCTGTATAAAACAGTTTGCTGGTTCTTCAATAAGCTAAACACATAATTACTGTATGATTCAACACTGCTGGGTATATACACTCCAAATTGAAAACAAATGTTCAAAGAAAAACTTATGCATGAATGATGATAGCAGCACTCTTCACAATAGCCAAAATGTACTAGTATAAACATCACAAATGTCCATCAGTTGATGAATGAATAAACATCCATACAATGGAGTATTATTCAGCCCATGGACACAGACAATAATGTGATGAAGGCCCAGTGGGGAAGGGGCAGGAGCAGGGTGGAGGAAAGCAAAGGGGTGGGATGGGGTTATCCCTAATAAAGTCAAGAATAAAAAAATCAAGTACTGCCTGGCCAGAGTGTCTCAGTTGGTTGAGCAGCATCGTCCTGTGCACCAAAAGATTGTTGGTTTGATTCCAAGGTCATGGTACATACCTGGGTTGCAGGTTCAGTCCCCAGTCAGGTGCTTACAGAGGGCAGACAATTAATGTTTCTGTCTCACATTGATGTTCTCTCTCTCTCTCTCTCTCTCTCTCTCTCTCTCTCTCTCTCTCTCTCTCTCTCAGCATGTCCTCAGGTGAGGATTAAAATTTTTTAATCAAGTACTAATATATGCTATAATATGATGCACCTTGAAAACATTTTGTAAAGTGCATGAATCCAGACACAAAAGACCACATATTTTGTGATTAAACTTATATAAAACCAGAGGCCTGATGCAAGAATTCATGCATGGGTGGGGTCTGGCCAGAGGCCCCCATCGGCCAGGGGAGGGGCTGCAGGTAGTTGGCCACCTGCTGGCCCCTGATCAGAGTGATTAACTCCTTTAGCTTTTTCTTGTCTGTGAAGCTCTTTATCTGGCTTTCAATTCCAAATGAGCTTTGCTGGGTAGAGAAAGGTGTGGCAAGAAATATTCAAAGTTACGAAGAGCAAGGACCTGCAGTCAGGGTGACCTTCCTTTTGAAAGGACATGTCTGCTCCGGGCTGAGGGTTTGATCTCCATGAAACCCGGGTCAGTCTTTGCATCGGCAAGTGGAATCGTTGAGGCCTATTTGAGAGTCGCCAAGGCTGGGAGCGTGATCTCAGAACAGTTAAAAACACGTTCATGAAGGGATGTTATGGGTTCTCATCAAAAAGCCCACACGTGTCTGTGCTACACCAACAGGTTTGCTTTAACACAGAAGCCTACATCCGCAAGCCCACCTGCCTCCAAGAGCTGGTGGGAGGTTGAAAGTGGCCGTAGGTAGATGAGGCCGGTGCCAAGTGACCTGGCAGGTGACAGCGGCTTGGCAGTCTGAGCCCCAGGTGCGGGGAGACAGGCTCTGACGTCACCACAGCGTGGAGGATTTGACTGCAGCGGCTTCAGAGCTTGTTGCTATTTTATTTTATTTATATCTCCCTTTCCCTTTAAACCTCTCCAGGTTGCGTTAGTTCCGAGAGAGGAGCAGCCTTTGCAGCCTCCTCGGTGGAGAGCAGGCTTTTGATCTGGATTCACATGCAGCCAGAGTCCTGTTTAGAAACACGTGTAGGTCTTGCATTATTTGCTCTATTACCGATAAAGAGGGTTTTAGATTCTGGCACGAAAATATGTTTATCCACCAGGGCAGGAGGCTGAGCACAGCCACAGGGACAGCCACAGTACTTCACTCCTTCACAGGCCTCCGTCCAAGGGCGGTGATGTAGGCGCTTCACACATGGAAGGGGCTGGGGAGCAGGGTCTGGCAGCAAACGCAGAACACGGCCATCAGCAGCCCTGCTATTCTCAGACCTTCTGTCTCAGTCCCGATCTTCCCACTCCAGGTCTGTAGCGTCTTCCTTTTGAGGCAGATTCAGGCGTCTGGGCACATGATGTTTATCACACCCTGTTTTCTGTGTGGGTGGTCCACATGGTGGTGTTCCTAAATCAGGCTTCCTTCGGCATTGCAGTGGGGGGGGGGGGGGCAGCATGAAGGTGTGAACACAATCCGTGGGGACTCCTCACTGAGCGCCTTCTGTATACCTTCTGTATACCTGGTGGGGGTCTCCCCTCAGAAGGGGTACTCCCTGTGTCTGCGACCAGCAGGTGTGTGCGTTGGGGGGCGGATCAGGCTGGTTGGCTGCCTCAGTGTCCTCATAGCCGCAGTGTCAGTGGGTGGGGCAGAGTACCTGGGACCCTGGATTCCCTCTGGGGTTTGCAGAACCACCCCATCCCTTTGTTCTCCCATTCTCCATGGAGGCTGCTGTTGGCAGATGGCTGGACTGATGGATCTCCATCAGACCTACAAGCCATCCTCCAGGGGTTTCCTGACTCCTCTGCGTCCCCCGCTCACCTGAAGCCCCTAAAATAGTTTGGGTGCCTAGTGCTCAGAGGCTCCTGTGAGCTTGTGGAGGTGGGCCCTTGGTCATCGGTTTTTATTTTTTTACTACATTTCTTCCGTGTGCAGTGATCACACTTCATCTGGAGCGGGGCTGGCCTGAGTGACCTTGTGGAGCGTCTAGGGAGGGGAAGTAGCCAAGTGCCCGAGGCCAAGTTCCAGGAGGCCGGCAGCAATGGTTCATTGGTGCCTGTCCTGTCCTCTTGAGATTGAACCTGGAGGACTACTAAAGGAGCCAATCCCCAGTTCCGCCCGCCTCCACCACCAATTGATTAGAGTCTGAGGGCCTGGAGGAGGAACCAAGAGGTCTGCCTTTTAGCCACTGCCTAGTCACCACTGCCACTGATTGATCAACTGAGGCTCCCTCAGCTCCCTAGCCTAGCATTCCGTCTAGCCTTCAGGCATTTTGGACATTTCGGACCCTGTGTTTTTATATATTAGGATAGAATTAGAAAGCAGATTGGTGGTTTACAGGGGCTGAGGGGAGATGATAATGGGGAGTGGCTGCTGCTTAGTGGGTACAGTATTTCTTTTTGGAGTGATAAATATTTTCTGGAACAAGATAGTGGTGATGGTTGCACACACTGTGAATGTGCCAAATGTTATTAAATTTACACTTTCAAATGGTTAAAATGGTAAATGCATAAATATTGCTACATTAAAAAAGAGACAGATCCTTATGCAACTATATAGAAAGTGGCTTATGTTATTTTTGTCTTTAAAAAGCAAGTTGCAAAAATGAGTGTGGAGCATGATGGGACACAGATGCATGCCCCATCTAAGTTTATATTTCTACTAGAGGCCCAATGCATGAAGATTCATGCAAGAATGGGCCTTTCTTCCCCTGGCTGCTAGCACTGCCTTCGCTCTGGCCCAGAGCCGCCTTTATGCCTTCCCATGCTGCCCAGAGGCCCGGAGCAGCTGGGGAAGTGCGTAACACCTGTGACCCACCCCCGGCCACTCAACGCCTGTGTATGCAAATTAACCCGCCAGCTTTATTGTGTTAATTTGCATACTCACTCCTGATTGGCTGGTGGGCATTGCGAAGTTACAGTCAATTTGTATCTTTCTCTTTGATTAGTGTAGATACTTTTAGTGAAGATACAGCTGTTATAACAGACTAGAGGCCTGGTGCATGAAATTCATGCATGGGGGGTGTCCCTTAGCCCGGCCTCCACCCTCTCCAATCTGGGACCCCTCAGGGGATGTCTGATTGCCTCTCGCAATCTGGGACCACTGGCTCCTAACCCCTCTGCCTGCCTGATCACCCTAATGACCTCTGCCTGCCTGATCGCCCCCAACCACTCTGCCTGCCTGCCTGATCACCCCTAACTGCTCCCCTGCTGGCCTGATCACCCCTAACTGCCTCTGCCTTTCCCCGCACCAGGGACCCTGGATTCCCTCCTCTGGCCAGTCACAGGCACCCAGGATCTGGGCTGGCTTCACCCGGGCCAGCCACAGCCACAGGGGACTGTGGGTGGGCAGCTTCACCTGGGCCACAGCCACAGGCACCCGGGACTGTGGGGTGGGCAGCTTGTACCTCTCCTGGGCAACAGGCACTGCCACTGGTGCCCAGGACCTCGGGGCAGGCAGCTTGTCCCTCTCCCAGGCCGCAGCCTCAGCTGCTTGCACCCGGGACCACGGGGACCATGGGGTGTGAGGATTTTCCCTCTCCTGGGCCACAGCCCTAGCCACTGGCACCCAGGACTGTGGGACGGGCAGCTTGTCCCTCTCCCGGGCCTCAGGCACAGGCGCAGCCACTGGCGCCCAGGACCATGGGGCGGGCAGCTTGTCCCTCTCCTGGCCCCAGCCTGGCTGGTACCCATTCCTTTCTCGAGAGCTCATTTGTGCCTGGCTGGTCCCCATTCCTCTCTCCCCAGTGTTGAGTGACTGAACAGTTACAGTGTGATAGCGTGAGGGCATGATGATGTGAGGGCGTGACAACTATTTGCATATTAGCTCTTTATTACATAGGATAAGTATCCAAATCTCAGTAGTTTAAGGAAATTGAAGTTAATTTGTTGCTCATGTAGAATTCAAAATGTGTTTTTCTATCCTGAGCAAGTGTCAGTCTTCTAGGCAGTGACTCAGGGTCCTTCAAAATGTGATTCTGCCATCTTCACCATGGTGATTTCACTTGACATATGCAAGGGGAATAACAAGTAAGTAAGCACATGGGAGTTTTTATGGGTATGGCCTAAAAGTGTAACATTTTATTGGTCAAAATGCAGTTACATGTCATCATTTAACTGTACGGGAGACTGAGATATGTAGTCTAGGTTTTTGCCCAGGAAGAAGAAAGGTTTAGTGAGCAGCTATTTAATCTCTTCCATAAATATTTAAAAATTTTATTTATTGATTTTAACATTGGGAAGTGAGTCAAGGAAGATTAGAGGGAGATTTTCATTTTTTATCCTATAATGTTCTATTTTGAATAATTTTCAAGGAGCATGACTGTTATGGGGTAAACTGTGCCCCCTCCTTCAAAATTCCCATGTTGAAGCCCTAACCTCCCAGTACCACAGAATGAGACTGCATTTGGTATGAGGTCCTTCAAAGATGTGAATAAGGTAAAATGAGGCCATTAGAGTGGGCTTTAATCCAATCGGATAGGTGTCCTTTTAAGAAGAGAAACTTTGGACACACAGAGAAGACAGTAGGGGTGTTACACACAGAAGAAAGACACCAAGAGAAGGCACCCATCTGTATGTCAAGGAGAGAGGCCTCAGAAAACACCAAAACTGCAGCCAAAGACTTTTAGCCTCCAGAAGTGCAAAAAATAATAGTTGTTTAAGCAACCCAGTCTATAAGTACTTTATTATGGCAGCTCTAGCAACCTAATACAATGGCATCCTATCTAATAGAGAGAATATGCTAATTGACCATCACTCTGTCACAAAGATGGCTGCACCCACAGCTGAGGCCAAGTTCTCATAAGGAGCCTTAAGGAACAATCAGCAGGGACCTGAGGCTACGCCCTCGAGGGGCTTGACAGGGGGTCTCAGGCCACGCCCCCCACCCTGGCATTAGGCTGGGAAACCTCAGGCCGCATCCCTGCCCCCCCGCCGCAGTGCCAGGCCAGGGGACCTGAGGCCATGCCAGGGGACCTGAGGCCACGCCCCTCACCCAGTGGGGCTTGACAGGGGACCTCAAGGTGTGCTTCCCATCCTGGTGCTGGGCTAGGGAACTCAGGCTGCTCCCCTGCCCCAGCACCAGGGTGGGGGACCTCAGGTCATGCCCCCCACCAGGCAGGGGTTGACAGGGGACTTCAGGCTGTGGCCCCCACCCCAGCACCAGGCCAGGGGACCTCAGACTGTGCCCCCCACCCCAGCACCAGGCAAGGGGACCTGAGGCTGTGCACCCCTGCCTGGCTGGGCTTGACAGGGGACCTCAGGCCGTGCTCCCCACCCAGTGGGGCTTGACAGAGGACCTCAAGGATCTGCTGGGTCGGGGGAACTCAGGCCACGCCCCCACCCAGCGGGGCTTGATGGGGGACCTGAGACTGAGCCCCCTCCAGGTGCTGAGCCAGGGGACCTGAGGCTGCACCCCCCCTTCCTGGTGGGGCTTGATGGGGGACCTCAGGCCATGCCCCCCACTCAGCGGGGCTTGACAGGGGATCTCAGGCCATGTCCCCTACCTGGCGGGGCTTGACTGAGGACCTCAAGGCATGCCCCCTGCCCTGGTCTGAGCTGGGGGACCTCAGGTCATGCCCCCTTTCCTGGCACCGGGTCAGGGGACCTGAGGCTACGCCCCTGCCCAGCAGGGCTTGACAAGGGTGGGACTGGCCGGGTTTGGATTTAGCCCAATGCGGGGGGGGGGGGGGGTGGCCGGATCTGGGTCTCATGCGATTTTGAGGTGCATGTGGGTGGGCAGGGACTTGACTCTGGGTTCCATGGTGTGCCTGAGACTCTGACAGGAGGAGGAAGGTTTTCATATACATTTTACTAATTTTCTTTCATCTCTGACACTTCTATTATAGAGAAAGGGCAAATAGCAATTTTAATTATTTCCTCTAATTAATCCCCTTTTAATATGCACGAATTTCATGCACTGGGTCACTAGTATTTTTATAACAAAATAAAAATTAAACCTTGATATGACTGTCAAAGTTCTATTTTCAAAAGTGAATAAAACAGCCCAACTGGTGTGGCTCATTGGTTGAGTGTTGACCCATGAACCAAGAGGACACTGGTTTGATTCCCAGTCAGGGCACATGCTCTGGTTGTGAGCTCACCCCCAGTAGGGGGCATGCAGGAGGCAGCCTGTTGATGTTTCTCTCTCTCAATATTTTTATCTCTCTCTCCCTCTCTCACTCCCTTGTTTTCTCTCTAAAAATCAATAAAACATATTTTTTTAAAGTGAGAAAAACAGCTTCCCCATGCCCTAATATAAAATTCTCTTCCTTTTCCAGTAAGTGCCTAAAATACTCTTTAATGGTTTTATATGAAAAGGTTTATGTGGTGCAATTTAAAAATATCCAGAAAACAATATATCACTTTCTAGGAACAATTAAGTTTGAAATTAATTAGAAAATTAGCCAAAACCGGTTTGGCTCAGTGGATAGAGCGTCGGCCTGCGGACTGAAAGGTCCCAGGTTCGATTCCGGTCAAGGGCATGTACCTTGGTTGCGGGCACATCCCCAGTAGGGGGTGTGCAAGAGGCAGCTGATCGATGTTTCTCTCTCACCGATGTTTCTAACTCTCTATCCCTCTTCCTTCCTCTCTGTAAAATATCAATAAAATATATTTAAAAAAAAAAAAGAAAGAAAATTGGCTCACTTGGATTCTCACAATGCTGATTTATTGAAGTGAATTACTGAGTTCAAAATTTGCAAATAGAGAGTTTAATCCTTTCATAGTTTTATTTTTCAAAGCTGAGTTTTTGCTTTTGACTACTTTTTCATTTTTCTAATTTTATTGTTATTACTGAATATTATGATCAGAAGTTGAATATTTTGTGTCCTCTGCATACTATTTATTATTGGTTAAGCTCAAGCAAAAAATATGGCAGTCAACAAATATTTATTGAGTGATCACCATCACAACCAAGCAAGACAAGGATGAATCTACATATTGTTGACAAATAATTCAGTTGCAAAGTAATGAATGCAAGTCCAATGTCATTGTGGCAGGAATAGCAACTTTTCCTGGGATATAGAGAGGACTAAAGTAATGACTTCAGGAATTTTTTTTTACATTGCCCTGATTCTGCATTGCCTTGTCTGACAGGAGTTTTCAAATTCTACAGCCAATACAACTCCACACAAGAGTGTTCTCTTAACAGCTATCAGAAGCAACATGTTGATTATAGAACTCTCAATTCTATAATCCACAAAATTCAGCCGAGAAAATTCAGCAACTATATTTTATTTACTTCTTTATTTTGACATCAATTTGAATTGCTATTGTTCAAATCCATGTCATGCATATCCCCACTATGTAACATCACACCCCCAATTACAACAAATGCCTTTTCTGTGCATCTAGTTTGCACATACCTCTATGGTTTTCACATACTTCCATAGTTTTAGAAAGAGAAGTATTATCTCTTGCAGTGATATACTCAGTCTTTCAAATACCCTTTCATTTGTGGCAATATTATTTCTTCTATCTAAAAGAAATAAAGTAAGAGCCTGAAACAAGGGAAGTGAAGAGTGTTCTGAGGTTTAATGAACCCTTTTAAGGTTTTAGAGTTGATACCAGGTCAAACACATTATAATTGAAGACATGGGTTCCTATTCATACTAGTGATACTCCTGTGATTCTATAAATGTGATCCTGTGATCTTCACTCTCTTTGAATTTAACCCTGCACTTTTCAAATATATTTTAAAGAATATTTTACTTTTCCTGTGATCATTATTACCATCTCTCTGTGAACCTATCATTAGAGAAAGATGAGTATCCAGGAGCTGATGTGGGCCTTCATGAAACTTAGGAGTGCCTTTTTTTTTAAAGAGCTAAATGCAATTGTATTGAGTCAGAGTAGATGCAAAGTTTATCCACGTACATAGTCATTAACTTACACATTAGGATTTTGTTTTGTTTATAGGTACATATGTGTGTGTGTGTTTCCTCAGAAAAAGTGTGATATTAAATTTTCAAATACAAATGACATGTCTTCTAGGGTATAAAGAATGGAAAAGTTTGTTTACTTTTCATAAATGAAATCAAGGCTTCCTTCACCACATGCAGCAGCAGTCCAAGGCTATGATTCACAGGGTGAAATTACCACCTGACCCTTGAAGATTCTAAGTGCATCAGCAAACAGCAGAATCTCTTTCTTTGTTGTATGCCTGGAGAGCCTCTCCTTCACCCCATCCCCTTCACCCCTGAACATAAACACACATAAGAAGAAAGAATTACCATGATGCACCCACCCTGGCATTGTTACAAAATCAAGATAATAGAAAATGCAATGCCCTTTCTCAAGATAAAATAATTCCCTTTGCATGGAAAGGGAATTACTGAAAAAAAATCAGTCAGTAGAAAAACAGATTGAAGCACTCTATATTTCTATTTTCTTTATTTGAAATATGAGATCAGTCAGACCATGAGTGTTTACTGAAAATATAAATAGATGAAAAACCTTGGCTCTGCAATTTTTTCTGAGAAGTCAGTATATCTCATAATTTACTAGAACTAATATAATCTCTTGCTCTAATTTATACAACCTAAGGCCCCAGTTATGTTTTATTTTGCCAATGCTTCTTATAAAACCTAAAGCTCCCCTTTTTCTACTTTTATTTACAAGAACTTACAAGCAATGCACACTATCACTATATGTTGAGACTGAAAATACTACTGATAATCATAGTATTCATCATGAAAGTACCAATTAAATTATGCTGTAGTAATAGCTTAACAATTAACTTTGGTTTTTGCATAAATATCATATGTATTTTAGTAAATTCCCAGAGAATGGAGAAGCATAGTAGCTGCTGTTTTTTGCCTTTTTTTTTTTTATAAGCATATGCTACTATTCTGCTGCCAGTAACTATGGGATGCATTTTCAATGTGGTCAGAAGGATTCAGATGGTTTATTACATTATAGTGAGTATAGCCAGTAGAATATTTGAATGTCAAATTCTTATTTAGAAGTATAAGACTTCACCCTGTTAGCATGGCTCAGTTGTTAAGCATTGGCCTATCAACCAGGAGGTCACAGTTCAATTCCCTGTCAGGGCACATGCCCTAGTGCAGGCTTGCTCACCAGTGAGGGGTGTGCAGGAGGCAGCTGATCAATGATTCTCTCTCATCATTGATGCTTCTATCTCTCTCTTCCTCTCCATTCCTCTCTAAAATTAATAAAAACATATTTTAAAATAAAAAATAAAAGCATAAGACTTCCAGTTTGAATGTATTACCATAAATCAATGTGAAATCTCCATTACAGTATTCTGAGAACTAGAATGTCGACAACCATTTGGGGTGATCTAATCTTCATCTGGTCTATGGACATAGTGATGATCAGAATCATAATCAACTAAATAAACACAATTAAATAGTCAATAAAAGCAATCTTTGCCTCCATTTTTATGAAATTGCTCTCATCAATTATTTTTGTTTCATATACTAAAAGGTATGTTTCAGAAAATTAATTATGGGAAAGGTCTTAAAGGTCTAAAGTACAGATACATTCTGTTTTAGGCCCTAATATAACAAATAAAAACTAATATTTATTGAAGACTTACTTCATATGTTATGCATATTTTAGCCATTGTATTTAACTATACCATTAAACTAGATGTAAAATTGTATCCCCCTTTTCAGTTAGGTTAAGTAACTTGACTAAAATTACACAGTAGCAAGTCTCATATTAATTGTCTAAATGAAGATCCTCGATGTCTTAAAATACAAACAGGTTCTAAGTAACTCTAAAACAAGTAAGTGAATTAACTCAATGAAATGTTTAACTTTCTGCTTGTCATTAACTGGAGTTTATAATTTTTAAAATAGACTTTATTTTTTAGAGTAGCTTTGGATTCACAACAAAATTGAGAAGAAAGTACAGAGAGTTTCTATGTATCCCCTATTCACATATATGTACAACCTTCTCAACTATCAACATCCTGCACCACAGTGGTACTTTTGTTACAATTGATGAACTTACATTGACACATCATTATCACCCAAAGTGCTTAGTTTACATTAGGATTCACTAGTGGTGTTGTACTTTCTATGTGTTTGGACAGATGTATAATGACAGGTATTCACTATTGTGGTATCATACAGAATAGTTTCACTGTCCTGAAAATCCTTTGTACTCTGCCTATTCATTCCTCCCTTTGACTAAACCCTCTTAACCACTGATCTTTTTACTGTCTCTATAGCTATGTTTTCTCCAGACTGTCATATACTTGGAATTATGCAGTAGGTAGCCTGCTTGTATTAGCTTCTTTCACTTAGTAACATACATTAAAGGTTCTTCCATGCCTTTTCATGATTTTATAGTTCATTTATTTTTATTGCTGAATAATGTTCCATTGTTTGGATGTAACACAGTATATTTATCCACTCACAGATGTTCTAGTTTTAAACATATAAATTAAGCAGAGGAGTGAGGTTCTAAGTAACTCTAGAGTAACTATACACCACTGGCTCAAGGATACATCATTCATGAAATTCTTCAGGGTTAGTCCTGCATGGTTATGCTCCAGGTCTTTAAAAATTCCGACCATTATTTGAGCTCATGAATATAAATATATACTTGCGTGAACCAAGATTCATCAAACAATGAATTCATTTCTGACAGCAGTTTCTAAGGAAATTTTGTGAAAGAATATAGTTGTACTTCAAGGCAGCAACCCTAAGATATTATACTATGGCTGTATAAATCCTAGTTTTTCCTCAGTTATCTAGTAGTCAACCACATAAAAATAAAAATAACTTGACGTATATACAAAGACATAACACT
The DNA here is from genome assembly GCF_963455305.1 of Plecotus auritus. Classification (NCBI taxonomy): domain Eukaryota; kingdom Metazoa; phylum Chordata; class Mammalia; order Chiroptera; family Vespertilionidae; genus Plecotus; species Plecotus auritus. The sequence continues at coordinate 28,150,628 of NC_137784.1, forward strand.
TCTGCATTAATTAATCATATTATCAAGATTGATCTTGTTTATTGAGAACCAAAGGAAACATATGTGGCAGTTATCAAATCACTTTAATGATTAAAAGTGACAGATTAGAAAATTCAAGCCTTAAAATTTATTTTAATAATTGATGTCTTTTTACATTTTCTATTTATTATTTATTTGTTTGTTTATCTTTATTGTTGAAAGTATTACAGATGGTCCCTCTTTTTCCCCAATGACCCCCTCCACCCCACACCCACCACCACTGAGGCTTTCACCACATTATTGTCTGTGTCCAGGGGTTATGCATATATGTATGTAAGTTCTTCGGTTAATCTCTCCCAGCCATCCCCTTAACCCCCTCCCCTCTGATATTATTCAGTCTGTTCCATGTTTCTATGTCTCTGAATCTATTATTTGTATATCTTCTTTCAAGAAATGTCTATTCATTTCTGAATTAGGTTATTTTTTATTATTTAGCATTAGAAGTCATTTTATGTATTATGGATATTAATCTGTTACTAGATATATGATTTGCAAATGTTTTTTGTCACTCCATGAATTTTCATTCTGTTGATAGTGCCCTTTGACACAGAAAAGGTTTTAATTTTTATGAAATCCAATGTACCTATTTTTTTTTTTTTTGGTCTCTGCTATGGTATCATATCCAAGAAATCATTACCAAATCCAGTACTTAGCTTTCCCCCTATGTTTTCTTCTAAGAGTTTTATACTTTTTATTTTTTGAATCCATTTTTACTTAATTTTTGTACATGATGTAAAGTAAAGGTCCATTCTTTTGCATGTGGATATTCTATTTTCTTAACATTATTTATTTAAAATAATGTCTTTTCCCCATTGAATGGTCTTGGTACTACTGTCAAAAATATTTGTCTATAAATTTGAGGGTTTATATCTATGTTTTTTATTATATTTCACTAGAGGCCTGGTGCATGAAATTCATACACTCAGGGGGTCCCTCAGCCCGGCCTGTGACCTCTTGCAGTCTGGGAGCCCTCAGAGAATGTCCGACTACCGGCTTAGTCCTGCTCCACATGTTGGACATCCTTAGTGCTGCTGCGGAGGTGAGAGAGGCTACCACCGCCACTGCTGCACTCGCCAGCCATCAGCCTGGCTTCTAGGTAAGCGGTGCTCCCCCTGTGGGAGCGCACTGACCACCAGGGGACAGCTCCTGTGTTGAGTGTCTGCCCCCTGGTGGTCAGTGCACGTCATAGTGACTGGTTGTTCCACCATTCAGTCGATTTGCATATTAGCCTTTTATTATATAGGATATCGTCTGCAAATGAAGATGGTTTTATTTTTGTCCTTCCAATTTAGATGCCTCTTATTTCTTTGTCTTTTTACTCTGGCTTTTTATTTATTTATTTTTTTCATCTAATAATGGTGAAAAAATTCACTCTTATTCTCTCAGAATTTTAAGTTAAATATTCTTAAAATTTACAAAAAAATATATGTACCATAGATGGGCTTTCATATAAGACACAAACATAAACCTTAAATTCAAAAATTTTATAGTTTTTATGAAAATTTATTTCAGTACCAAGCATTTATAATTCTATAGGCAACTTAAGAAATGGGAACAAGGTGGGGTTAGGTGCATTCCAGGCAGCATGGCTGGGCAAGGGGCAGGTGAGAGGCTGCGTGCAGAGGAGGCGCTGATATCAGAAGGCCAGCCATAGGGAGGAGCAGCCGGCACAGCCTGTCCCAATGTTTCTAGGTCTCTGCAGATGTGAATCTGATGGAGCAGCCAGGGAAGGTGAGCAGCCCCCGCAGCAGCAGCAGTAGGGGAGGCTCATCTGCTTGGGCCATGAGGAAGCTAAGTCACAGGTCCTCCTGAGGAAAGAAAAATGGACTATCTGGTGGAGGAGAGGTTGTGACCTTTTATTCCCTTGCAATAAATTGGTCTCTGGAGGTCACTGTAAAATTATAGTGGATGAAACATCTGCTCCAGTGTCGCTGGAAGATACCAACACTGATGGAATAGTAATTAACAAGCTGAAGGTTGTTAAGAAGCAAACTTACTTGTCCTTAGCAGGTGGGGATGTAGTCTACTTGGTGTACAGGAAGAATGAGCCAGAACACAATGTGGCATATCTCTATGAATCTTTAAATGAAAAACAAGGCATGGCACATGTCTCCTTTGAAGCTAGTAAAGAAAACATGTTCCACATAACCAAAGATATCTCAGGTGCAGGGCGAGGTGACTATCCCCAGGTTCTGCCATTGTCACCCAACACTCAGGCATGCTTTAAGGAACCCCAGCCATCAGCATCAATGTTGGAACTCTTCCCCTCAGCCTCTACCTCTTCCACAGAGCCCACTACAGGGCAAGCACTGCTGCCACCACAACCTTTTGCAGTGAGGGTTCAGGAATCTGGAGAAGGGGCCGCAACATAAATGGATACACTAGACAAGACATATAAATTTGGAAGGCATGGGGAACCAGGTGGAAACCTCCTCTCTAGTGGAGTGGCTCCCCAAATCTCCAGACCCATGGCTTTTTATTCACTAGAATATACATTTTGCCCTTTAGCAAAGCAAACAGACATCAATGGTAAGGTTTGGTAAACAATAAAGGATTATCAGCTTAGGGCAGCCATGGGCAAACTACGGCCCGCGGAGCCGAAAGAGCGGAGGGTTCTCTTGCTCTCCCCTCCGCTCCTTCACCAGCAGCAGTGTTAACATGGCAACTTTGGGAAACACGGCCGCAGCTCCTTCTTCTGAGTGGGCGGATTTATATCCGCCCATTCAGTAGAAGGAACAACCTCTCAATCTTCCAGAGGCTCCTTGTAATGCCCGCGGACACGTCCCCCGACATCACCCTGGGAATGCGTAGACACGTTATCGTGGTGATGTAGGGAGACACACCCCTGGAGAGCACAGTATCAGAGCATTAGCTAAAAAGGAGACCAACAACACTGTTCCCACTGAAGTTGATGTTTTAAAGACCAAAAACCTTTCAACCCAGTCTACATTGCCTTCTACATCTACGTCCCGGGCATAATTTGGAAGTTACACTAAAGAAAATGTTTAATTTACTGTTTACACATTTTGTTCTTTTCTATTTGTTTTAGTTTTAAATTATTTTATTATATTTAAGTTTAATTTGAAAGGCTTTTGTACCTTTCCTTTGTTAGGCAATTTTATTTTGCCTTTGCCATCTTCAATATAAGGTATGTTATTGTGCTATGATTCCTCCATTTTTTGAAGTTTCAAATTATAATAATTAGTGTTTACATTCTTCTTGTTAAAATGTTTGAAATGAATAAAACTATTGAAATTTAAAAAAAAAAAAAGACCGTACCTTTTTATGTAATGATGTTTACTTTGAATTTATATTAGTTCACACAGACTCCATCCATGCTTTTGTTCCGGCCCTCCGGTCCAGTTTAAGAACCCATTGTGGCCCTTGAGTCAAAAAGTTTGCCCACCCCTGGTTTAGGGGATTGCCTTCAGCTATTCAGCCAATAGCAGGGTAATACAATGCTGATTCTTAGCCCTGCTGAATATCAAAGTCCATCAGCCTCCTGAGGACTTCTTGCATTTATTATGACCTGCTGGTCTTAGCCTCCAGCACATCGCCATCCAGCTCCACCTGCAGAGGTGAGGCCCTTTCCCAGAAAGGGTGTGGTCCATCGTGACAAGTGATGAAACCTCCAAGGATCCCTTCATCTGTCCCAGACAGAGAGGGAGCATTCTTTCCTTCGACAGAACTGCAAGATAGGGAGGATCTGAAGCCCATGAAGAAGAAAATGAGAGGAGACAAGGAGGCTGATCTGACCTGAACCTGCATTTGTTGGTCACAGACCAGTTTAGGGATTCCCACAGTATCCTAGAGGGTGTCAGACTACTGGCCGTGAAGCCAGACAAGATGGAAGAAGATGCTCACATGCATCATCTTCCAGGACCTGGGGCACAACTGTGTGAGCCTGCAGCCCTGAATGCACACCTTCTGCTCAGCCTGCCACTCGGGCTGGGTGGAACACTCCACCTGCAGCTGTCTGGTGGAGCGGATCTGTAAAAACCACATCCTCAACCACCAGGTGGAAGCATACCTTCTCCAGCGCCCAGACAATAGCCGCAGTGAGGAAGATGTACAGAGCATGGCCACCAGGAGCAAGGTCAGGCAGAACATGCTTCAGCACAAAGTCAGGAGGTCTTTCTCAGACAAGGAGGGCAGTTTGGAGAAGCTGTCAGATGTGGACAGCCAATCTTGGGATGTCAGCCAGCCTTGGTCCTGTGCGGACAGTACCCCAGTACTGAAGGCAGGGGGCGGGAGGGCGGGGGCTTCCCAGTGAGCAGGGAGCACCGCAGGCCTCTGGGGACACATCATCAACTCCTGCCAGTCTCACAACAGCCCAGGATTATGTGTGTGCCCTGCAAGGAAGCCATGCCATATGCACCTGCTGCTCCTGGCCCACGCCCGACTGGAGGATGTAGTGTGAGCATGAACAGGAACCCCGCATCACTCCCCAGCAGTGTACCCTCTGCCTGCAGCCCTGCTGCCACTGTACTGGGGCTGTGACTGAACTGGTTGACTGGTCCTCTTCTGTGCTCAACGTGGGCTTCAGGTGGCTCCACAGGATGCTGAGCAGCAACAACTAGGAGTCTGACATCCTGAAGAATTATCTGATGGTTGGGGTTTTAACGTGTTGGCTGAAAGCCTGGTGACCCTTCAGAGGGCAGTGTTCCACTGTCTGATTAAAGCCTCATGGAGAACACCCTGCTGTGTTACTGCTGAGGCCTTCAAAGCTTCCTGGAGCTGCCTTAACAATATCAGCAGAACACTCCTGCCTCCCAGTTGCCAGTGGCTATAACATCCCCTTCTGAGGGCTATGGAGCCTCCACTGCTATACTCAGGTGAAGGCCCAACACACAATGGAATTCAATCAGATCTGTGAAGAGACAAGATTCAAGAACTAAGTGTCTGAGGAGGCACCAAGATGGCTTGGGAGTATGAGGGTCAATGACAGCGTGTTTCAGGAAATATCAAATATGAACATTTTAAGGGCATTTTACAGATCCCCTCAGGGTATGCTGGGGTTCTCTGCATGGCACTCGGCTGTGATTTTTTTTTTTTCTGTGGAAGAGACCCTCCCAGTGAGGCTCCAGCAGTGGCCTGAGGGGCCTGGCACATGACTTTCCTCTGAACTCTGGGCTGCCAGAAGCACATCAGCCAGAACAGCCATAAGCTTTCAGCTCCTGGGATGATGCCAAACAGGTTTGCTTTCCCACACTATGATTAAAATGGATGCTTCTCTTCAAGAAAAGTTTCATGGGCCCTGACGGCATGGCTCAGTGGTTGAGCATGGTTCAATTCCCAGTTAGGGCACATGCTCAGGCTGAGGGCTTGATCCCCAGTGTGAGGCATGCAGGAGACAGCCGATCAATAATTCCATCTCATCATTGATGTTTCTATTTCTTTCTTCCTCTCCCTCTCTGAAATCAATAAAACATCATAAAAATAAAAAAATAAATAAAAGTTAAACAGGAGAAAAAGGAAAGTTTGTCAGAAACATTCTGTTATTCAAGGAAAGGGAGCAAAGTTCACACCTATAGGCTGTGTAGTGCCCCCTGGGGAAAGCCATAGCTCTTAGATACTTTAAAAAAAATAGGTTTGGCGCTTATCTTCTAACTTAAATACCACAAAATGTGGCACACATAATATAATTTATAGTTTACAAATTGACTAAAATTGGGGATAGTGTGGCATTTGAAAGAATAAACGTATGTTTCTATTTATTTAAAAAATCAGCTATCCAAAACTGCTAACCCTGGGCACCTGATATTAAGTGCTTGGCACCCCTCCCAGGCCTGGGTAGATTAGGTCGCCACCACCCCTACCCTGCCAGGAGCACAGTGCTGGTCCTTGCTGCTCCTCTATCACCATAGCTACAGGCCCCATCCAGCTGTTCCCACATTCTTTATTCCTTCCTTGGGGCAGTGGCCAAGGTACCAGGCGCAGGTCAGCTCTGGTGACGCCCCAACCCTCCTGGAGCAGCCCTTTCCAGCCATGAGCAGGAGGGGCCTTTGATTCACTAGTCCTTGCCCTTTCTTCCTGTGTTGGGTTTGTCCTGTCATCTGGAATAATACTTGAAATGTGGTTCTGTGTAAAAGAAAAAAGTATTTTTTAATCTTTTGTTAAAATCACCTGTTGTATTTGTTTGCAAAATTGTAATTTTGTTGCTTCTTCTCAGGAATATGATTTTCAACTGTTGTCTTGCTCTTGATAAAGACCCTGAGAAGCAGCGCCCTATTTGTGGAAGAAGGCCTTCCTGCATTCTAATAAACAAGCTGTGTCTGTTTCTCTCTCCTGAAAAAAAAAAGAAACAGGAACAAGGTAATATGCTGGTTTGCCATTGCTATGATAACCTACAGAGTCAGATAAAACCCTCACAGAAATTTTAATTCAGATGTCTGAGAATGAGGACACCACATACACACACACACACCAAGAGGGTATAAAAAAAGGTTTATTACTTACATAACTGAGGGTTCAGGGGAGAGCAGGCAGGGCAAGCCTCTCAAGCAGTTCTGAAATGGCTTGAGAACAAAGAAAGAAGAGTTATCTGGGTGTTTATTTTGGCTAGGGGGTGGGTGTGGCCAGGATAACAGTTCCCATAGAGCAGTGGTCAGCAAACTCATTAGTCAACAGAGCCAAATATCAACAGTACAACAATTGAAATTTCTTTTGAGAGCCAAATTTTTAAAACTTAAACTTCTTCTAACACCACTTCTTCAAAATAGACTCGCTCAGGCCTTGGTATTTTGTGGAAGAGCCACACTCAAGGGGCCAAAGAGCCGCATGTGGCTCGTGAGCAGCGGTTTGCCGACCACTGCCATAGAGGAAGGGTTTGCATGGTTTGAATCTCTTGCATTTGCCAAAGAAGGGAAAACCCAGGTTTTCTTGTCAGCTTTCCCAGATGGGAGACACACTTAGGAGAAGAGATGAGTCATAAAAACTGTCAGTAGTCTCAGATCAAAAAAATGGGGTCATTGGAACTGATTCTAGTGTTATACTTTTAACAAAAATACTGCTATGAATATTCTTGTATGCCTTTTAAAAAAACCACATGTATATGTTTCTGCTGAGTATAGACTTAAAAGTGGAGTACCTGGGTCATAGGGTATATTTATGTTCCATTTTATTTTTTTATATTTTTTATTGATTTCAGAGAGAGGAAAGGAGAGGGAAGGAGAGAAAGAAACATCAATGATGAGAATCATCAATCTGCTGCCCCTGGCTTGCCCCCTACTGAGGATCTAGCCCACAACCCAGCATGTGCCCTAACCTGGAATCAAACAGTGACCTCCTGGTTCATAGGTTGATGCTCAACCACTGAGTCACACCATTTTAGTAGACACTGATAAGAAATTGTCCAAAGAGGTTGTACAAATTTACACTCACATCCACAATCAAATTGAGTCCTGGATGCTCTACATATTCACCAATACTTGGTATTTTCTTTCTTTTTAAGTTATTCATTCTATTTTATTTATGAATATTAATATCTACTAAAGTACTTATCATATGTTTATACCCCCCAATTTTTATTATTATTACTTATTGTTCTTATCCACACCAGCATTATATTAAAGGCAAATTTTGAAAGAGATATCATTGTATTGCAAATACCAAGGCACTGTGACTTGATATCAAGGCACTATAAATAGAAAATGAACAAATACTGACCATAGAGATAACTCCAATAACTAATTTCTGTGTGGCTTAGAGTTTTCTTGTCAAATTTCTCAAATATTCACACTCATGATTAGGTTCTAACAGGCACACTACTTTGAATTGTTCCTCCTTGGGGCTATTTAAATGCAAATGTCATTACCTCTGATTTAAGCAACTCTCAAAGCTCTGAAGTCAGACCTGCTCATCTGGCTATAAAGCAGCCCAAGCAAGTGCATCTGCCAAAGGGCAGGATTGCATATGAGCTCTTGTGCTTCCAGTGTCTGTATTTAGCTTGTGCCAGGAGCCTTTAGGACATAGGCCTGCAGTGTGGAACTTCTTGCATATCAGCTTCTGTTTGGTTAATTCAAGTTAAGCAAAGCTATTCATTTATAAACTAACATTTCATCCATTCTTCCATGAACCTATTGATCTGTTCTTAACCAAAAAAAAGATATACTGCAAATGACAAAATGTAAATGGAGCAAAACCAATCGAGCTCTAAAATCTGCAACCAGACTTGTTAAATATAAGCAGTTTCAGAAATGAAACATTTAACCACTTTTAATAATCTGAAGCAGGAACTTCCTTGACACCAGAGCAAAAAAAGAGCCCTTCTGGAAAAAGTCCAATAACCGTGTTTCAAGATGCTAAATATCTGGTTGGTGACAAAGAAACCCAGCCTTAGTTTTTGGGTCACATTCTTCATGATCTCTCTTCTCTTGCCTACATGGGCACCTGGATTATCTGAAGATCCATTACCATATGGCTGATGGAAGGCCTATGTGCTCAGTGTTTTCATTGGAGCCTAGAATAATAAAGCTAGAAATTTTGGAGTATTTCCTAAGGTTGTTAAACATTATAAATGTTGGTAAATCTTAAGTGTGTTGTGTACATGAATAACAGTACTTAAATATTTTCTCTTCATTATAGAATACTAAACTCTTGGGAGACTCCTTTTTAAGTATAAAATACCACAATGCCTTTATGTAAATCTTGGCTGCAGCTAAAAATATGTTCCAATTTTAACAAGACAAAGAGAAATTAGTGGTATTTGGGCACTTTTCAAAAAAGAATTAGAAAACAAGGCCAATGATTCTGATGGAAAAAAGTGATACTTGTTAGCATCGCTGAAGGAGGAACGCACAAGGCCAAAAGGGGTAAAGAATTATAAATTTATTGTTACATCTGCTAGCAGAAGGGCTGAGACCAAAATGGCATCAGCAGGGCAGAGTAGGGGGAACAGGATATTTATGCTCCTTGTAAAGGTCAGAGTAACTGGTCGGACCAGGTGCAGGTGGGGGCCAGGTGTAGGCGGTCCACTGGAAACTGGGTGAGGTGGTTTATTGGAAGCCAAAGGCTGTTAATCATGAGACCTATAATGAGAATAACTGGAAAATGGCCAGGAGGGGTGAGAGCCCCAAGCGGGGCATAATGGAGCACATGAATGTGCCTAACAATACTACCTAATGACCAAGACTGCTTTAACATTCCCTTCAGCTTGATTAAACATTAGACAGGTTTCTTCTTGATTATAGGCCCCTGACCTCCGTTTCTTAGAGTATTTGCTTCAGAAAACTAGAAATTATTTTCTTGCTGAAATGTATGTAAATCTTCTCCCAGCTTCACTCCAGTTTTACAACCCCAAAAAATACCTTGCTCAAGGACCTAAGAAGCATTTTTTGAAATGTAAATACCAAAAATGAGAGGATGAGATCACCCCTACCTCCCAGTCTCTGTGGAAAGGTAGGAGCCTAAATTCAATAGGGGTCAATCAGCAAACAAAGATGGCCTAATCATAGTGAAGAACATTTACAAACTCAGGAATAACTCAAGTTTGTTCCACACATCCCATTGATTAATCTCCTCCCTAAAATCCTCTAGTACTTTTCTACTAGCTCTTCCCAATATTTAAAAAGCTCTCCTACCTTTTATTTCAGCAGGTTTGAGTTCAATCTCTCTCCCTTATTGCAATAGCCTAAGTAAAGACTTCATTGCCTGTTTAACTTTGGTGAAATTTTGGCTTCAACACTACATAATGATGGAGATGATAGCTTAATTCTAAAATTGTCACCTCATCTCACATTCTCAGTAAATATTTACTGAAGAGGTGCAGAAAGACATAACCTTTTCTTGACATGTATAATATGCTAGACAATGTGTTACCCACATTATTGCATTTATTTCTCCAAATTAGGGTAACCAATTGTCCCCATTTGCTCAGAATTAAAGGATTTCCTAGGACATGGGACTCTGTTCTAAAATCAGGAAAGTCCCAGGCAAACCGAGATAGTTGGTTACATTACTCCCAATGTGGCATTGTATTATGCATTACCACCTGATTTGGGGAGTTTAGGAATATTAAATAGCCTGGTGATACAGTCTGGTTTCATAATCTGAGTCTTAAGCTCCCAAGGTCTAGTCCAAGCTCTGAGCATTTAATATGTTTGAAACATTGTTGATGATGACACTGGAATTACAAAGACATGAGTAACATGTCTCACCATCAAGGACGTTACATGATGAAATGGCAAGTGTTACAAGATCCCACATAATATAGGTTGAAATGAGGATGCAATCATTTCCCTGTGAAATACTGGAACTACTTCAGAAAAAAATGGTATTTAGACCTGATCCGAATAAATGATGTAATAAGGAGTCTTTTGGAAGGCTCCAGATAAATCCTAAAACCTGTTGGCAATAGTATGTTGTGGAAATAAGTGAAGACCACCCCAATGAGAATAAACAGAGGCTATTTATTCAGAGCGTACAAGGAGGTCAGCCATCATCACTTGCATTTGGCAGAGACTCTAAAGCAGGTAGGAGAGCTGAAAAGCTTTGCATTTTACAAAAAGAAAGGTTACAAATGTGTTCTGATTAGAACTTTTGGCATGAGGAAACTGGAGGCAGGCCAATGGGAAGTGAGACACCTTATGTTCTTGTTTGGGGAGCATATTTAACTTTCTCTGCTTGGCCCCTTTTGTTTCACATGTAAGATAATAATTACATTTGGATTAGCTATTAGCCCATAATCTCTAACCCATGCAAGAAACTGACAATTTTTGAATAAAGTTTCTACTCTTGTAAATAAAAGCTGGCATATAATGTGGGAAATATCTAGATGTTTTTAGGCATTGAAACTAAGAAGAGAATAAAGGACACAGACAAATTATTTTTTTTTTTTACTTGGACTCTTATTTTCCTGAAGAATATATATGTTTGTGATTTTACAAATGGTAGTTCACTCTGAATCAGAATATTAAGACTGCAGAAACTAAAATAAATGAAATTGACATAATCATCCAGTTTGAAGCACATTGTGATATAAATGATAGAGTGTGTCACTCTATTGATGACAATAACCTAAAGCTAGAAAGATATCATGTTGTATATTGCACTGAGAGTATGCATTTTGAGAGATACTCCTATCAGGACAGCATCAGTGCAATTTCAAATTCATAAAAACAAAAGGTGTAGATACATGAAAGGCAGCAGCAGTATCCAAGGAATTTGTGTAGAAAGGAGATAGAGTATAGTATGAGGAGTTACAGAAGGTGAAGATTTCAGTATCATGTAAATAATACTATGTCATAAGGTGGCAATAGAGGCAAAGTATGACTCATGAACAGGTTCTATGTACAGGAGAGCATTACAAATAAGAGATGAAACCAAGTTCAGTAAAATAATAGAAGCAAATATGCAATTGCAAGCAAAAGTGTAGTCAAACAATAAAAGGACATTATTTCACAATTTTTTACGTGATGTTAACCCATTCTTCAACATATATATGGAAATCATATAGTACTTTTAACACAAAAGCATTCATGCTATTATATGTTAAGTTCTCCCCTGACACTGTAGTTATAAGAATTCCCCTGTAATAACTTGAAGACCTCAGGAAATTGGGAGTGGATGTGGATAAGACTTGAAAGCATGACAGAGTAAATAAGCTTATGAACAAAGTATGCTCAATCTTTTGTAAGAAGGTCCTCTGGGGAAATAACTTTTTGGTTAACTAGAAACATAATATGGTCATTATGTTTGTTTCCACATTAGTTTGTTTTGCTTTTAACTTTAGGGTTGAGTGACTCTTCCTTCCACTATATAGAAACATAATGCCTATTGAGCTCTTCTCCCTCCATCATGAGTTTTAAGTACCAACATTGCAGAATGGATAATATTACCCAAAGCTTGGTCATTCTACCACATGCTATTTGGACTGTTGCCAAGTTCCTTATATAGCTTTCTTTAATGAAATTCAGGAAAATTGATGATAAACTTGAGTTAGGCCTTAAAAAACAAAGAAGTTTAAAATGATAATAAAATATATACTGGCTTTGTGCTGGGGAGGGGCAAAAATGTAGTGCTATAAAGGCAAGGGGCAGCTTGGGTCAAGACAAAACTGATAGCAGAAAAGATAAATCCCTTATACCTTGAGGTTAAAAGAGTCATGGAAAAATTTAATCCACAGATAATAGAATATGGGCAGGAATACTAAAAGTACAAAACAGCATAAAAACACCATAAAATTTTAAAATACTAAAAACAGAGTTCTTATTTCAGAATAGTTATATTATATATATATATATACATATATATATATATATATATGTGTGTGTGTGTGTGTGTGTGTATGTATATATATGTGTATATGTGTGTGTGTGTGTATATATATATATATATATATATATATATATATATATAAAACAACAAGTTAAAAATATATGGAACCGGAAACAAGAAATATTCATTAATTTACTGGGGATCCAATATTTTTACTCAAAAGACTCATAAGGACTTGCACTTCTTAACCAACATTTTATACCAATTTTGGACACACTTCCATACTATTGAAATAGCTATTCCAAATAAATTTAAATAAAATTTAACAATTTACTCAAATCACACAGCTAGTAGTGGCAGAAATAAACTTAGATTTAAAATTTTTTTTTTGTTAATCCTCACTTGAGAATATTTTTTCCTTTGATCTTTAGAGAGAGTAGAAGGGAGGGATGAGAGAGAGAGAGAGAGAGAGAGAGAGAGAGAGAGAGAAACATTGATGTGAGAGACATCAATTGGTTGCCTCCCGCACACATCCCAACTGGGGCTGGGGATTGAACCTATAACGCAGGTACATGCCCTTGACCGGAAATCAAACTTGTGACCCTTCGGTGCCAGGGGAAATGCTCTAACCACTGAGAAACACAGGAACACAGGTCAGGGCTAAACTTAGAATTTGATATAATATGTGGCATATCAAAATAACTAAGAAAGACCTTGTAAAAGTATTAACAGAAATATGGCTTTCTTATTATAAACTACCATGTTTCCCGAAAATAAGACCTACTTACAGGTTTCCTTCTGAGTGAAATATAAGGCATCCCCCCAAAATAAGGCCCCAGGCTCTGTCTTAGAATGAAAATTAATTTACAGTAAACTGGTCTCTAGGGCCGCCCCGACTGGCGTCTAGCAACCAGTGATGTTACCTGGAGTCCTGACGTCACTGCTGTGTGGAGGTGGAGCGGAGGTCGGAGTGAGCGGTGAGCGCGGGGTGGGAGAGAGGAGGAGACTTTCACAGATGCGTGTAGAAGAACAGGAGGATTAGAGCGGACGGGATGCGGCGAAGGTGGTGAGTGCTGGTCTGTCTCTGGTGACACTACCTGATGCTCGCGGCCGCCTTCATGATGACTGAAGGTTCTCAGTCAGTGGCAGACCCTGCTCCAGCCCAGATCCAGGCCCCAGCAAGCCCAGTGACAGTCCCCAGGCAGGCCCCAGGGGGTAAATGTCTGATAAAGGGGTAGGGGGGATGTCTGGTGAAGGTGTTCAGTGGCACAGGGGTGGGGGGAGGGGGATCACTTAAAATGACAAAGGAGGATCAGAGGGGGCAATCAAAATGACACAGGAGGATCAAAAGGGGTTAATAAAATGGTAATCCCCCCTCTGATTCTCCTGTGCCATTTTGATTCCCCCCTCTGATCCCCACTGTGTCATTTTGAGTGATCCCCCTCCCCCCACCTTGATACCCCAATTCCTTTTTTTTTTTTACCCCTAGAAATGAGCGCAAAAAGAAAAAGCTACTCCGTGGAGTACAAGAAAGGAATCATGGAAGACTCTTGGGGCCAAAATCTTACTGCTTTCTGCAAAGAGAAGATGTTGAGTATCCAATTGGTCCGAAAATGGCGAGCAGAGTATGGTAACCTCATTGAACAAGTGGACAAGGGAAATGCTAAAAAGCGCAAGTGTGGATCAGGTCGGCAACCATTATTTTCCGAGCTGGAAGACCTGATCTGTGAATGGGTTGTTGACAGGAGAGCAAAGGCTTTGGTTGTGAATAGGGCTCAGATTCAAGAATTTGCCCTTGCAATGGCACCACAGTTTGACATAGCCCCCGAAGACTTCAAAGCATCACAATACTGGCTGGATAATTTCCTTCAGCGAAGTGAACTGTCTTTAAGAAGATCTACGACATTGTTTAGGTTGGAAGATACTCAAGTTATTAAGCGAGCACTTGCATTCAAGTCCTTTATTGATGATGCTGACTTCTCTAAATACAATCTTTCCAACATGATTGCTATGGATGAAACTGCAGTGTTTATGGGCCAATCATCTCAACAATTGAACAGCGGGGTGCCTCCTTAGTGTACATTCCCTCCACTGCTTACGAAAGTGCACGTGTTTCCTGTATTTTGGCAATTCGTCTGGATGGCACTAAAATCCCACCTTTAATCATTTCTAAGGGCAAGAAAAAAAAAGATTGAACTTATTTTAGGCGTTTTTATTCCTGAAACTGAAAAAGCCTGGGCCACACAAGCAGTTATAAGGAAGTGGGTCGATTTAATGCTGCCACTTGTTATGCGAGGGAGCCAAAGAGGTCTGCTAGTCTGGGATGCAGCCAGCACTCACCGCGCTAAAGACATGAAGACATTTCTTCACGAAAGAAAAATAGATCAGATAATGATTCCCGCAGGAATGACGGCCTATCTCCAGACTCTTGATGTTGCAATAAACAAGCCATTCAAAGACAATCTGCGCATGGAAATTAATGACTACATTGAAAATAGAATGGAGAGAAATCAGCGTGGAAACTTTGTGAAACCTAAACTGCAAGAAGTTGTGACTTGGGTGAAGAATTCATGGGAGAAAATCACTGACAGTTGCATTTCAAATGCACTGCGAGCAGGCTACCTTGACAAGAAGTACTCATTTAAAGACAGTGCTATTGCTAAACATGAGAGATTTGGTCCACTGATTCTGAAAGAAATGGAGTCACAAGAAATTCACCAGGAAATTCAGGAATTGGATTGTTATGATGATGTTCCAGAAGATAATGACATGATTGTCATTGAATAAATGAGTAAATTCTTGATACTGTAGGATTCACAGTTTGTCTGGTTTGTGTTGACCACTACCGTACTACCGTACCGTATACAGGTAATAAATTTCCTTTATTTTCATTTAACAATAAATGTGTACCGTATTCTTCTTCATGGAAAAAATAAGACATCCCCTGAAAATAAGACCTAGCGTGTCTTTGGGGGCAAAAATTAATATAAGACACTGTCTTATTTTCCGGGAAACACGGTACTAGGAAACTTAACAAATACATTAAAGAATTATTTCAGACATTAATCTACAGACAGTGCAGGATTGAAATGGTGTAATGACATGACTCCTTAGGATCTTTGAAGCTTTTTGACACTAATTCTATAAAAACATACAAAGATTTTTCACCCTTTCTTACATTCTTTGAAATCTTGATTCAGGGAAGGTTTCTAAAAGAAGCATCTGCACCCTGAAAATACATTTGTCTAATAAAGATATTAATTTATTTTTACTTGGCAAAAGTCTTAAAGTGATTTGTACCTTTCCACCTTAAATAAACCAAATTTTGTCATTGAGGTAGATTTTAAAAACTATACTCATTTTATTAAAATTTATTTTTTGACAGTTTGTCAGAAGCACATTCTTTTTGTACAGCTTTGTTTTCATTTCTGGTAAATCGTGTAAAATTGTCTTTCAAAAGTGATAAAAAGCTTCCCAATTTGTTGAACATAATGCAATTTATTAAACTTACAAGTTTCCTTGATGTGTACTATTTAAGGCATCAAATTCAAGAGCTTGTATCTTAGCAGTTTTACCCTGGGTACCTCATCTCCCCATTCATTTAATAATGCTCTTCTTGATAATGTAGTGATGCTTAACGAGTTGGAGACTATAGGTATTAGGTAGTAGAGTTCTGACACATATCTGACAGAATTATTAGCTTTTCCTATTAAATATTTCTACCTTAAAGTGATTTATAGTGCAAAAAATTAGAATCTAATAGTGAAATGCCTGAGCACCCAAGAGTTATAGCGATCAGTTACTGTATAGAACTGCAATTGAAAATCTGTTCTATTTGAAAATTCTATCAAAGGATCTTTCACTTCCTATAGGAAGAAAGGGACCTGCTTCAAGAGTTCAGCCAACTTGAGTTTATGCATATTAATCATATAGTTTCCTGCCATAATAAAACACTTTCAAATCTCTTGGAAAGATTTATCAAAATTAATCTCAATTAATAAAATTTTCTGACATATTCTTGAATTCTCCCTATGAAAATTTCTGATGATTGATTGCATGTTTAATAAACAATATACATTACAGCTGTCAGCTTCTTGCTAAAACTCGATTTCCCCTCTGGTAATTGTGTGAGGGAAGAGAAGTGTTATTGCATTTCTTGTCAGTATTTCCTTGAAAGTTGTTTTATGCAAAGACAGCCAAGCTCATGAGACTAATTCATTCATAGGCCTGCAGCCAATATAAGTGCTCAGTGTACTGCTGAGTGCCTTTGCACACTCACCTCACTGAAGATGAAAACTCTACATGGTTGTTCACCCTCAATATTCTGTGAGGCTCTTGAAATCAGGTTTTTTTGAAAACTGAGCATATGTGTTTTATCTTCTTTGAGTTGTTCTCACTGTCCCTGTGCTCTAAGGACCTATCTTTCACCTTGGGACAAGGCTCCTTTAATAGTGGAGTTATACAGAAGAGTAGAGACTTTCCTTCCTTCCAAAGACTTCCATTATTCATATTGTAAAAGGGAGAGCACAGAGCAGTGGTGGGGAACATCTGGCCTGTGGGCCACATAAATCATTTGGTCTGGCCCTACCAAGGCATTAGGGGTGAGTTAATTAAATGTTTGACCAAATATAGCAGGCTTATTTTTTTTTAAATATATTTTATTGATATTTTACAGTGGGGAAGGGAGAGGGATAGAGAGTTAGAAACATCGATGAGAGAGAAACATCGATCAGCTGCCTCCTGCACACTTCCCACTGGGGATGTGCCCGCAACCAAGGTACATGCCCTTGACCGGAATCGAACCCGGGACCCTTCAGTCCGCAGGCCGACGCTCTATCCACTGAGCCAAACCAGCTAGGGCAGGCTTATTTTTAAGTTGATAATTTTGTATGCTCCGTGAATGGTGTTATAAATAAGAAAATGGCCCTTGGCAGAAAAAAACGTTCGCTACCCCTGGCATAGAGGTATTTCTACCTTGTTTAACTATGTAGCAATAAAAATTACAATTCAAACTCAGCTCTATCATCTTAAAAAAGAGAATGAATATTAATTAGTAAATTATTTAGAAATTATTTACTCAGTACCAAATGTGTATATTTGATTATTCTAGAAACTAAAACTTCCAGTGATAGTTCAGTCAAGGATGGGATATAACTAAAGGCTCTTGAAAACAAGTGTATGTGTGTGTATGTGTTTAATATGGTATAAATTTATGTGATTTAAGTAACTTATAATGTCCTTTTATGTACTCTCAGTTGGTAAAACTTTTCCAGTCCCAACTCCTCCTGCCTTCCTGGCACTGGCTCTTTTTCTTAATATTGAATCTTGGCAAAGCAGAAAGGTTAAGATCCTTATGGCCAAACCCTGTTCTCTTCTTTGATATGTGGGGCAGTGCCTTCTACTCATCTGACTATAGCTTACCCACTTTAAAGTGGCTCATGTGGCTCAAGTATCCCTTGCCTTGACCAAAGTTTGTTGGTTCTCCCTGGCTTATTTGACCTTATCAGAGACTCTACTAACTATATAACCATAAACATCAGTTATGATACTCATACAGCATCTGTACTGATTTTGGAGTCAGGTCCTAACCTCTGCTTGAGGAATCACCTCTCACTTCATGAACCACACACAAGGCCAAGTGGCACTCAATAAAATGTCCCAAATATACAAGGATTGAAGGTGGCTTGGAAAAGATAAACTTCAGAGCTCCATTCTGGTGATGGTTGATACACAACACCTTTTCTCATTAAATTACCCTGAAATATATCTAGAGCACCAAACTGGCAACAGCATCTTAATATAAAAATCAGAGAGACATTGAAATAAGATCAAAATATAATTTCATTAACTGCATTTCCAAGGCGGATGAAGTGAGAAACAAATATTTTTTTTAATAGAAGAAGAAAGATGACACTAAAATGGAATTAACCTAATTCCAGGGTATCAGGTTACAGTGACCAGTATAATTTATCTCTGTTTCCCTGCCACAGGAAAAGCAAATCTTGGACCAATCATAGTCCTTTCCTCTCCCTCTTCTTTCGTCTGCCACCTATTCTGGGTTTAATCAAAATATTTCAATAAAAAAATTAATTAAGGTGATGTCAGCAAGGTGGAGGCCCAGGAGGTCCCAATGCTTGTCTCCCCCACAAAAAATAAACTGCAAAATGATGAAAATAGCTCTGGGGAAGTTCTGTATTATAACGGAGAAGCAGCAAAAACACTACAAAGCTAAAAACCAAGGATGGCCACATAATAAAGCATAGAAAGCATTTTACCTATATCACCCCATCCCCAGTCCAGAGCAGCTTGGCACTAAGAGAGATCCCTCAGAGTTATTTCACTCCACCTGGAAAAGAAGAGCAGTAGAACCCCAGAGAGCCTCACCACTATGGATATTTGCAGACTTTACTACTATCACCATAGTCTTCACCTAAACCTAGCTGACTGAGATGCCCAGAATCCCTGCTGCTACATTTCCTCCCAAGGCAGCAGTGGTCACTGTAGTGATCCTGCCTCAAGAGGCCCCATTGCTGCTGTGACCCTGCTCTCTGGGATCAGGATTTTACAACACCTCACCATTTATGGAACCAGAGTGCCCACTGCTCTGTGCACCACACCCAGTGATAGTTCAGGTCCCAAGGTCCCAAGTTGTGGATTTGACCTGCCATGACCAGGGCTGGGCTGCTGCTACTCTATCTATGCCCCACCTCTGAGTCCTAAACCATAATTTTGACTTCTATCACTGAAGCAGCACTGCTGCTGTTCCACATCCCATCCTTCAGGTTCTAAATTGTGGCTTTGTCCCAACATCACTGGAACTTAACTGTTGCTATTATGTAAATGTACCCTGAGGCCAGAGGCAAAACTTAGAACCACCATCCACAGGGTGTGCTACTATTGCAACCTGCCACCTAGGCCCAAGCTATTGCTGCACTCTGTTATCTCAGGGCCTGTGATAATGCTGTCACCTCACTCTCACCCTTGGGTCTGAGTCACTGAGGAGATGTCTATAGGAGATTTGCACAGGCTGGCACATCAGACACCAGTGCCACTGCCACAACAAAGTGTGCCTGTGTCCCAGAACTCAGGTGCTGTGGTAGTTTTGCATGTGCCTGAACCTAGGCCCAGCTCCACTACTGCTCTGACTGCCAGCATACCACCATCAACTGCAGGACCTCCACAGTATTGGCCACAAAAGACCCTCACAGTCTTTGCTGACATTGACCTCAGCTGATGTAGATGCATGTAGAATACACCATTGTGCTCTCCCAGAAACCAGTGATACTATACCCCACCAAGCTGGTGGCCTTGCAGCCACCTTCAAGGGTAAGCTTTGCCCAACTGAAGCCAGTCTGAGAAGGCTTAAAGAGGTGACTGCTGCACTGAAATGTGCAGATATTAATAACAAGCCATTAGAGACATGAAAAAACAAGGAAACATGACACCATCAAAAGAACACAAATAATTTTCCAGAAACAAACCCCCAAGAAATGGAGATCTGTGAGTTATCTAAAAATTATTCAAATAATTATTTTAAGGAAATTCAGCAAGACTCAAAAGAACACAAAAACTCAATGAACTCATCAAACAATACATGAATAAAACAGGAGTTCAACAAAGCAATGTAAATCATAAAAAGAACCAAATAGAAATTCTGAAGCTAAAGAATAAAATTTATTAAACAAAAAATGAAATAGAGTAGTTCATCAGTGGCCTCAATCAGCCAGAAGAAAATGTCTGTGAAATTAAAAACAGAACTCTTGATATTATCCAGTTGGAGGAGAAAAAAGAAATAAGAATAAAAAAGAATGAAGAAAGCCTTTGTAAGTCATGAGACCCCATAGAGCAAAACTATATTTGTGTTAAGGAAGTCCCAGAAGGAGAAGGGAGAGAGAAAGGAACAGAAAACTTAGCTACAAAATAATGGCTGTAAACAACCCAAATCTAGGGAGAGATATGGCTAGTCATGACTCAACCCAAAGAAGTCTTCACCAGGACACATTATAATTAAACTCTCAAAAATCAAACAGAAAAAGAATTTTGAGAGCAGCAAGAGAGAAAAGATTTATCACATACAAGGTAACACCTATTAGGCCATCAGCAGGTTTTCAGCAGAAGGCTTGCAGACAAGGAGAAAGTAGGAAGATATATTTAAACTACCAACTAAAAATAATTTTAAATAATTTAAAAATAAAGCAAAGTTGTCCTTTAGAAATGAAGGAGAAATAAAGACTTTCCCAGACAAAAACAAAAAACAAACAAACAAACAAACAAAAAAACCCTGAGGGAATTTATCACCATTAGACATGCCTTATAAGAAATTCTAAAGGGAGTTGCTCAAGCTAAAATGAAAGGATAATAATTAGTACCATGAAAACATATTAAGGTATACAATTCACTGGTAAAGGTAAACACATAGTTAAATTTAAAATAATATAATACTACAATGGTGGTGTTTAAATCACACTAAATTCTAGCATATAAATCAGAAGAAAAAAGTATTAAAAACTGTAGCTGTAACATTTTGTTAATGATTACACAACATAAAAAAGATGTAAATTACAACAACATAAAAGGCCTGTGGGAAAAGTAAATGTGTCATGCCAATAAAGTTGTTCTCAGCTTAAAATAGACTGTTATAAGATATATTATGAAAGCTTCATGGTAATCACAAAGCAAAAACGTATAATAGATACATAAATGATGAAGAGAAAAGAATCGAAGGATAAAATCATCAATTCACAAAGAAAGAGCAAGAGAGGAAGAAACGAACAAAGGAACTACAAAAAAAAAAAAGGCAATTACCAAAATGGCAATAGTAATGCCTTACCTATCAATAATTCATATAAATGTAAACAGTTTAAATTCTCCCTTTAAAAACAGACAATAACTGACTGGATTTTTTTAAAAGAGGGATGCAGTTAAATGCTGCCTATGAGAGATTCATTTAAGTTCTAAAGACACTCATAGGCTGAAAATGAAGGTATGGAAAAATATATTCCATACAAAAGGGGGAAAAAGGAGAGCAGGGGCAGATACACTTATGTCAGGCAAAATAGACTATAGGTCAAAAGCGCTAACAAAAGATAAAGATCATCCAATACAGTTATATGCCACATAGTGACATTTTGGTCAATAATGGACCACATATACAACAGTTGTCCCATAAGTCTGTAATAGATTATAAGCAAAAACTTTGTGATGTTGAAAGAAAAGGCTCAACCCAACTAAGATGTTGAATTTACTGCTATATCTGGGTAATTTAAATAGACTAGGAGACTCAGCATGCTGTCCAACTGCCCTGTGCCCACTCCTGGTTGGGCCCCAGTGTTTGTGAGGGAGCAAGAGGAGCAGGCTAGGGAGGAGGGAACCCAGGAACCCACTGTCCCATCTGCCCACACCTACCTATGCACACACACTTGTGCACACTCATTTCTCTCTGTTTTATTTTCTTTCTCTCCCAGTTCTCTCTCTCCCCCCCCCCTCCACCACTGTCCCTTTAACTATTTCTCATATGAAGCTTTATCTCTCTGGGTTTCTTTCCATTTCAGCTCTCCCTTTCTCTCGCCTTCTTTTCTTTCCCTCTCTCCCATTCTCTTTCCCTTCTCCCGATATCTACTTTCCCTCCAATGCCACCTCCCTCCACAACCCTCCCCCCATGTCCCCTCCATACTGTTTTCCACAGTGGCTGTACCAGTCTGCATTCCCAACAGAAGTGCACTAGGGTTCCCTTTTCTCCACATTCTTGCCAACACTGGCCTTTGTTGATTTGTTGATGATAGTCATTCTGACAGGTGTAAGGTGATACCTCGTTGTCATTTTAATTTGCATCTCTCAGATGACAAGTGACTGAGCATTTTTTCATATGTCTCTGGGACTTCTGTATGTCCATTTTGGAGAAGTGTCTATTTAGACCCCTTGCCAATTTTTAATTGAGGTGTTTGCCTTCCTTCTGTTAAATTCTATGAGTTCTTTATATATATATATATATAATATATCAATTGATGCAGGTTAATATGAAATTAACCCCTTATTGGAATTATCAGTGGTAAATATGTTCTCCCATGCAGTGGGCTCTCTTTTCATTTTGATAATGGTTTCCTTTGCTGTGCAGAAGCTTTTTATTTTGATGTAGTCACATTTGTTTATTTTCTCCTTAGTTTCCTTTGCCCTAGGACAATGGTCGGCAAACTCATTAGTCAACAGAGCCAAATATCAACAGTACAACGATTGAAATTTCTTTTGAGAGCCACATTTTTTAAACTTAAACTTCTTCTAATGCTACTTCTTTAAAATAGACTCGCCCAGGCCTTGGTATTTTGTGGAAGAGCCACACTCAAGGGGCCAAAGAGCCGCATGTGGCTCGCGAGCCGTAGTTTGCCGACCACGGCCCTAGGAAATGTATTGGTAAACATTGCTACAAGAGATGTCTGAGATTTTGAAGCCTATGGCTTCTTCTAAGATTGGTATGGTTTCATTACACATTTGTTTCATTGCTTTTTAGTTTATTCTTATGTATGGTATAAGTTGGTGGTCTAGTTTCATTTTTTTTTTTGCATGTACCTGTCCAATTATCCCAACACCATTTGTTGAAGAGACTGTTTTTACTCCATTGTATGTTCTTGCCTCCTTTGTCAAATATTAATTGATCATAATGGTTTGAGTCAATTTCTGGGTTTTCTGTTCCATTGATCTATATGCCTGTTCTTGTGCCTGTACCAGGCTGTTTTGATCATAGTGACTTTGTAGTATAACTTGATATCTGGTATTGTGATTCCTCCAACTTTGTTCTTCTTTCTCAGGATTGCTGAGACTATTTGGGGTCTTGTTTGGTTCCATATGCATTTTTGGAGTATCTGTTCTAGATATATGAAATATACTGTTGGTATTTTAATAGGGACTGCATTGAATCTATAGATTGTTTTGGATGGCATGGACATTTTATTTATGTTGATTCTACCAATCCATAAACATGGTATATTCTTCCACTATTTTATATCTTCCTCTACCACTTTTTTTCAACATCCTGTAGTTTTCTGAGTACATGACTTTTATCTCATTGTTAAGTTTATTCCTATGTATTTTAATTTTTTTCTTGTAATGGTAAATGGGATTGTTTTTGTTTGTTTTTCTGAGAGTTCATTATTGTTGTATAAAAATGCCATTGATTTCTGGGTGTTAATTTTGTATCTGATTACCTTGCCAAATTCATTTATCAAATGTAGTATTGTTTTGGGGGAGTCTTTAATGTTTTCTATGTATAATATCATGTCATCTATGAATAATGAAAATATTACTTTCTCCGGTCCAATTTGGATGCTTTTTTTTTCTTGTCTGATTGCTATGGTTAGGACTTCCAGTATTACATTGAATAAGAATGGTGAAAGTGGGCATCCCTGGCTTGTTCCTGTTCTTAGGGGAAATGGTTTTAGATTTTGCCATTAGAGTATGATGTTAGCTGTAGGTTTGTTATATATGGCTTTTATTATGTTGAGGTATGATCCCTCTATTCCCACTTTGCTCAGAATTTTTATAAAAAATGGGTTTTGGATTTTGTACAATGCTTTCTCTGCATCAATTAATATAATTATGTGATTTTAGTCTTCCAATCTGTTTATGTGATGTATCACATTTATTTATTTGTAAATATTGTACCAGCCTTGCATCCCTGGGAATAAATCCCAGTTGGTCATGGTGTATGATCTTCTTAATGTATTGCTGGATCCAATTTGCTAATATTTTGTTGAGGATTTTAGCATCTATATTAAATATTGGCATGTATTTTCTTTGTAGTGTTTTATCTGGATTTGGAATTAGGGTAATGCTGGCCTCATAAAAAGAGCTTGGGAGTGTTCCTTCTTCTTGGATTTTTTTGAATAATTTGAATAAAATAGGCGTAATTTCTTATTTGAATTTTTGGTAAAACTCCCCTGTGAAGCCATTTGGACAAGGGCTTTTGTTTGCAGGTAGTATTTTTTTAAAATATATTTTATTGATATTTTACAGAGAGGAAGGGAGAGGGATAGAGAGCTAGAGACATCGATGAGAGAGAAACATCGATCAGCTGCCTCCTGCACACCTCCCACTGGGGATGTGCCTGCAACCAAGGTACATGCCCTTGACCGGAATCAAACCCGGGACTCTTCAGTCCACAGGCCGACGCTCTATCCACTGAGCCAAACTGGTTTTGGCCCAGGTAGTATTTTTTATTATTGCTTCAATTTCTTCAGTAGTTATTGGCATATTCATGTTTTCTGATTCTTCCTTATTGAGTTTTGGAATATTGTATTTTTCTAGGAATACAGTAGATCCTCAGGTTACATAGGAGATCTGTTCCTATAGTGTGATATAATGAGATTTTCGCTGTAAGTCGGAACCCACCTACATAAGCACCTACGTCACTCACAGGGAGCACATACACAGCAGTAATGAAGTGAAACAGTAAAAAATAAATAAATAAATAAAAGAAAGAACAATTCCTGACCTTTACTTGTGGTAAGTAAATAACAAAATACATAAAGCACATATGTACATATGTCGAAATGATGGAACTTTTTTTTTTATAAAAATAAATGGGAGAAGGCGATGTAACCACAAAACAACGTGCATCGAGTCCAACATAACCTAAGGACTGTCTGTATGTCCATTTTGTCCATGTTGTCCTGAACTTGAATGACTTTTAACTTCACCAGGTTAGGGAAATTTTCTGTCATTGTTTCTTCAAACAGGTTCTCTATTCCTATTTGGATTCCTCTCCATCTGGTACCCTTATGATATGATTGTTGTTACATTTCTTGTTGTCTCAAAGCTCCTTTAGGCTCTCAGCCTACTTTTTAATTTTTTTTTCCATTTGATGCTCTGAATGGGTGGTTTTCTTCCTACCTTGTCTTCTAATTAACTGATTCGGTCCTCAGCTTTTTCTAGTTTACTGTTGAATCCTTCCAGGGTATTCTTTATTTCATCTATGTCATTCCTCCTTTTAAATTGATGCTTATTTAATGTTTCAAGTCTCTTTTCAAGTTGGTCTAGCTCTATTTAAATCCCTTATAATTCTCAATTTGTTCCTTATAATTCTCATTAAGTTTCTTATCATGGTCACTGAATTGTTTTAGCACCCTTATTACCATTACTTTGAATTCTTTATTTGACAAATTGCTTGCTTCCATTTCATTTATTTCCTTATCAGGCAAATTCTACTTTTCTTTCGTTTGGGGATTGTTTCTTTGTTTTCCCATTTTTGCTGTCCCTTTGTATTTATTCTATGTATTAGATCAAACTGCTATGCCTTCCAGACTTTGTGAGGTGGTGTTTTGTGGGACCCAGTTGTGCAGTCTCTTAGATCTCCTGAGCTGGGTGCTCTATGAAAGTCCCTTACTTGATGCATTTGTGTTCTCCTGCTGTAGTTGGATCTTGAATGTTATGTCCTATTCATGGATGGAGTCTCCTCTCAGGCTGGGTGAATATGTGACTCACGCCTGATCATGTTGTGCAAGCTGTTGTGGTGGTTATGACGAAAATACAACACAAGAAAACACAAAATGAAAGGAACAAAACAAAAACATACAGAAGACTCCTACAGCACCAACAAAAGCAAATACCAGAGAAGATAAAATTAGGAAAGAAAAAAGAGACCAAAAATGATAGAAAAAGAGAAGAAAAAATAAAAGGAGAAAATAAAACAAACAAAAAAAAAATCACAAACAAAAAATTAGGTGTGTGTGTGGGGGGGGGATGTGTAGATGCAGAGCTGAAATAAAGAAAATAACAATAAAGAATTAGGGAAATGGAGAACAAAGATGGTGGCATAGGTAAATGCCTGTACTCGATGCCTCCCACAACCACATCAAACTTACAACTAAAATACAGAACAACTATCATCCAGAACTGCCGGAAAGCTGGCTGAATGGAAGTACTACAACTAGAGAAGTAAAGAAGAAAGCACACTGAGACTGGTAGAAGGTGCAGAGACGCAAAAGGTGTGCTGCTTTTTTTAATCAGGAGGGAGATCGCCTATGCGGAGGCCATGGGGAGGAGCAAGGGGTCCCAACTCCACACAAGATGCCCAGCCCAGGGTTCCAGAGCTGGGGAAAGAAGTCCCTACAGGAAGTAAGAACTATGGACTGTAAAAACCAGTGCGGATTGGGGCTGAATGACACACAACTGCTAGAGACCCAGCTCTTCCTCTTAAAAGTCCAGCATGACAAACTGAATTTACAAGCTCCCACTTCCTCTGAGCTCCAGTGCCAGGTGAGGCTCTGGAGGACTCAGACACACATGGGGAGAAACTGGACTGTCTGGCATCAGGGCAGGAACTCAGGGTGGCTTTCTTCAAGATGGAGGTGCCTTGCAGCAGTCATTGTTCCTATAAGGGGACCTCCCAGTTGCAGGGCCGACTGGCAGCCATTTCTGTTTGCTCTGCCATGGTGATTCCCTGAGACCCCACCCCACACAATTTACAACCCCACCCAAGCTGTGCACAGCAACTTTTGCATATGAATGGTCGGTTCTTTCTCAGGCTAAACATCTGTCAAACAAGCTGCAGCTGGGTCAGGGAGCCCCAAATCCTATAT
This sequence comes from Plecotus auritus, assembly GCF_963455305.1. NCBI lineage: Eukaryota > Metazoa > Chordata > Mammalia > Chiroptera > Vespertilionidae > Plecotus > Plecotus auritus. Next base: position 28,177,453 of record NC_137784.1, read on the forward strand.
AATGAAAGCCTAGATAGTGTCACGCCCTCATGTGTGCCCTCACATGATGTCATCACAAGATGGCCACCACAAGATGGCCATCACAAGATGGCCAGCAGGGAATGGCAGTTGTGAGTGAGATCAGGCTGGCAGGGGAGGGCAGTTGGGGGCAAACAGGCCAGCAGGGGAGGGCAGTTAGGGGCGACCAGGCCAGCGGGGGGGAGTTGGGGGCAACCAGGCCAGCAAGGAAGGGCAGCTGGGGGTCATCAGGCCGGCAGGGGAGGGCAGTTGGGGGCAATTGGGCTGGCAGGGGAGGGAAGTTGGGGGCGATCGGGCCAGCAGGGGAGCAGTTAGGCATTAATCAGGCTGGCAGGGGAGTGGTTAGGGGCTGATCAGGCAGGCAGGCAGAAGTAGTTAGGGGTAATCAGGCAGGCAGGCAAGCAGTTAGGAGCCAGCAGTCCTGGATTGTGAGAGGGTTCAGGCCAGGCTGAGGGACACCCCCCACATGCATGAATTTCATGCACCGGACCTCTAGTCTATCAATAAAAGGCCCAAGACCCAGCACCAGCACTAGCCTACATTGCTTTACAACTGGACCTCGTTTGGGCACTTCCAAACATGATACAAAGAGGAGGAATCTGCAAATCTCTATGTAGCTCCTGATCAATGGTCCCAGGCAGTAGCTGACTTTGCACCTCCCTGGGGACCCAAGAGCCAGTGTAGCCAGTGGTCACTATCAGACCATACCAGATTACAACTCTTCACATCCATAAGTGACACACTCAAGGAGCAGACTCAGTGAGCACCAAAGCCCCACTGAAGCAAATCCTTCCCCATAAGGGTGTCTCCTGCACAGCAGCTCTCCCACTGTAGTCACAGTGGGTCCCCACAGCCAATTGGCCTGGAGGTCAATTCCTCCCAGTGATACCAACAGCAATTAAGGCTCAACTACAACAAGACTGTGCTCACAGCCCACAAATGGGTGTACCAAGAGTGTCTACCTCAGGTGATTGGGGAGGCTGAGCCACTGGGCCCTAGAGGACACCTACCACACAAGGCCACTCTATCAACTCAAGGAGACTTTGCAGCTACCCAATGCATGGAAAACAAACACAGGGAAGCAACCAAAATGCAGAGACAAAGAACATGTCACAAATGAAAGAAATGGAAGAAAGCAAACTACAGGATATAGAATTCAAAACCTCAGTTATAAGGTTACTCAAGAAACTTCTAGAGCTGAAACCGGTTTGGCTCAGTGGATAGAGCGTCGGCCTGTGGACTGAAGGGTCCCGGGTTCGATTCCGGTCAAGGGCATGTACCTTGGTTGCGGGCACATCCCCAGTAGGGGGTGTGCAGGAGGCAGCTGATCGATGTTTCTCTCTCATCGATGTCTCTAACTCTCTATCCCCCTCCCTTCCTCTCTGTAAAAAATCAATAAAATATATTAAAAAAAAAAAAAGAAACTTCTAGAAACCTCTGAGGAACTTAGTGAGACTTTCAAGGATCTTAGTGAGAATGTAAAAAAAAAAAAAAGAAAAGAAAAAGAACCAGTCAGAAATTAAGCATACACTGACTGAAATAAAGAATAATATACAGAGATTTAACAGTAGACTAGAGGATCCTGAGAATCAAATCAATGATTTGAAATATGAAGAAACAAAAAACACCCAACCAGAAGAGCAAAAAGAAAAAAGAATCCAAAAATATGAAGATAGTATAAGGAGCTCTGGGACAACTTCAAGCATACCAACATCCAAATTACGGGGGTGCCAGAAGAGAGAGAGCAAGATATTGAAAACCTATTTGAAGAAATAATGACAGAAAACTGTCCCTACCTGGTGAAAGAAATAGACTTACAAGTCCAGGAAACGCAGAGAGTCCCAAACAAGAGGAATCCAAAGAGGACCACACCAAGACACATCATAATTAAAATGCCAAGGGCAAAAGACAAAGAGAAAATATTAAAAGCAGCAAGAGAAAAACAGTTAGTTACCTACAAGAGAGTGCCCGTATGACTGCCAGCTGATTTCTCAGCAGAAACTATGCAGGCCAGAAGGGAGTGGCAAGAAATATTCAAAGTGATGAATAGCAAGAACCTACAACCAAGATTACTCTACCCAGAAAAGCTATCATTTAGAATTGAAGGTCAGATAAAGAGCTTCCCACACAAGAAAAAGCTAAAGGAGTTCATCACCACCAAACTAGCATTATATGAAATGCTGAAGGTTATTCTTTAAGAAGAGGAAGAAGAAGAAAAAGATAAAGATAAAAATTTTGAAAAATATGAACAACAAAGTGACAACAAATACATATCTATCAACAAGTGAATCTAAAAATCAAATGAATAAAAAATCTGATGAACAGAATAAACTGGTGAATGGAATAGAATCAGGGGCATGGAAATGGAACAGACTGACGAGTCTCAGAGAGAAGAGGGTATGTGGGGGGGTGCGGGAAGAGATTAGACAAAGATCTTATATGCATGTATGCATTACCTATGGACACAGACAATAGAGTGGTGAGGGCCTAGGGTGGGGTGGGAACCAGGTGGAGGGGAGCTATGGGGAGAAAAAAAGAGGGACACCTGTAATAATCTCAACAATAAAGATTTAAAAATAAATAATTTTTCTCTAGAAAAAAAAGAATTAGGAAAATAGGGAAAGGAAAAATGGTTTAAAATAAAGGATGTTAAAAGAAAAGAGAAAAGAATTTAAAAGTACAATAAAGGAGAAAGCAGGTAGAGCTAAATTTAAAAAAGGAAAAAAGATGAGAAAACAGAAGAAAAAGAAGACAATGAAAAGGGAAAATAAAAATGGTCTGACTGGTGTTGCTCAGTGGTTGAGCATTCACCTATGAGCCAGGAGGTCACAGTTAGATTCCTGGTCAGGGTACATGTTCAGGTTGCGGGCTTGATCCCCAATAGGGGGCAGGCAGGAGGCAGCCAATCAATGATTCTCATCATTGATGTTTCTATCTCTCTCTTTCCCTCTCCCTTCCTCTATGAAATCAATAAAAATATTTTTAAAAATTGAGTAGTGAAAAAAAGCAAAAATAAAAACAATGAATCAGAAAAGGGAAGAGGCAAATTATATATATGTGCAAAACAAGAGACTAGAATAAAAAATCAATAAACCATATAGTTAAAGAAGATAAATTTAAGAAGGGGCAAAAAGAAAGGAAAGAGAAAAAATTAAAAAAAAAAAAAGATAACAGAAGAAAAAAGGGGGAAAAAAGAGAGAAAAAAGTGAAGTGGCATTCCTTTCAGCAGTGTTTAGTATGTCATGGAAGTTCCCTTTCACTCTGACTCTTCTGTTCTGTCTGCCACTTCTGGGCTTCCTGTGAGGTACTTAGGTGCTGAACATTGTCAGGAACTCTCCTCCTTTGGCTCTCAGCAACCTGCTTGAAGCTCCAAGCAATCCACTGATACACCATTTGTGTTTGTCTCCATAGGCCTTGACTGCCAGCAGGAAATGCCAATCTGCCCTCTAACATTTGTTTGTTAGCAGCATGGGGCCTAGGGCTGGGTCAGTAAATTTCCCCTGGTTCCTCAAGCTCCACCTCTGCCCCCTTTTGCCTGCTAGCCAGCTGTCAATCTTAGTCACTCAACAGTGTGTTTCTGAAAGGGCTTTAGGCAGGGGAGGTGCTGTTTAGTTTTCAGGGAATTTGGTGGGTGTTTTCCTGTCCCATATGTACTCCTCTGGGAGTGGCCCAAAATATTACTCTGCCTTCAGCTGAGTCACCAGTGAGGTGGGCTGGAGACCTGGAGTTTTTATCAGCTTTCCTGTGTGGGGAAAGTACCAGTACTAGTCTTGTTCCCAGGATAGTGGAGCAGATGGTCCCTCCCCCAATCCAGTTACTTATGCCCCTGTGACTTTTCAAACCTGTAGGCTTGGTCTCTCCTTTTGTTTCCTCTGGAAAGATAAAAATGCAGGGTGTGGCATGCAGGGCTCCTGAAGATGGGATAAGCAGCTAGCTCTCAGGAAAAAATGGCCATTTCATTTTGGGGCCTAAGACCAAATACTCCTGGCTACTGCTTTTCCACATCTCCCCAAAGTACTTCCTACCCCAGCCTCTCCTTAGTCACTTCAAGTCCTCATCTTCCTCCCTGCACCAAAGCCTCAGGTGAGAAGCTGCAAATGAAAACTCCTGTGCTCTGGGTTTAAAACAAACAAACAAACAACAAAAAACAAACAAACAAACAAAAAACAACAAAAAATGAGACTTCTGCTTTCTCTATGACAAGCTCTGGTCTACCGGCTTCAAACTCCACTGCAGCCAGCAGCCCTGCCACCTATCACAGCTGGTTGTTACATGGGCCACTGACCTTGGCTCTGGTGCTCAGGGCTGTGGAGCTAAATCCTTGTTCTTCTGAGGGAACAGAACCTCTTGTAGCCAGAAGCTCCCTCCTCATTCTCAGCTTGCTGACCTGCCATCCCTGGAAACTGGGTGAGCTCCTCTCTTGATGGCACCCTTCCTACCTGTCTCCAGGTGTTTTCTGTCCTTCCTTGATGTAAGTCTCCTCATCAGCTGGACATCAGTTGGTAATTCCAGGTGATTGTTCTCCAATTTAATTGTATTTCCAGTTTGGCCCTGGGACAAGGTGCACGACACGTCTGCCTATTCATTTGCCATTTTCTTGAACTCCCAATGTTAATTTCTTATTGACTGTCACATTATGGTTGCATGGCTTGTTATAATTGGGGAAAACTAGGTGAAGAGGTATCATATTTTCTGTACTATTTTGCAACTGCCTAAAATTATTTCAAAATTAAAAAAGTAACGTTCAATTTATGAGATTTCAAAAAGAAACCAAACCTGAGAATTCTGATTTCAGCCTTGCTCCTTTAGAGTAAATCATTATAATTTCTTTAAGCTTTTTTCACCTTAGACATATTATTCATCTATTTTTTCTGGTCTGTGTTCTTTCCAGATATTTTTATCTCTTAATCTTTGGGGAGGTAATATTCTGATTGACACAGGGCAAAGCATGCAATACTAGCATCAATATTCACTTCACTCCGACCCAGGCTGCCACTCTGGGAGCCTGTCTTGAAATACTAATGAGATGAATGTTGAAGGAAGAAACCTCAGCGTCCTAAAGTTCATATAAATGTAGACTACAGTAGAAAGGTTATAAGAAAAATAAAAGATAAGCCTGGAAAGAGCAGACCAAAGTGTTAAAAGTATGAATTATATAACTGTAGCTTATAAATTATTTATTTAATCATTTATTTATTATAATTTGTTTTTTCACAATTTAATAGCATATTTTTAAATTTAAAGTATAAAATAAACTTTCTAAAACATCTAAAATTTTCATTTAATCCTCAACTACTTGAAAAATATATCAACATACTATTCTTTTTAAATAAAGTGAATTTACATAATCTATACTGAAAGAATCACTTTACCTTAAGCAACCGAAAAAATTAAACTGTAAGAAAATTTCATACTAGAATGTATTATAGTAGAAAGAGTTCTAGTTTCTAGTTGGTGCCATCTGTCCCTGAAAAATTCCTGCAGGAGCTCTTCACATATTCACTTCATAGTCTATTGAAAGCATCTTTGGATTTGTACAAAAGTGTGGCCCTCCTGTAATGCAATTAGCTGAATATTTCAAGTTCCTGAGAGCCTCAAAATAAATGGAACAATGATAAGATGGCAGCCTGTAATTTAAAATTTATTTGAAAAGGAGAATTTATAGGCAAGAATCAGAGTTCTGAATAAGTAGGATAATTCCTGGTATGCCATGCATATGCTGATTTTCTTGATATCTTTCTTATGGCTAGTTGTTTTTTAATTGGAGTAGAATATATATACACAGCAAAATGTGAAATGTACAGCTAAATATAAAGTTTTTGAGATTTACCCTATGTTACATATAGTAACACTTTTAGGTTGCTTAATAAAATTTCATTGAAGATATATACCCCCTTTATTTATCCATTCCACTTATGATTAGGTTTTAACTCAATCTTCTTTTGTAAATACATTTTTATTGATTTCAGACAGAAAAGGGGAGGGAGAGAGATAGAAACATCAATAATGAGAGAGAACCATTGATCGGCTGCCTCCTGCACACTCCCTACTGGGGATCAAGCTCTCAACCCAGGCATGTGCCCCAACCAGCAATTGAACCGTGACCTCCTTGTTCATAGGTTGGTGCTCAACCACTGAGCCACACCAACCGGGCCAACTCAATCTTTTTAAGAAGCAATTATAACTGAGATAAGGCAATTTGGATATACTCAATTATTAGGTTGTCTTGGTGGATATTGGTAATCTACAACAGTTAGTGACAGAAAAATGTCTCTATGTCTCTGCTCCCAGGACCTCACCACCAATATTATGCTATAATTCAGGGGTGGGGAACCTTTTTTTCTGCCAAGGGCCATTTGGATATTTATAACATCATTCCTAGGCCATACAAAATTATCAACTTAAAAGTTAGCTGCTATATTTGGTCAAACATTTAATTAACTCAGACCTAATGCCTTAGTGGGGCCAGACCAAATGATTTTGCAGATCATATACAGCCCATGGGCCAGATGTTCCCCACCCCTATTCTGGATTAACAGACATTTGATCTTGTCCAAAGCAGCCATGTAGACATTTGATCTATGCCTAATGGTCCTTAATATTTGGTCCTCTCCAAAAAGTCCATAGAGATACTTGGTCCATAATTCTTTAAATAATACAAACATTTACCTTTGTTATGTTATTTTTATTGTAATTCATGATGAAGTGTTGGCAGAACCAAATTATCAAGGGCCTTTGATCTGAACTAAACCACTCATTGAGATTATGTACAGGACCAAATGTCCTACAAGTGCAGTCTTCTACAGATAACATAGTTATGAGAAAGTAGTTATACTATTGTTCTTTTAGGCATTTCAGTAAACATTTTGTGAGACTGACTTGAGACTATTCAGAATCCTCCAAAAGTGGCTATATATAAGAACCAGAGCTAATCATAGATCTGGGAACCAGTTTAAAAGGTACAGGACCCTAGCTTCTCAGGATGTCTTATCCAATTCCTGCAAAGGCAGAAACATAGACAATATTTATAGCCAATCCAAATATGTTGACTTCACAATTAAAATCATTCTTTACATTATTCTAATTAATAAAACACCTGGTGCTGATCAGAGATAAAGATAATGCAAGGGCACTAACAGAGCTGAGTTTATGAATACAGACTCTGAAATAATAAATAAACTAGACCCAGTAGTGTATACTATTGATTAGGGGCTTTAAATGTTCACTAGTGAGCTCTAGGGTAGATAGTGAAATATAACACATGCATAACACAAACAACATTTTAAATATTTTAAAGTGAATTGCAGATAATATTAGACATTTTCTAATCGTGATTATGAATACCCAAGTCTAACTTGCTAAAAAAGGATATAATCTCTACATTAAGGAGTTATCTCAGGGAGGCTGCTCTTCTTGAAAGACTTGGGAATGTCTCTGACTGTTTAATAGGTTAACTGTCCTAGCTTCCCAATCCTGGGCCATCTCTAAAATATTAAAGTGTGGGGTCGGAACAAGGATGGCGACTGGCAGGAAGGTAGGGAGGGAGAGAGTGTGAGAGAGTGAGGGAACCATAGAGGAGAGAGTAGACGTGTGTGGTGTGTGTGTGTATGAGCTAGGGACAGTTAGATTCTGCAGGTCCTCCAAGAGGCTGCCAAACCAGGCAGTCTTAGACGGCGGAGCCCTGTGCACAAAGCGGACACTTCTGGGCGGCCAGTGCGGGCACAGAGACCATGCCATCTTGAGAAACAGAGCTGCTTGAGACTAGGATCCTGGCCTCAGCACCACCCAGTCATGTCTCAGATGCAAACCAGGACCCTGCAGCCACTGGGGACAGAGAACTGTGACCACAGCTTCAGACCAACAGACAACAAGAATCCAGACTTCCTGGCCGCAGATTTCTGTGAGTCAACGAGCCTATCCCCCTCCCTGCAGGATTGTGGATGGCGCCATAGTAACTGATAGACCTGCCCCTCACTTGGCTGCAGTGCCCCTACGGGAATTTGAGTTTGGGAGCGCGTGCACATGGACCGCAGCTCTGCTATGAGAATTTGAGCCTGCGCACACACAGAGACTGGAATCTGCTCCCTGCCACCCAAATGGGTGACCAAACCTAAAGCCCACGCAGGGCGGCAGTGCCACCTGACTTCGATTCTGGGCAAGCGCACACGGAAGTCTGTTTTCTGCAGTGCACACGTAAGTCTGTCTTCCGCAGCACAGGCACACCACAGTGCTACTGTGCAACCCAGTCCCCCATGGTGACTGGGACCCAGATTCTCCTGGCAAGAAGCAGCACTGAGCACCACTAACTTGTCTCTGTTTCTTGCCATGTGCGCCTGGGATCCCTGACTCACAGCGCATTCACACTAAGAGCCAGTGACTCCAATTCTTGGTGCATGTGCACACGGGGATTCTGATTCTCAGCAAGAAGCTGAGAATCAAACTCAAATTCCTGAAGCAACAGAGACTCTGATACTCAAATTATCGAGGCAACAGAGACTCTGATACTTGATTCTTGGTGCAGACACAGGGAAACTCTGACTCCTGGCACATGCTAGGGGACTCATTTTCGGCACACGCAAACAGTGCAGTGCAGGTGGGGTCCATGATTCTAGGTGTGCACATGAGACCAAACTGAACACTGGTAACACTCACCCTGGTTGAGCCTGGTTCCCACCAACCCACGGCAGCCACATGTCCTAGTGTTGGAGCACTTCAGTGACACTCGGGTGGTGCGAAGCTCCCACAGCACATGGCCCAGGTCCACGCAACTCGATGTTTGAACCTTCTAGTGATAGTCAGAATAGGGAGATGACACAATCCCCAGAGGAAAGAAAATGAGGAGTCGCAAAGAAAGGAAATTAGTGAAATTGAAGCATGCAACATGACCAAAAAAGAGTTCATAGTAATAGTCGTGGAATTTATACATCGGATGGATGAAAAAATTAACAACCTATGCAAGAATCAGGAAGAAATGAAAAGTGATAGAGCTACAATCAAAAACACCATGGAAAGTTTCAACAGTAGACTAGAAGAAGCAGAGGACTGAATTAGTGAGTTAGAAGATCAGGTACAGAAACAAGCTCAATCTGAACAGCAATTGGATAAAAAAATTAAAAAGCAGGAGGAAAACCTAAGGGAGCTTTGGGACAACATGAAACAAAGTAACATATGTATAATAGGGCTGCCAGAAGAACAAGAAGAGCAGCAAGGATTAGAAAATCTATTTGAAGAAATAATGACAGAAAACTTCCCAGATATGGGAAAGAAAAAAGTTACACAAGTACAGAGAGTCCCAAGCAGAATCAACCCCAAAAGACCCACACCAAGATACATCATAATTTCAATGGCAAATATCAACGACAAAGAGAGAATCTTAAAGGCGGCAAGAGAGAGACAGAGAGTTACCTACAAAGGAACCCCCATCAGATTATCAAATGATTTCTTAACAGAAACACATCAAGCTACAAGGGAATGGAAGGAGGTATACAAAGTGTTGCAAAGCAAAGGACTGAATCCAAGAATACTGTATCCAGCAAGACTACCAATCAAAATTGAAGGGGAAATCAGGAGCTTCGCAGACAAAAAAAAGGCTAAGGGAGTTTATCACCACCAAACCAGCAATGCAAGAAATGCTAAAGGGAATGCTGTAAAAAGAAAAAAATAAACAGGTAAGAAGGAACACAGACACAAAAATAGATATGACTACAAACAAATACCTTTCAGTAATAACTTTAAACATAAATGGACTAAATGCTCCAATCAAAAGACATCGAGTGGCTGAATGGATAAAAAAACATGACCCATATATATGCTTTCTACAAGAGACCCACCTCAGAACAAGAGACTCACACAGATTGAAAGTGAAGGGATGGAAAAATATCTTTCAGGCAAATGGAAATAAAAAAAAGCTGGGGTAGCAATACTTATATCTGACAAAATAGACCTCAAAGTAAATGCCATAACAAGAGATAAGGAAGGCCACTTAATAATGCTAAAGGGATCAATACAACAAGAGGATATAACCCTGATAAACATATATGCACCCAATGCAGGAGCACCCAAATACATAACAAAACTCCTTGAAGATATCAGGAAAGAGATCGACAACAATACAATCATAGTAGGGGACTTTAATACACCACTGACATCACTGGATAAATCCTCTAGACAAAAAATCAGCAAAGACACAGCAATCCTAAATGACTCACTAGATCAGATGGACTTAACTGACATCTTCAGAACATTTCCCCGCAAAGCCACGGAATATACGTTCTTCTCAAGTGCACATGGGACATTTTCAAAAATATACCACATATTGGGTCACAAGCAAAGTCTCCCCAATTCAAGAAGATTGAAATCATACCAAGCATCTTCTCAGACCACAATGCCATAAAATTAGAAATAAACTAAAATAAAAACAATCCAAAAATCTCAAACACTTAGAAGCTGAATAGCAGGCTATTAAATTATGACTGAGTTACCAAAGAGATCAAAGAAGAAATTAAAAGCATTCTGGAAACTAATGACAACAAAAACACAACAATACAAAATCTATGGGACACAATGAAAGCAGTCCTGAGAGGGAAGTTTATAGCTCTACAAGCCTAACTCCAAAAACAAGAAAAAATGGTAGTAAATCATCTAACTCTACAACTCAAAGAATTAGAAAAAGTGCAACAAGAAAAGCCCAGAGTGAGCAGAAGGAAGGAGATAATAAAGATCAGAACAGAAATAAATGACATAGAGACCAAAAATACAATACAAAAGATCAATGAAACCAAGAGCAGGTTCTTTGAAAGGATAAACAAGATTGATGAACCTCTAGCCAGGCTCACCAAGAAACAAAGAGAGAGGACTCAAACAAAATCAGAAATGAGAGAGGCGAAATAACAACAGACCCCACAGAAATACAAAGGATTGTTAAAAAATACTATGAACAACTCTCCTCCAACAAACTAGACAACCTAGAGGAAATGGACATATTCCTAGAAAAATACAACCTTCCAAAACTCAATCAGGAAGATTCTAAAAATCTCAATAGGCCGATAACTATGGCAGAAATTGAAGCAGTCATCAAAAAGCTCCCAGCAAACAAAAGCCTGGGGCCAGATGGCGTTACAGGCGAATTTTACCAAACATTCAAGGAAGAAATAAAGCCTATCCTACTCAGACTATTCCAAAAAATTCAAGAGGAAGGAACACTTCCGAGCTCATTCTATAAAGCCAGCATCACCCTAATACCAAAACCAGATAAAGACAACACAATGAAAGGGAATTATAGACCAATATTTCTCATGAACATAGATGCCAAAATCCTCAACAAAATTCTAGCAAACCAGATCCAGCACTACATCAGAAAGATAATACACCATGACCAAGTAGGATTTATCCCAGGGACGCAAGGATGGTACAATATTCGCAAATCAATAAACGTGATACATCACATAAACAAATTGAGAGATAAAAATCACATAATCATATCAATTGATGCAGAAAAAGCATTTGACAAAATTCAACACCCCTTCTTGATCAAATACTCAGCAAGGTGGGAATAGAAGGATCATACCTCAACATAATAAAAGCCATATATGACAAACCCACAGCCAACATCATACTCAATGGGCAAAAACTAAAACCATTTCCCCTAAGAACAAGAACAAGACAGGGATGCCCAATCTCACCACTCCTGTTCAACATAGTACTGGAAGTACGAGCCATTGTAATCAGACAACAAGAAGAAATAAAAGGCATCCAAATTGGAAAAGAAGGAGTAAAACTGTCCTTATTCACAGATGACATGATATTGTACATAGAAAACCCTAAAGACTCCATCAGAAAACTAATAGACTTAATACATGAATTTGGCAATGTAGCAGGATACAAAATTAATGCGAAGAAATCTATGGCATTTCTTTATACCAATAGTGAACTTATAGAAAGAGAGACTGAAAAAGCAATCCCATTTACCATCACACCAAAAAAATTAATATCCTTAGGAATAAACTTAACTAAGGAGGTAAAAGACCTCTATGCGAAAAACTACAGGACACTGAAAAAAGATATAGAGGAAGTCATAAACAGATAGAAGAACATACTGTGTTCATGGATTGGTAGAATAAACATCATCAAAATGTCCATACTACCCAAAGCAATCTACAGTTTCAATGCAATCCCCACTAAAATACCAATGGCATATTACACAGACCTACAACAAACTTTCCAAAAATTCATCTGGAATAAAAAAAGACCCTAAATAGCTGTAGCAATCCTGAGAAAGAAGAACAAAGTAGGTGGAATCTCAATAACAGATATCAAGCTGTAGTACAAAGCCACTGTTCTTAAAACAGCCTGGTACTGGCACAAGAACAGACATATAGATCAATGTAATAGAATAGAGATCCCAGCAATCGACCCAAACCACTATGCAAAATTAATATTTGACAAAGGATGCATGAACATAAAATGGAGTCAAGACAGTCTCTTCAACAAATGGTGTTGGGAAAATTGGACAGATACATGCAAAAAAATGAAACTAGACCACCAACTTACACCATACACAAAAATAAACTCAAATGGATAAAGGACTTAAACATAAGATGGGAAACCATAAAAATACTAGAGGAATCCACAGGCAGCGAAATCTTAGACATATGTCAAAGGAACTTCTTCACCGATACTGCTCCTAGGGCAATGGAAACTAAAGAGAAAATAAACAAATGGGACTACATCAAAATAAAAAGCTTTTGCACAGCAAAAGAAACCATCAACAAAACAATAAGAAAGCCCACTGCATGGGAGAAGATATTTGCTAATGTCATCACCGATAAGGGTTTAATCTCCAACATTTACAGGTAACTCATACAACTTAACAAAAGGAAGATAAACAATCCAATCAAAAAATGGGCAAAGGACCTAAATAGACACTTTTCAAAGGAGGACAGAAGGGAGGCCAAGAGACATATGAAAACATGCTCAGTCACTAATTATCCGAGAAATGCAAATCAAAACAACACTGCAGTGTCATCTCACACCTGTCAGAATGGCTATCATCAACAAATCAACAAACGACAAGTGTTGGTGAGGATGCGGAGAAAAAGGAACCTTATTGCACTGCTGGTGGGAATGCAAACTGGTGCAGTCACTGTGGAGAACAGTATGGAGTTTCCTCAAAAAACTAAAAATAGAACTCCCATTTGACCCAGTAATCCCACTTCTAGGAATATATCCCAAGAAACTAGAAACACCAATCAGAAAGGATATATGCACCCCTATGTTCATAGCAGCACAATTTACCATAGCTAAGATTTGGAAACAGCCTAAGTGCCCATCAGCAGATGAATGGATTAAAAATGGTGGTACATCTACACAATGGAGTACTATGCTGCAGTAAAAAGGAAGGAGTTCTTACCATTTGCAGCAGCATGGATGGAACTGGAGAGCATTAAGCTAAGCGAAATAAGCCAGTTAGAGAAAGATAAATACCACATGATCTCACTCATATGTGGAATATAATGAACAACATAAACTGATGAACAGGGACAGATCCAGAGACAGAGAAGCATCGATCAGACTACCAAACCTCAGAGGGAAGGTAGGGGAGGGTGCGAGAAAGGAGGAGAGATCAACCAAAGGACTTGTATGCTTGAATATAAGCCTATCCAATGGACACGAACACCAGGGGTGTGAGGGCATGAGTGGGGGGGTCGGTTTGGGGGGTTAAAGGAGGGATGAGGACACATATGTAATACCTTAATCAATAAAGAAATTTAAAAAAATAAAGTGTGGAAGCTAGTGAGCAAATCATTATCTGTTGTTATACAGCTCATTGTTCAATTAGGGACCCTGGAAATTAACTCTGAAAACAATAGGAACATATGCTATATTCAATGGCTTTAACATAAATTTTTATTTCACTGGATCTGCAATTGGATGGGGTGAATCAAACAACTAAGAGTCAGATAATCTAGGCTGGGCTGACTCAGATCTACTCTATGTGTCTCATTGGGGACCCAGGTTGAAAGTGCACCACCTGGGGGGATCCAAGATGGCTGCCGATGGGACAGCAGGCTGCAAGATAATGTGTGAGTGAGATAGTGAAAGGAAAGTGTGTGGACATGCGGAGAGTGTCTGTATTTGTGAATGAGGGACAGCTATATTCCACAGGACAGTTGGGGACTGGTGGATCAGGCTCCCCTGGCCGGACAGCCTCTACTACTGCTGAAATCTCTCCTGGAGCAGCCAGCTCTGCAGCAGAGACTGCACCATCTTGAAGGGGAGACCAGCTGTGATCGGAAGCCCAGCCTTACCTTCAATCAGGGAGACCTTGGATACCTCCCAGGACCCTGCAACCACAATGCCCAGGAACCAGTTGCCTCAGCTGCGAACCCACAAATACCAAGACTACAACCTCACCAACTATGGGTGCCTAAAAATTCTGATCAGGGGGAGACAAAGCAGTGCCTTCTCACAGAGCAGATAGAAGGAATAGCTGAATCAAACAACATGCACCCAGAATTGGCAAATTAAACACAGCTGGCAAGGCAATCCATGGATGGAAAGGGCAGATATCGCCTAGAGAAAGTAGAGATCTGGGATCCAGGCTAGAGGGAGAGATGCACGCAGCGGGGACTATAGTCTCAGAGGAAGAGTGTGCCCCACAGAATCCGCAGCCATTGGGGTCACTGTAGCCCTCGAATGTGGAAGGGGGTCCACAGGGCTGCTGGCAGAAGAAGACTCTAGATATTAGCCCACAGCTGGGCTGGGCCCAGAAAGGCAGCCTGAAGTTCTATACCAGCTGCACAGTGCCAGGAGAAAAGATGTGAGTCGGCGTGGTTACATTGTCTTTTTTCCTTTTTACCTCCTTGCTTTTGCTTACTAAGTCCAGTACATAAGATTTTCCAATTAAAAACACTCACTGAGACTGCAGGGGAAAGTTGTTTTTGTGGAAACTGGGGATCGGAATAAGGAGAGAGGAGCAGGAAACCAGCTCTGGGCAGTCTGTTCTTCCAACCCAGTATTAAGAGTGGCAGGGAAAGAAGAATCTAAACACTGGGTAGAGAGGCAATTTAGTCCTGGATAGTAATGCAGAAACACTGCCACCCAGGGGTTGTGTCAGAAATTGACTCTTGTATAAATACAACTGAAAGCAGGCTGAGAAACAAAGTGAGCAGAGACATCCCGCCTGCTTGAAAACAAGGTTGTGGCTTATGACACAGAGGAGCAGTGGATCGCAGGGAACTTCAATACTGTGCTGACTACCTGACAGGAAACAGATGTGCCAAGCAGAACAGTAGAGGAAGTGAACGACCTTCATTACTTCACTTTTTTATTTTATATCTTTTACTTAAGAAACTACATTTTTTCCTCACTTGATTTTACTATTTTTATTGTTATATTTTAATTATTATTACTACTATTATTTTACCTTTTTAAAAGTTTTATTTTATTTTTTATTTATTTTATTTTATTTTGGGATTAGTGTTCTACATTCTATTTTTACTTTTCTTATAGCATTATTTTACTCAATCTAAATTTTTTCTTTATGCCAACACTCTCTTCCCCACTTTGCCCCTTTTTTGTCCTGTTTCTCTTAGCCTGTTCCTGCTCTAGTTTTTCTCTATCTTTTCTTTTTACTCCCAGTTAAAAATTGATCTTACTTATATATATCACTTCTTCTCCACTGCTCCAAGTCCATACATACTTCTCTCTTCTCTTTCTTCATTATCCAATTTTTTTCCTTTTTCTTTCTGTCTTATTTTTGTTGTTTGTTTGTTTGTTTGTTTTTCTTTTTTCTTTTCTTCTGTTTTTCCTCTCCTAGCTTGTTCTCTTCTTCTACTATTAGCTTAATAAATTCCAATCACCAGCTCAGACCTATCTACTCTCTATTCTCCTTTTCCAATAATAGACAAATACATAGACATGTAGATTAAAGAGGAAAAAATACACACACACACACACACACACACACACACACACACACACACAATGAGTGGCCAGATTATTATGATATCTGAATGCATAATAATCTGGCCACTCAGTATATATCCTATATAATAAAAGGCTAATATGCAAATTGTCCTCTCGACCAGGAGTTTGACCAGCAGGCCACTCAGTGTATATATTCTTTTATATATATATTTTCTTTTTTTTGTATTTTGTCTTTTATTTTTCTTCTTATACTTCCTCTATACTGAATGGTGGCTATTTCCCCATTAATTCAATTCCTTCACCTTACTGTCTGGAAATAAGCTATGCCTCCTTAGATTCATCTGGGTGTTTGTTGTTTGGGTGTTTGTTACTGCATTTCTTGGATTAGTTGTTGTTTTCTTGGGTTTTCTCCCCATATACATATATTTCTCCCCCTTCCTTTTACTCTTCTTTCTTTTCTCTCTTACATTTTTTTCCTTTTCCCAATATCATTTTTGCACTCTTTCTATACTCTAATTCTCAACTTTATTTGGGGTTAATAGTATCATGAATAAATTTGTATTTGTTGCCCTGTGCATTGTGTCTTGCAGTGTTGTATTTTGTGCCTTTAAATCAATGCAGGAGAGAGAGAGCTACATAACACACTGAGAGGAGCAATCAGGGGAAGGCAACGAAACACCCCACATACGAAAGAAAAGGAGGATTCACCTGGAAAAGGAAGTAAACAAAATGGAGACAAGCAATATTTCAGAGATAGAATTCAGAGCAATGGTAATAAGGACGCTGAAAAGGATGGAAGGCAAGTTCAACAATATGTATAAGAAACAAGAGGAAATGAAGAAGAAGCAAGAAAAAATGAAAAATGACATCGCTGCATTAAAGAACTCAATAGAAAGCATCAACAGTAGAGTAGAAGAAGCAGAGGACTGCATCAGTGAGCTAGAAGAGAAGTTAGGAAAAAATACCCAAGCAGAGCAACATCTAGGAAAAAGCAAACTTAAAAAAATAGGAGGAGAGCCTAAGGGAATTTTGCAACAACATGAAAGGAAACAACATCCACATAATAGGATACCAGAAGGAGAGGAAACTGAGCAAGGAATAGAAAACCTGTTTGAAGAAATAATGACAGAAAACATTCCTGACATTGGGAAGAAAAAACTCATACAAATACAAGAAGATCACAGAGTCCCAAACAAGATGAACCCCAAAAGACTGATACCAAGACACATTATAATTAAATTGGCAAACACCAATGACAAAGTAAGAATCTTAAAGGCTGCCAGGTAGAGACAGAAAGTTACCTACAAAGGATATCCCATAAGACTATTGACTGATTTGTCAACAGAAACACATCAAGCCAGAAGGGAATGGAAAGAAATATACAAAGTCACGCTAAGCAAGGGTCTGAATCTAAGAATACTGTACCCAGCAAGGCTATCAATCAAAGGTGATGGGGAAATCAGGAGCTTCAAAGATAAGAAAGGACTAAGGGAGTTTATTACCACCAAACCAGTAATGTAAGAAATGCTAGAGGGACTGCTGTAAAAAGAAGAAATAGGAAGGGAAGAAGGAACACAAGCATAAAGAAAAAAATGATGAAAAACAGGTACCTATCAATAATAACTTTATTTTTTTAATATATTTTATTGATTTTTTACAGAGAGGAAGGGAGAGAGATAGAGAGTCAGAAACATCGATGAGAGAGAAACATCGATCAGCTGCCTCCTGCACACCCCCTACTGGGGATGTGCCCGCAACCAAGGTACATGCTGTTGACCGGAATCAAACCCGGGACCCCTCAGTCCGCAGGCCGATGCTCTATCCACCGAGCCAAACCGGTTTCGGCAATAATAACTTTAAATGTAAATGGATTAAATGTCCCAATCAAAATACATAGGATAGCTGAGTGGATTAGAAAACATGACCCATATATCTGCTGTCTACAGGAGACCCACCTCAGAACAAAGGATTCATTCTTATATCTGACAAATTAGACCTCAAAGTGAAGGCCATAACAAGAGATAAGGAAGGCCACTTCATAATACTAAAGGGAGCAATTCAACAAGAAGATATAACTCTGGTAAACATATATGCATCCAATACAGGAACACTCAAATACATAAAAGAACTTCCGGAAGATATCAAGGGAGAGATTGACAGCAATACAGTCATAGTAGGGGACTTGAATACCCCACTAACACCACCAGATAAATCCTCTAAACAAAAAATCAACAAAAAACCATCAATCCTAAATGACTCACTAGATCAGATGGAATTAATTGACATCTTCAGAACATTTCACCCCAAAGCTACAGAATATACATTCTTCTCATGTGCACATGGGTCATTTTCAAAGATAGAACACATATTGGGTCACAGGTAAAGTCTCTTCAAATTCAAGAAGATAGAAATCATATCAAGTATTTTCTCAGATCACAAAGGCATAAAATTAGAAATCAACTACAATAAAAACAATTAAAAAAACACCTGGAGGCTAAACAGCATGATAAACAATGATTGGGTTACCAAAGAGATCAAAGAAGAAATAAAAAGCATCATGGCAACAAATGACAATGAAAATACAACAATCCAAAATCTATGGGACACAGTGAAAGCAGTCTTGAGAGGGAAGTTCATAGCTCTACAGGCCTACCTCAAAAACACAAGAAAAAATGGTAATAAATTATCTAACCCTACAGCTCAAAGAGTTAGAATGAGAACAACAAGAAAAGCCCAGCATAAGCAGAAGGTAGGAAATAATAAAGATCAGAGTGTAGATAAACAACATAGAGACCAGAAAAAAAAAATACAACAGATCAAGAAAACAAAGAGCTGGTTTTTTGAAAAGATAAACAAGGTTCATAAACCTCTAGCCAGGCTCAACAAGAAGCAAAGAGAGAGGACCCAAATAAACAAAATCAGAAATGAAAGAGTTGAAGTAACAACAAATCCAACAGAAATACAAATGATTATGAAAAAATTAGAGGCCCGGTGCACGAAATTTGTGCACAGGGGCTGTCCCTCAGCCCAGCCTGCACCCTCTCCAATCTGGGAGCCCTCAAGGGATGTCCGACTGCCAGTGCGATCAGGCCTAAACGGGCAGTCGGATATCCCTCTCTCAATCCAGGACTGCTGGCTCCCAACTGCTCGCCTGCCTGCCTTCCTGATTGCCGCTAACCACTTCTGCCTGCCAGCCTGATCACCCCCTAACCACTCCCCTGCCAGCCTGATTGATGCCTAACTGATCCCCTGCCAGCCTGTTTTCCCTAACTGCCCTCCCCTGCAGGCCTGGTCCCCCCCAACTGCTCTCCTGTGCAGGCCTGGGTCCCTCCCAACTGCCCTCCCCTGCAGGCCTGGTCCCCCCCAACTGCTCTCCTGTGCAGGCCTGGGTCCCTCCCAACTGCCTTTTTCTGAAGGCCTGGTCGCCCCCAACTTCCCTCCTCTGCCAACTTGGTCACCCCTAACTGCCCTCCCTGAAGACATGATCGCCCCCATCTGCCCTCCCTTGAGGCCTGGTCCCTCCCAACTGCCCTCTCCTGCTGGCCTGATCACCCATAACTGCCCACCCTTGCAGGCCTGGTCCCTCTCAACTGCCCTCCCTTGCTGGCCATCTTGTGGTGGCCATCTTGTGTCCACATGGGGGCAGGATCTTTGACCACATGGGGGTAGCCATCTTGTGTGTTGGAGTGATGGTCAATCTGCATATTACTCTTTTATTAGATAGGATAGAGGCCTGGTGCACGGGTGGGGGTCAGCTGGTTTGTCCTGAAGGGTGTCCCAGATCAAGGTGGGGGTTCCCTTGGGGCATGGGGAGGCCTGCATGAGGGGCCTGTGGTGGTTTGCAGGCTGGCCACACCCCCTGGCGACCCAAGTGGATGCCCTGGTATCTGGGGTTTATTTATCTTCTACAATTGAAACTTTGTAGCCTAGAGTGGAGCCAAGCCTTCTGCTCGCTCTGTGGCAGCAGCCATTTCTGTTGGGATTTATGTATCTTCTATCATTGAAACTTTGTAGCCTTGAGTGGAGGCCTAGGCTGGCAAGGGCAGGCGGAAAGCTTGGCTTCCTCCATTGCCGAGGAAACCCAAGCCTCCCTCCTGCTCTCTGTGGCCTTAGCCATCTTGGTTGGGTTTATTTGCATAGTCGCTCCTGATTGGCTTGTGGGCATGGCTTGTGGGCGTGGCTTGTGGGTATAGCAGAGTGATGGTTAATTTGCATATTACTCTTTTATTAGATAGGATACTATGAAGAACTCTATTCCAACAAAATGGACAACCTAGGCCAGTGGTTCAGCAAACTCATAAGTCAACAGAGTGGCAAACCGCCGCTCGCGAGCCGCATGTGGCTCGTGTGCTGCAGATTGCCGACCACTGACCTAGGCAAAAAGAACATATTCTTAGAAAAATATAATCTCCCAAAACTCAATAAGGAAGAATCAAAAAACTTGGATATGCCAATAACTACCGAAGAAATTGAAGAAACGATCAAAAGTCTTCCAGCAAACAGCCTGAGCCGATTTGGCTCAGTGGATAGAGAGTCGGCCTGTGGACTGAAGGGTCCAAGGTTCGATTCCAGCCAAGGCCACATGCCTGGATTTCGGGTTGGGGGCCTGCAGGAGGCAGCTGATCAATGATTCTCTCTCATCATTGATGTTTCTATCTCTCTCTCCCTCTCCCTTCCTCTCTGAAATCAATAAAGAAATATATAAAAATCTTCCAGCAAACAAAAGCCCTGGTCTGGACAGCATTACAGGAGAGTCCCACCAAGCATTCAAAGAAGAACCAAAACCTATCCTCCTTAGACTATTCCAAAAAAATTCAAGAGGAAGGCTTCCAGCATTACCCTAATCCCAAAACCAGATAAAGACACCACATAAAAAGAGACCTACAGGCCACTGTCCTTGATGAATGTAGATGCTAAAATCCTCAACAAAATTCTAGCAAATCGGATTTAGCACTACATTAGAAAGATCATACACCATGACCAAGTGGGATTTATTCCAACGATGCAATATCCACAAATAAATAAATGTGATACATCACATAAAAACCTTGAGAGACAAAAATCACATAATCATATCAATCGATGAAGAAAAAGCATTTGACAAAATCCAATACCCTTTCTTGATAAAAACTCTCAGCAAAGTGGGAATAGAAGGATCATACTTCAACGTAATAAAAGCTTTATATGACAAATCTACAGCCAGCATCATACTCAATGGGCAAAAACTAAACTCATTTTCCCTAAGAATAGGAACAAGACAGGAATGCTCACTTTCACCACTCCTGTTCAATATAGTACTGGAAGTGCTAGCCATAGCGATCAGATGAGAAGAAGAAATAAAAGGCATTCAAATTGGAAAACAAGAAGTAAAACTGTCCTTATTCGCAGATAACATGATACTGTAAATAGAAAACCACAAAGACTCCATCAAAAAACTACTAAACCTAATAAATGAATTTGGCAATGTAGTAGGATACAAAATTAACACCCAAAATCTATGGCCTTTTTATACACCAATAATGAACTCACAGAAAGAGAAATGAAGAAAAAAAAATCCCATTTACCATTGCAACAAAAATATTAAGATACCTAGGAATAAACTAAGGACATAAAAGTCCTGTACTGAGAAAACTACAGGACATTGAATAAAGAGATATAGGAAGACATAACGAATGGAAGAACATACCATGTTCATGGATTGGTAGAATCATCATCATTAAAATGTCCATACTACCCAAAGCAATCTACAGATTTATGCAATCCCCATTAAAATACCAACAGCATATTTCAAAGATCTAGAACAAACTCTGCAAAAATTCATCAGGAATAAAAAAAGACCCCGAATGGCCACAGCAATCCTGAGAAAGGAGAACAAAGTTGGAGGGAATCACAATACCAGATATCAAGCTATTTTACCAAGCCACGGTTCTCAAAACTGCCTGGTACTGGCACAAGAACAGACATATAGACCAATGGAACAGAACAGAGAACCCAGAAATCGACCCAAACCATTATACTCAATTAATATTTGACAAAGGAGGCAAGAGCATACAATGGAGTCAAGACAGGCTCTTCAATAAATAGTGCTGGGAAATTTGGTCAGATACATGTAAAAAAATGAAACTAGACCACCAACTTACACCATACACAAAAACAAACTCAAAATGGCTGAAGGACTTAAATGTAAGACTGGAAATCATAAAAATCCTACAAGACTTCATAGGCAGCAAAATAGCAGACATATGTCGTAGCAACATCTTTACATATACAGCTCCTAGGGCAATGGAGACTAAGGAGAAAATAAACAAATGGGACTACATCAATATAAAAAGCTTCTGCACAGCAAAAGAAACCATGAACAAAACAACAAGAAAGCCCACATCATGGGGGAACATATTTTCCAATGTTATTTCCGATAAGGGCCTAATCTCCAAAATTTACAGGGAACTTATACATCTTAACAAAAGGAAGATAAACAATACAATCAAAAAAATGGGCAAAGGGCTTAAATAGACACTTTTCAAACGTGAACATACAGAGGGCCAAGAGACATATGAAAACATGCTCAAAGTCACTTATCATCTGAGAGATGCAAATCAAAACAACAATGAGGTTCCATCTCACACTTGTCAGAATGGCTATCATCGACAAATCAACAAATGACAAGTGCTGGAGAGGATGCAGAGAAAAAGGAACTCTCATGCACTGCTGTTGGGAATGCAGACTGGTGCAGACACTGTGGAAGACAGTATGAAGTTTCCTCAAAAAGTTAAAAATGGAACTCCCATATGACCCAGTAATCCCACTTCTAAGACTATATCCCAAGAACCAGAAACACCAATCAGAAAGGATATATGCACTCCTATGTTCATAGCAGCACAATTTACAATAGCTAAGATTTGGAAACAGCCTAAGTGCCCATCAGCAGATGAGTGAATTAAAAAACTGTGGTACATCTACACAATGGAATACTATGCCACTATAAAAAAGAATGAACTTTTACCATTTGCAATAGCATGGATGGAACTGGAAAGCATTATGCTAAGCAAAATAAGCCAGTCAGAGAAAGATAAATATGACATGATCTCACTCATATGTGGGATATAATGATCAACATAATTTAATGAACAAGAATAGATCCAGAGACAAATGGCAGGGGAGGGGGGGGGGTTAGGGAGCAACCAAGGGACTTGTATGCATGCATATTAGCATAACCAATGGACACAGACACTGGGGCGGTGGGGGCTTGCCCTGGGTGGGAATGGCTGTGGGAGGGGGGTCAATGGGGAAAAAGGAGACATATATAAAACTTTAGACAATAATTAAAAAAAGAAATAATAAAAAAAAGAAAGAAAAGAAAAGAAAGTGCAACACCTGGCCAAAGCTCTCCTCATGCTATTGTACAAGAGGGGAGAAGAAATGTGTGAAGCCTTGTAAGGTCTAGATTTAAAACTGATTCTCAGTCACTTCACCCACATATCATAGGGTAGACAAGTCGGCAGGTCAAGCTGAAAGTCAAGGGCAGGAAGGTGCCTCTGCCCATGATGAGGTCGCTGTACAGCTGTGAAGGCAGGGAGGGCTGCAGCACTTGAGCCTGTCACTCAGCTGTCACATTCTCCCCACAAACCAAACAAACTGTTACCTCTCTCTGAATTAAATATTTATCTTTTCATTGTACCTATTAAAAAATTATTGACCAAGAGGGAAAGAGACTTTATTTTTGATACAGATTTTTTTCATTTTGTGCACAAGCCTCCTGCAAATATTAGGACCTAATGCAGATATGTTTTATAAAGTTGTATTCATTTTACAGTCAAATATTGAGCACCTACTATATACACACCAAGTGAAGCAATGCGAGAAACACAAAGATGGATCAGATGTAGATAATTTCTCAATTATCTTGAAGGTTTGGGAGTTGAGGAAGGAAGTGGGGCCGGGGTAGCAGAAATTGAGCAGGGTGGTTAAAACCATCAGTTTGGGGCTTAAGCATTCCTACATTAGAGTTTCAGCCCCACCATTTCAGGCAAGCTATTTACTCTCTCTCTGCCACAGTTTTGACCACTGACACCAAGACAAAACAAGACCTCATACCTTGTAGGCACAGAATTAAAAATATGTAAGTATGCCCTACACTTACAAGTGTTCAGTTAGTAGCTAGCATAAAACTTTAGGTTACGTTCTGATTGATGTTTCTCTGTCTCTAGATCTGTTTTTTGTTCATCATTTTATGTTGTTCATTGTATTCCACAAATGAGTGAGATCATGTGATATTTATTTTTCTCTGCCTGGCTTATTTCACTTAGCATAATGCTCTCCATCTCCATTCATGTTGTTGCAAATGGTAAGAACTCCTTTTTTTACCACAGCGTAGTATTCCATTGTGTAGATGTACCACAGTTTTTTAATCCACTCATCTGCTGATGGGCACTCAGAGAAGGTAGGGGACGGTGGGGTAAGGGGGAGAGATCAACCAAAGGACTTATATGCATGCATATAATTCTAATTAATGGACACAGACAATAGGGGGGTGGGGGCATGAATGGGGGGTGGGGAGTAATGGGGGAATAAGGACATATATGTAATACCTTAAGCAATAAAGAAATTAAAACAAACAAACAAAAAAACTTTAGGTTACTTTGACCAGATTGGACACAACCTTTCACCTTCATTTCCTCCTCCATTCTGTTGTCTCAATAGTACTGTACTAATTGCTGTCCAGCAGCTGGCTTCGGAGACAACCTTCACAATAAGAGGCTGTAAAAACCAACTACAGGGAGTTAAATCATTTTCAGGGATCTGTTCTGTCACAAAACCCATGTAAACAATTTTCAATCACTTTCCCTACAGAAACAATGAGCTTGAACAGAATAAAAAAAAACCTGGATAGAACACATGTCACCAACCTGACCCCATGCTCTATGAGACAGCACAGTCCAGCTGGTTGTAGGACCACGGAACAAGGTGGCCCACTGGTGGGTACCAGAGTTGGTTTTCTGACATGCAGTTGATTTTCTAGAATCTTATTGACAGAGGAAACACATCCTCGATATTAATTAATTATGGGCCATGACAGCTTCAAGATGATAAAGACAAATAAGCAAACACCTCAGGTAATTTTAGGCTGCATTTATATAAGCATTCTTTCCTCTCTACACTGGAGTTTGGTCCCTAGTGACCCCTAGGAGTATTAGTCACTGACTTCCCATCCTGTAAAGGCAATAGGAGGCTGGAGCAAGGGAGCCTGGAGACATTTACTTATAAGGATGTTTGCATCATCAAGAATGATGGAGGAGTTAGGATAGAAAACAGGATCCAGGTGGAAAAATCTTGGTGATTGGACAGGATGAGGAGGAGAGTGGATGATGGGAGTCCTAGATAATGTCATAGATGATTGGTATGAGGTTCAAAGGAGCAGAGGTTTTATTGTTGTTGCTCAATTAAACCTAAGATTTTTTTTCCTCCAAGATTCTATACCCAAATAATTTTAAAAATATGTGATTGAGAAATAGTTTGATAACTTGTCTTGTTCTAGAGATCTAATGTACAGCAATGGTGGTGTCCGTTAACAATACTGTTTTGTATACTTGTAATCTGCTGATATGATAGCCCTTAAATCTTCTTAACACACACACACACACACTCACAATCGTGACAGTGTAGAGGTAATGGATATGTTAACTAGCTTGACTGTGGTGATCATTTCACAATGTGTATGTATATCAAAACATCAAGGCTACATTTCACATATGCACAATTTTTATGTCAACAATATCTCGATAAAACTGTTAAAAATAAGTCTGGCCTATAGGAAAATGACTTTCAGAGAAACATCAAACAATGAATCTGAAAAGATGGACTGGACACTGGAGGGCTTCCTGTGAAGTGCATGGTCACAAATACATCCTGTGGCCAAGATTAAAAGGGGGAAGGCGGAAATGACAACAGCATCAGTTAGGCTCTCCTGCTCTAGAGAGGAGTGGAGCCTGCTCCTCAAACTAAGGGCATTTGACTTGAGGGAAATTACTCTCCAAATGTTTGTGCACGTATCTGCAAGAAATGAATAACACTTATATAGCAAGGGCTTCCCATTCTGTACTATCAGGTAAAATGTGCATCCATTTAGCATCAGAGAGTCAAAGGGTCTAGCAAGGCACACACCGATTCTTCCTAAAGTTCAAGAATGGGGCTACTGCCTGTCATTGTGACAAGTTCCACGGAAGTTACTCTCCTAGCCTGGCCCAAATGTGGACAAAAGTAAACAACAGGAAAGGGAGTTTCACTACTATGCAGGAACACGCCATCTCTCTTTCGGCTTTTTTAAGTGGACAAAGAAAGCATCCTTGTGATTTCTGCCTGGTAAACCTGTTGGTTGTAACTATTAACGTGTGCAGCAAATACTCATGAAACAAAGTTGGGCTTTGTGAGGAGCAATAAACGCTTGCCATTACTTTGTATTCTGTAACCAGTTCCTCCAAACCCATGGAGTGCCCTGAGGGCTACATTTGTAGGTGTCTTAGAGCTGATCCAGGCACATTCCATCAGACAAATACATATTACTCTGCATTATCCAGATCCTTTCCAGCCATAAAGCAGGGATGCCCTGTTCCTTGATTTCCACTGAGAGTTACTTACCATGCTTGCTTTCATTTTTAAACTTAGTAGATGGTATCAATTGATTAGTTGAACCAATGGGCTGGAATTACCAATATTAAATGACAATAGCATTTCAGGAAAAGTAACTGATTGTGCTAGAACTAGTCTTACTCATAATTGGAAAGTGTCCATTTAGAGAGTGTAAATTCAGCCCTTTCTTCATTTTCTTTCTTGCTTTCTCTTCTCTACTCTGAAGTCCCAAGTCCTGAGACTCCTAACAGCCTTCCAGAATAACGCTATGATCTCAACTAGCAACATTTTCCTTCACCTCCTCACTCTTCCAAGCTCTCACAGCATTTGTGGCTGTTTCTCACTCACTGTTATAGAGAAAACCATCCTGATGCAGGAAATGACAAGGATGCTTATTATGCATCAGAAAAAGCTTTCAAACTAAAGGTTGGAATGTGGGATAAGGGCATGGGAGGGGACATTTGTGAGATTGTACCTTTAAATCAGTGTTTCTCAAACAGCAGCAGGCATCAGGATCACCTGCAGGACTGGTTCACAACACAGATTTCTGGGCTCCTCCCCAGAGTTTCTGATCCAGTAGGTCTGAGTTGGGGCCTGAGAGTCTGTTTCTTACAAGCTCCCAGGTGATGCTGATGGGGCTGCTGGCCCAGGGAGCGCACCTTGAGAACCAATACTTTAAGCCAAACAACGAAAGTGATGGCCTGGTTTGTCTTGGCATCCAAATGCCAGCATAAGCAAGACAGGCACATTCTACCCAAACCTCTTGCTCTAAATTTGGGGTTTTATTCTGCATTCATTGTCAGAGTCACAAGCTGCTATTGGGAGAAAAGTATATGATTTAGAAGAAGATTTGTATTTGTTTTCTGTTTTGCCACTCTCTGGAAATTTCTTTGAAGTCTGTGGGCCTCACGTTTGTATTATAAAAAGTAGAATAATAAATCCTTGCTGGGGCTGAAAACACATGTGAAGATGTAAATGATCGAGTGCTCTACAGACAGTATAATTGTTCTACAGTAAGTGGTTTCTCCACGGTAGCTATTAAAAAGGAAATTGTGGAAGACCAAATTCCGTTTTCAGAAAAGTTGAGCTGCCTGTGTTCCCTGGGTTACCGACAAAGCTAGTTTCCTAAAACTCTTCTGTCATAGGTAAAAAAAGAAATCCTGTACTAAGCTTTGACATAAGACCTGTTTATGCCCTGGAGAGCCACCCACACCATGCAGATCTGTGGCATCCTACATATTCCAAGAGCAACCCTAGTCTCTGTTGTGGAAAATCCATAAGAATAACAACCTGTGGAATTTTTCTTAGCACCAATCCATTCAGAAAGCATCAGAATAGAGCTGCATGGACATGATTCATTGACTACATCCCATTCCATTGTTTACCCTTCGCCTTTCACATGACAGCTAATAATTAGAGAAAAATCTATCTCCTGTGATTACAACACACAGTGCAATGCATTCCATTTGTTAGACCCAAATCTCATCGTTAAAACCTCAATACCTGCAGCCCCAGAAATGTGCCCCTCTCAATGGACATCATGCAAGATCCAGAAACAGCTGGGAGGAGCCAGTGTAGTGTCCCCCTAACATTCTCACCTCCTGAGCTAAGGCAGGAACAGGTGTGTCTCTGCAGGGGACCATTCTAACCCTTGGAGTCATTCCTTGCTGGCAGCAGCCCTCACAGAAGGCATAGGAGCTGCACACCACAGGCTGGCCTTTTCTCAGTTCATGAGGTCACTAACACTCAGGGTTTCCCTCTCCCTAACATAAGAGAAAGTGATCACTCAGGAGCTGAATAAAGGGACGCAATTCCATAGGGGGCCGTCAACAGCTGAGGTGATGTCATGGTCCCTCCACCTGTTGACACCAAATGAGGTTATACAATTCAACTTGCACAGGGGAAGCTCAGAAAATGAGGAAGGACAGGAAGGAGAGAGCTACATGTACAGTTCCTACAGGTCCCTGCAAGTGTACTTCCTACAGCGCCGCAGCCCGCCCCCTGGATTTCCACGCCGCAGCTCTCAGGCTCATCTCTCATCAGAGTGGGCAACGCAAAGCGTCTGGGGCCAACAGCGGGTGTCCAAGACAGCAGTCCCCCGAGACAGCTCTATGGGGTCAGCGGAATTGCAGGGTTTGGGCCCCATCCTGTCTGGCTTTTTAAAAAGCCTAGCAGCATCTATTTATGGGACAATTGCAGGTCCTCTCCTAATAGATGAAGCCCCGATGCTTTCTTCGGGTATTCCTACACCCCAGCCAGGTAGGAGGTGGGGAGAAGTGTACAATGAAAGACAGAGCTACTGGGGAGGAATGCACGATAAACCATTTATTAGTTAACGAAAAAAAAGATCATAAACAAGATCCCACTTCCAGGTTGAAGTGGGAATAAAATTTTGATGGCTGTTCATCTGCATGGACGCGCATCTTCTCACCTCCTGTGCGAGGATACTTGGGGGGGGGGGCGGGGGGGGACGGGGAGGGTGAAACAGCATTTGGAAGGAACACGTGTTAACAGGCGGCGCCCCTGCGGGCGGGCGGGAGGCCTGGGCATCAGTAGCAGCAGACGGTGTGCAGGAAGTGCTGGCCGCTCTGCTCCTCGAAGTCCAGCAGCAGCTCGGCAATGTCGCTGTCCACGTCGTCCATGAGGCAGATGCACTGGCAGAGCTCGGAGAAGAGGAGGACCCCCAGGCGGCCTCGCGGTAGTTGTCCTGGATGTCCATGTTGATCACGTGCACCAGCTGCAGGGTCTCCTGCTCCCGTGAGCTCAGCTCCCGCACCACCTGGTCGTACACCCTCTCCTCGCAGGTGAGAATCAGGTCGAAGGCCTCCTTGCAGCTCGCGAACCGCTTGGGCCGCCTCTTGATGCTCCTGTTTCTCCAGAGCGTGCGCTGGACGCCGTTCCGGGTGTACAGCTCCCGGTCTTTCCGGAGGAGGTCCCTGTACGTGGCATCGTAGGTGCTGCTGTAATCGTGCAAGTTGGGCTTGTGCGATGCTGGCCCCAGGAGCTTCACGCGAGACCCTGTGCCGAAGGACCTGACCGCGAACCCCTTTTTGCTGAGGAGGTCATGGGCCTCCATGCTGCGGTTCTGGTTGCTGGAGCAGACCACCGCCACCCGCAGCTGCGCAGATGCCATGGCCGTTGGCCTTTGGTCGCACTGGCCCCGCCCCGCAGAGGAGCTCTCAGGCCGGCAAGATGGCAGCAGTGGGAGGCTCCCCTAGGGCGTGGCGTGCAAGCCATTGGAGGGAGGTAAGGCTTGGGGCCGGGTGCACAGTGTCCTGTGCACAGTGTGGGGCCGGGTGCACAGTGTCCTGTGCACAGTGGAGGGTCGTGTGCACAGTGGGGGGCCATGTGCACAGCGTCCTGAGGCCTCTTCTCACTGGACCAGATCCCCAGCCATGGACTCAGGGAGGCCTTCCCGCTTGGGCATCGGGCCCCTGCATGCACGCTGCTACTCTGGGTGTGTGAAACCTAGGCCAATATTCTTCACAGGGACTGCCCTCTGGCGCTCTGGCTTTTCTTTATTGACTCTTTCTTCTCCCTCCTGAAGTGCTCATGTATTTTAGAGTTTTCTTCTCTACTCCTGTTGCTACCACCCCGCTCTCTGTTTGCAAATTCATTTGAGAATTTCTTCTGGTTATGACAAGCTTTTAAAAAGATGTGGGAGGAATGCAAGAGTAAGGGACATGAGGTATTTATACCTTGAGTTCACTCATTAAGTTGATCATAGAAAAACAAAATGAAATAAACATCACTAAGAGGGCCACTTAAAACAGAGTTGGGAGGCCACTGAGGAAGTGAGACCCATGCACATTTCCTCTTAGATCTTGAACTAATGCTAAATTAGTGTTAAGCTGACCTGTTCCTAAACTCAGTGCAAGGCCAAAACCAAACATCCTGGATCAAGGATTGCTACATGGATATACATGGACCTTACTTCCTCCTCGTCATGGTGACCAGACCATCTGCAGTCTTCATCCAGTCAGTTTCAAAACCAGCATCCTCCATGTACAGGATGTATCTAATCAATCCCTGCTGACCTAGCCCAAGTCCTTCATTCACCTGGAGGACCAAAATGAGAACAGCCCTTTTGGTTTGGGCCTTTATAAACCCTGTCTTTCTTTGTTCCCTCTGGAGCACATTTTACCTCTTTACCTGAATCTATGTCCTAGATTGCAATCCCTCCTTTGCTCAAATAAACACTTTTTATTCTTTACCAGTGTCCCAGTGCACAAATTTGTGCACATTGAAAGGAAATTAATTAGAAGAAATATTTTAATATCTCTATTTGTCCTTTCTCTATAATATAAGTGTCAACCAATTTCACGATTGACAATGACAGACCAAAACACACGCATGCGATTGGCTCCAGCAAGAGCTTTATATGCATCGTGCATGTGAGAGTCAATGTTTATTTTTAAATTGTCAGTGTGTGTCATATGTACCGGCTGGTAGGTTGGACAGTCGGTCTGACAGATGGTCAGTCACTTAGCCTTTTATATATATATATAGATTGTAACCTAAACCTTGTTATTACTATTATTTATTTTTATTAGTTTTTTAAAGGTCAACAAATAGTTTGTGTGCATCTACTGTGTAAAGGCCACTCTTCTAGGTGCTGTGCATGCATCACTAAACAAAAGACTAAAAACAACAATGCAGCCCCTCTCTCTCAAAAAAAACAAAAACAAAAACAAACAAACAAAAAACTGGCCTCTTTCAGAGTTTATAGCCTAATGTATTTATAATTTGGAATTAAACCCAATTTTCAAATCCTTCTTTTACTTCAAAGTATAAGAGTGAAATGTGTTTATTTTCAAGAGGAATACATTCTAATTGAATCAGTATTTCTCCAAGTGCCTTCCAAGGATCACCTTCATCAGAATCCCTTAACGTGCTAATCAAAACAAACACTAATGGGCTCCAGAGAAGGCCCACTCAATTAAGCTCTATGAGGGTGGGTGCAGGAACCTTAACATTCTTACCATGAATATTTCCCAACCTTGAGAAGATCTGTCAAACTGAAAGGATTCCAGGGGTGGGCAAACTTTTTGACTCGAGGGCCACAATGGGTTCTTAAACTGGACCGGAGGGCCGGAACAAAAGCATGGATGGAGTGTTTGTGTGAACTAATATAAATTCAAAGTAAAGGAGCGGAGGGGAGAGCAAGAGAACCCTCTGCTCTTTCGGCTCCGCGGGCCGGATAGAACAGCCGAACTGGCCGGATCCGGCCCACGGGCCGTAGTTTGCCCACGGCTGGATTAGGCTCAACTAGTGAAGAATCAGGTTATTTTGTGCAAAAGAAAGTTTGAGACCTGCTGCCCAACCAAAGGGATAAACTTAAATGGTGGAGTTTCAGACACTAGCTGTAGCCCTGTTTCCTAAACTTCCCAATAAGATTCCTCAGGAGCACTTGCTAATATTGAAGATTCTTAGGTCCATTTCACACAGATTCTGATCCAGTGGGTCTGGGATGGGGTCACAGGTATTGATTAGTAGCACAATTTAGAAAATACAGAGTTTTAGGATAAAATTACAGATCAGGGACATCAGACTGATTCCACACTCAGGGAAAACTACCCAGGAGTGATATATTAGTCAGTTTATTTTTACCCAATTTAGTGAATTTTTTTCTAGCTTGGATTTGCCTTTTTGCTGCTCCATTTTCTTTCTCTGCTGGATTAGTCTTTAAATCTCAGCTATGTGAGCCCTGGGCATGAAGGAGCAAGCTTTCATCACAAGACTCTTAAATATTTATACTTATTACCCTGGCTAATTCCCCACTAAAACATTAGATCTTCAAGGGGAGAGACTACTCTTGTCAACCCACTACCCACCTAGGGCCTTTCCCAGCAGGTGTACAATACATATTTATTCAGCACTAGTCTGTTTAATAGTATTCTGAAGAATTGGAATGTGTTTGGATCTAATTTAAACCACATTTTGCAATCCTCCTCTATTCCTGCAGTCAATTTTTCTTCCTTCAGTAAATGAGGCAGTACGTGGAAGTTTCTTTGCAGAACACACTGTAACAACTATTGATTCTCCTGAATGTCTCTGTTCTCTCCACTCCAAGGACAATAGCAGAATACAGCAATGTGGGCTGATTAATGGAGATCAGAGCTGCACTTGAAAGAGATTGCACTGATTTTTCTTTTATTGTTGGCTTCAAGCTGGGTAACTTCACCATTGCTGTATTATTTTTAATATTAAATAAAAGTGCACTATGTAAAGCAAATGTATTTACTTAGAAATTTTTGACATTTGAATAAAATCAAATAACCTTTTTCATTTTTATCAGTTGGGACATTGAGGTTTAAAATTTAAAAACATAATTTGTGGACAAGGTTTAGCATTAAAATGTTAAAAATTTTAAAGGAAACACAAAAGAAATGTGGTTTGAAGATATCCTTTTTGAGAATCTCTCTGTATGTCTTTTCTGAGCAGAAAATCCTGGCTGAGCATAGTGAGCCAAGAGGCAGCTCAGATAATAAGATAGGAGCAAAGACAGCTTGGAAAATGAGGAAAGTGGAAAGAGAACAAGCTTTTAGAGACCACTAAACCCAGGAGAGAATCCAAATTATTACACAGAAAGGCTATGTGATCCTGGACAATTCACCAACCTCTTGAAAAATAGAAAAATGTCCCTAAAGGGTTTTTCTAAAAGGATTCATTAGGATAAATATGCACATGACTTGGCACTCCAAGTTTCTTCCCCCTTAATTAAGGTGATGTCAGATAAATTTTTAGAAAAGGAATAGTAAAGGATAGATATAATGAATTGTAAACTTGTCAATTGGCAAAGAAAATCTAGCTAATATGGGCTATTAGCACTGATTTCAGCTAAACAAAGTAAACAAATGCTTACCTCAGTTGAAACTAATTAATCTATTAAAGTTTTGTGTTAAATAAAAAAAAAAACAGAAGAAATGAAACTAACAAAATCACTTTCACACAAGAGATTTTTAAATATGTTCTTTGCTATTTCATTTTGAAACTTAATTTGCATCTATCATACTATTATGTCATTTTAAAAGTAGATCGACAGTGAGTAGTTACAAATTTTGAGTAGATATAAAGCAAAATTGCTTACATAGACTTTGAGGAGTCCATTAATCACTCTGTGCCTTTGGGATATAGACTTCCCTACCTTTTTTTATGCAAAACTTCATCAATATTCCCAACTACACAGTGTATTTAGATCTAGGATTGGCAACAAAATATGGCTAAATCCCAGCCTTGTGCCCCAAACCCAATTTGATAACTTGGTTTATGCTGGTAGATGGGGGCAAAAAACACTTGAGGAGTTTCACAAAACCACACAGAAAATCTGTTTCAGTCTAATAATCTATTCCTGAATTTGTTATTTGGCAAAAAAAAAAAATTGAGAACATAATTCTACCCAGTTTTCTCCATTTTTGTTTCAAAATGAGATGAGTACTTATTTGCAAAGATGAATACTTTCAGGTGCTATGGGATGCAGGCTTCTAAAAATTTAGATAAATCCAGGGTGCTCATATCTTGAAATTCAATAAATGTTTAGCTCTAGTTTTTATTTGGTAACTGAGATATATATTCTATCTTCATGTGTAAAATAGATTTTAAGCAAGATTAACTGAATGATTATGAAGATCATCTTCTGAAAAGAGGTCTTGTCCTTCTGAAAGCAGCATGTACCAATATAAAGTCAAGACATCAGTCAAGAAAACAACAACTTAGAACACCCTACTTGTCATTTAAAAGTAAATCTTCCAGTAATTGGCCACATTAGAAATTACCTAGCTTGGATCTAACACATAAGAGCGAATTTAGCCAAAACCGGTTTGGCTCAGTGGATAGAGCGTCAGCCTGTGGACTGAAGGGTCCCAGGTTCGATTCCGGTCAAGGGCATGTACCTTGGTTGCGGGCACATCCCCAGTGGGGGGTGTGCAGGAGGCGGCTTTTCGATGTTTCTCTCTCATCGATGTTTCTAACTCTCTATCCCTCTCCCTTCCTCTCTGTAAAAACTCAATAAAATATATTTTTTAAAAAAGAGCTAATTTATATGAAAGACTGACACAAACAGATGCAAAAGTATCTCTTTATTCCAAATGTGATTTTTTTTGGCATTTACAGATTTCTTGTTTTTTAAAAAATCATTATTGTTGAGAGTATTACATATGTCTCACTTTTTCTCCCAATTGCCCCTCAACCCAGTTCCAACCCTGCCTCAAGACTTCACCACCCTATTGTTTGTGTCCAAAGGTAACGCATATCCTATATAATAAGAGACTAATATGCAAATTTACCAAGTGACAGAACTACCTGTCGCTATGATGCACACTGACTAACAGGGGGCAGACGCTCAATGCAGGAGCTGCCCTCTGGTGGTCAGTGCACTCCCATAGGGGGAGCGCTGCTCAGCCAGAAGCCAGCAAGCTCAGTGGCAGTGGTAAGAGCCTCTCCCACCACCATGGCAGTGTGCTAAGGATGTCCAACTGCCGGCAGCCATCAGTCGGACATCCCCTGAGGGCTCCCGGGCTGCAAGAGGGCACAGGCTTGTCTGAAGGGACTCCCCCCCCCCCCCAGTGCACAAATTTCATGCACTGGCCCTCTAAGCATGCATATAAGATCTTTGGTTAATCTCTTCCTGCCCTCCTCCCCACTTCCCTCTGAGATTCATCAGCATGTTCCTTGTTTCTATGCCTCTGGTTCTATTTTATTCATCAGTTAATTTTGTTCATTCGATTCCCTGTTCATTTATTTTTATTTTTAGATATAATTTTGATATGTATTTATTGCCATTTTATTGTTCATATGTTTTCTTTTTTTCCTTCTCCTTTTCCTTCTCCTTCTTCTCCTTCCTCCTGCTCCTCCTCTTTCCCTCCTCCTCCTCCTCCTCCTCCTCCTCCTCCTCCTCCTCCTCCTCCTCCTCCTCCTCCTTCTTCTTCTTCTTCTTCTTCTTCTTCTCCTTCTTCTTTTCTTCTCCTCCATCTCCTTCTCCTTCTCCTTCTTCTTCCTCTTTGTAAAGAATACCCTTCAACATTTCATGTAATACCAGTTTGGTGATGATGAACTCCTTTGGCTTTCTCTTGTCTGGGAAGCTCTTTATCTGACCTTAAATTCTAAATGATAGCTTTGCTCGGTAGATTAATCTTGGTTTTAGGTCCTTGCTGTTTATCACTGTGAATATTTCTTGCCACTCTCTTTTGGCCTGCAAAGTTTCTGTTGAGAAATCAGCTAACAGTCATATGGGTGCTCCCTTTTATGTAATTAACTTCTTTTCTCTTTCTGCTTTTAAGATTCTCTCTTTGTCTTTAACTCTTGGCATTTTTAAAAAATATGT
Organism: Plecotus auritus; assembly: GCF_963455305.1. Lineage (NCBI taxonomy): Eukaryota > Metazoa > Chordata > Mammalia > Chiroptera > Vespertilionidae > Plecotus > Plecotus auritus. Next base: position 28,213,346 of record NC_137784.1, read on the forward strand.
ATTTTATTGATTTTTTTATAGAGAGGAAGGGAGAGGGATAGAGAGTTAGAAACATTGATGAGAGAGAAACATCAATCAGCTGCCTCCTCCACGTCCCCTACTGGGGATGTGCCCGCAACCAAGTACATGACCTTGACTGGAATTGAACCTGGGACCCTTCAGTCTGCAGGCAGGCCGACGCTCTATTCACTGAGCCAAATCGGTTAGGGCAACACTTGGCATTTTAATTATGATGTGTCTTGGTGTAGGCCTCTTTGGGTTCCTCTTGTTTGGGACTCTCTGGGTTTCCTGGATTGGAAGTCTATTTCATTCACCAGGTAGGGGACATTTTCTGTCATTATTTCTTCAAATTGGTTTTCAATATCTTGCTTTCTCTCTTCTCCTCTGGCATCCCCATAATGCAAATGTTGGTAAGCTTGAAGTTGTCCCAGAGGCACCTTACACTATATTAATATTTTTGGATACTTTTTTCTTTTTGCTGTTCTGATTGGGTGTTTTTTGATTTCTCATATTCCAAATGGTTTATTTGATTCTTGGCATCCTCTACTATATTGTTGATTCCCTGTAAATTATTCTTCATTTCAGTTAATGTATTCTTCATTTCTGACTTGTCGTTTTTCATGTCTTTGAAATTCTTACTAAGATCCTTGAAAGTCTCACTAATTCCCTTGAAGCTCTCATTAAGTTCCTTGAGAATTTTTATAACCATTGTTTTGAATTCTTTATCTCTAGTAGTTTGCTTGCTTCCATTTCATGAAGTTATTTTTCTGGAGATTTCTTCTGTTTTTACATTTGTGACATGTTCCTTTGTCTTACATTTTGGATGCTTCCCTGTGTTTGTTTCTATGTATTAATTAGAGCTGCTATGTCTCCTGGAATTGGTAGAGTGGCCTTGTGTAGTAGGTGTCCTGTAGGGTCCAGTGGCTCAGCCTCCCCAATCACCTGAGCTGGGCACTCTTGGTGCACCCCTGTGTGGGCTGTGTGCACAGTCTTGTTGTAGTTGAGCCATGATTACTGTTGGTATCACTGGGAGGAATTGACCTCCAGGCCAATTGGCTGTGAGGACCAGCTGTGACTACAGTGGAAGAGCTGCTATTCAGGAGACACCCCTATGGAGCAGGGCTTGCTTCAGTGGGGCTTTGGTGCTCAATGAGAGTGCTCCTTTAGTGTGTCACTTGTGGTTGTGTAGAGCTGTAATCTGGCATGTTCTGAAGCTGTCCACTGGGTGCACTGGCCCTGTGGCCCCCCTGAAGGTGCAAAGTCAGCCACTGCCTGTGCCCTGTATGGGGCCACCTGGCACAAGCTACAGAGTGATTTACAGATGGCTGCTCTGGGACCCCTTGCTCCTCATGGGAGGCCTACTCAGTCTAGATATCCCTCCCAATTAAAAACAATGCTATACGTGGGTGTCAGATCAGCCTGTTCTGTGCCTCCGGCCCTCCTACCAGTCTTAATGTGTTTTCTTCTTTACTTCTCTAGTTATAAGATTTTCATTCAACCATTTTTCAGATTGTTCTGCATAATGGTTCTTCCGTATTTTAGCTGTAACTCCATCTTATAAGCCCTCTTTTCTTTTTATTGAATTTATTGGGGTGACACTGTTAATAAAATTATACAATTTTTAGATGTCCAATCCTTCTTTAAATATGTTTTTATCAATTTTTAAAATTTTATTATTTTGTTGTTGTTGTTAACCCTTTTTTTGTTGTTGTTGATATTTAGAGATTGGAAGGAAGAGGGAGGGAAACAGAGAGAGAAACATCCATGTGAGAGAGACACATAAATAGGTTTCCTCCCATACTCGCCCTGAAAAGGGACAGGGATCAAGCCTGCAACTAAGGTACATGCCCTTGACTGGATTCAAACCCAGGACTGTTTAGTTCACAGGCCAACACTCTATCCACTGAGCCAAAATTGCTAGGGCATATGTTTTTATTGATTTTTAGGGAGAGGGACAGAGAGATAGAAACATCAATGATGAGAGAGAAACATCATCAATCGACTTCCCCTGCATGCTCCACATTGGGGATCAAGCACGCAACAGAGGCATGTGCCCTGACCAGGAATCAAACCAGTGACCTGTTGGTTCACGGGTCAACACTCAACTACTGAGCAACACCGGCTGAGCTCAGGTGTATAATTCTATAATGCATCATCTGTACATTGTATTGTGTGTTCACCACCCCCAGTCATATCTCTTTCAATCACCAATAATCCCCCTTTACACTCTCCTACTTTCCCCACCCCCATTTCCCATTTTCCTCTGGTAATGACAATTTGAAATTGTCACCTCATATGTGATTTATGACTTAGTAATGAAGCAGTATCCCTATCTGCCCCTTAAGTTATAAGGATAATGTTAAGCATGTACTCACTGAGAAGAGTAACAAATGAAATAAGGCAGGGAACTTTCAACTTAATCCTTCCTTGATGTTATATTCTGCTAAAGTTAAAAATAAAAATTTTTCTTGCTTGTTAATACTCTATAATGATAAGCACAGAGTTTTTAAGATTTGAAAATACTATCAGGAGCCAAGTGGCCTTTTTTGCCACTTTTTTGTATATGAATCCTCTCCTCTATAATTAAGTTGGAAAGTAAACTAATTGCTCCTATGGCAGAGGAAAATAATTAAGAATTCTAACCCTTGAACCAGAAATCTGAAAATAGGTAGGAGACTTTTAATAAACCACTGTTTCAAGGATGGAATACTTATTTTCAACTCTGAATGCCCTCTAACTCAAATTTTGTTGTATGTAATACCAAGGCAGATCTGGTTGTTGATGATTATAGTGGGGGTTGATTCCCTGGCTAGTTTGGAAAAGCTCTTCCCTCATTATGCCGCTGCCTCTAATACCTCCCTACACAGAAAATAAACAAGGAAAAAAGTTCTGAGTAAACCCATGTTGCAATCAAGTTAAAAGTATCCCAGATCCTTCACACATTAAAGCAGGTTAAGTTCCCTCCCTCCTCCAGAAAGTTTCCATATAAGTGACTCCATGTGACCTACCCCAGCTCCATCTTTGCTGTCAGAAAAAGTTCTGTAAAAAAAAAAAAAAAAAAAAAGTCCAGCCCTAGCCGGTTTGGCTCAATGGATAGAATGTCAGCCTGCGAACTGAAGGGTCCTGGTTTTGATTCCGGTCTAGGGCACATGCCTGGGTTGCAGGCTGAATCCCCAGTAGGGGGCATGCAGGAGTTAGCCAATCAATGATCCTCTCTCATCATTGATGTTTCTATCTTTCTCTCCCTCTACCTTTCTCTCTGAAATCAATAAAAATATATTTTAAAAAATCCATACAACCACTGGTCAATAAAATGATTATGAAGTAACATTATTTCTTTTTTCCTCCTTTTCTTGTTCTTATCAGTGCAGAATGAGGAATTTGTAAAAATGATGGGCATGGGCATTTAAAGTTTTGTGAGGGATTTTGTGAGGGCTTGTGAAGTAATATGCAGGATTTAAGGTTTATTGTTTTTAGACAAGTGTTCCTGAAAGCAGGTACCAGCTGTCATATCCCATTCTATGGCCTAGCAAAGTTTAAAAGGTATCTAATTAGTGGAAGTTCATTTGGAGCTATCTATGCTCATTCATGAATGACTGATGGCAGAGCCACTTGTTGCAAAACAATTTTCCATGGAACTCTTACATTTCTGCATGTCATTTGAACAGAAGCACTGAGATATTTTGCCCTGGACTCTCATTTCAAGGATGTTTGTATAAGCAAACAGCCTTGGATGACAGACATAGTGTCTCATCTCTTGGTCTGTAGCCAGATTTGTTAGTTATCTACAACTGTAAAGATAATGTCTCTCTTGGAGCAAAGATTAGGCAAGTTTGTTAGCAGTTTTATAGGAATCCTTTTTAAAGGATTCTATAAAGGTTCTTTACCTGTGGAACAGACCTATTGTGTGTGAAGCATCCCCTGTAGCCATTCCACATCAATCCAATGGGACTTGGGGAAGAAAGGGAACCAATGTAATCATAAGGATCATGCTGGTTACTGTGCTGTGGATAGTAAGTCCTTTGTCTCTGGTCCAGAACTAGTTTATCTTCTGCCAGCATTTATGCCAATGTGGCATACTAACTTGTCAGCTTATAAGTAGGGTAAAATTTCATGCTATTCACTATCATTGACACTACTGTGCCCAAATATGTTCCCTGTGGCTTGATCTTTACCCACTCTGCAATCTGTCTTTTTAATACCATTTCAAGGGTATCTAGCACTGGTGAATGCTCCAGGGTGAACATTTCTCAATCTTGCTGCTCAATCAGTCTTAAGGTTAACTGGATGTGTTGTTCTTCCTGCCAGCATATTTTCCACATTGTCCATGAAATAATGAAATTTCATCAGGATTTTTGAAAAAATTAAGGTATACTATGTCTATACATTCACCCTGATCTGTCCAGTCTTTAACACTAACCACACAGTTTGGAGAACAAATATATCTTATTAGAGGCCTGGTGCACGAAAAATTGTGCACTGGAGGGGCGTTTCCCTCAGCCTGGCCTGCCCCCTCTCACATTCTGGGAGCCCTCAGAAGTTGTCCTACTGATGTCCTAAGCCGCAGTCTGGCCTCCCTCTGTGGGAGGCGACCGGGAGGATCAGGGGAAGGCGCTGCCCCATCATCCCGCTGCTGCTGCCAAAGCCACCACCATGGCTGTGGACCCTCAGCCCTCACTTCTTAGCGCTGGCCCTGCCCCCCTGCCCACTTGTGTTGGGGGGCTATCTGGGGCCAGGCCGGATGGGGGAGGGGCTGTGGGAGGTTAAGGCACCGCAGTCACACCTGTCCAGCCTCTGCAGAGGCTCTGGACTGCGGCACCGCTGCCTCTCCCAGAGCCGCCTCTGCAGGTGGGACTGGCCCGGGTCTACTGGCGTGCTGCACACAGCACTGCCTCTGCGGAAGGGGGGGTCTGCTGCTGCTCCCAGTGCCACCTCTGCAGAAGGAGGGGCAGCGCGGTGTGGGTGGGACCAGCCTGGGCCCACCAGTGCTGCTGCCACTCCCAATGCCACCTCTGAGTGGCATGGGTGTGGCATGGGTGGGACCAGCCCAGCCCGTGGTGCTGCTGCCTCTCCTGTGCCACCAGCCCTTGGCCCTCACAGCCACCACAGCTGCCAGTCCTTGGCTCTTGCAGCTGCCAGCCCTTGGCCTTTGCAGCTGCTGCGGCTTTGTCCGGAAGGACGTCCAGGAGGACATCCGGAAGACGTCCAGTCTAATTAGCATATTACCCTTTTATTAGTATAGATCTTCTGTTAGCACTGTCTTCCTTTATAGCAATATGTATACTCAATGTACTTATGAACATGTACACACACACAAATGGAGACTTGTAACTATGTTATATTATTTAATTTTTTTACTAATATAATTTATTTTTTATATTTTTTGAAATCTTTATTGTTGAGAGTATTACAGATGTCTCACTTGCCCCCCCATTGCCCTACTCAACCCAAATCCGACCCTAACACATACCTTTACCACCCTATTGTCTGTGTTGATAGGTAAATATATGCATATAAAATCCTTGGATAATCTTTTTCCACCATCTCTCTCCTTCCCTCTGAGATTCATCAGTCTGTTCCATGTTTCCAGGACTCTGGTTCTATTTTATTCATCAGTTTATTTTGTTCATTAGATTTCTTGTTCATTTATTTCGATTTTTAGATACAACTGTTGATAGAAAAGTATTTATTGCCATTTTATTTTCATATTTTTGATGTTTTGTTTCCTTCTTCTTCCTCTTCTTAAAGAATACCCTTCAACATTTCATGTAATACTGGTTTGGTGGTAATGAACTCCTTTAGCTTTTTCCAGTCTTGGAAACTCTTTATCTGACCTTCTATTCTAAATGACAGCTTTGCTGGGTAGAGTAATCTTGGTTGTAGGTCCTTCTTTATCATTACTTTAAATATTTCATGCCACTCCCTTCTGGCCTGAAGTGTTTCTATTGAGAGGTCAGCTGATATTCTAATGGGTAGTCCTTTGTAGATAATTTTCTGTCTTTCTCTTGCTGCCTTTAAGATTGCTTATTTGTCTTTAATGTTTGCCATTTTAATTATTATGTCTCTAGGTGTGTGTCTTTTTGGTTTCATCTTGATTGGGACTCTCTGTGCCTCCTGAACTTGTATCATTTTCCTTCACCAGGTTGTGGAACTTTTCTCTCATTATTTCTTTAAACAGGTTCTCTGTTCCTTGCTCATCTTCTTTCCCTGCTGGTATTCCTATGATACAGGTATTGTTACGTTTCTTGTTGTCCCAGAGATCCCTTAAGCTATTTTCCTGTGTTTTTTTAATTCTTTTTTATATTTGCTGCTCTATTTGAGCATTTATTTCTACCTTGTATTCCAAATTGCTGATTTGACCCTCTGTTTCATCCAATCTACTTTTAATTTCTTCTAGTGTGTTCTTGATGTCAGATATGTTATTTTTCATTTCTGTGTGGTTCTGGTTCATGGTTTCTATGCTTTTTTTCATGCTATAGTTCCCACTGAGTTCCTTGTAATTTTCACTAAGCTCCTTAAGTACCTTTATAAAAATTATTTTGAACTCTTTGTGTCATAGGTTGCTTACCTCCATTTCATTTAGTTCTTTTTCTGGAGATTCCCTCTTTATTTTCATTTGTGGCTGTTTCTTTGTCTCCCCATTTTAGCCATCTCTTTGTATTTGCTTCTATATATTAGATAGTATGTTATGTCTCCCAGTCTTTCTGGGATGGCCTTATGTGGAAAATGTCTTGAGGGATCCAGTGGTGCAGTATCTTTGACCTCCTGGTCTAGATGTTCTAGGAATGCCCTTTATGTGTGTTATTTGAGCTCCCCTGTTGTAGTTGGGACTTGGTTGTAATGTCCTGTTCATGGGACGGATCTCTCCTCTGACTTGCTGACAGTGAGGTTCAACCCCAATGTCATTGTGCCAGCCCTTATACAGGTACTAAGAGAACAAAACAAGACACAACAAGACCAAATAAAAAACACCACGAAAATCAAGCTATGCAATGCGACAATATGAAAGACTTCTAAGGAAAAAGTAGTGAAAGAAAAAATAAGAATACTGAAAGACATGTGACCAAAGACTTAGAGGGAATATAAGAAAAAGGGAGAAAGAATGAAGAAAATAAAGTGGCTATATTGAAGCAAGGAGTAAGCTAAAAGAATTAGTATAGGAAGAAAAAAGAAAAGGAAACAGAAAAGAAATGAATAATAATAATGAATTTAAAACATAGAAATAATGGATATATTAAGATATAGATGGAAAGTAAAATGGAAAAAAAGGAAAAAATAAAAAATAAAAATTAATAATAACAATAAGAAGAGACAAAAGGAGAATAGAATAAAAGGAGAGAAATTAGAGATATGCAAGAAAAAAGAAGAAATAAAAAGGGGATAAACAGACAACAAAAAACAAAATCAAAAATAGCCACTCACACACACACACACACACACAAAACCACATGCACTCACACACTCAAAAACCTTTGGGTCCACTATTTGTTGAGGTCACTGGATTTTGCTCTGATGTTGTTGAATCTGGTCTCTTGGTGTGTCTATCCTGGGCTTCCTGGGAGCTTCTCTGGTGCAGGACAATGTGAGTCACTGTATTTTTAGGACCCTGGGCAACCTGATTAAGGTCTGAAAGTTTCAGGCCCCTAGTAGTCCAGTGGATGGGGCCTCCTTAGCCCAGATACTGGTTCTGCTTTGGGTCTTATGACTCCATTGTCCCTGTTCTGAGCTGTACTCTCTTCCCCCATGGAGCTGGGCTATATGATGGTATCCTGGTCTTGGCTGGGAGTGGTGCCAGTAGCTTGTAGGAGTGGGGGTGCAGGCCCTTCCTCTCCTTCTAATGCCTCAGCTATGCCTGGTTTGCTGGAACCTCTTCTCTCTCACCTGCAGGGACACAAATTTCCTGCCCAGGGCTGTTACCCCTTGCCTCAGATCACTGGGGTCGGGTCAGAGCATCTGTTTTTCTGATGGGAAAGTGGGGACCTCCCCTGCTTTCCATGTGGGCAGGGCTGATCCTCTTTCCTAGACCTATAGTCCAGCCCTCTTTCTGCTCACCAGCACAAGTTCCTTCAGGAAATAGAAGGCCTCCTAGATTCAAAGATGGATGTGCCCTTCAGATCCCTACAGTGTAGGCTGGCCCTGAGCTCAGTTATGTGGCCTTTCCCATGTAACTGAGGAGCTTCCCAGGCTGCATGATGGTGGGGTGCTAGTGCTACTCTATCCAGGGACTTCAGCCCCAGGCTTCCACTGATGCACTGACTCTGCAATTTCCACAGGCAGTGCCTTTGGGGCCTCTTCTCTCAGTCACAAGCACTTCTGTCTCACCCACAGATCTGAAGCCTCTTCAATCTCCTCAGCTCCTCAGTTCTAGTAGGTCCATGTCAGGGGAGGCTACATCCACCTCCCGGCCTTCAGGTAAGTTCTTGTCCAAGCCCTGGCAGTGGAGCCAAGCAGTTGGGCCCTAGGGTGGCAGTGACAGCACAGTAGCAGTGTCAGTGGGTGAGTACACGGCAGGGGCAAGAGTCCTACTGGGTCAGTGATGGTCACACAGAGGTGGCACAGAGTCCAGGCTGGGTTCCCATCGGGCACATGGGTTCAGGCTGGGTGCGTGCTAGGCACATAGAGGTCATGCCTGTTTTCTCTGAAGGCACCTGAGGCCTGCTTTGTGACCTCTATGGGCATGTGGGCTCCAGGGCAGGGTGCACATGGGTTCAGGTCCAGGCCATGGTGAGTTCAGGTGGTGGTGAGGCTTGGTGCCTAGCCTCTGCAGGTCCCCACAGCCTCCTCCCCAGGAAGACCTTATAAACCCTTCAAGATGGCGTGGTCTCTGAGCCAGAGCCAAGCCTGAGAAGTGGCTGTAGGGGTAGCAGGGACTCTTTGGCCAGGAGAGCCTGAACTGCCAGCTCTTGAGACTCCCGTGATTGGACTCTCTCTCTCTCTCTCTCTCTCTCTCTCTCTCTCTCTCTCACACACACACACACACACACACACACACACACGCACGCACGCACACACACACATCTGTGCACATACACACACTAGCCCTCTCACTCCCTCACTCACTGACACACACTCTCTCCCTCACTCTGGTCCTGCTGGCCACCATGTTGCAATCTGGATATTGGTTTTTGGAGAAATACTTAAAGGTGAAAGACAACCTCTATGTAATAACTTTCAGGAGAAAATGAAATAACCACCCAGCCAGTGTTGCTCAATGATTGAGTGTTGACCCATGAACCAAAAGGTCACTGGTTTGATTCCAGGTGGCCAGGGGAAGTGAGGGAGGCCCTAGCCAGCAGCCGGCAGCTGCTAGGGACCCTACCAATACACAAATGTCATGCACTGGGCCTCTAGTATAAAATAAAATATAGTGTACTCTCTTGCATAATATTTTTTAAATGAAATGACTAATTGCTTTTTTATTTCATAAATCATTATGCAGAGGGAAAGGACTTAGAAAATTGGATTCTAGTCCTGTTTATTCACTGACCTACAAGATTGCCTTGATGCGATCATTAATCTTTGCACTGAAAATTCTACTTTCACAAACAACCAAAAAATTGAATAAAATAAATATTAGCAAGGACCTACAAAAAGTCATGGATCCAAACTGAGAATTCATTTCATACTTAGATATACATATACAGCAATGACGAATTGAAACACTGCTATGTACCAGCTGCAAAGATGAATCTCACTATATAATTTTGAAAGAAATAAACAAGGCACATGATGATGCTTACAATATTATTGAAGTGATATAAACGTTAAAAACAAACACAGTTGCACTGGCTGGTGTGGCTCAGTTGGTTGAGCATCATCCTGTGTACCAGAAGGTCACCAGTTTAATTCCTGGTCAGGGCATATACCCAGGTTGCAGGTTTTATTCCAGGTCAGGATGGGTACAGGAAGCAGCCAGTCAATGTTTCTCTCTCACATCATTGTTTCTCTTGCTCCTCTCTCCCTTCCTCTCTCTAACATCAATTTTTAAAAGATGAAATAAAAGGACTCTAATTAGTAGCATGAAAATATACAACACACTGGCAAAGATAAGCATACAGTCAGATTCAGAATACTCTAATACCATAATAAGGTGGTATGTTAAATACATACTTACTCTAGTATGGAGGTTAAGGGACAAAAGTATTAAGAATAGTAACTACATTAATTTCTTAATGGACACACAATATAAAATGCAATTACGACAATAAGAACTTATAAGAGAATAAAATAGGAGTTTTGTACGCAATTGAAGTTAAATTGTTATTAGTGTAAAATAGACTGTTATGTCTATAAGATGTTTTACATAAGCCTCATGGTAACCAAAAGCAAAATATACAATATATACACATAAGAAAAAGAGAAGGGAATCAAAGCATACTACTACAGAAAATCACCAATTCACGAAGGAAGGTAGCAAAATAGGAAGAAAAGAACAAGTCTGGCTTGGAAATAGGTGTGATGCACAGAGGTAACAGTGTTAAATAGTAAAAACGTGGTGAGATTTTGCTTGCTTTTTGTTCATACATTTGACAAGTCTGAGTTTCTAATAGTGATGACATATGCAGTAAAGGAAAATGATATTTAGTAAAGGAAAAAAATGTTGATGTTTACTCCCCACCTCAGATGTGCCAGAGCCCCTAATTTCAGTACTGAGGATCTATGATAATCACAGAGCAGGAAAGGAAATAAGGAGGCCATTTGTGCTGGTAAACAATGTGAGGAGATAGCCACACATGAACATCTTAGACTGACAAGCACAGGTCATTTAAAGTTGAAGATAGTAGTGAGTTCCTTCTATTTGGGGCCTTCAGTTTGACAACTCATTTATTTCATGTGGCTTAATGAAACAAATCTAATAGCCCAGTCTATTCTGAAATGATAAATCCCATGATATAACAAGAGTTTTCTGTGGGATGCATAAAGCCTTGCTTTCTGAGTTCAGTCTTGCTAATAGTGATATTTGATAGTGGACTTTCTTCTAAAGTAAAACACACTCCCCCTATGTGTAGCACTCTCAGTGATGTTTGGTTCATGCTGTATTCTGGTATGGAGGCCAGAGGGTAAGGTCACACCTCTGAGAGGAGGGTAGGGTCTTCCCAGAAGATTCAGACATTTTAGAGGGATGCTTGAATAGGAAATGGAAACTTGGAATTTGTGCTTTAGACAGGCAACAGTAGGAAGTTCTCTCAATCTCTGTCTTATCCTCACATGTTTGGAATTGGGAAGTCTAAATAAATATGCCTGAAGATACTTCTTGAAATAATGACACCTACTATTTATTATGTGAGTGCATTTTTCCAGTGACTGTGTTGAGTGACTTTTTTTTTATATTGGACCATTTAATTCATCCAGTAACTATATAAGATAGATACTGAATTGTCTACATTTTGCAGATGACACACTAAAACGTGTGCCAGAAACACTCAGACATTGAGAGTGTCACCTTTAACCCCATTTTCTAGTATCTTCTTTAAGTCATTCAGTCACCTAGAAGTCTCTCAGCTTGTCTTGATCAGTGGGAAATAGTTACTCTGAAACTGTGATGGCTCAGGAAGCCGCTCCCTGGCCTGTAATATCTGTGATGATATTCACCTTTTAAAGTTGCTTTTATATTAATAAGTAACTTTAAGTGCACATTTCTTTGTGAAAACTCACTGGTTTAGTAAGGTGGTTAAGTAAGGTTTTTAAATTATAATTAAGATTGTGTGTATTTCTTTCCATTTATTATTTTTTATTTTATTTTATTTTATTTATTTACTTTTTTAATTGTCTAAAGTTTTACATATGGCTCCTTTCCCACCAAATGACCCTGCCACCAGCCATTCCCACCCTGTGCAAGCCCCCACCGCCCCAGTGTCTGTATCCATTGGTTATGCTAATATGCATGCATACAAGTCCTTTGCTGCTTTCTAACCCCCTCCCTCTCCTACCATTTGTCTCTGGATCTATTGTTATTCATCAAATTATATTGATCATTATATCCCACATATGAGTGACATCATGTGATATTTATCTTTCTCTTACTGGCTTATTTCGCTTAGCATTATGCAGTCCAGTTCCATCCATACTGTTGCAAATGGTAATAATTCCTTCTTTTTTATAGCGGCATAGTACTCCATTGTATAGATGTACCACAGTTTTCTAATCCACTCATCTGCTGATGGGCACTTAGGCTGTTTCCAAATCTTAGCTATGGTAAATTGTGCTGCTGTGAACATAGGGGTTCATATATCCTTTCTGATTGGTGTTTCTGGTTTCTTGGGATATAGTCCAAGAAGTGGGATCACTGGGTCAAATGGGAGTCCCATTTTTAGTTTTTTGAGGCAACTCCATACTGTCTTCCACAGTGTCTGCACCAGTCTGCATTCCCACCAGCAGTGCAGGGGGGTTCCTTTTTCTCCACATCCTCCTCAGCACTTGTCCTTTGTTGATGATAGCCATTCTGAGAGGTGTGAGATGGTATCTCATGGTAGTTTTGATTTGCATCTCTCAGATGATTAGTGACATTGAGCATGCTTTCATATGTCTCTGGGCTTTCTATATGTCCTCTTTCAAAAAGTGTTTATTTAGATCCTTTGCCAATTTTTGGTTTGGATCGTTTATCTTCCTTTTGTTAAGTTGTATGAGTTTTCTGTGAATTTTAGAGAATAAAACCTTATTGGAAATATCATTGCCAAATATGTTCTCCCATGCAGTGGGCTTTCTTGTTGTATTGTTGATGGTTTCTTTTGCTGTGCAGAAGCTTTTTATTTTGATGTAGTCCCATTTGTTTATTTTCTCCTTAGTCTCCATTGCCCTAGGAACTATGTTGGTAAAGATATTGCTACAACATATGTCTGCTATTTTGCTGCCTATGAAGTCTTGTAGGATTTTTATGGTTTCCCATCTTACATTTAAGTCCTTTAGCCATTTTGAGTTTGTTTTTGTGTATGGTGTAAGTTGATGATCTAGTTTCATTTTATTGCATGAAACTGACCAAATTTCCCAGCACCATTTATTGAAGAGACTGTCTTGACTCCATTGTATGCTCTTGCCTCCTTTGTCAAATATTAATTGAGCATAATGGCTTGGGTTGATTTCTGGGTTCTCTGTTCTGTTCCATTGGTCTATATGTCTGTTCTTGTGCCAGTACCAGGCAGTTTTGAGAACTGTGGCTTGGTAATATAGCTTGATATCTGTTAATGTGATCCCTCCAACTTTGTTCTTCTTTCTCAGGATTGCTGTGGCTATTTGGGGTTTTTTTTTATTCCAGATTAATTTTTGGAGAGTTTGTTCTAGATCTTTGAAATATGCCGTTTGTATTTTAATGGGGATTACATGAATCTGTAGATTGCTTTTGGTAATATGGACATTTTAATGATGTTGATTCTACCAATCCATGAACATGGTATGTTCTTCCATTTGTTTATGTCTTCCTCTATCTCTTTTTTCAATGTCCAGTAGTTTTCCGAGTATAGGTCTTTTATGTCCTTAGTTAAGTTTATTCCTAGGTATCTTAATTTTTTGGTGCAATGGTAAATGGGATTGTTTTTTTGTTTGTTTGTTTGTTTGTTTTGTTGTTGTTTGTTTGTTTTGTTTTTTCTTCATTTCTCTCTCTGGGAGTTCATTATTGGTGTATAAAAAGGCCATAGATTTTGGGTGTTAATTTTGTATTCTGCTATATTGCCAAATTCCTTTATTAGGTCTACTAGTTTTTTGATGGAGTCTTTGGGGTTTTCTATGTATAGTATCATGTTATCTGCGAATAAGGACAGTTTTACTTCTTCTTTTCCAATTTGAATGCCTTTTATTTCTTCTCATCTGATCGCTATGGCTAGCACTTCCAGTACTATATTGAACAGGAGTGGTGAAAGTGGGCATCCCTGTCTTGTCCCTGTTATTAGGGGAAATGAGTTTAGTTTTTGCCCCTTTGAATATGATGTTGACTGTAGGTTTGTCATATAAACCTTTTATTATGTTGAGGTATGATACCTCTATTCCCACTTTGCTGAGAATTTTTATCATGAAAGGGTGTTGGTTTTTGTCAAATGCTTTTTCTGCATTGATCTATATGATTATGTGATTTTTGTCTCTCAGTTTGTTTATGTAATGTATCACATTTATTGATTTGTGGATATTGTACCATCCTTGCATCCCCAGGATAAATCCTGCTTGGTCATGTTGTATGATCTTTCTAATGTATTGCTAAATCCTATTTGCTAGAATTTTGTTGAGGATTTTGGCATCTACATTCATCAAGGATAGTGGCCTGTAGGTCTCTTTTTATGTGGTGTCTTTATCTGGTTTTGGTATTAGGGTAATGCTGGCTTCATAGGAAGAGCTTGGAAGTGTGCCTTCCTCTTGAATTTTTTTGGAATAGTCTAAGGAGGATAGGTTTTAGTTCTTCTTTGATTGTTTGGTAGAACTCCCCTGTAAAGCCGTCCAGACCAGGGCTTTTGTTTGCTGGAAGATGTTTGATCACTGCTTCAATTTCTTTGGTAGTTATTGGCCTATTCAGGGTTTTTTCTTCTTCTTGATTGAGTTTTGGGAGCTTGTATTTTTCTAAGAATATGTCCTTTTTGCCTAGGTTGTCCATTTTGTTGGAATGGAGTTGTTCATAGTATTTTTTTCATATTCGTTTGTATTTCTGTGGGATCGGGTATTATTTCACCACTTTCATTTATGATTTTGTTTATTTGGGTCCTCTCTCTTTGCTTCTTGGTGAGCCTGGCTAGAGGTTCATCAATCTTGTTTATCCTTTCAAAGAACCAGCTCTTGGTTGATCCTTTGTATTGTTTTGTTTTGTTTTTTTGTTTTTTGTTTTTTGTTTTTTTTGGGGGTCTCTATGTCATTTATTTCCACCCTGATCTTTATTATTTCCTTCCTTCTGTTCACTCTAGGCTTTTCTTGTTGCTCTCTTTCTAGTTCTTTAAGTTGCAAGGTTAGATAATCTATTACCATTTTTTCCTGTTTTTTTTTTTTTTTTTTTTTTTTTTTTTTTTTTTTTTGAGGTAGGCCTGTAGAGCTATGAACGTCCCTCTCAGGACTGCTTTCACTGTGTCCCATAGATTTTGGATAGTTGTGTTTTCATTGCATTTGTTGCCATGATGCTTTTTATTTCTTCTTTGATCTTTTTGGTAACCCAATCATTGTTCAATAGCATACTGTTTAGCCTCCAGGTGTTTGGGGTTTTCTTAATTGTTTTTATTGTAGTTTATTTCTACTCTTATGCTATTGTGATCTGAGAAAATGCTTGATGTGATTTCTGTCTTCTTGAACTTGAAGAGACTTTGCCTGTGTCCCAATATGTGGTATATCTTTGCAAATGACCCATGTACACTTTAGAAGAATGTATATTGTGTGGCTCTGGGGTGAAATATTCTGAAGATGTTGATTAATTTCATCTGATCTAGTGAGTCATTTCGGATTGATGTTTCTTTGCTGATTTTTTACTTAGAGGATTATTCCAGTGGTGTTCATGGGGGATTAAAGTCCCCTACTATGCCCTAACCAGTTTGGTTCAGTGGATAGAGCATCGGTCTGCAGAATGAAGGGTCCCAGGATCGAATCCGGTCAAGGGCATGTACCTTGGTTGCGGGTACATCCTCAGTAGAGGGTGTGCAGGAGGCAGCTGATCGATGTTTCTCTCTCATCGATGTTTCTAAATCTCTATCCTTCTCCCTTCCTGTCTGTAAAAAAAATATATTAAAAAATTAAAAATATAAATATAAAAATAAAGTCCCCTATGATGACTGTATTGCTGTCAATCTCTCATTTGATATGCTCCAGAAGGTTCTGTTTTTGTTTGTTTGTTTTTGTTTTTATATTTTGGTGCTTCTGTATTGGGTGAATATATGTTTACCAGAATTATATCTTCTTATTGCATTGCTCCCTTTAGTATTATGAAGTGGCCTTCCTTATCTCTTGTTATGTCCTTCACTTTGAGATCTAATTTGTCAGATATAAGTATTGTTACTCCAGCTTTTTTTCATTTCCATTCGCCTGAAAAACCTTTTTCCATCCCTTCACCATCAGTCTGTGTGAGTCCTTTCTTCTGAAGTGGGTTTCCTGTAGACAGCAGATATATGGGTCATGTTTTCTTATCTACTCAGCTACCCCATATATTTTTATTGGGGCATTTAACCCATTTACATTTAAAGTTATTATTGATAGGTTCTTGTTTTTCCCCATTTTTATTCTCTATGCCTGTGTTCCTTCTTCCCTTCCTATTTCTTCTTTTTACAGCAGACCCTTTATCATTTCTTGCATTGCTGGTTTGGTGGTAATAAACTCCCTTAGTCATTTTCTGTCTGTGCAGCTCCTGATTTCACCCTCAACTTTGATTGATAGCTTTGCTGGGTAAAGTATTCTTGGATTCAGACCCTTGCTTTGTGTGACTTTGTATATTTCATTCCATTCCCTTCTGGCCTGATTTGTTTCTGTGGAAAAATCAGTTGATAGTCTGATTGGAGATCCTTTGTAGGTAACTTTCTGTCTCTCTCTGGCAGCCTTTAAGATTCTTACTTTGTCATTGGTGTTTGCCAATTTAATTATAATGTGTCTTGGTGTTGGTCTTTTTGGGTTCATCTTGTTTGGGACTCTGTGAGCTTCTTGGACTTGTGTGAATTCTTTCTTAACAATATCAGGGAAGTTTTCTGTCATTATTTCTTCAAACAGGTTTTCTATTCCTTGTTCAGTTTCCTCTCCTTCTTGCACCCCTATTATGCAGATTTTGTTTTGTTTCATGTTTTCCCAAAGTTCCTTTAGGCTCTCCTCCTGTTTTTTTAAGGTTTTTTTTTCCTAGATGCTGCGCTGCTTGGGTATTTTTTCCTACCTTGTCTTCTAGCTCATTGATGTGTTCCTCTGCTTCTTCTAGTCTACTGTTGATGCTTTCTATTCAGTTCTTTATTGTAGTGATGTCATTTTTCATTTCTTCTTGGTTCCTAAACATATTGTTGAATTTGTCTTCCAACCATTTTAGCGTTCTTATGACCATTGCTCTGAATTTTTTCTCTGAAATATTGCTTGTCTCCATTTTATTTTGTTCCTTTTCTGGTGAATCCTCCTTTTCTTTCATATGAGGGCTGTTTATTTTTTTCCCCATCATCGCTCCTCTCAGGGTGTCTGGTTATGTAGCTCTCTCTCTCCTGTATTGACTTAAAGGCACAAAATACAACACAATAAAACACAATACACAGGGCACCAAACACAAATGTATTCAAGATACTTTCTCTAGGTGATATCTGACCTTTCCATCCATGGATTGCTGCACCAGGTGTGTTTCATTTGCCAATTCTGGGTGGGTGTTTTTTGAGTTAGCTGTTCCTTCTATCTTCTCTGTGAGTAGGTACAGGGCCTGTCCGCATATTTGGTGCCACTTTATCTCCCTCTGAACAGATTTTTTAGGTGCCCGTGGTCAGGGAGGCTGGAGTCCCGGTGTCTGTGGGTTCGCAGCTGAGGCAGCTTATCCCTGGGCCTTGTAGTTGTAGGGTCCTGGAAGGTATCTGAGGTCTCTGTGGTTGAAGGTAAGGCTGGGATTCTGATCACAGCTGGTATCCCCTTCAAGATGGCATAGTCTCTGTGGCAGAGCTGGCCACTCCGAGAGAGATTTCAGCAGTAGTAGAGGCTCCCCGGCCAGGGGAGCCCAGTCCACCAGTCCCCAACAGTCCTGTGGAATATCGCTGTCCCTCTTTCACAAATACAGACACTGCCCACATGTCCATGCACTCTCCTTTTGTTCTCTCACTCATACACTATCTCTCAGCCTACTGTCCCATTGGCAGCCATCTTAGATCTTCAAAATTGTGTGTATTTCTTAAATTCCATGTCCTCTCCTTATTAGTGTCCACCTTTTGGCTAGTTACTTAACATATCTGAGTCCACAAAACAGACCATGATGTGTGATGATAACAGCACACTGGGACCTCAAAGATCTGTTTTGAGGACAAAATGTGTAAATTCAGGTAAAACTTTTAGAACTGTGTTTGGTCAAGAGATAGTCCTCAAAATATTTGCATTTTTATTATTTCTCACTGGAGTAGAAGATGGCTCTGATGGTTATCAGGCTGATGAATGAATAATAAATGGAAGGGAAAGAATTATTGGAGCCTAAGCCAGTGCACACTGAGGGAAGGCCTGGATTGGGTTTCATTGTACAACTCTTGGGAAGGCATCCAGAATCACATGAATACTGGATAACTTAAAGGGTGAGAAATTCAGAAATAGAGATTGATTGGGAACATATAGCCTGTCTCCCAGTTTTGCTCAGCCCTGGCCCTTTGACTGCACCTCACTAGCACAACATTTTCTAGTCATTTTTGTTCTCTTAACATCCAGCAGACATCTAAGATTTAGAACCATATAGAAATCAAAAGGTAATGGAAAATTCTTTTTAAAAAATCACTCAAAACTAGTTTGTAATTGTTCCTTACATCACAGTACAGCATAATACCAAATTGTCATCAGCTACTAAAGCTGAGGAGGCTATTTGTTCTTTGAAATTGAGATAGCTTTATTTGGCCTTAATAGCTGTCCTCTTTCTTTCAAATGCCTTTAACTTTTCAATCTAAATTTCTCTTATTTGAAGAAATGAACAAATACCCCAGTAGAAGATATAAGGACAAGGCCAGGCCTTCACAGAAGAGGAAACAATATATTAAAATATATGAAAAGATGTCCAGCTGCATTAGTGATCAGGGAAATGCAAATTAATGCCAAGATAAGAAGTCATTGTGCACACATTTTATTGGTGAAAGTAAGAAATCCAATAATACCAAGTGGAAAATTCTAAGTGTTGGAGAAGATGTGGATTGCCATTATTCCTTAAACATTGTGGGAGGAGGTATAAATTAGTATAAACACTTTGAAAAACAGTTGGCAGTGTCCTGTGGAGATGAATATTCATATGCCCTATAACTTGGCAATTTCTCTACTACTGATAGAAACTCCTGCACAAACTGCACAGGGAGATATACAGAAGGATTTTCACTGTAGCTTTTTTTGTAACAGTGAAAACCTAAGAAGAAATATCAAAAGGGGAATTAATAAATATAAATGAAATTCATATAATGTAATATTGCATATCAATTAAAAATGGGCAGATACTACATGCAAGGATATAAATGAATCTCAGCAATACAATTTAGAATCAGAGAAGTAACCTATGAGATTACGTAAGTTTATATCATTTTTATTAAGTTACAACTAAAGCTGATAGTATATATATTGGAGGGGTATGTCCTATATTTCATTAAGATAGAGTTATGAAAAGGGAAATGAGGGGTATTATGAGCACAAGATAAGGGATTGTTAATGTTTCAAGTTGAGAGTGTATTGAAGTTATGAATTTCTTTGTGACAGATTATCCTCAAACTAAGTTAATTTACAAAACAAGTATTTTGACTAACCAGATTTTTAGTCCAAATAAGATGGCTTAAATTCATGTCTTTCTGTTTCTCTCCACTAGGTACAACTATAATCTATGGTACTAATGCAACAGAAAAGCAAAACAGAACTCTGAAAGGTAGAAAGAGAAGGGAAAACTGGTTTTGGACTCTAGAAATAAAAGAAAAACATAACTTTGTAGTGTTTTATGACCCTTCCACCCAATAGAAAGAGGTTATTGAGGCCCAGCATTTCTTGATCCCCCAAGCTAAGCTAGCCACTAAAGGCATCCTAGGTTAGTACAATGCCCATTCCCACACAGTTCTCAATGAAAAGAAGTCCTACCAAAAATAACATTTTAAAATGGCAGCACTGACAAAGGGGTTTAGAGAGGGGGGCTCCACTAACAAATTTCTAGAGGAAGCCTACATCTTCTTTATTTGAGTTATGAGTCCCCTCTTCTACCCAGAGATACTGCATAGCTAAGATTCACCAGCAAAGGGGACCCTACTACCACAAGAAACATGGCTCAGGAAGCCTATTTGTCCCCTTGGGCCTGTCAACCATCCAGAGACATTAAGAGGGTACCCAGGGGGGCACAAGGGTTTATCCATGATCGTCCACCCCTTGGTTTCCAATTGTCCAAATCATACAATTAGTCCGTTTAGAACAAACCAAATGTTAGCACAAAGGATGAAGAGCCAGGACTCATGAGTGATCATCAGCCAATCCTCTCTGAGTTCATCCCACTGGCTGCTGTGATTCATTCTTGTTTCCAGTAAGATAGTATCAATGTTGGGCCGAATAGCAACTGCAGTCCCTGTGGACAGATTGCCCTGACTAGATTCATCTGCATATAAGGCATCAGTGGGAATTTCCCTTTCTCACCTTCCTTCTCCTGTCTTTACCACAGCCTGTTCCTGGGATTTTTTAGACTCCCCAAGATCAGCAATGGATTGCCCCAAATCATAAATTGCTTGTCCCATTTGGGGCTCAGCATGGATATCAGTGTCCCATATTAGGTTCTGGGAGCGGACTGGAGTATCTTGGTTTTATTCCTGCAGTGAATATGGCCTGATCGGGGCCTTCAAAGATAGGGGCATAGATGGCCTGTCTCATTCTCAACTCTCTAAAAATTTGTTGTAACCTCCTCTATAGATTTCCAGGGTCACATGCCCAGGGAGATCCGCCTCATTGTGCCAATCTCTGCAGGCTAAAGTAATCTAATCTATAAAGAAGTATCTTGAGCATCAAGCAGGTGATACCAGAAGGAAAGATGTGTGGTGATGTTGCTCATTTTCTCTGTCTCTTGCCTGGACAGAGAAATGCTATCAACTCCCCCCCCATCACCACCCATCCACAGGCACACTAACCATGCCTGGACACTTCCCCTGACCTTTTGCTAGAACTTGGCAGCTACATCAATAAGCACAGCAAGAGTATATTCTTTCATCATGAACATTTCCTGATGTGGGGTCTGCCCTGCTGGCTGCAGTTGTTACTTGCTTTTGCTTTCTTTTGTATTAATTAGGGGTTGGATAGCACAGGGTGTTTTTTTTCTTTTTCACTTTCAATCACCACATGTTTCTCTTCACTCTCCTCACTTTCCCAGGGATTCTACCTCTTAGCATCCCAATCAGGCTTTGTCGCAATCACTTACACCTTAGTCCAAGGAAACCTGTGTCATCCATTTGTAAAATGCACCATAAGGTGTCCACAACTTACAATGCTTCCCTCCTACCTTATCTGACAGCTCCAAAGCTAACAGCATAGTGGACAAGTGCATTCCTTTCTCTAATCTCAACTCTTCTTCCAACTTTCTAACTCAAGCTTCAGCCTCTAGTTGGGCATCAGTGGTCAGTTGAGCTGTCCACAGGAGAGGCAAGCCCACTATGCAACCATCCCTTTCCCTTCCTTGCTGCAGTGAACTATGTACAGTTCCTTAAACAAGTGCATTAGATCAGCTGGTGTTTTGGGAGGGTCCCAATACTAATGCAGCAGTCCACAAGCACCTAACATATGGGCCACCTCTCTCCACATAGAGGTGGATGGCCAACTTGGCATCTCCCCTGCAGATGCCTCTTTCCAAGGCCCATTTCTTCTGTCTTCTGGATGGCTCACAAATTATTAGTTCACAAACTGGTCCCCATACATGGAGATCAAGGAGAGACTGAAGGAAGAGTTAGGCTACTCAAGATTGGTGTGTCTCAGATTTAATAAATGAGGGAACTTACTAATAGGTGGCTTGTCCTGGGCAACCACAAGACAGGTACATCTTCATATCTGCTTACTAAAATGTAAAAGTTTATATAGATACTTTAATGGGGTTCAGTCACATATTCAGTACAGATGGTCTCAACAGCATCTTACTCTATCAAGGCTGTGTCCTTGGGAGAGCTTTCAGTGTGGGCAAGGCAAGAGGATCACACATTTCAAAAACAGAGGAGGGGACTTAGAGCCTCTTATTGCCAGGTCAACAAATGATCATATCCTCTCCAAGACCTCTTCTCACAGCATGGATATTTCAAGCAAATAACTCACAATCCTGAATTCCAGAACAGATGAAACTCTTTTTAGAAATGAAGTGGAATGAAAAAACTTTCTCAGACTAAGGAAAACCAGAAGAATGTGTTGCTCTAAGACCTATTCTTAAAGAATGTCTAAAGGGAAAAATTTAACATAAAGGAAATGATAATATAAGGAAATCAAAGCATCTAGCAGAATATAAAAATAACATAAAAAGATAAGAAATATGAATCTAATAAATTAGCCTTCTCATGGCATTTATAAATCATACTTAATGACTGAAATTAACTTAGAACAACATCTGATACTAACATTTAAAAGTAAGGAAAATAAAGAGATCCAAATGAAAGTGAGATTTGCATTCTTCAGGCAAAATGGTAAAATGTTAATACCAAAGGAGTTTTATATAGGTCATATATATTGCAATAAACAGAACAACAGTTAAGAAAACTGCACTCAAAAAAATCTGAAATAATAAAAATGAAATCCTAAAGATCATGCAAGTAATCCATCAGAAAGCAAAGCATAACAATCATAAATGTGTATGTGTCAGAAAGCTTCAAAACATAAATAGCAGAAATGATAGATCTAATAGAAGAAATAGCTGGGCTGGTGTTGCTCAGTGGTTGAACATTTATGCATGAACCAAGAGGACCCCAATTCAATTCCTAGGCACATACAAGGGTTTCAGGCTCAATCCCCAGCTGGGGCCATGTGGGGAGACAACCAATCAATGTCTCTCTCTCATTAATGCTTCTATCTCTATATCACTCTCCCTCTAAAATCAATAAAATAAATGTTAAAAGAATAAACAAATCCACATTTATAGTTAAGAATTAAACACCTCCCTCTCAGCAACTGATAAAACTGGAGAGAAAATCATCAAATCCCATAGCCACTAAAGAATTTGAATATGTTATTTAATGGCTCCTGAAAAAGAAATTTCTAGGTCCATATGGATTCACTGAAGAACTTTTCCAAATTTTAAAGAATAATTAACACAAACTTTATATAATTTCTTCCAGATAATAGAAAAGTAGGGACACTTCTTAAAACAAAACAATATTACTCTGATACCAAAACCTGCAAAACATAATACAAAAAAAAAAAACTGCAGTGTAATATCTCTCATAATGTTAGGTGCCCCAAACCTCAATAAAATATTACTAAACTGATTCTAAAAATGTCTAAAAAGAATGATATTCAATGGTCCAGTGGCTCTTATTTCAGATATGCAGGGCTGGCTCATTATATGTACATGAACAGGCTAAAAAAATGTAATTACATAATTTTAATAATTGATGCTGAAAAAGCATTTGAGAGTAAGAAAGAAAGAAGAGAGAGAAGGTGGAAGGGAGGTGGGGAAAAGCAGAGGGAGACACGCACAAAGAGAAAGAGAGAGAGAGAGAATTTGAATATGGAATTTAAAAACTCTCAGGAAGTTAGAAACAGGGAGAAATTATATTAATTCAAGTAACATTTATGAAAAACATATAGCTAACTTTATACCTAATGGTGAAAGACTGAATGGTTTCCATCCCCAAGATTGGGAATAAGGCAAGGATGTCTGCTCTCATAATTTGTTATTAAACATAATACTGGCAATTATAGTCACTTTGAAAAGGCAAGTAAAATATATGAAAGGCTTACATGTTGGAAAGGAAGAAATAAAATTATCCCTGTTTGCAAGTAACCCAATTTTATTTGATGAACACAGTGAGGAATCTATAAAATAAATTCTAGAACTAATAAGCATTTCAACAAGGTCACAGGATACTAGATCAACACATAGAAATGAATTATATTCCTATATACTAACAATGAATTGCACAAAACAAATTTAAAATACAACATTATTTATATTCACTTCAAAAATTACATATTGGATATTAAGTTAACAAAACATACAGGATCTACATACTGGAAATTACTAAATACTGATGAAAGAAATTAAAGAAAACCTAAATAAATGGAGAGACACTGTGTCCATGAATTTAACGTCTCACATAGTAAAGATTTTAATTCTCTCCAAATTGATCTATAAGTTTAATGCAATTCTTATTAAGATCTCACCATGGTTTCTGCAGACATAAGCAAGTTTATTTTGGAAAACAGTTTAGGAAAGACAAGGTAGAGAAAGCACCCATTCAGAGCAGAAAATGAAAAAAATAGTTAAAAGCAGGAGGAGAATCTAAGGGAGCTTTGGGACAAAATAAAACATGACAATGTTTTCATCATAGGGATAACAGAAGGAGAAGAATCTGAGGAAGGAATAAAGAACCTATTTGAAAAAATAATGGCAGAAAATTTCCCTAACATTTTGAAAGAAAAAGTCACTCAATTTCAGGAAACACAGAGTCCCAATCAATATGAACACCAAAGACTCACACTGAAGCACATGATAATTAAAATGACAAACATTAAAGACAAAGAAAAAGTCTTAAAGGCTGCAAGAGAAAGACAGAAAGTTACCTACAAGGGAGCTCCCATTAGACTGTCAGCTGATTTCCCAATAGAAGCACCTCAAGCCAGACGGGAGTGGCATGAAGTATACAAAGTAATGAAAACCAAGGAATGAATTCAAGAAGGCTATCAGTCAAAATCAAAGGTGTAACAAAGAACTTTGCAGACAAAAATGTTAAAAGAGTTTATTACCAACAAACCAGCACTTCAAGAAATGCTAAAGGGAATGTTGTAAGAAGAATAAATAGAAAGATAAAAACACAGGCATAAAGAATAAGAATGGCAGAAAATAAGTACCTATCAATAATAATCATAATGTAAATGGCTGAAATGCTCCAAGCAAAAAACATAGGGTAGCTTAATGGATAGGAAAACATGAACCATAATATGCTGTCTACAAGAGACATACCTCAGAACAAAGGAATCACACTGAATGAAAGTGAAAGGATGAGGAAAAAATGTTCCAGGAATGGAAATGAAAAAGGCTGGGGTAGCAATACTCATATCTGACAAAATAGACTTCAAAATGAAGGCCGTAAGAAGAGACAATGCAGGCCACTTCATAATAATAAAGGGATTGATACAATAAGAGGATATAACTTTGGTAAATATATATGCACCCGATATGGGAGCATCCAAATTTATATAAAAATAATTCTTGAGGAATAAGATAGGGATGTCTGTTTTCACCACTCTTATATAACACCAGGGGCTCAGTGCACAAATTCGTGAACCTTGAAAGGAACTGTGGGCTGTGAGGCTGTAGTGGGCACAGGAGTGGGTCTCAGACCATCCTTTGTGCCCTGCCTGGTCTCTCCCACTGCAGCCCCCAGGCCCCTGTCTGCCATCAGCCCTGCTCCCGCTGCCACTGCTCCCAGGCGCTGACAGCGCAGGCACTGCTCACACCCACTGATGGCACAGAGTAATTGGGGCCAGTGCCAGCAGCAGGTATGAGCAGGGCCAGAGCCATCAGCAGATGTGAGCAGCAGCTGCTGCCCTGATCGCCCCTCAGAAGCAGGGGGAGGTGAAGAAGCCTTCAGGGGCAATCGGGGCCCACAGCCGCTGCTCGCACCTGCTGGCAACACTGAGCTATCAGGACTGGTGCCGGGTGTTGGCAGCAGGTGTGAGTGGCGTGTCCAGTGCCAGCTGCAGGTGCATATGGGGCCGGTGGTGGCAGCAGGTGCGAGCGCCAGGCTGGAGAGCAACATGTGGGAGCAAAGAATTTACAGTAACCACCAGAAGCTCACCCTGATGACAGCAACCAGCACTGCACCTTGGTCTGGTGCTCCTGCTCACCTGCTGCACCATCCCACTGTGGCCGACACCCGCCATGTTCCACGTGCCCCCTGGTGATCAGTGCAAGTCATAGCAACCATTTGTTCATTTGTTCCGCTGTCCATTCTATTTGCATATTAGCCTTTTATTATATAGGATAGTACTGGAAGTCCTAGCCACAGCAATCAGATAAGAAAAACATAAAAGACATCCAAGTTGGAAAGGAGGAAGTAAAATTGTCTTTATATGCAGATGACATGATATTGTACATAGAAAACATTAAAGATTCCATAAAAAAACACTACCAGACTCAGTAAATGAATTTGACAACATAGCAGGATGCAAAATTAACATCCATAAATAAATAACATTTTCATACACCAAAATGAACTCTCAGAAACTAAAAAAAAAAAATCCCACTTACCACTGCAACAACAAAAAATTAAGATACTTAGAAAGAAACTTAACCAACGAGGTAAAAGACCTATACTCGGAAAACTACAGACCATTGAAAAAAGGGACAGAGGAACATATAAACCAGTGGAATAATATACCATGTTCATGAATTGGTATAATCAACATAATTAAAATGTCCATACTACCCAAAGCAATGTATAGATTCAATGCAATTTCTATTAAAATCAATGGTATATTCCAGAGATATAGAACAAACACTCCAAAAATTTATATGGAACCCAGAGTTTAAAAATACCCCAAATTGCTGCAGCAATCTTGATAAAGAAGAACAAAGTTGGAAGAATCACAATACCAGATATCAAGTTACACTACAAAGCAACTCAGAACACAGTAGTACTGGCAAAAGAATAGGAATATAAATCAATGGAACAAGAACAGAGACCCCAGAAATCACCTAAGCCATTATGCTCAATTAATATTTGACAAAGGAGGCAAGAGCATAAAATGGAGTAAAGACAGCCTCTTCAATAAATTTTGTTGGAAAAAAAATGGACAGATGCATGCAAAACAATGAAACTAGACCACCAACTTACACTATACACAGGAATAAACTTGATATGGATAAAATAATTAAATATTTCTGAAACCATCAAAATCTTAGAAGAACCCATAGGCAGCAAAATCTCAGAAATCTCTTAAAGCAATATATTTGCTGATACAACTCCTAGGGTAAGAGAAGATAAAGAGAAAATAAACAAATGGGACTACATCAAAATAAAAAACTCCTGCACTGTGAAAGAAACCATTGACAAAATGAAAACAGATCCCACTACATGGTAGAACATTTTTGGCAATGATATATCAGGTAAAGGGTCAATATCCAAAATATATAAGTTACTCATACAACCTGATGAAAGGAACACAACCAATCCAATTAAAAATGGGCAAAGGTCCTAAATAGACAATTCTCCAAAATGAATATACAGAAGTCCAAGAGATATATAAAAAATGTTCGAAGTCACTGATCATAAGAGAGATGTAAATTAAAACAAAAATGAGGTATCACCTCACACCTGTCAGAATGGCTATTATCAACAAATCAACAAATGACAAGCGCTGGCGAGGATGTAGAGAAAAGGGAACCCTCGTACACTGCTGGTGGGGATGCAGACTGGTGCAGTCATTGTGGAAAACAGTATGGAGTTTCCTCAAAAAGTTAAAAATGGAACTGCTATTTGGCCCAGTGATCCCACTTCCAGGAATATATCGTAAGAAACCTGAAAGACCAATCAGAAAGAATGTATATACCCCTATATTCATAGCAGCACAATTTACAAAAGATAAGATGTGGAAACAGCCCAAGTGCCCATCAGTAGATGAGTGGATAAAGAAAGCTGTGGTACATTTACACTATGGAATACTAAGCAGCAGTAAAAAAGAATGATCTTTTACCCTTTGACATGGCATGGAGGGACCTAGAGAGTATTATACTAAGTGAAATAAGCCAGTCAGAGAAAGATAAGTTTTACATGCTCCACTCAGCCACAAGCTGGGCTGATGGCTGCGAGCACAGCACCAGTGGCAGGAGCCTCTCCCACCTCCTCAGCAGGACTAAGGATGTCCAACTGATGGCTTAGGCCCACTCCCCACAGTTGGACATCCCCCAAGGGCCCCTGAGCTGCCAGAGGGATGCCTGACTGCTAGCTTAGATTAGATCCCCCGGGAAGTGGGCCTAAGCCTGTAAGTGGACATCCCATGTGGGGTCCCAGACTGCCAGAGGGCACAGGCTGGGCTGAGGGACCTCTCCCCAAGTGCATGAATTTTCATGCACCGGGCCTCTAGTATTTCCATATGTATAGCCCATGTACACAGACAATACATGAAGGCTTGGGAGGTGTACATGCAGGGTTGAGGGATCAATGGGGAAAAAGGGGGTCATCTGTAATACTTTCAACAATAAAGATACATTAAAAAAGAAAATATCAAAATTATATAATGATATTGGACTTAATGATCTCAATTTTTTTCTAATTCTTCTACCCTTTGACTCTAAGAAATAATTATCCAATCATAAATGGATTTTTTCCAATATACTTTATAATCTGGCTCAGTATCCAACTCATTCTACAAAAACTTATTTACCTTCCTACTCTATCCAAAGTACAGTACCAAAAATCCTAGCACCATATGAAATACTAGAGGCCTGGTGCACGAAATTGTCCCTCAGCCTGGCATGCGCCTTCTTGCAGTCCTGGAGCCATCGGGGGAGCTGGCCTAAGACAGCAGTTGGACATCCTTAGCACTGCTGCAGAGGCGGGAGAGGCTCCCGCCACCGCTACTGCACTCACCAGCTGTGAGCCTGGCTTCTGGCTGAGCACTGCTCCCCCTGTGGGAGTACACTGACCACCAGTGGGCAGCTCCTGCATTGAGCGTCTGCCCCCTGGTGGTCAGTGCACATTATAGTGACCAGCCGTTCTGCCATTCGGTCAATTTGCATATTAGCCTTTTATTATATAGGAAGAATTGCCTTTGGAAAAATGGTTTTGAAATTCCATCTTGATAATCCAGGCATATATCTACACCATATACAACAGGTAGGAATTTACAAATAGTTAAGGATAAGAAAGTTTAGAACCAGTAGGATGAGCACCATGTAGGAGCTTGTTAGAAATGAAGAATCTCAATTTCCACCCCAGATTTACTGAATCTATATTTTTAAAAGATTTTCAAGTGCATTCTGTACATATTAAACTTTGAGAAGCATTAGCATGGAAGTCAGCTCTAGTCTGCTTAAGCCTACTTTCCCTCTCTTCTAACTGGCTTCCTAAATACCTAGTTTCTTTTATTTTGTTAACTATTTCCAATAAATGATCTACTGTTCCATATACCCTAAGCCATCAGTAGTTGTAGATTACCAAAGTTTTTCTTCTTATCCTTCGTCCTCTAAAACTTAAATTTAAAGAAGAAAATGTAAAAACTTGGATTTCATTGGGAATTAAAATACTGAAGTATAATTCATCTACATTTAGAAAAACAGCTGGATTAATTAGTTCTTGGCATTGCAGTGTAATGGCACAGAAAACATTTTGAGAAGTGTATTTGAGTAAGAAATGGGAGTGGGAAGCAAGGAGATACTCTTGTGTCTGTTGGCTGTCTCTATACCAGCAAAATATAGCAGCCTATTTATCTCACCTCTTCCATTTCCCTTCACTACTACTGCATATTATCCTGTAGCTATCACTGTAGGCTAATTCTGGGTTATGATAAAAAGCTGAACCTATGAAAAAGAAGAAGGGAAACTGCCTCATGAAATAAAGGACTAGGGAGGATGAGAAAAATATAGCATAATGAAAACTTTAACCAGCTATGTATGAAAGGAAAAATGTCCCCATGAAGAGAGACTATGAGTCATCCATCTGATTGTCTGTTTCTGTGCAGTCTTTTATTCAAAGTCCATTAGTTGATCAAAGAGGTTCTATTTATTACCATGAACAATAAACCTTCCCTGGCATGGAACACTTTGGAGACAGTGCCTTGCAGTGGGCCATTCTGAGGACAGAAGTAATTTTTCAGCAAGGAGCCTAAGACATTAGTACCGTAGTTCCTACCTGAGTGAACTTACATCTACTACAGATTCACATCATTTAAAAATGTATTTATAAACTAGGGACTCAAGCACAATATATGTCAGCTCTTTTTAGGTTTAGTTTGGACAATATTTTGAGGTTTTTTAATATTTTAATAAGCATAGATAAAATATAGGTTCAAATCTAGTTAAAACAGGGTCAAGTAAATGATTGCCTTTTGTGTTTTATTTTGTTTTAATTTGCAGGTTTAGTACACAGTTCAAAAATATTTCCAGAGTTCAGCAAATTATTGTGGCATGTTCCAGTTTTGACTCATATTTCAGTACAATTACAGCTCCTGTTTAATACCCAGGGGTGGTTGCATATTGTAGAGGATGGTTTATTTTTGTTACTTAAGTTTGTCATACATTCTAATCTATAACGTATGAAACCATGATTTTCCTTCTCAGTAACCTACTGTTTAATCCAAACTGTTTAAACAGAAACCCAAAGTTCCTTGTGCTTGCCAAAACAAGGTAGAATCTTACATTTGTCACATCTTCAAGAGTCCAACTAACAAGATGTCAGAAAATGGCATAATGTTTGGATTTTTATCCTGGTTGTGTCTGCCTGCCCCAAAAGTCCACAAAGCAAATGTTAATAATAGAAGTTGTCAGATTTTCAAAGCTTAAAATGTCACCTTTGAGTGATAGAGACCTAAATGTGTTGAGCAAATACCTAAATGTGCCTTAGCAACTACCATTCACATAAATTCATCTGGACCCACTTTATCGGCTTGTTATGTGATCACCTTTCTTCCTCCTAAACTTCTGGCAACTCTTATTTGATTTTGTCTTTAAACTCTAATGCTTGCTTTCACCTTCTCTGACCTAATTTCTGTTGGACTTGATTTAATGTTTTACATTAAATTTCTCCATGTGGGTTTTCTCTATCAATATTTATAGTGTCATATGAAACATTTCCCAAAAGTGTGCATTTATCATATGCATTGCATTATGTGTGAAGTTATATCATTCATAAGCTTTTTACCCTTCCCCAACATCAGGCTCACTACTTATGGTAGGTCTCTGTAGTGCCCTCTTGTCATTTCTTTTTCTTTTACTTGACCAACTTGTTTAATCCTCAGATCTCTACACAATACCAACTCTTCAGAGAACTTTTTGCTAACTCTTTCTCAATTGGCTAAGGTACTTTGCCAGGTATTCCCATTTTATACAGAAATATCCATACTGAGTTTCTTGTAACACAGATTAATAATCACAGGTACTATGATTGCACCTGAAAGGTTCTTAAATAATGAAACTCCCCTACTTTCAGACCATAGTATAGTGGTTTTTGAATTATGGTACCCAGACCAATAGCAACAGCAGCATCTAAAGAAATGAGAGTCATTGTTACAAATTAATACAGTTTAGTTGAAAGACTAAAGGAATGGAGTTTGGTATTCGGATGTTAAACCCCTGTTTCTCCTGTAAATAACGTGGAAATGATACCTGTAGCCAGTGTATGGGGAGAAGCAGAAAGGACTCCTTGAACATAAGGGAAATAATAATGGTCCTCTGAATATTACTCAAAGGTACATAATAAAGAGAATATGAATTAATTAGAGGTGAAGCAGGTCAATAATGGATGTGTAAAGCAAGGATAGACCAATTTTGGCAATGATTATCTAAGCTCTATCCAGGGAAGGCACCATTTTGGCCAAGGAATATGAGCCATTAAAGTCCCATTGGCAAGCCCATTATTTTGATGACTAACTCAAACTGATGAATGCCATTAACTACTCATAGTATATAACTACATTTTTGTGTTCTGATAATTCTCTGGTTTGATAATTTTGTTGTTGTTTATCTTCTCATGCATGTTTATGTAC
The DNA here is from genome assembly GCF_963455305.1 of Plecotus auritus. NCBI lineage: Eukaryota > Metazoa > Chordata > Mammalia > Chiroptera > Vespertilionidae > Plecotus > Plecotus auritus. The sequence goes on from NC_137784.1 coordinate 28,244,849, forward strand.
TAGGGACTCATCTCTCAGGTATCTGCTTCCTCTGCCTAAAAGGAGGATTTAATTCATGTTTGGGGATCCTGATGAAAGTGGCTTATTTTCTTTTTTGTGCATATTTATTACACTTCACCTCACTGCAAAGGACGGAGCACAGGAAATTCTTATTCTGAAACAGATGATTAGGAAATATCAGACAGCCTTTGAAACAAGAACATGAAGATGAACAAGACCTTCTGAGGTGACATATTACAGACAGCAGAGTAAACTAAAACCAACACTACTGATTTCTGAGAAGGTTGAAAGCAAACTCTAGAGTTTAAAGACAAAATCAAATAAGAGTTGCCAGGAGTTTAAAAGAAAGAAAAGTGACCACATAACAAGCTGATAAAGTAGATACGGATGAATTTATCTGCCTAGACTGGGAAAATAAAAGTTTGTTCTCCCTATTCTTTTGAGTTGTACTCTTTGGAGACTTTTTGTCATATTTGTCTTCATACAAATCCTATGAGACAAGTGCTGCTGTTATCTCTGTATATGAGTAAACAGATTCAAGAGGTTAAGTATATGTCCAAGCTAAACAGCAAAATAAATAAATAAATAAATAAATAAAATAAAATAAAAATGGGAGACTCTGGACTTGAACATAGGCCAAGAAAGGAATGGGACCCCTGAATGACATAGAAGTGACATGGGAATGAATGAACATAAGAAATGTCATTGAATGTAGGAAGGTGCAATAGGAACTTAAGACAAGTAAAGAAAACATGAGAGCAAGAGAAACTTCCATGTTGAACAGTTTTCTATATTTAAAGTGGACCATAGCCTTTTGAGATACCTTCATATTCACATTTTAAACCTAATTTGACCTTCAATTGACCAGAGTTTCTTCATTTGAAATAAAAGGAAATATATATCAATGACTTCCAATAGTATTGGTATCACTGTGAGGAGGTGTTTTAAAAATGTTGTAATGACATTTTTGTTGCTAGAATGATTGGAAGGTACAGTTGGTATTTAGTGGAAAGAATCATCAATGTTGTACACTGGGCAGCCCTGCAAATCAAAAACTTCTCACATTCTCTACTTGAATTTAAATCATATTCCTGAATATTCTTGCAAGTGAAAATTCAGTTTCTGGTTATCTGAGTCTAGAACTTAATATAGCCTTCATCAAATAAATATTGTGCTCAGTGGTTCACTATTTTCAAATAATTATGTCATCCAAGAATATGGCAATCATAATTAATTCAGCACAACTGTTTCAGGAAACATGGTTACACACAGTGATTCTGGTGGGTCTTGATCCGGCATTTAGAAGAGTTCAGCAATCTGGAGAAGGGGCTGTGCGTAAATTAAATAAGAATTCAGAGACGAAACATAATTTTGAAAGGCATTGCGGGGGCAGAGGAGCCTGGCTAAAGAAACCAAGTTCTCCTTGTCTCAGAACCCCTTGCTTTTTATTAACACAAATTGTCCTACAGCAAGGTGGAGATATACACTTCAAAGGGTAGTGTTATGTACAGAATCCATTGTCAGATTGGGGAATTGCCTTCAGCTGTTCAGGTGTTTGGCCAACAGGAGGCAATAACATGTAGATTAAGATGCCCTGAGCTGTTTGGCAGCAAGCAATCATCCTTTTCAGGTTTGGGGAAATGCCTTTAGCCATACCCAACAGGCGATAACATATGTGACTCAGCTCTTGTTTAGGCCCCACGTTCCATCAACCTTTCGATGAAACTCTTGCAATTATGACATGCTGGAACTGGCTTCTGGCATTCTTGCAAGTGAAAATTCAGTTTCTGATTATCTGAGTCTAGAACTTAATATAGCCTTCATCAAAGAAATATTGTGCTCAGTGGTTCACTATTTTCAAATAATTATGTCATCCAAGAATATGGCAATCATAATTAATTCAGCACAACTGTTTCCGAAAACATGGTTATACACAGTGATTCTCAGTCTAAGAATAAACATCTGGCTACAATCATTAGGTCTTCCAGTCTGGTTGCACTGGGGAAAGAAACATAATATTTTTATTATGAATTTATTTAGGTATTTATGTTATACTTCATGTATTAACATACATACAAAATTATGTTAAAATTAGATTCTATTACCTCAGAATGTTATTTTAAGATGAAAAAAATAGGTGTTTTAAAATTGAGGCATTAGTTCTGATGGGTTTAGAAAGCTATCTATGATACTCTAATAAATATTATTACATCCAGCAAATATCTTCACATAATTTTAATTGGTGAATCATAATTTTAAACAAATAATACAAGAAAAAAGACCACACTGCAAAAGAAAAAAGACATTTCTATATAAAGATATAAAGTTATATCATCTAGCATTTCTTTAAGTTGTGTATTTGTTAGGTTTAGAATAAAATTTTCTATATTTCAAATTTAGTCCATGGGTATGTTGTTTATTTATAATTGAAGAAAATTTTAATCTGGCAACTCATCAACATCCCAGACTAATGGCTTTACATGAAACATATCCACTTACTCCCTCAGAAATATCATGTGCATGCTTCCAAAATACAGAGGTTTTCTTTTTTCTGCAGGCCTCCATTTAGCAAAGTGAAATCAAAGTAGTCTTCATATGGTAAAAGACAAATTATGTGTGAGGGAGAATTCCACTCTTTAGATCTTCAGACTCTCTAACTGCAGGCTTGGATATGATTCTCTGATGAACTTGACAGGATAGCTTCTTCCCAGGCATCAGGAGCAAAGGGAGAATTTAGTTCATGTTTTGGGGTCCTGATGAAAGTGACTTATTTTCTTTTTTTGTGTGAATATTTATTACCCTTCACCTCACTGCAAAGGACAGAGCACAGGAAATTCTTGTTCTGAAACAGATGATTAGGAAAAATCAGACAGCCTTTGAAACAAGAAAATGAAGATGAACAAGACCTTCTGAGATGGCATATAACAGAGAGTAGAGTTAAATAGCAACAACACTACTGATTTATGAGGGGGTAAATATGTCAGATAAGATGAACACCCTTGAGAAAGTAAGAAAGTGAAATGCAACAAAACTTTTCTGGGATGTTTCATAAGTCTGCGTTCTCAAACCTGGCTGCACAGTAGAGTAACCTGGAGACCTTTGAAAACTACCAATACCTGGTGCCCAATCCTAGAATTCTGATTTAAGTACTTTGGGGTAGGGCTCAACTGTCAGTATAAGCTCCTTGGGTGGCTCTAAAGTTTATCCAGGTTTAAGAACCACTGACAAGCCAATTCATCAGTATCCTTGCCAGAAATCACCTATGAGATATTGCTACAAATTTGGGAATTTACTTTAATGCAGCTCTACCTTTTGCTCATAACTTGGGGTTATGTGACCAATTGTTTCAATAGTAATAGTATTCTCTCTCTTTCTCCCTCCCTCCTTTCCTTCCTTCCTTCCTTCAACTAATATTTGCTAGTGTTTTGCTGTTGTTAGTACTATGCCAACCACTGTGCTAGGCACTAGAAAAATAAAATCTAACAAGCCTTCCTCTCTGTCTCTGAGCTGCTCACAATCTACTTTGGAATGAACAGAGGTAGACCAGGTTATATTGTTCAAATTCTTAAGTTACTTCAGATATTGGAACATGCCATCAAAAATAACAAATCCATGCCCAGCCGGCGTGGCTCAGTGGTTGAGCATTGGCCTATGAACCAGGAGGTCACGGTTCAATTCCCAGTCCAGGTCACATGCCTGGGTCCTAGGCTCCATCCCCAGTGTGGGGCATGCAGGAGGCAGCTGATCGGTGATTCTCTCTCATCATTGATGTTTCTATCTCTCTCTCCCTCTCCCTTCCTCTCTGAAAACAATAAATATATATATTTAAAAAATAAAAAATAACAAATCTATATGCTCATCTCGTTTTGTCAGAAAAACTAAGTTTCTGTATCCTGTTTTTTTATCTTCATAATATATCTTGATTGATATTATCTTATTTCTAAACTGAATTTATGATAATTCATGACGAAGAAGGAAATATCTCAGACATAATATAAAGAATACTTAGAGTCTGAATCTGTGATTTTAGGAAGTAATTTAGTGGTATCTCAAGATTTTTATAGGTAGATGCATACCCTTCCCAATTAATTTGAGATTGAACATTGCATCATGTGCTATTAAAAAGAAAGTTTCACCCTAACCAGTTTGGCTCAGTAGATAGAGCATCGGCCTGCAGACTCAAGGGTCCCAGGTTCGATTCCAGTCAAGGGCATGTACCTTGGTTGTGGGCACATCCCCAGTAGGGGGTGTGCAGGAGGCAGCTGATTGATGTTTCTCTCTCATCAATGTTTCTAACTCTCTCTTCCTCTCCCTTCCTCTCTGTAAAAAAAATCAATAAAATATATTTAAAAAATTTTTAAAAAGTAAGTTTCTTAAATCATTACTGAGGCTATATGACAGCTATAAGTTAAACTAGAGGCCCGGTGCATGAAATTCATGCACGGGTGCAGTCCCTAAGCCTGGCCAGCAATCGAAGCATGAGCATCTGGCATGGACAGGCAGGTCCCAGCTGACTTCTGGGCCTTGGGCAGCACTTGGGCCCCCGATCTCCCACACAACCCCCTCTGCCTGAGTCATTGGGCCCCCACCCATCCCCCCCAGTGCCACCACTGGTCACTGTCTGCAGGGCGATAGGCAGGGCAATCTGACCCTGCTTGTACCCGCCTTGGCCTGGTGCCGCCCACTCACCTGCTCCACCATCCCGCTGCAGTCCCACACTCATTGGGGCCCATCGTGGCTGGCAGCACCTCCACTGCTGCCCACTGCCAGTACCGCGTTGCTGACACCCTCTATGTTCCACACCACCCCCTGATGGCCAGCACTAGTCATAGCAAGTGGTCAAACTCCTGGTCAAGAGGACAATTTGCATATTAGGCTTTTATTATTTAGGATGTCTAGATCACTTAGAAGTGGTTATTTTAGTTAATAAATGGGCACTTGTACTTCCCTTCTCAATCAGTGCTTTTTATTTTTTATTATTTATTAATTTTTGCCCTCCCTTCTATCTAATTTGCATGCTTTCCACAAATATGGAACTTCTTTGAAATAAAAAAAGAAGATATTTCTACTGCCTTTTATTGTGGTGATGGTGTCATGGGTGTTTGCATATATCCAAATCCACTCAACTATCAAACTATATACATTAAATATGTGCAGTTCTTTGTGAAAGGGTTAAAGAGAATAAGACGGGGCAGAGGAAAACTTATTGTGCTTAGCAGATATCTTGCAGAAAGCTTACAACCTTGAGCACTGCATAGCCCAGATAACCACTATTCATCTGACGCTGGGAGGAACCGAGGACAGACAGGACCCTTATGTCAGCAGAATGGCTTGCAGCCAGCAAGGATTAATAAAAACCTATTTCTCCCTGCTCTCTTCGCTGACTCCATTTGGTCGGACTCAGCCCACCTGCAACCAGGTGCCTGGAGTAAAAATCTCCTTTGATGCATTATGGCCTCATGTCATAGGTGCACGACCCCAGCCCACTCCAAACCTTTCACTTTGTATATCAATTAAACCTCAATAAAGCTTTTAAAATTAATCAACCAACCAACCAATGAAACAGAAGACAATAAAAACGATAGCGATGCTAATAAAAATAATAGAAAAATTAGTTTAGGGTAGAGTAGAAACAGGTTTAACATGATGAGATGATAGAAATAAATTTCTACAGAACACTTTAGGAGCAATAAAGAAAGCTAAGTACTATCAGGCCTTTAAACTGCATTGCATTTCATTTGCTACAGGGATTAGGACAAATGTTTCTACCTCGGACCACTGTTCTGATATGTTCTCATGTGCTGGAGCATAGCTAAAGTCAATGGGCAGAGGAATTGGAATTGCTAACTCAGTTGTTTCCAGCCATCCCCTAAATGAAATTCTACAATAATAAGAATCCAAGTACCCTGCTAAGTTCCCTGCAAACTTTAAAAATTATCTCATCACACACACACACACACACACACACACACACACACACACACACACTTACTCTGACATCTTGAATCTGCTTATAAAACACATTGTCATATTTGTGTTTATATGTATTTTCCTTTGTAAATTCCATGTAGAGTCTAGTTTTATTTCTCTTCAAAGACTGAACCAATTAATTCTCCTCAAATCAATGCATCACTAAGCCAGAACTCAAAATTTTTGGTCTCAGCAAGTCTCAATACTTTTTAATTGCAGAAACTAAAAATCATTTGTCCATGTGGGTTTTCTCTAGAAATATTTATAGTATAATATAAAACAAAATCATATAATTATTTATTTATAAATTTAACTAGAAGAGTTTCTGACCTTACAGAACTCCTGAAGAAGTATCAGAGATCCCCATGTTTCTGTAGACCAACCTTAAGAATTTCTGAACTAAGCAATCAATGCTACCTCCACTTGTCATATCCTACATTTTGATATGCAGGTCTAGTTCTAAGCTGTTATTATTTCACTGGTCTATTTATTTCTTGACTCTTGGTTGTATAAATCAGATGAGAGAAACAATAAGTTATGTAAAATTTACAACAATGTATCACAATTGGGCCTGGTGTTTCAGAAATTTTATGTGATTATTTGTGATTTACCTGTCACCTGTGGACATCAGTTTATTTACCTGTAAATTAGGAGATGAAGGGGTTTTTAAATACCTTCCTGCTCTCTCATTTTTTGGCATAAATAAAGCCCAGCATTAACCAACAACATAACTCACTAAACACTGAGCAAAATATTCATTTTCTCTTCTACCAACTAGTTGTTGTTTCCTCATGAATGTTAATTTATATTTGTCATTAATAGTAATTTACATAGATGAGTGTTCTGCGGATTAAATAAATCCTATATAATAAAAGGGTAATATGCAAATTGACCATCACTCAACACACAAGATGGCCACCCCCATGTGGTCAAAGATCCTGCCCCCATGTGGACACAAGATGGCCACCACAAGATGGCCACCACAAGATGGCCAGCAGGGAAGGGCAGTTGGGAGGGACCAGGCCTGCAGGGGAGAGCAGTTGGGAGGGACAAGGCCTGCAGGGGAGGGCAGTGGGGGGAAACCAGGCCTGCAGGGGAGGACAGTTAGGGATGACCAGGCCGGCAGGGGAGGGCAATTAGGGGCAATAAGGCTGGCAGGGGAGCAGTTAGGCTTCAATCAGGCTGGCAGGGGAGTGGTTAGGGGGTGATCAGGCTGGCAGGCAGAAGCAGTTAGGGGCAATCAAGAAGGCAGGCAGGCGAGCAGTTGGGAGCCAGCAGTCCTGGATTGTGAGAAGGATGTCTGACTGGCCAATGGGCAGTTGGGCATCCCTTGAGAGGTCTCAGATTGGAGACAGTGCAGGCTGGAATGAGGGACACACCCCCCCACCCCGTGCACGAATTTCAGGCACCAGGCTTCTATTTAAGACATAAAACACTTAGGACAGTAGATGGCAAAATTTGTGGAATCTAAAAATGACAAGCCCAGCTGGTTTGGCTCAGTGGATAGAGCATCAGCCTGGAGTCTGAAGGGTCCTGGGTTCACTTCCCAAATCCAGTCAAGGGCACATGCCCAGGTTGTGGGTTTCGATCCCCAGTATGGGATATATATACTGAGCTTGGCTCAGTGGATAGAGCATCAGCCTGCGGACTGAAGGGTCCCAGATTCGATTCTGGCCAAGGGCACATGCCTGGGTTGCAGCTCGATCCCCAGTGGGGTGGTGTACAGGGGGCAGCCGATTAATGATTCTCTTTCATCATTGATGTTTCTATCTCTCTCTCCTTCTCTCTTCCTCTCTGAAATCAATAAAGAAATATATTTTTAAAATAATAAAATAAAATAAAAATACCAAAAATCATAGAACCAAAGCATAGAATAGAGGTTGTCAGGGGCTGGGGATTGAGGGATATGAGAGATGTTGGTCAAAAGGTACAAACTTCCAGTTAAATGATGAGTAAATTCTGGGCATCTAATGTAGAGCATGGAGATTATAGTTAAGAATACTAGTTCATATACTTGAAATTTGCTAAGAGAGTAGATCTTAAGTATTCTCACCACACATACAGAAAAATGACAATTACTTGAGGTGATAGATATGTTTAATTATGAGTTACAAAAATTAACTGCTGTCACCAACTGAATATTAGGAAAAATTCTAGTTCTTCCCTCCTATGTGTCTTTCTCTTTTGCTTTCACTTTACTCCCACACTTCTGTTCACCAAAAGTGGGTGAGTTTGTGTGTTTTTCTCACACCCAGCAATTTTCTGTGACACCAGATGATGTCCTACAATTTAACTCAAGTTTAATGCTATCTACCTGGAGATAGTCATATCCCACAGGTTAAGAGTTCAGCATCACAAGACTGACCTCCCTTTCAGATGTCAATCACAAGTCTACAGTATCTTGTATGCTTCTGACCCAACTGCTATAAATTTGACTTTCCCATGAACCCTTCCTTGGGTTCAATTAATTTGTTAGAGAGGCTCACAGAACTCAGGAAAACTGTTTACATACTGTTTACAGTTTGTTATAAAAGAACATTTAAAATAAAGGATGCAGCTGAACATTAAGATGGAAGAGATAATTAGGGAAAGGTATGTGGGGAGAAGTGTTGAGTTTTCACTCCCTCCCCAGGCATACCACTCTTCCTACACCCCCACCTGTTCACCAACCTGAAAGCTCTCCTAAACCTTTGGGGTTTTTATAAAGACTTCTTTACATAGTCATTATTGATGAAATCATTGGCATTGATTTGACCTCAAGGATCTCTTCCATCCCTGGAGATCATTCATTAATCCAACACTTCATATACTTCGGTGCCTATGGTGTCTAAGCAAATGGATAGGTGCTGGGACTCAGTAGTCAACAGACTTGTCCACTGCCCTCATGGAATTTTCAGTATAGTTTGGGGTAGAAGGATGGACTGGCACAGATCACAATAGGCATAATTGCAATTATGATAAAGTCTATGAAAGATTATAACAGGGTGATCTAGTATAGCCTGGGGATAGGAAGGTTTCCCAGAGGAAGTGGCTTTGAAATTGAGATATAAAAAACAAACTGGAGTTAGCCATGTGTTATGGGCTTAATTGTGTCCCACCCCCAAATTCATATGTTGAACTCCTAATACCCAGAACCTTATAAAATGACTGTATTTAGAGATAGGCCTTTAAAGAGGTGATGAGTCCCTTAGGGTGGGCCTTAATCCAATCTGGCTGGTGTCTTTATAAAAAGAGGAAATGTAGGCACACAAGGAGACCTCAAGGATGTGAGCATATAGAAGAGAGATCATGTAAGGAGGCTACCTGCAACCCACAGAGAGAGGCCTCTAAAGAAACCAAACCTGCTAATACCTTGATCCTGGACTTCTATCCTCCAGAGATGCGAGAAAATAAATTTCTCTTTTTAAGCCAAAAAAAAAAAAAAAAAAAAAAAAAAAAAAAAAACAGAGTTTCAGTTATAATGATTTGGGACAATTTTTAAAATATGACTCCTAGGACTCATATCAAACCTAATAAATCAGAATCTCATAAGCAGGGCCTAGGAGCCCTAGTTTCAGTAAGATTTTCAGGTGTTGCTTTTCTTCAGAACTATAATCCAACAGCATTTCTCAACTAAGATTGCTTAAGAGAATTAAGTCCTTTAGAAAATTATTTCAGTTACTATTTTATCAATTCTCCCAAAGATGATACAGTATCATTTTCTCTCAATATAGAAGATAATTTTATCCATTAGATTCAATGGATGTCTTAAGGAAGTAAGGCTTAATTATGTCAAGAAAACCTACTTGAGAAAAGCTACTATAATGCAAAATAAATGGCACAGTAATAATTTACCATGAATTACCCAAACAGTAGCAGTATTAAAATTACTAGTCAGCATTTTGAGCTCAACTTTATTATTAACCAGCCAAGTATCATTAAAAAACTCACTGTGGGAACCATGCCAGAGTCACTGGATAGTCAAGGCAACAGAGTGTGAAAGGCCTTGTTGATAGTATGCCACATGGCCAAGGCCACTCTGAACATGGGAATCTTAATCAGAATGTTCAAGGCTAAGATGACATACACACGTGCAAGGATACAACAATCTCACTGTATACTGCGCACACATGCCTTTCTGTAGCCCAAATGATTGATGTCACTGTTGGTAACTGGCCTCTTTTGTCTAAGTTGTATAATACATCACTGACCAGTGAGTGCACTGCTGCTGCTGCTGTGAGAGGAGTGCAAGAAAGGCTGGAGAGAGGGGAGAGGCCAAAGAGGCAAGAGCGGAGAGCTCAGGTGCCGCTGTGTGAGGCGGTGAGTCTAGGGCCACACTCAGCTGCTCAGATAATAGCTGTGGGTACAGAATATACTGCTGCTTTTATGGAAAGATGTATTTTGTTCACCAGCTGGTGTGCAGCTGTCTGTATGGAACTTTGCTGTAAAGAACGGTCTTGTCTGATGGCTATATGGCCACTGGCTTCTACAATAAAGGCTTTCTTATATACACCAACAACTTCTCTGTCTAAGACCCAGCATCCAAGAAGGTCCAGTCCCTGGCAGAGGGCTTAGACCCAACAGTTAGTACAGTGAGCAGGGTTGGAGAAAAAACCTGCCCTGACAGTTGGTGTAATCGAGGAGAATTCAGAAAAATATATGGACTCAGAACCACAGTGCTCTTGCTGCTCTGACACTCACCTAACCACTTTAAATATATATATATATTATTGAATTCAGAGAGGAAGAGAGAGGGAGAGATAGAAACACCAATGATGACAGAGAATCATTGATCAGCTGCCTCCTGCAAGCCCCACACTGGGGATCAAGCCCACAACTTGAGTATGTGCCCTGACTGGGAATCGAACCTAAGACCTCCTGGCTCATAGGTCAACGCTCAACCACTGAGCCATGCTAGCTGGGCCACCTATTTCCTTTTAACCTATTTCCTCAACTGAAATATCAGTGGAATTAACAAATGACTATTAATAAATTTAGTAACTGTGACCATTTGTTCATGGGACAAATAATTTCATTGTTTAAAGGTAGTGTGAGTTCTAAATAAATAATGCATAAGAGTCTGATTATACTTTTGTTTTCTTGCTGTGCCTAATATAGGGTGTCCCAAAAATGTATGTATACATACACTTTGAATAAAGCCAGAGTTTATTAAAATACATTTTGTTTTCAAAATTGAGCTATCAGTAATTAAAGTATACATTTTTTGGGACACCCTGTAGTGTGATTCTACAAATAATATTTGATAGCTCCAATATGCCCAGAAGTGAATATTTCATACTACATGGGAGGGAAAATAAGTTTCCTTCTCTCTGTTTAAGTTCTTTTGGCTGGTCTAATAATCAAATTGGCATGAAACAGATTTTCAGGAGAAAATAACCAAATTTACTACTGATGTACATATGGAGGTAAGAATATGGGTCAAGATGACAAAATGAGCACTTGTGGCTTACATGCCATCTTGAGTTAAGAAAAAGAGGGAGGATAGGATGAAAAAGTGGTGGCCGAATAGGCAATAGTGTCATGCACCTCCTCCTAGGGCCAGGCCAGAAAAGCAACTAAATTAGAGAACATTCACCCTGAATTAACAAATTAGACACAGCTAAGGAGACAATTTTCAATAAGGAAGGTCAGAGGACATCTAGAGAACTCCACTTGCCAGCCATAACCTTCATGGAACCATCACCTTACCCCAGCAGGCTCCTAGATGTCTGCAGGGAGCATGCACTGCCAGAGTGAGCTCCCGCACCAGGCCTCCTCACCAGCGCACTGGGACCCAGCATCCTAGGATCTGGCTCCAAGACCCCGTAGTGAGTGCAAGCCAGGGGGAACCCTGTGCCCCACCTATTCCCTGGACCCTGGAACTGTGCTGCCAGCCTGACCTGGAGCCACCCAGTGCCTGTTCCACCCTGGTTCCCTGGAAAGCCCTGCTGGGGTGACTTGGAGAAACACATACCTGCTTCACCCTGGTCTGGGATCTGGGAGAGGCCACCCAGAGCAAGCCAGCACATGCCTCAAGGCCACAGGGGAACTCTAACTGTGTGACCCAGAGCAACCTGTGCCCACTCTACCCCAGCCCCCCGGACAGCCCTGCTGGAGTGACCCAGAACAACCCATGCCCATTTCACCCCAGCCTGGGAAGGGATACCCAGAGCAATTGAGTGCACGTCTCACTCAGGGCCATAAGGGAGCACTGACTGTGTGACCCAGAGCAACTCACTCCTGTTCCACCCCAGCCCCTGGGACAGTTCTGCTTGGAGTGAGGAGCAACCCAACGTGCACCTCACTCCAGGCAACAGGAGAGCATGGACTGAGAGATCAAAGACAACTCACACCCACTCCACCCCGAGCCCAGGATCTTGCTGCCGGGGCACCCTGAAGTAATCCAGTGCATGCTCCACTCAGGCCACAGGAAAGTTCTGACTGTGCGACCCAGAGCAACATGCACCTGCTTCTCCCCAGCACCTGGGATTGTCCTACAGGGGCTACCTGGAGCAACCCAGCACACACCTCACTCTGGGCCACAGGAGAGCACTCCTGGGGAGACCCAGAGCAAGCTGGTGTGACCAGCCAGGGGCTACAGGACTGTACTGCAAGTGCACTGCCAGATGACCTAGGGTGCCACCCTGCCACAGGCTAGGGCCACACAGTGAATTTCATGCCAGAGGGCTCTGGTTCCTGACAGGGAGTTGAACACCAGAGAAACTGTGCATGTGCACCCACCACCCTGAGCATCGGAAGCAGACAAGTGAGGGACCTGATCCATGGGGGAAGGGTATACAACTCAGAGCACAGACAATAAAGGTGTGAGACTCAAGGCAGACCCAGCATCTAGGCTTGCAATTTCTGGACCATTTCCCTAATAGGGTCTTAGACCTCTTAGACCCCAAGCAGGGTGCCCAGGGCCAGAAAATAATAGCTAAAATGGGGAGACAAAGAGAAACCCCCCAGGAAAGAAAAGGGGGACTTGCCAAAAAGGGAATTAAACAAAAAAGAGGCGTGCAATATGTCAGAAAAAAAATTCAGAGTAAGGGTCTTACAGTTCATAAACCGATGGATGAGAATATCAACAACTTATATAAAAATCAAGAGAAAATAAAAAAACTACATAACTACAATAAAAAACAAAATGGAACATTTCAACAGTAGACTAGGAGAAATGGAGGACCAAATTAGTGAGTTAGAAGATGGGCAGAGAAATACACCCAATCTGAACAGCAATTGGAGAAAAAAAATAGAAAGCAGGAGGAGAGCCTAAGGGAGCTTAAGGACAACATGAAATCAAGTAACATATGTATAATAGGGGTGCCAGAAGGATGAGAAGAGGAGCAACGATTAGAAAACTTATTTGAAGAAATTACAGAAAAGTTCCTTGTTTGGGAAAGAAAAGTCACACAAAAACAGAGTCACAAACAAGATGAACCCAAAAAGACCCACACCAAGACATGTCATAATTACAATGGTAAATGTTAATGACAAAGAGAGAATCTTAAAGGCTGCAAGAGAAAGACGGAGAGTTACCTACATAGGATCTCCCATTAGATTATCAAATGATTTCTCAACAGAAACACATAAGGCCAGAAGGCAATGAAATGAAGTATACAAAGAGATGCAAAGCAAGGTACTGAATACAAGAATACTTTATACAGCAAGGCTATCATTCAAAATTGAAGGGGAAATCAGGAGATTCACAGACAAAAAAAGACGAAGGGTACTTATCACTACCAAGCCATAAATGCAAGAAATGTTAAAGGGACTGTTGTAAAAAGGAGAAATGGAAAGGGAAGAAGGAATAATAGCATCAAGAATAAAAATAGCTACAAACAAGTACCTATCAATAATAACATTAAATGTAAATGGGCTAAATGCTCCAATCAAAAGACATAGAGTGGGAAACCAAGATGGCGGCATAGGTAAACACCTATACTGCTGCCTCACACAACAATTTCAAAACTGCAACTGGAAGACAGAGCAGACATCATCCAGAACCACCGGAAAGCTGGCTGAGTGGAAATTCTACAACTAGAAGGAAAGATAAAAGGACATTGAGACCCAGAGGAGCTGTGGAGGACAGAGGTGCAGAAACCCAAGCAAAGAAAGGGCGGGTGGCTGAATAAACGGCTAGCAGGTGGCTAGCTTTCTCATTCGGGAGGGAAACAAAACCTCCCGACTGCACTGAAATCCAGTTCCGGGTGAGACTTTGGGTACCCAGACTCATTCGGGAGAAACTGGACTGTCTGGCAGCGGGCAAAATTAGAGGGCAGCCTTCTCTCAGAGGTGCGCGCAGCCATTGCCGCAAGACACTGAGACACAGGGGCCTCATAGGGTGGGGCTGATGGGAAACCAAGGCTGTCTGCTCCACCCTGAGACTCCGCCCCATCCAAGCTAAGCACAGAAGCTCTCCCAGCAGAGACACAGCTGATCCTCACAGCCAGTTGGCCTGGAGGTCAACTCCCCTCAGTGATACTAACAACAATCTAAGCTTAACTACAACAAGACTGCACACACAGCCCACAAAGGGGCCCACCAAGAGTGTCCACCTCAGGTAACTGGGGAGGCTGAGCCACTGGGCCATATAGGAAACCTAGCACACAAAGCCACTCTATCAACTCAGGGAAGCAGCCAAAATGCGGAGACAAAGAGGCAGGTCACAAATGAAGGAAATGGAGGAGAGTAAACAACTGAATATAGAGTTCAAAACCACGGTTATAAGGTTTTTCAAGAATTTCCTAGTAAAGGCCAATAAATTTAATGAGACCCTCCAGGATATGAAAAAGGATCAACTAGAAATTAAGCATACACTGACTGAAATAAAAAATATTATACAGAGACCTAAAAGCAGACTAGAGGATTGCAAGAACCAAGTCAAAGATTTGGAATACAAAGAAGCAAAAAACACTCAACCGGAAAAGCAAAAAGAAAAAAGAATCCAAAAAGTTGAAGATAGTGTAAGGAGCCTCTGGGACAACTTTAAACGTACCAACATCAGAATTATGGGGGTGCCAGAATAAGAGAGAGAGCAAGATACTGAAAACTTCCCCCACCTGGTAAAAGAAATAGACTTACAAGTCCAAGAAGTGCAGAGAACCCCAAACAAAAGGAATCCAAAGAGGACCACACCAAGACACATCATAATTAAAATGCCAAGAGCAAAAGACAAAGAGAGAATATTAAAAGCAGCAAGAGAAAAACAGTTAGTTAGTTACCTACAAGGGAGCACCCATACGATTGTCAGCTGATTTCTCAACAGAAACTATGCAGGCCAGACGGGAATGGCAAGAAATATTCAAAGTGATGAATAGCAAGAACCTACAACCAAGATTACTCTACCCAGCAAAGCTATCATTCAGAATTGAAGGTCAGATAAAGAGCTTCACAGATAAGAAAAAGCTAAAGGAGTTCATCACCACCAAACCAGAATTATATGAAATGCTGAAAGGTATTCTTTAAGAAGAGAAAGAAGAAGAAAAAGATAAAGATAAAAATTATGAACAACAAATACGTATCTATCAACAAGTGAATCTAAAAACCAAGGGAATAAAAAATGTGATGAACAGTATTAACTGGTGAATATAATAGAATCAAGGGCATAGAAAGGGAGTGGACTGACAATTCTTGGGGGAAAAGGGGAGTGGGGGGAGCGGGAAAAGACTGGAAAAAAGCCTACACCTATGGATGAGGATAGTGGGGGGGGGAGGTAAGGGCAGAGGGTGGGGTAGGAACCTGGTGGAGGGGAGCTATGGGGGGAAAAAACAGGAACAATTGTAATAATCTGAACAATAAAGATTAAATTAAAAAATAAAAATAAAAATAAAAAGACATAGAGTGGATGAATGGATAAGAAAACATGACCTGTATATTTGCTGTCAACAGGAGACCCACCTCAGAACAAGGGACTCACACAGACTAAAAGTCAAGGGATAGAAAAATATTTTTCAGGCAAATAGAAATTTAAAAAAAATATGGGGTATCAATACTTACATCCAACAAAATATTCCTCAGAGTGAAGGCCATAACAAGAGATAAGGAAGGCCACTTCATAATACTAATGGGATCAATACAACAAGAGGATATAAGTGTTGTAAACATATATACACCCAATGCAGGAGCACCCAAACACATAAAAAAACTTCTGAAAAATATCAAGGGAGAGATCAACAGCAATACAATCATAATAGAGGACTTTAATACCCCATTGACATCACTGGATAAATTCTCTAGACAAAAAATCAGCAAAGAAACAGCAACCCTAAATGACTCACTAGATCAGATGGACTTAATCAACATCTTCAGAACATTTAACACCAAAGCAACAGAACATGTGTTCTTCTCAAGTGCACATAGAACATTTTCAAAGATAAACCACATAATGGGACACATGCTAAGTCTCTTCAAATTCAAGAGGATTGAAATCATATCAAGCATCTTCCCAGATCACAATGGCATGCTATCTATCTATATAAAAGCTAAGCGACTGTTGCAACCGAATGGACAACTGAACAGGCTGCATGGGGTGACCAGGCTGGCTGGGGGGTTAGTGAAGGGTGACCAAATGACTAAGCAACAGGCTGTGTGAGGTGACCAGGCCGGCAGGGGGGTTAGCGAGGGACGACCAAACAACCAAACAGCAGGCTGCGTGGGGTGACCAGGCCAGCGGGGGGGGGGGGGGGGGCAGTTGGGGGCAATCAGGTCGGCAGGCAGAGGCAGTTAGGAGTGATCAGGCTGTCAGGGGGGCAGTTAGGGGAGACCAGGCTGGCAGGGGGGGCAGTGAGGGCCAATCAGGCCGGCAGACAGAGGCGGTTAGGGGTAATCAGGCTGGCAGGGGGGCAGTTAGGGGCGATCAGGCAGGCAGGCAGGTGAGGAGTTAGGAGCCAGCAGTCCAAGATTGTGAGAGGGATGTCCAACTGCTGGGATCAGGCCAAAACCAGCAGTCAGACATCCCCTGAGGGGTCCTGGATTGGAGAGGGTACAGGCTGGGCTGAGGGGAATTCTGTGTGGTGGGCCTCTAGTCTACCATATAAATGAGTAACCTGCTAGTTGACTGTACCTTCGCAACGCCCACCAGCCAATCAGGAGTGATTATGCAAATTAACCCAACAAAGATGGCGAGTTAATTTGCATATGCAGGTGCTGAGCAGGCGGGGGCAGGGTGGGATGCTTGCATCTTCACCATGGTGACAACGCAGGCATTTCACACCACCCCAGATGCTGCAGGCCTCTGGGCAGTGCGGGAAGGCAGAAAGGCAGCTCCAGGCTGGAACGGAAAGGAAGCTCCAGCCAGAGCGAAGGCCCATCTTGCACTAATCTTCGTGCATCAGGCCACTACTTAGAAATAAACCACAATAAAAACAATCGAAAAAATTCAAACACTTAGAGACTAAATACCATGCTATTAAACAATGATTGGGTTACCACAAAGATCAAAGAAGAAATAAAAAACATCCTGGAAACAAATGACAATGAAAACACAACAATCCAAAATCTATGGGACACAGTGAAAGCAGTCCTGAGAGGGAAGTTCATAGCTCCACAGGCCTACCACACAAAACAAACAAACAAACAAACAAAAAAAACACACACACACACAAGAGAAACTGGTAATAAATTATCTAACCATACAACTTAAAGAATTAGAAAGAAAGCAATAAGAAAAGTCCAGAGTGAACAGAAGGAAAGAAATAATAAAGATCAGAGTGGAAATAAATGGCATAGAAACAAACAAACAAAAAAACAATACAAAGGATCAATAAAACCAAGAGCTGGTTCTTTGAAATGATAAACAAGATTAATTAACCTCTAGCCAGGCTCACCAAGAAGCAAAGAGAGAGGACCCAAATAAATTAAATTAGAAATGAAAGAGGCAAAATAACAACATACCCCACAGAAATACAAAAGATTGTTAAAAAAAAAAAAAAAGAAATACTATGAATGACTCTATTCCAACAAACTGGTCAACCTAGAAGAAATGTACATATTCCTAGAAAAATATGACTTTCCAAAACTCAATCAGGAAGAATAAAAAATCTGAACAGGCCAATAACTATGGAGGAAATTGAAGCAGTAATCAAAAAGCTTCCAGCAAACAAAAGCCCTTGGCCAGATGGCTTCACATAGGAGTTTTACCAAACATTCAAGAACTAACACCTAGCATACTCAATCTATTCCAAAAAGCTCAAGAGGAAGGAACACTTCCAAGCTCTTTCTGTAAAGCTAGCATTACCCTAATCCCAAAACCAGATAAAGACACTACAAAGACAGAGAATTACAGGCCAATATCTCTGATGAATATAGATGCTAAAATCCTCAACAAAATCCTAGCAAATTGGATTCAGAATTACATTAGAAAGATCATATAGCATGACAAAGTGAAATTTTTGCAAGGATGATACAATATCTGCAAATTAGTAAATGTGATACATCACATAAACAAATTGAAAGATAAAAATCACATAATCATATCAATTGATGCATAAAAAGCATTTGACAAAATTCAACACCCTTTCCTGATAAAAACTCTCAGCAAAGTGGTAATAGAGGGATCATACCTCAACATAATAAAAGCCTTATATGACAAACCTATAGCCAACATCATACTCAATAGTCAAAAATTTAAACCATTTTCCCAAATAACAGGAAAAAGATAGGAATGTCCACTTTCAACACTCCTGTTTGACATAATACTGGAAGTGCTAAACATAGTGATCAGATAAGAAGAAATAAAAGGCATCCAAATTGGAAAAGAAGAAGTAAAACTGTCAGTATTCACGAGCCATGGTTTGCCGCTCTGTTGACGAATGAGTTTGCCGACCACTGACCTAGACTCTCGATTCCAATAATTACAGGCTGTTGTTCTTCCTTGTGATTAAGCCCCTATCCCAGTGGTCAGCAAACTCACTCGTCAACAGAGCGGCAAACCGCGGCTCGTGAGCCGCAGTTTGCCGACCACTGGTATAGACCAATGGAACAGAACAGAGAACCCAGAAATTGAACCGAGCCATTATGCTCAATATTTGACAAAGGAGGCAAGAGCATACAATGGAGTCAAGACAGTCTCTTCAATGAATGGTGTTGGGAAAATTGGACAGATACATGCAAAAAAATGAAACTAGACCACCAACTTACACCATACACAAGAAGAAACTCAAAATGGATAAAGGACTTAAACATAAGATGGGAAACCATAAAAATCTTAGAAGAATCCATAGGCAGCAAAATAGCAGACATATCTCATAGCAATATCTTTACTGATACAGCTCCTAGGGCAATGGAGCCTACAAATGGGCCTACATCAAAATAAAAAGCTTTTGCACAGCAAAAGAAACCATCAACAAAACAACAAGAAATCCCACTGCATGGGAGAACATATTTGCCAATGTTATCTCTGATTAGGGCCTAATCTACAAAATTTATAGGGAACACATACATCTTAACAATCCAATAAAAAAAAATAGGCAAAGGATCTAAATAGACACTTTCAAAATTGTACATACAGAATGGCAAAAGACATATGAAAACATGCTCAAAGTCACTAATCATCCAAAATATGAAAATCAAAACAACAATGCGGTACCATCTCACACCTGTCAGAATGGCTATCACCAACAAATCGACCAAGACAAGTGGTGGCTAGGATATGGAGAAAAAGGAACCCTCGTGCACTGCTGGTGGAAATGCAGACTGGTGCAGCCATTATAAAGAACAGTATGGAGTTTCCTCAAAAAACTAAAAATGAAACTCCCATTTGACCCAGTAATCCCACTTCTAGGAATATATCCCAAGAAATTAGAAACACCAATCAGAAAGGATATACGCACCCCTATGTTCATATCAGCACAATTTACAATAGCTAAGATTTGGAAACAGCCTTAGTGCCCATCAGGAGATGAATGGATTAAAAAACAGTGGTACATCTACACAATGGAATACTATGCTGCTGTAAAAAAGAAGGGATTTTAACATTCACAACAGCATGGATGGACATGGAAAGCATTATGCTATGCAAAATAAGCCATTCAGAGAATGGTAAATATCACATGATCTCACTCATTTGTGGAAAATAATGAACAACATAAACTGATGAACAAAAATAGATCCAGAGACACAGAAGAATCAAACAGACTGTCAGTCTTCAGAGGGAAGGTGGAGGAGGGGGCATTGAGGGAGTGGCTAAGAGATCAACCAAAGGACTTGTATGCATGCATATAAGCATAACCAATGGACACCAACAGTAGGGGGTGAGGGCATATGCTAGATTGTGGAGGTGCCTGGGGAGAGGTCAATGGGAGGAAAAGGAGACATATGTAATACTTTAAACAATAAAGAATTTAAGTATATATATATATATATAAAATAGAGGAATATGCAAATTAGCCAGGACACTGTAACTTCATGACCAAACAGCAGGTACCTGAGGCTGCACGGTGCCTGGCCGGAGTGAGGGACCTCAGGCCTTGCCCCCTGTCCCGCGAGGCTTGACAGGGGACCTCAGGCCACGCCCCCCCACTCTGCGGGGCTTGACGAGGGACCTGAGACTGTGACCCCCACCCAGCACCGGTTCAAGGGACCTGAGGCTGTGCCCCCTGCCCAGAGGGGCTTGATGGGGGTGGGGTAACACGGGTCTGGGTCTCACCCAATGGGGGTGGGGCTTACCGGGTCTGGGTCTCTTGCGTTTTTGAAGTGCATGCGGATGTTGGGTGGGGACTTGACTCTAGGTCCCGTGGTGCGCCCCAGACTCTGACAGGAGGGAGATTTCCATATATATTTTACTAATTTTCTTTCATCTCTGACACTTCTATTATAGAGAAAGGCCAAATAGCAATATTAAAATATTTCCTCTAATTAATTCCCTTTTAATGTGCACGAATTTTGTGCACCAGACCACTAGTGTGTTTATGTGTGTGTGTGTGTGTGTGTGTGTGTGTGTGTGTATATATATATATATATATATATATATATATATATATATGAAAAAGAGGAGAGAATAGTGGTTTTGTTATAGGCACCTCTCACTGACACCAGAGAGGTGTTGCCAGACACCTGAGTCAGTGGGAGAGGGTTATTACCTACTTTGATCCTTATCTTCTCATATAAATGAATTTATACACAAGAGACCTTGACTGTGTTGTGAAAAGCCAATTTATTTTTTTTTAATATACATTTTTATTGATTTCAAAAAGAAAGGAAGATGGAGAGATAGAAACATCAATGAGAGAGAATTATGCCCCCTTACTGGGGATCAACCCCACAATCCAGGCATGTGCCCTTGACTGGAATCAAACCTGAGACCCTTCAGTCTGCAGACTAAGGCTCTATCCACTGAGCCAAACCAGCTAGGGCAAAAAGCCAATTTATTAAAACATGCACCTTTGTGGAAAAAGTAAAGCAAGCAAACCTATATATCTGGCTTATGAAACACAGATGGGCTCTCAGCTAATCCAATGAGGAAGTTGAGTCAGGGTCTGAGGCATTATATACCACCCTGACTATAGGTCTCAAAATTCCTATGCTGACTATTTTGGTACAGATTAATTCTCAAGGTCCCTGTTACTTTGTTGTGGCGGTCCCAAAAATCATGAAAAGCACCTGGCAACTTTATCTTGCCAAGCTTTGAGACTGCTGGCTACTCTGCTTAGAAAGTAAACAGGCCCTGTTTTTCCTTTCTTCTTTCCTTCTCCCTTCCTTCTCTCATTAGGGAGATTTTGTTTTGTTTTGTTTTGTTGTTGTTTTTGTTTTGTTTTGTTTTTTAACTATTTTCTCTGTGTCCTAGGCTCGGGAAGATAATGGCTTGTTAGTTCCAAGCTGGCTGGAAATTGGCCACACTGTTTGGCCTTATTTTAACTTTCGTATCTCTGTTTTCCTCTTCCTCCTGCCCTGGAATCTTGTAACAGTTTGGACTTAGAAGGGAAGGTAGACAATTCACAGGAAGATGAGACAGAGCAAACACATGGTAAACAAATCCTTGCTGAGCCTCCCAGAATAATGGGGTACAGAGGGAAGAGGGGAGCCCAAGAAACAGATTTTGCTAGGTTCTTCCCTGTCACACTTCCTATCTAATAAAAGAGTAATATGCAAATTAACCATCACTCTGCTACACCCAAAAGCCACGCCCACCAGCCAATCAGGAGTGAATATGCAAATAACCCCAACCAAGATGGCTACGGCCACAGAGAGCAGGAGGGAGGCTTGGGTTTCCCGGGCAATGGAGGAAGCCAAGCTTTCTGCCTGCCCTTGCCGGCCTAGGCCTCCACTCAAGGCTACAAAGATTCAATGATAGAAGATACATAAACCCAAACAGAAATGGTGGCAGCCATGGAGCTGGAAAGAGCAGGAGGCTAGGGTTTCCCCCGGCGATGGAGGAAGCCAAGCTTTCCGCACACCCTGGCAGGCCCAGGCCTCCGTTTAAGGCTACAAAGTTTCAATTATAGAAGATACATAAATCCCAGTAGAAATGGCTGCCTCCACAGAGCAAGCAAAAGGCTTGGCTCCACTCCAGGCTACAAAGTTTCAATTGTAGAAGATAAATAAACCCCAGATACCAGGGCCTCTGCTTGGGTCACCAGGGGCATGGCCGGCCTGCAAACCACCACAGGCCCCTCACCCAGGCCGACTCACACCCCAAGAGAACCCCCACCCTGATCCGGGACACCCTTCAGGACAAACCAGCTGGCCCCCACCTGTGCACCAGGCCTCTATCCTATCTAATAAAAGAGTAATATGCAGATTGATCATCACTCCAACACACAAGATGGCTTCCCCCATGTGGCCAAAGATCCTGCCCCCATGTGGACACAAAATGGCAGCCACAGGATGGCCAGCAGGGGAGGGCAGTTGGGAGGAACCAGGCCTGCAAGGGAGGGCAGTTGGGGGCGATCAAGCCTTCAGGGGAGGGCAGTTGGGGGGGGACCCAGGCCTGCAGGGGAGGGAAGTTGAGGGGGACCCAGGCCAGCAGGGGAGGGCAGTTAGGGGTGACCAAGCCGGCAGAGGAGGGAAGTTGGGGGCAACCAGGCCTGCAGGGAAAGGCAGTTGGGAGGGACCCAGGCCTGCAGGGGAGGGCAATTGGGGGGGACCCAGGCCAGCAGGGGAGGGCATTTGGGGGGGGGGACCCAGGCCTGCAGGGGAGAGCAGTTGGGGGGGGACCCATGCCTGCAGGGGAGAGCAGTTGGGGGGGGACCAGGCTGGCAGGGGAGGGCAGTTAGGGGTGACCAGGCCTGCAGGGGAGGGCAGTTAGGGGCAAACAGGCAGGCAGGGGAGCAGTTAGGCATCAATCAGGCTGGCAGGGGAGTGGTTAGGGGGTGATCAGGCTGGCAGGAAGAAGTGGTTAGGGGCAATCAGGAAGGCAGGCAGGCGAGCAGTTGGGAGCCAGCAGTCCTGGATTGTGTGAGGGATGTCCGACTGCCCATTTAGGCCCTATCCCGGTGGTTGGATGGGGCCTAAACGGGCAGTTGGACATCCCTCGAGGGGTCCCAGTTGGAGAGGGTGCAGGCTGGGCTGAGGGACACACCCCCCACACCCGTGCACAAATTCTGTGCACCGGGCCTATAGTAGTTTATATTATGCTAAAGTGGTCTTCCTTTCGTTTAAGCAGGTTTATCTATCTGAATTCACTTTAGGCAGATAAGGGGAGAGTAAAAGGCTCTTCTTGAGTCTTTTGTTTCTTGAATATAACCAGCTTAAAATAATCAATATCCAAAAAAGAGGCATATTTTGGGGTGGCAAAACTCTGTTTCCTTTCAATACTAAAACCAGAAAATTCTCTTAAAAAGCAGTAATTAAGTTTTGTGTTTTTTTCCAAAATAGATGTACCTGAATATTTTTATTTCTATACTTGCGCTGAGTCTAGGCGAGAGAAAAAAAGATTTCCAAGCACTAATACACTTCCTTATTAAGTTCAAAATTCTCAAAATGGGTTAAAATTACTCTCTCCTCACTTATTTATCATAGCACTCAAAGGGCTTTGTTCTTTAATAAGCATATTCACTGTTGATATTTTGCATCTTGTTTTCCTCTCATGGTAATGCACATATTTTTACCCCAAAGTGGGTAGCGCCTGTTTTCAGTGAAAGAAAAGAGTTCATGTTTTGTTCCTTTATGTGTGCCTGAGGTATCACAGTTGCATAGAAGACAGCTTACTTCAAAGCATATCATCAGAGCTTTGAAAATTAAGCAGAAAATATTAAATAAATTTAATCTTCCATCTTTTTTGTTGGGTTGCTTCAGATGGTGTATTAGTCAGGGTTCCACAGAGAAACAGAACCAATAGGATCTGTATATGCATAGAATAAATGTCCTATCTAATAAAAGAGTTATATTCAAATTGACTGTCACCCCAACACACAAGAAGGTCGCCCCCATGTGTTCAAAGATGGCTGCCCCCATGTGGAGACAAGATGGCTGCCACAAGATGGCCAGCAGGGGAGGGCAGTTGTGGGCAATCAAGCCAGCAGGGGAGGGCAGTTAGGAGGGACCCAGGCCTGCAGGGGAGGGCAGTTGGGGGGAACAAGGCCTAAAAGGGAGTGCAGTTGGGGGAGACAGGCCTGCAGGGGAGGACAGTTGGGGGTGACCAGGCCAGCAGGGAAGGGCAGTTAGAGGTGACCAGGCTGGCAGGGGAGGGAAGTTGGGGTGACCAGGCCTGCACGGGAGGGCTGTTTGGGGGAGGGGACCAGGCCTGCAGTGGAGGGCAGTTGGGGACGACCAGGCTGGCAGGGGAAGGCAGTTAGGGGTGACCAGGCTGGCAGGGGAGGGCAGTTAGGGGCAATCAGGCCAGCAGGGGAACAATTAGGCATCGATCAGGCTGGCAGGGAATGGTTAGGGGCTGATCAGTCTGGCAGGCAGAAGCTGTTAGAGGCAATCAGGCAGGCAAGCAGGTGAGCAGTTTGGAGCCAGCATTCCTGGATTGTGAGAGGGATGTCCTAGATTGGAGAGTGTACAGGCTTTGCTTAGGGACATCCCTCCCCCCCCCATGCACAAATTTCGTGCACTGGGCCTCTAGTATTATAAGAAAATGGCTCATGTGGATATGAAGATTGGCATGTCCAAATCTGCACTGTGGGATGGCAGGATTGAGACTCAGGAGAGCCAATGGTGCAGATGAAGTCTGAATTCAGTATGCTGGAGAATTCTCTTATCTTCTACTCTTTAGACCTTCAACTGAGTGGATGAAACTCATCACATTTTGGAGGGCAATGTGCTTATACAAAGTTCACCTACCTAAATGTTAATTTCATCTAAAACCACCCTCCAAGTTGACATATAAAATTAGCCATCACAGATAGTATGCAATAGGAAATAAAATTTGCAACATTTATTTTAAAGGAATATGCAACACAGAATTTTGTAATGTATAGATTAACAGTTATTAATTCTTAATTCATAACCTATTGTTGACTTGTTGCATGGTGACAATGAAATCATATGCACATTTGAGGATCTTCAGCTATAGATGGGCTTTTAAAGTTAGATTAAATGAGAAGTAACTAGGAAGTCCATGGTGAAGCCCTAATTACTTCTTCACCATGGACTATGCCTCCTCCTCCCCCCAGACCAAACCAACCCTTCTGTCTCCATTCTTCACAAATGTATCAATTTTTTGTCAAAAAGGTATAAAAGCTTCCTGCTCTGGTCACTTTGGATCTTCACTCTCTCTGGAAGGTTCCTGTGTATATGTAAACATTAAGGAAAAAAATTGTATGCTTTTCAAAAATAAATAAATAAAGTTATATTGAATGAGATTTGCTAGGGATAAGAATAGTTAAAGAAAAGAACAATTGTGATACCTGAGTTGTAAGACTTTTTAACATTTAGAAGTGAAGGAATTCCAAACAAGGTGACAGGAGCAGAACAAATGAAGTAGTAGGATAAAATATGACTGGTCTATGACCTTATTGCCAAATTAAGTTCAAGGAGGTGATCAGTAGTGTCAAGTGCTACAAGAGGAGAGATGGAAACTGAGTAACGATCATTGGATTTGATGATATGGTTATAATCTATAACCTTAAAAATGCAGTTTCTGTGAGTGTTAGAAATAAGAGAATTGTGCAACTAACCAATTCTGGGACTGTTGGCCTCCCTATCCTTATTTGGTGTTCTTGTTTATTTTTTGACCATTTGGCATATAAAAAGCTCCTTAATAAATAGATTTATCAATCAGATATGTTTAGAATCACTAAATACCACATGTCTCCTTAGACAGTTATGAAGCAAACTAGAGGCCAGGTGCAAGAAACCATGCACCAGTGGGGTCCCTTGGCCTGGCCTGCTGGATAGGGCCAAAACTGAGGGGTCCCAGATTGCGAAAGGGACCCCACTGATGCATGAGCAGGGCTGGGGAGGGACACAGGAGGTTGGCCAACCAGGGAGGGATCACGGGAGGGCTCCAGGGTGTGTCCAACCCATCTCAGTCCAGATCAGCCAGACCCCAGCAGCAAGCTAACCTACTAGTCTGAGCGTCTGCCCCTGGTGGTCAGTGCATGTCATAGTGACTGGTCAACTGGTCGACTGTCTGCCCCCTAGTGGTCAGTGCACGTCATAGTGAGTGGTTAAGTGGCCTTAGCATATCATTAGCATATTACGCTTTGATTGGTTGAATGGTCGGCTGGTCGACTGGACACTTAGCATATTAGGCTTTTATTATATAGGATTAGCATATTTCAATGACCTAAAAATTCCAAAAAATAAACCTGTTTACTGCCATTTCACCTAGAAAACTTTTTTTCATAAAGCTTGTGTGTGTGTGTGTGTGTGTGTGTGTGTGCATGGGTGTATGTATGTATTATCACATTCATGATTTCTGACCTATGCATCTGAACTAAAAGTCAAAAAACAGTCATCTTTGGAGTAAAATATCAATAAGTAGAATTTAAATATCATTAAGTAGCATTTAAACATTTTAGCAGATGGTTAGCCCCAAAGGATGTATGAATTTATGACATAAGAAAATAATATGACATGTTTTATAAAATAATTCCAAACACAAATATCTTATATAATTTATATATAAATTTTATTTTTTAAGCAGGTTTAGGTTCACAACAAAATTGAATGAAAAGTCCAGAGAATTTCCAGGGGATGTATTCCCTCCCCATTGCCTACACCAGAGTAGGAATTGATGAACCAACATTGATTCATCATTATCACCCAAAGTCTACATTAATATTCACTTGCAGTATTATAAATTCTGTGGGTTTGGACAAATGTATAATGACATGTATCCACCATTACAGCATCATACAGAATAGTTTCACCACCCTAAAAATACCTTATCCTCCACCAATTTATCCTTCTCTCCCTTCAAGCCCCTGGCAGTCACTGATCTTTTTACCATTTCCATAGTTTTGCCTTTACCAGAATGCTATATAATTGGAATCATACAGTCTGCAGCCTTTTAAAATTGGCTTCTTTTACTTAGTAACATTTATTTAAGGTTCCTACATGTATTTTCATGGCTTAATAGCTTATTTATTTATAACAATGAAAAATATTCTATTATCTTTATGTACCACAGTTAACCATTTATGTACTGGCATTTTTGCTTCCAAGTTTTGGCAATTATAAGTAAAGTTGTGATAAACATTTATGCACAGATTTTTGTGTTGACATGTGGTTTTAAATCATTTGGGTTAATACCAAGGAGTGTGACTGCTGGATCCTATGGTAAAAGTATGTTTAGATTTGTAAGAGACTGTCAATCTGCCTTCCAAATTGGCTGTACCAATTTGTATTCCAACCAGCAGTGAATAAGAATTCCTGTTGCTTTACATCCTTGCCAACATTTGGTATTGTCAGTGTTTTGGATTTTAGCCATTCTAATAGGTGTGTAGTAGTATCACATTGTTTTAATTTGCAATTCCCTAATGAAGTACAATTTTGAGCATCTTTTCATATGTTTATATTCTATTTGTGTATCTTTTTTGGTAAGATGCTATTTTCTGTATAAAAATGAAAACTGAAAGTAATTAAAGTAACAAAAATACTAAAAAATAAAATTTTGAAGGTGAAGGTGCTTCCTCATAAAACAAAAACTTAAAATCAATAAACAATTTAAACAATTACCATATGCCTATTTCTTACCATGCTATATTTAATGTTATGGGAGATAGCAAAATAAATCAATAAAATAGCTGTGAGGCTTCCTTGGAGACTATAGCTAATGGAATACTCATTACTTTATAGTAAATTAACCAAAGTAGAGATCTCAAAGTCCCAGGTAAGAAAAGACCCCGCTCTAAGAAAAGCAGTGCTAATCAATTTATGTAAACCATCTCTCTTGGGCTATTGACTTCATTCAAATCAATCAGTCAGAAATAAAACAGCCCATCTGGTGTGGCTCAGTATTGAATGTCGACCCATACATCAAGAGGTCACCAATTAAAATCACGGTCAGGGCACATACCCGGGTTTTTGGCTCGATCCCCAGCAGGAGGCATGCAGGATGCAGCAGAGAGATGCTGATGTTTCTCTCCCATGGATGTTTCTATCTCATCACTCCCTCTCCCTTCCTCTCTGTAAAATCAATAAAAATATATTAAAAAATAAAAACAAAAAATCCTTGCACTTTTATAAACTGTCTCTCTAGTTACTATAAGAAATTTTCCACTCAAATGTAATGAACTGTCTCCAAATTACAAGGAGATTCAACAAATGCATTCAGAATTTCTTCACTAACCAAGACCTAACAGAAGGAAATTCCACAGGAATTTGTGGTAGCTTTGGAAATAGCAGTTCAAATAACTTATTCTCACTGAGCTGACATGTGGCCCCTGGGAATGATAGAGAGACTCAGGATGGGACTTCAAAGGGAGAAATGAGAGTCCCTAATTTAAAAATGAAATACATATACATGCATGAAATGAAATATGATAAAATTAAATTAATTGGGGGCCCTCAGCGTATAATAAACACAAGCCAGAGAGGGTGTATTCCTCAGGCATTAAAACATGGGGTGACAGAAAGGCATCCCTACATCTTCTCCTCATTCTCATTATATTTGCTATTGTGGTCACACAGCTTTCAGATACTTTTCACACTTAATCATTCTGCTTGGTCTGGTGAATCCTCATGGGCACAGTTTGTAACTAGTTTGTTGAAAGTTCAATGAGTTGTTATTAATTCAGGGAAACTGCAGAAGTCTCAGGGTGTCAGGCAGAAGGAAGAAGGCAGGGTTTAAGTGGTTCCAGTTCTGGTAAAGCCCACATGTTAATGAACCTCCATGTGACATCAGTGTGCTGGCTTTGAAGAAATAATCTGACATTGATACTTTCTTCAAAGGAAGAATGCATAGAAATACCATACTAAAAACTGAAAAAAAAAAAGCCACACATTTTGAGAAATGTTGTCACCAACAATATGCCATAAACTATAATGACCCATTTTAATGCTATGAATTCAATTGTATCTGCAGGTGGGTATTGACTGATGAGAGAAAGCCTCTGAAAGGACATGGGTGTGGCCCCTTTGCCACTGTTTTGTATTGTTCGCTCCTATCTCTCAGGATGCAGCACATTTTATTTTAATCCTCCGTTGAAGATGTGACCATTGCATGAAAACAATCTATTGAACTGTCTGAATCATATCCTGCCTTTCCTGGAGAATATCAAGAAATGAATATATCTAAGAATCAATGTGTAAGACATACTCATTATATAAGTTAAGTTTGATAAGTAATGAGCAGCTGAGGGAAAGAATCACACATCTGCCAGCCTTCCTGATTCACTGGAATGGCAATGGCACCCAGAATGGGATGCTGAACTGGAAGATGAAGGGAGTTGGTGGAGGACGAAAGATGTGGCTCCTCCCCCTGAAACTCTCATCCTATCTAATAAAAGAGTAATATGCAAATTGACCATACCTCAGCTACACCCACAAGCCATGCCCACCAGCCAATCAGGAGCAAGTATGCAAATTAACCCAACCAAGATGGCTGTGGCCACGGAGTGAGCAGGAGGCTTGGGTTTCCCTGGCAATGGAGGAAGCCAAGCTTCTTGCACACCCTGGCCTCCACTCAGGGCCACAAAGTTTCAATTATAGAAGATAAATAAATCCCAACAAAAATGGCTGCAGCCAAGGAGCGAGCAGGAGGCTTGGCTCCGTTCAAGGCTACAAAATTTCAATTATAGAAGATAAATAAATTCTAGATACCAGGGCCTCTGCTTGGGTCACCCGGGGGCGTGGCCAGCCTGCAAACCACCACAGGCCCCTTGCCCAGGCCACCCCATGCCCCAAGGGAACCCCCACCCTGATCTGGGACACCTTTCAGGTGGGTATTGTAATTTAATTAAATTTTAATTTAATTTTTATAAACCAGCTGGCCCCCACCCATGCACCAGGCCTCTATCCTATCTAATAAAAGAGTAATATGCAGATTGACCATCACTCCAACACACAAGATGGCTACCCCATGTGGTCAAAGATCCTGCCCCCATGTGGACACAAGATGGCCACCACAAGATGGCCAGCAGGGGAGGGCAGTTGGGAGGGACCAGGCCTGCAAGGGAGGGCAGTTGTGGGTGATCAGGCCTGCAAGGGAGGGCAGTTGGGGGGGACCCAGGCCTGCAGGGGAGGGCAGTTAGGGGTGACCAGGCCTGCAGGGGAGGGAGTTAGGGGAAAATAGGCTGGCAGGGGAGTGGTTAGGGGGTGAATAGGCTGGCAGGCAGAAGCGTTTAGGGGCAATCAGGATGGCAAGAAGGTGAGCAGTTGAGAGCCAGCAGTTTTGGATTGTGAGAGGGATGTCCGGGGAGAAATATTTGATATAATATCAGAGTGAAAAATAAACTGGCAGTCGTACATTCCTCGAGGGGTCCCAGATTGGAGAGGGTGCAGGCTGGGCTAAGGGACACACACCCACATGCACGAATTTCGTGCACCGGGCCTCTCATGACAGATAAGAGGCCTTTGGCTTGACAAGACATCCCCCATTGATTCTAAACATTATTCCAAGAGACCACCTTAAAGACTGTATTTTCTTGGGTTACATGAGAAATCCTCTATCATTCACTTTTGGGTTTCTTGGGAGTCAAGGAATTTTAAAGAGATGATAGATCAAAACCTGCCAAACAATGATTGACAGCTTGTTTCCCCATCTAGTTTCTGGGGAGTTGGGTGGTGCTGTGGGAAGAGCATGGTCCTTGGAAGAAGGGGTGTGCTGGGAGAACTTGGCTCACTATGCAATAGAGCCCCATCAACCTGGACACTCAACTTTCTGGTCTATAAAGTGAGAGTATTTCCCATACCTGTCCCACAGAATCAATGTAAGAAACACATGAGCTAATGTGAAAGAAAGCCATTTGTACAAATAAATCACCACACAAATAGTCATTAGAAAGTATTTTAAAATGTGTGGTAAAGCAGGACAAAGATTTGACTAAGATACAGACTTAAGACTCCCAGAAAAAAATAAATTTAAACAGTTGTTTTGTATTTTTGTATTATCTCCTCCCTTCAAGGACTTTCTTTGAATACTATACTCATTCCCTTTGCTAATCTTTAATTCACATTCTCCCAAGGATCCTAACCTCTGTAACTCATTGTCTAGACATCTGAATGACTTTCTTTCATCCTTTGTTTTCTAATACTATCAGTAAAATATAATTGATATGCAGGATCTCAAGAAACAGGCTACTAATCACTCCCATTGTATAAGGGCAAGGTGATGCTTTGCCAAAATGCCTTGAAAGGGAAGAAGGTGCAAGGTTAGAAGGTACTTCAAGGATTTTCTCTACTGTTATTTTGGCCTTCAGTCAAGAAAATATTTAAATCAGTCTCAAACACAAATTGTAATTTAATTTTTATAAATCTGTTAAATAACAGAAATTCAACTGAATAAATTTTAAAGATTTAATTTGTTTTATTGAATGATTCATGAATTGGGCACTATCTCATCTAGCAAGTAAGAAGGAGCTCCAAAGGTCTATAGAAAGTGATAAGATTTTAAAGGCAAAACAGGAGTGGAACAAGGAAGTCATGAACAACAGCAACAAAATAATTATTTCAGGCAAGGTCACTTTCCTTTGGGGAACAATATGGTTTATTTGGAGGATTACCTCATTGGTGCTGACCAGGAAATTCCAGCCTGACAGGTTAAGATTACATTCCTGGGGAAAGTTGAAACCACAAATAGGTTAGGTATTAATCTTTGGTTTGTTCATATGAGGCTTAGCACAAGTGACACAATTTGTGGCCTGTTATTTAAAAGACCCATGGGAAAATAGATCACACACACACACACACACACACACACACAGACACACACATACACACACACACACACACACACTTTTTCTAATTAACAATTCTAAAGACAAAAATTATAATATTCGTGTCTAAATGATAAGAAAATTATAAGGTGATGCATATCACTATACCTAATAAATTCTGCTAATTTTATTATACTTTATTTCTAGAGAAATTTTAGGTTTGTAGCAAAATTAAGTGGAAGGTATAGAGATTTTCCATATAACCCCTGCCTGCACACGTGCATAGCCTCCCCCTATTATTAACATCTACATGACTTTTTATGAACATATTGAAAGCAAATAGATAGAAATAATGGTTTTAAGAAGGGGAGATAGATCACAGAAATACAATTTGGGGGAGGAAATGGGGGAGAAATATTTGATATAATATCAGAGTGAAAAATGAGCAAGGACATAGATAGGCAGGACTTTCTGCTTTTCCTCCTTTTACATGTGTCTTGTGCCTTAATGGTTCTTATCTGAGGATTCACATCCTCTCTGAGAATGTGAGAGACGCAAGATTCTAAATATACTAACCAGAGTTTATTTTGTCCAGGCCCAATTCACCAGTACTGGCAATATTGCTTCTACCTGCATCATAGAACTTAGCTGTATTTGTTGTAGATTTACATGGTCCTATTTATGCATCCTTCTGGAGGCTCTACAATGTAACTAATTATTTTCATTTTGCCAGTTATACTAATTCAGCCTTCTAAATAAAGAATGCACCCCCACCCCTGACAACTACCAATCTGTTCTCTGTATTTCCTCTTTTTTTTCCTACACTAAATCATACATCCTCATGACTTCTATACTACCATACTAATTTCATAAACTCTTTGAAACTCATTTTCCTCTCCCATAAAAGGGGGAAAATAATGTCCTCCATAAAAGTTTTCTTGTGAGAATTAAATGAGACCATAAAATATTTGGCATGCCTAGAATAATTAATGCCTAACACCTGGTTGTCAATTATTATTTGGAACTTTTATTATTGTTAAGCACTAGTTATGTATTGCTGGAAAAAAGGAAACAAACAACAAAGAATGCACCCAGAAATTTCCTAGAGAAATAGCCTTCAGACTAGATAGAACTGTACGTTGTAGAAGCTTGGAGGTCATCTCAGCAGGAATGAAAGAGCCCAGAGTTCAGAGGGAAGGCTGCAGAGAGCCATCAGGATGTCAGAGGGGATGCTGGCCCTTTTTAGTGCATCTTATCATGAAGAGGTGCAAGAAGACAGTATGTCTCATTACTGGCAATACTAACCTTGATTTGATAGTTAAGGTGGTGTCTGTCAGGTTCCTTTACTGTGAAGTTATTATTTTCCACTTTTTATTAAGATGTGTCTTATGTGGAGATACTTTGAGACTGGGCAAATATCCTGTTTCTTGTCATATCTTCTCCTGTTAATTTTAACATCCAATAATAATTTCTGGGATTTACCTAATGGATATGTTCTACTTCCATCATTCCTTAGCCAATTGTTAATTAGAATTCTATGTTAGAAAGGGTTGTTTCTTCTTCACACTTTATTTTATGGTTTGGTTTCAAAGAAGGTGAAACATTAGAATTCATTAAACATATTAGAAAGATCAATTTATAGAAATACTATGCCAAATGTTTTCTATTAACTGATTCTCTCTGATTTTCACATATGTGTTTGTATGTGTGGAGGGAGGTATAAGATGCACATGCATATATGTCCAACGCATACATGATCATTTGCTCTTGAAGTCATGACTGAAAAAAAAAAGAAACAAATGCCACAGGTTTAACATATCCAAGGGGAAGAATAACCCAGCAATGCAGACTTTCTATTGTGTGACATCATATAACATGATAAGAGAGACAAGTCCAGCCTAATGTATCCCAATAGAGTCAGAAGGAAAATTGAAAGACAAAAAAGGGAAAATTTCTTTTGGGGAAAAGTGAAATAAAATAAACTGTAGAACCTCAGAAAACAATTTTAATTCATTATTTGTATTACATATATAAAGTAATGAACAAAATTTAATCTGGGCCTTTCTTCCAAAAGTACCCATATTCTGAAAGTGTGAATTAATGTTACAAAATCTTACTCTAAAACAGAAAGTCTTAAGTGCCCTCCAAATTTCAAATGAACTGTCTTTGCTTTATTGAAATGACAATGCGGTACCATTTCACACCTGTCAGAATGGCAATCATCAACAAATCAACAAAGGACAAGTGCTGGCCAGGATGCAGAGAAAAAGGAACCCTCATGCACTGCTGGTGGGAATGCAGACTGGTGCAGCCACTGTGGAGAACAGTATGGAGTTTCCTCAAAAAACTAAAAATGGAACTCCCATTTGACCCAGTGATCACACTTCTAGGAATATATCCCAAGAAACCAGAAACACCAATCAGAAAGGATATATGCACCCCTAGGTTCATAGCAGCACAATTTACAATAGCTAAGATTTGGAAACAGTCTAGGTGCCCTTCAGCAGATGACTGGATCAGAAAACTATGGTACATCTACACAATGGAATACTATGCTGCTATAAAAAAGAAGGAATTCTTACCATTTGCAGCAGCATGGATGGAACTGAAGAGCATTATGCTAAGTGAAATAAGCCAGTCAATGAAAGAAAAATACCACATGATCTCACTCATTTATGGATAATAAAGAGCATTATAACCTGATGAACAAAAAGGTAGATACAGAGGCAGTAAAGCATCAAACAGACTGTCAAATTACAGCGGGAAGGTTGGGGAGTGGGGGAGATAAGAGATCAACCGAAGGACTTGTATGCATGCATATAAGCATAACCAATGGACGCAAGACACTGGGGGGTGAAGGCATGTATGGGAGTGGGGTGGGGGGGGGGCAATGGGAAGATATGTACACATGTAACACTTTAATCAATAAAAATAATAAAATAAAATAATGAAGTCTTCCTATTGAAAAAGTAAAAAAGAGTGACATTATGGAACTTGGTCTGCACCCTACATTAGTTAAAAAAAAATACACAATTTCTTAAGGTACAAATTGCCATAGTATAAAGTCTGATAGAAATTGGGCATTGAGCCAGAAAATGTGCTCACATTTCTACCTCACAAGGGAAGCAAAATACTGTAAGTATATTTTCCTGGCCAAGATCACACATCACATTCTAAAGATTATGTTGTATAATTTTCCCAAAGGTCCTTCTGAAGCTTCAGGTGCCAAAAGAACTAATTTATTTGTTTTTTACAGCCAAACCTACTATTGACTGAAAAAAAAAAGTTTGGTTCATTGCTCCAATTTATTCAGAGTGCTTTGAACTTGCAGTCTAACAGGTAAATACACAGCTGCAGTTATTGTGGATTGACTACTCAAAAGCTATTTACAACCCCTTCTCCCTTGCCTTTCTCTATTATAGAGAATGGAAAGCTAAATTAGTCACTGGTCCTGCCTCTGAAGTCTACACATACAACTTATACAATGCAGCTATTATCATCTTGGGAATTTATCCCAGATAAATTAAAGCACATCTACAAAACAAAAAAAACAAAAACAAAAACAAAAAAAAAAACCACAACACCCTGAATATATTTTTTATAGCAGATTTGTTTGCAATAATTGTAAACTCAAAACAGCTATAATATCCTTCAATAGGTGAATAGTTAAGCAAACTGGTATATCCACACTGTGAAATACTACTCAACAATGAGAAGAAGGGGACTTTTGATACAACATTTTGGATGGATCTCAAGGGTATTATTTTGAATGAAAAAAGCTAGTCTCAAAAGGTCTCATACAGTACGATTCCATTTACTGTAACATTCTCAAAATGGCAAAATTATAGAGATGGAGAACAGGTCACTAGTAGTTAGGGATTTTGTTGTGGTAAGTGGATTTATAAAGGGGTAACATCAGGAAGATCTTTGCCATGATTAAATACTTCTATATCTCGATTGTGGTGGTGGTTACACAGTTCTACACATGTCATAAATTGAAAGAATTATACACAAATATTTTATCAATACCAATTTCGTGTTTTTGATATTTTATTCTAATTTTGCAATATTTGACAATTTGCAAAAACTGGATGAAGTGTACATAGTTACTTTTTAAATGTTAAAAAGTGGGAACTATAAATGGTGTAAGTTCTTAAACTAAAAAATGAAAATTATTAATTTGGATATAAAAGTAAGATGTAGGTCCATGCTGCCTACTGGAAATATACTTTGACTCTATAGATATAAATCAATTAAAGCAAAAGATGAAGAATATTATATGATGGCAACATAAGTTAAAAGGAAATTTGAGCAATGATATCAATAGTAGACAGAATTTCAGAGCAAAGAATATTCAGGGATAAAGAAGGTAGTTTCACAATAACAAAGGAGTTAATTTATCAAGACTATGCAACAATCTTATATGTTCATGCATCTAATAACAGAGCTTCAAAATACATCGTGCCAAAACTGATAGAGCTACAAGGAGAATTACATGATCCAAAATGATAGTCAGAGGTTTTCAAAGCCTCTCTTTCAATAATTGATACAGCAAGTTTGACAAAATCAGTAGAGATATAGAAAAAACAACATTATCAACAAATTTGACTTCATTGATATGTACAGAACACTCTACTCAATAACAGCAGAATACACATTATTTTCAAGTACATAGTGAGCATTTACCCAGAAAGATGATATTCTGGGCCATAAAACAAATCTTGATATATTTGAAAGTATTCAAATAATAAAAAGTATGTTTTTTACTACAGTACCTGAATTCAAGACTTACATATAGCTACAGCAATAAGCATAACAATGGACTTGGCATAAAGGTTGACAAATAAATCAATGAAAGTGAATGGATATTCCAGAATTATACTCACACAAATTTCAAAAAATGACTTATGATAAAAGAACAAAGGCAATGTTGTAAAGAAAAACATCTATTCAATACATGCTGTTGGCATATATCCATATGTAAAAAATGGAATTTGATCCATACTTTGTGCTATTCACACCCACAAAAAAAAATAATTCAAAATGCCTCATAGACCTAAATGTAAAACCTAAAGCTACAAAACTTCTACATATATAATTCATGTAGAATTATACCTCAATAAAGCTAATTTTAAAAATAGTAGAAGAGACAAAGTATAAGATATATGGGAACTATCCTTGCAATTTTTTAAAGTAAACCTAAAACTACTTCAAAAAGCATTCATTTTATTGTTGAATAGTATTCCATTGTATATACATGTGACAATTTGTTTATTTATTTCTTCACCTATTCACCTGCAAATGTTTCAATTTGAGAGCTATTATAAATAAAACTGCTATACATGTTCATATATCAGTATTTATACGTATTTGTAATTATTCCTTTTGGGTAAATATCTAGGAGTGGAACAGATATGATAGTTATCTGTTTAATTTTTAACTGCTAAACTATTTTCCAAAAGTGTTTGTTTTTATTATATACCTCTGCTAGTAGTACATTAGAGTTACAGTTCTTGCATATACTCACATTTGGTATTATCATGTTTAAATACATATTTTAGCTATTCTGAAAGTTATGTGATATTATACTGTTGTGACTTTTTCTTGCACTTCTGGAATGACTACTGCAGATTTACATATATTCCTTTGTATATTTTTAAAATTAGCTTTATTGAGGTATAAATCTACATGAAAACCATTGTGATTTGGGTTAGGCAAAGATTTCTTAGATATTACAACAAAGGCATGATCCTCAATACAACAAATTGACAAATTGGATTTCATCAAAATAAAAAATTTGTGCTCTGTGAAATGTTCCATAAAGAGAGAAAAAGTCAAGCTACAGACTGGGATAAATTATCTGTAAGTCAGACAGACAATAAAGAGCTTGTGTCTACAATATGTAAGTAACTCTTAATAGTCACTGATAGTAAATTTGAAAAATCAATTAAAACTGGACAAAGATCTGTATAGACACCTGACTCAAAAAGGCATACAGAGGTTAAACAAGCAAAGGGATATATGTACATCTGCAATAGTCATTCCAGAAGTGCAAGACAAAGTCACAACAGTATAATATCACATAACTTTCAGAATAGCTAAAATATGTATTTAAACATGATAATACCAAATGTGAGTATATGCAAGAACTGTAACTCTAATGTACTACTGGCAGAGGTATATAATAAAAACAAACACTTTTGGAAAATAGTTTAGCAGTTAAAAATTAAACAGATAACTATCATATCTGTTCCACTCCTAGATATTTACCCAAAAGGAATAAAATTATAGATACGTATAAATACTGATATATTGCCAAAAACGGTTTGGCTCAGTGGATAGAGCGTCGGCCTGCGGACTGAAGGGTCCCAGGTTCGATTCCGGTCAAGGGCATGTACGTTGGTTGCAGGCACATCCCCAGTAGGGGGTGTGCAGGAGGCAGCTGATCGATGTTTTTCTCTCATCGATGTTTCTGACTCTCTGTCCCTCTCCCTTCCTCTCTGTAAAAAATCAATAAAAATATATTTTAAAATATTAAATACTGATATATGAACATGCACAGCAGTTTTATTTATAATAGCTCTCAAATTGAAACATTTGCAGGTGAATAGGTGAAGAAATAAATAAACAAATTGTCACATGTATATACAATGGAATACTATTCAACAATTAAATGAATGTTTTTTGAAGTAGTTTTAGGTTTACTTTAAAAAATTGCAAGGATAGTTCCCATATATATTATACCTTGTCTCTTCTACTGTTTTTAAAATTAGCTTTATTGAGGTATAATTCACATTTTATTATTTATTTATTATTGAATGTACTGGGGAGACATTGGTGAGTTTGGCAATATTCATACACCTGTGGAACTGTCATCTCAATCAAGATAAAGAACATACCCATCACCTCCATGAATAGGTGAAGGAATAAATAAATTGTCATATATCTATTCAATGGAATACTACTGAACAATAAAATGAATGGATTATTGATACATGCCACAACATGGGTGAATCTCAAAGTAATAATGATGA
Source organism: Plecotus auritus (assembly GCF_963455305.1). Classification (NCBI taxonomy): domain Eukaryota; kingdom Metazoa; phylum Chordata; class Mammalia; order Chiroptera; family Vespertilionidae; genus Plecotus; species Plecotus auritus. Next base: position 28,284,036 of record NC_137784.1, read on the forward strand.
GTGAAGAAAGCCAGACAAAAGACTTCATACTGTATGATTCCATTTCTATAATCTGGTAGAAATTACAAACTACTAAACAGTGAAAGAAAGGTCAGTGGTTGCCTGGCTAGAGGAGTGGGTTGGGACATTACAAAAGGGAACAGGAATGAGGGAGGGATTTTAAAATATGAGAAAACTTTTGGGGTTGATGGATCCATTCTTTATCTTGACCATGGTAATGTCTTTGCAGTTATATGTCAAAACTTATAAAATAAAATTGTACAGTTTAAATATATCAAGCCTATGGTATGTCAATTATACTTTAACTAGAGGCCCCATGCACTAAATTCGTGCACAGAGGGGCGTGTCCCTCAGCCTGGCATGCACCCTCTCCAATCTGGGACCCCTCAGGAGATGTCCAACATACCTCTCAGAATCCAGGAAAACAGGCATCCTGAGACCCATCAGCCCAACAGACAGTTCCTGGGTACCACTGTGAGTCCCTGCTAGACATGCACAACTTCAATCAAGGGTGCAAGACAGCAAAAATTGGGACACCCCCCTCCATGGATGCTGACTTCTAGACACGGCAGTTGTACCTTTCCAGCTCACAGATCTACATCAAGAGAACCCAAATATCTCAAATAGAGAGCTACACTAGATTACCAAGCCCAGGAGACATGAGAGATCACACCAGTAGCACCATCCCCAAAAGAATCTGAATATCAACACAATTGGACCTACAATTAAAATGTTACAGCAAAACATGGGAAGACAAAAAAGCAATCCCCAAAGGAAAGAAAAAGAGGAATCACCAGAAAGGGAGTTAAATGAAATTGAGGCTAACAGCATATCAGAGAAAGAATTCAGAGTAATGGTTATAAGGATGTTTAAATGGCTGGATGACAAATACACACAACTTCATGACAAATACACAAAATTCAATGAGAACTATAAGGAGCTGAATGAGAATGTCACCAACAAGAAAAGGAACCAAGAGGAGATGAAGAACGACATAGCTGCAATAAAGAACACAATGGAAGGCTTAAACAATAGACTAAAAGAGGCTGAGGACCTCATCAACGAATTAGAAGCCAAGGTAGGAAAAAACAAAAAAACAGCAGCAATAGGAAAGAAGACTTAAAAAGCAAGAGGAGAGCCTAAGGGAGCTTTGGGACAACACAAAACGAAACAACATTCATATAATAGGGGTACCAGAAGGAGATGAAGAGAAGCAAGGAATAGGAAACCTGTTTGAAGAAATAATGACAGAAAACTTCCCTGATATTGGCAAGAAAAAAACTATGCGAGTCCAAGAAATACAGAGATTCCCAAACAAGATGAACCCCAAAAGACTGACACCAAGACACATCATAATTAAATTGCCAAACACCAATGACAAAGTAAGAATCTTAAAGGCTGCCAGAGAGAGACAGAAAGTTACCTACAAGGGATCTCCTATTAGAATATCAACTGATTTCTCAACAGAAACACACCAGGCCAGAAGAGAATGGAATGAAATATACAAAGTGATGCAAAGCAAGGGACTGAATCCAAGAATACTATACCCAGCAAGGCTATCATTCAAAATTGAAGGTGGAATCAGCAGCTTCACAGACAAAAAAGGACTAAGGGAGTTTATTACCACCAAACCAGCAATGCAAGAAATGCTAAAAGGTCTGCTGTAAAAAAAGCAATAGGAAGCGAAGAAGGAACACAGGGGTAAAAGAATAAAAGTGGCAACAAACAAGTACCTATGAATAATAACTTTAAATGTAAATGGATTAAATGCCCCAATCAAAAGACAGAGAGTAATAGATTGGATAAGAAAACATGACCCATATATCTGCTGTCTACAAGAAACCCACCTCAGAAAAAAAGATACGCACAGACTGAGGGAGAAGGGATGGAAAAAGGTTTTTCAGGTGAATTGAAATGGAAAAAAAAAAAAGCTGGGTAGCAATACTTATATCTGACAAATTAGATCTCAAAGTGAAAGACATAAAAAGAGATAAGGAAGGCCACTTCATAATACTAAAGGGAGCAATCCAACAAGAAGAAATAACTCTGGTAAACATATATAAACCTGATACAAGAGCACCCAAATACATAAAAAAATTCCTGGAGGATATCAAGGGAGAGATTGACAGCAATACAATCATAGTAGGAGACTTTAATACCCCACTATCACCATTGGACAAATCCTCTAAACAAAAAATCAGCAAAGAAACATCAATCCTAAATGACTCACTAGACCAGATGGAATTAATTGACATCTTCAGAACATTTCACCCCAAAGCCACAGAATATACATTTTCTCAAGTGCACATAGGTCATTTTCAAAGATAGACCATATATTGGGTCACAGGCAAAGTGTCTCTTCACATTCAAGAAGATAGAAATCACATCAAGCATCTTCTCAGATCACAATGGCATAAAACTGGAAATCAATTACAATAAAAACAATCCAAAAAAATCAAACACATGGAGACTAAATAGCATGCTATTAAACAATGACTGGGTTACCAGAGAGATCAAAGAAGAAATAAAAACATCATGGCAACAAACGACAATGAAAACACAACAATCCAAAATCTATGGGACACAGAAAAAGCAGTCTTGAGAGGGAAGTTCATAGCTCTACAAGCCTACTGCAAAAAACAAGAAACAATGTAATAAATTACCTAACCCTACAACTCAAAGAATTAGAAAGAGAGCAACAAGAGAAGCCCAGTGTAAGCAAACGGAAGGAAATAATAAAGATCAGAGTGGAGATAAACAACATTGAGACCAAAAAAACAATACCAAAAATCAACAAAACCAAGAGCTGGTTCTTTGAAAGGATAAACAAGATTGATGAACCTCTAGGCAGGCTCAGCAAGAAGCAAAGAGGGAGAACCCAAATAAACAAAATCAGAAATGAAAGAGGTGAAATAACACCAGATCCCACCAAAATACAAAGGATTGGTAAAAAATACTATGAACAACTCTATTCAAACAAACTGGACAACCTGGAGGAAATGGACATATTCCTAGAAAAATACAACCTTCCAAAACTCAATCAGGAAGTATCTAAACATCTCAATAGGCCAATAACTATGGATGAAATTGAAGCAGTCATCAAAAGGTTTTCAGCAAGGGAGTTTTACCAAACATTCAAGGCAGAATTAAACATATCCTCCTCAGACTATTCCAAAAAATTCAAGAGGAAGGAACACTTCCAAGCTCATTCTATGAAGCCAGCATTACCCTAATACCAAAACCAGATAAAGACAACACAATGAAAGAGAATTACAGGCCAATATCCCTCATGTACATAGATGCCAAAATTCTCAACAAAATTCTAGGAAATCAGATTTAGCACTACATCAGAAAGATCATACACCATGACCAAGTAGGATTTATCCCAGGGATGTAAGGATGGTACAATATCCGTAAGTCAATAAAGGTGATACATCACATAAACAAATTGAGAGATAAAAACCACATAATCATATCAATTGATGCAGAAAAAGCATTCAACAAAATCCAACACCCATTTTTGATAAAAACTATCAACAAGGTGGGAATAGAAGGATCATACCTCAACAAAATAAAAGCCATATATGGCAAACCCACAGCCAACATCATACTCAATGAGCAAAAACTAAAACCATTTCCCCTAAGAACAGGAACAAGACAGGGATGTCCACTCTCACCACTCCTGTTTGACATAGTACTGAAAGTATTAGCCATTGTAGTTAGACAAGAAGAAGAAATAAAAGGCATCCAAATTGGAAAAGAAGTAAAGCTGTCCTTATTTGCAGATGACATGATATTGTACATAAAAAAAAACCGAAAGACTCCATCAAAAAACTATTAGGCTTAATAAATGAATTAGGCAATATAGCAGGATACAAAATTAACGCCAAGAAATCTATGGCATTTCTATACACCAATAGTGAACTTACAGAAAGAGAGACTAAAAGAGCAATCGCATTTACCATAGCACCAAAAAAAATAAGATACCTAGGAATAAACTTAACTAAGGAGGTAAAAGACCTATACGCGGAAAACTACAGGACACTGAAAAAAGAGATAGAGGAAGACATAAACATACTATTTTCATGGATTGGTAGAATCAACTTCATTAAAATGTCCATACTACACAAAGCAATCTATAGATTCAACGCAATCCCCATTAAAATACCAACGGCATATTTCACAGACCTAGAAAGAACTCTCCAAAAATTCATCTGGAATAAAAAAGAACCCGAATAGCCACAGCAATCCTGAGAAAGAAGAACAAAGTAGGAGGGATCTCCATACCAGATTTCAAGCTGTATTACAAAGCCACTGCTCTCAAAACTGCCTGGTACTGGCACAAGAACAGACATATAGATCAATGGAATAGAATAGAGAACCCAGATATTGACCCAAACCACTATGCTCAATTAATATTTGACAAAGGAGGCATGAACATACAATGGAGCCAAGACAGTCTCTTCAATAAATGGTGTTGGGAAAATTGGACAGATACATGCAAAAAAATGAAACTAGACCACCAACTTACACCATACACAAAAATAAACTCAAAATGGATAAAGAACTTAAACATAAGATGGGAAACCATAAAAATACTAGAGGATTCCACAGGCAGAGAAATCTCAGACATATGTCGAAGCAATTTCTTCACCGATACTGCTCCTAGGGCAATGAAAACTAAAGAGAAAATAAACAAATGGGACTACATCAAAATAAAAAGCTTTTGCACAGCAAAAGAAACCATCAACAAAACAATAAGAAATCCCACTGCATGGGAGAACATATTTGCCAATGATATCAATGATAAAGGTTTAATCTCCAACATTTACATGGAACTCATACTACTTAATAAAAGAAAGATAAATGATCCAATAAAAAAATGGGCAACGGACCTAAATAGAAACTTTTCGAAAGAAGACAGACAGAAAGCCAAGAGACATATGAAAACATGCTCAAAGTCACTAATTATCCGAGAGATGCAAATCAAAATGACAATGCAGTACCATCTCACACCTGTCAGGATGGCTATCATCAACAAATCAACAAAGGACAAGTGCTGGTGAGGAAGCGGAGAAAAAGGAACCCTCGTGCACTGCTGGTGGGAATGCAGACTGGTGCAGCCACTGTGGAGAAGAGTATGGAGTTTCCTCAAAAAACTAAAAATGGAACTCCCATTTGACCCAGTGATCACACTTCTAGGAATATATCCCAAGAAACTAGAAACACCAATCAGAAAGAATATATGCACCCCTATGTTCATAGCAGCACAATTCACCATAGCTAAGATTTGGAAACAGCCTAAATGCCCATCAGCAGATGAGTGGATTAGAAAACTATGGTACATCTACACAATGGAATACTATGCTGCTATAAAAAAGAAGGAATTCCTACCATTTGCAGCAGCATGGATGGAACTGTAGAGCATTATGATAAGTGAAATAAGCCAATCAATGAAAAAAAATACCACATGATCTCACTCATTTATGGATAATAAAGAACATTATAACCTGATGAACAAAAAGATAGATATAGTGGCAGTAAAGCATCAAACAGACTGTCAAATTACAGCGGGAAGGCTGGGGAGTGTTGGGGAGAGGGAGGAAAGAGATTAACCAAAGGACTTGTATGTATGCATATCAGCACAACCAATGGACACAAGACACTGGGGTTTTGGGATGAAGGCATGTGACAGCGGGTAGGGGAGGCTGGGGGAAGGTCAATGGGGAAAAAAAAGGAGATATATGTAATACTTTAAACAATAAAATAAAATTTAAAAAAAAAACATTAAACCAATACCACAATTTGGAGAAGCTTGGTCAGGAAAGGTGGCAATGCTGAGACTTCTGAAAATGCAAGTGACTCAACAAAAACTGAATTTAAACACTGACTCTAATTTTGTGTGCCCAAGAAATAAAAATGTTAATTAGCCCAATTACCCTTATTGGGTAATTAGACATATGAGCCCCTCATTGCCAATTAAGCTCATATGAAAAGTGAACTACAGACCCTCTTTTGATTTAAAACTTGCAGCATATAAAATATTCATTTACTGAAAACATAGATTTTAGCAGATACAAGAAGTAATACTTATATTTGGAATAATGATGGAATCTAATAAGTGAGACTGTATCCTTTACAAAGGGCATATTGCTAGTATATTTCAAAAATCTGCTTTCTCTGAGGCATATATATGAATCCCATTTCTTTTTATATTTCTCTTCTAGGAAATGAGTCACTATTTAGTATTTGAAAAAGAGGCCCTGAATACTGAAATTATCACATTCATTTATAAAACAATGTTTTCCAAATGGAAAATCTCTGGGCAAAAGAGTGTTAAATGAGACCAAAAAAGGCATTTGCTTAAGTGTAAGAAATTGGAGAAAAAAAAACAGGAAGAAGACAAATAAGTGTATCAGCCAGATTTTTTTTAAATACATTTTATTAATTTTTTACAGAGAGGAAGAGAGAGGAGAGGGATAGAGAGTTAGAAACATCGATCAGCTGCCTCCTGCACACCCCCTACTGGGGATGTGCCCGCAACCAAGGTACATGCCCTTGACCGGAATCGAACCTGGGACCTTTCAGTCCGCAGGCCGACACTCTATCCACTGAGCCAAACCGGTTTCGGCTCAGCCAGATTTTTAATACCAGGTTTCCCTAAATATGTATATGTGTGTGTGTGTGTGTGTGTGTGTGTGTGTTTGAGTTATTAACAAAGATAAATATGCCTGTATCAAACTGCAAGTTTGCATAAACTAATAATAAATAGTAAATTGTAAAGTTTTTTATATATAACCAATTATATCAAGTCCTAAAGATATATTAACCCAACAGAAAAAACGAGCTTAAATTTCAAATTGCTTCATGGGAGTGACTAAGTGTACCTATGATATTGCAAGGATATTAGGATGGAGAAACTTATACTAAATATCCTTTCTTTACATATTCAGGTACTTGCTCAAAGTGGACATTCTACCATAAGAAGGAGTTAATGTATTTATCAATTATGGATCACAGATAAATTGAGGAAGAATTAATTGACTGAAGTCACCAATAATTAATCACTCCAAATGAATTTAGGCACAAACAAGAATTTATCTATAACTTTAACAGAATTTTTATATGAATCTTTGCAGTATATAATCTATAATTGATACAGAAGAAATAACTAAAAGGAAAAAAGTGTCCAAAATTTTCATAAATAAGAGATAAAAGTGTTATTCTTTTTTCCTTTTCACAGGTGAGGGGCTCCTAAACTATTTAAGCTGTGTTCCCCACAGTACTTATAAACTCTATCCCTCTCCAAACTACAATATCAATATTCCCTCTTCATGTAAAGAAAGACCACAAAGCACCAGAGGAACAGAACAAAACAAAGAGACGTGATGTTCAGGGAGGTCTCTAAGCAACCGTTCACACCAATATTTATTATGTTATCCAAATAAAAGAATCCTCCTATGTATCCTTTAAAAAGGGCATATTGCTAGTATATTTCAAAAATCTGCTTTCTTTGAGGCATATGTATGCTTCCCAGTTCTTTTTATAGTTCCCTTCTAGGAAATGAGTCACTATTTAGTATTTGAAAAATTGTATTATTTAAGAAAAGGTTAAAGGGTATGAAATCAATGGAAATTGAATAAGAATAACTGTAAAACATCAAATTCTTGGCTAGTCATATTCTATTAATCACAGAAACTCAGACTGCAAATGACCTCCAAAGAAACCAAGAATATAACCTCAGAATTCACTCTTCAGAATTGCTTTCCTTCAACTGTCCTTTCATGGCATAAATTGCCTGTTTATCATCCTTGGAGGCAGCATAAATATAAAAGGTTTCTCTGTTACTGCTATGTTATTTTTTCATTAATCATTCAATCATGTACACATCTTAACATCATTTAATGCATCTCTATTACAATCCATCATGTTAAGCAATCCTATATAATAAAAGCATAATATGCAAATTGACCAAACAGCCAAACAATGGAATGACCATCCAGACAACCATCTGGAGGACCATCTGGGACCATGCTATGACACTCACTGGTGCCAGGCCAGTCAACTTGGGTGCAATGCGATTGGTCGGGGGCTCGACCATTGCCTCATGATCACCCTGCAGAGGGAGGCCCAGGCCACTGGCTGGAGGGGCCATCAATCAGGGGGCTCCATGATCACCCCAAAGAGGGAAGCCCAGGCCATCAACCAGCAGGTTGCAATGGGGGGTGGGGCCTCCCTCTGCCAGAGGGAAGCTGGTGCCAGCAGCTGGGGGAAGGAAGGCCTAAGCTTGCACTAATTTCATGCATCGGGCCTCTAGTGGAGATATAAATATGAAGGAAATACAGAACCCCATCTCTTCCCTCTAAGTTCACAGCCTATTAGGAATATTAATTGTGGAGTCACAAAATGGGCTTTTATTGAGCACTTCAAATGTGCTGCTTACTATGTTAACTGCTTTCTACATTAACTCAGTTAATGCAGCCAGTAGACTATGAGGTAGATAAGATCCCTAGCCTCATGTTACAGATTCAGTGATTGACATTTAAAGAAAGGACTTGTTCAAAGAGCAGATAAACTGTGGAGCTCACACTACAACCTTGGCATTCTGGCTTCCAAATCCCATGTTCCCAGATCCTGGCTCAGAGGACAGAGCATGTGCCACCTCTAATCCCAGTGTCTCCTAGAACTTCACTAGGGAGTTACTCAAGTCAGGTCTAGAAAAAAGAGGAGACACTTGCAAAGAGGTTCAAGGGCATTTATGTGTCTCTAAAAAGAAATAAAATGGCAGCCTTGAAGGGTAACAGAAGTCACTAAAATTGTGGGATGAAGTGGTACCCAGGCCCTAGCTGCTTTGGCTCAGTGGATAGGGCATTGGCCTGCAGACCAAAGTGTCCCAGGTTCAATTCCAGTCAAGAGCACATACCTCGATTGCAAGCTACTCCACAGCCTGGGCAGGAGGCAAGCAATCAATGTGTTTCTCTCACATCAATATTTCTCTCTCTTCCCCTCTCTCTTCCACTCCCGCTAAAAATCAATGGAAAAATATCCTCAGGTGAGGATTAAAAAAGAAAAGAAAGTGATACCCAGGATGGGGAGGAGTGTGCTTTGGGAAAATAAAAAAGGAAGAGGGCGTTTGAGAACCAGAAGGTGGATGCTTATGAACAGGGTCTTTGGACACTTAGCTGTCACCTGTCCTCTTGTCAGGCCCCCTACAGAAGTTGGGCTGGGTACTGCTGTTGCATGATTCCTCCCTCCAGTGCTTGGTATTTTTTGCTTCCTCTTCTGAGCTCTCTGGCTAAAATCAGAGCCCATGCTGCTTCTAATGATTATCACTGGCCCTGAGGTGCCACATCTCTATTCTGTGAAGAATTTAAAGATCATTTCTCTTCCCTTCTATGTTATACACAATTAGGTAGGGCAGGACGAGTACAAGTCAGGGAATGCAAAAAAACCACTACATTCTACTCTTATTTCATAAAGAGGCTTTAATGAGAGTGTACTCACCTCCCCCAAGCTCAGAAATGAGTTCATAAAGGGCTGCCCTTTAGCCACATCTGACTACCACCCTACCCTGGAATTAGAATTATTCCTCTGCTAACAGATAAAGGCTCAGCTTGCCTACTTGATTGAGGCTTCTTTTAGAAGGATCATCTCCAAGAAATTTTCTAAGTCTTTCTTGTAATTAGGGCTCTTCTAGCTCATGTGGCTAGTTTATTAGACTTCCTGGACAGGCATGAGTCCTGTAACACACAAAGCACAACTTAAATCACCCCTGCTACCCATTGACCACTTTTCAGTCTTTTGAGAGAAAAAAACAAAAAAAAACAAAAGACAAAAAAAAAAAAAATACCAGAGGGGACCAAAACCAATTGTGATAAAATATAAAATACTAGGTATGTGCTTAATAGAGCAATAGAACTAATGTGGGGATAATCAACTGTCTGGAGAGAGGATCATGAGTGGATAGGAAAAGCAAATGTGCTATTTAACCAGAGTCTTGAAGGATGAGTCAGATATAACCAGTACATGGAGTAGGGGTGAAAGGGTGTAGGGCTAGGGCAGGAGGAGGGATTGTCAGCAGTCTGAGAGACAAAAGAGAAGATCCAAAGGCACATGGATGCTTAATAAATACTGAATGGGGGAGGAAAGTGTGAATGGGTAATCATATATTAGGGTTTTTTTTAATTTAATACTTTATTGTTTAAAGTATTACATGTCTCCTTGCCCCACCCCCCGCCATTGACCTCTCCCCAGACACTTCCATCCTCTAGCACATGCTCTCACACCCCTACTGTCTGTGTCCATTGGTTATGCTTATATGCGTGCATACAAGTCCTTTGTTTGATCTCTACTCCTTACCCCCACCCTCCCCTGCCTTTCCCTCCAAGGTTTGACGGTCTGATCGATGTTTCTCTTTCTCTAGATCTATTTTTATTCATCAGTTTATGTTGTTCATTATATTCCACAAATGAGTGAGATCACGTGATATTTATCTTTCTCTGATTGGCTTATTTCTTTTAGCATAATGCTCTCCAGGTCCATCTATGCTGTTGCAAATGGTAAGGGTTCTTTCTTCTTGACAGCAGCATAGTATTCCATTGTGTAGATGTACCACCATTTTTAATCCATTCATCTGCTGATGGGGACTTAGGCTGTTTCTAAATCTTAGCTATTGTGAATTGTGCTGCTATGAACATAGGGGTGCATATATCCTTTCTGATTGGTGTTTCTGTTTTCTTGGGATATATTCCTAGAAGTGGGATCACTGGGTCAAATGGGAGTTCCATTTTTAGTTTTTTTGAGGAAACTCCATACTATTCTCCCCAGTGGCTGCACCAGTCTGCATTCCCACCAGCAGTGCATGAAGTTTCTTTTTTCTCTACATCCTCACCAGCACTTGTCGTTTGTTGATGATAGCCATTCTGACAGGTGTGAGATGGTACCTCACTGTCATTTTGATTTGCATCTCTCGGATGATTAGTGACTTTGAGCATGTTTTCATATGTCTCTTGGCCTGTATGTCCACTTTCAAAAAGTGTCTATTTAGGTCCTTTGCCCATTTTTTGCTTGGATTGTTTATCTTCCATTTGTTAAATTGTATGAGTTCCCTATAAATTTGGAGATTAAACCCTTATCGGATATAACATTGGCAAATAAGTTCTCCCATGCAGTGGGCTTTCTTGTTTTTTTTGTTTTGTTTTGTTTTGTTTTTGATGGTTTCTTTTGCTGTGCAGAAGCTTTTTATTTTGATATAGTCCCATTTGTTTATTTCTCCTTAGTTTCCATTGTCCTAGTAGCAGTATCTGTAAAGATATTGCTATGAAATGTCTGATAAATGGGTAAAGGACTTAAATGTAAGATGGGAAACCATAAAAATCTTAGAATAATCAATAGGCAGCAAAATACCAGATATACACTATGTTTTTATAATACTTTACTGCTTCCATAATGATTGCATAATTATTTACTCTTCACAATACTCATGTAAAAAGGCAGGCTTTTAGGTCATATATCATAGATGATGAGCTTGAGGTCCTAAGAGATATAAATGACTTAGTGATGCCATTAAACTGCTACCCAGGCCCCATATCCATGCCATTGCCACTTCAATGACCACAGAACATCCGTCAGAGCTGCATTGGGAGCGGGGGTGGTCCCTGGATCCTCCATCTGTGTGTGCTAGCTTCAACTTCCACTCCAGCTCTCAATTTAGATACAACATAGCAAATATTTTGTCTGGAATACTCTGCTGTTAAAATTCCTGACATCACACCCAGCCACCTGAAAAGCCAGAACAATTTGTGTGGGCATTTTAACTTTGAGGGAATCCTTATGGCCACATGTGTGTTCTGAAATGCTGTTATGAAGCCAACAATCTGCAATCGTGAGCCAAATTCTAATATCAAATTGGATGTGATAAAGCAGATTATTACTTCTACATAAACTGAATGCACAACACTGTTTATTCTACTGAAAGGTGTTAACATTAATGCCTCTGGGTGAGAACAATCTACTTTGTCCTCTAATAGGTTCCACTTTCTTTCCACTGAATTGACATTGCCACCCATTGTTGATAAATCTTGCAAATAACATCAATAATTACGCTTGTTGTGAATGTCAGCATTAAGGTCAGCAATGGTTGGCAACAAAGCCAACATCTGGAAATTTGTTTGCAGAAAGGGGACAATTGAACTCAAGAAAGAAAGGCAGAGTAATTTGTGTTCATGTCAAAATTCGCTTTAAAGACCAATGTAATACAAAAAGAAATAAATGAAACCTGGTTGGAGGGGGGGCGTCATTAACCAGAGGAGTTATCAGATTGCCTCCCCAAACCCTTATAATCAGTTTTGCAAGAAAAATATACATACTATAGAGGACACACTGATAAAAATGCTGCATGACCTTTGTCTCATTATGTGTAGGATATATTATGAAGCCAGAAAACGTAAAAGTTAACCCAAAAGTCATTCCAGGGAAAAGGCTCACTCAGACTAAGTAGAATGGCAAAATTATCTATTGGAACAGAAAGAACTGACTTTACAGGGAAAGATTGATGACAGGATTACTTTGAAATATCTATATCTCTTTTATACAAATCAATAATTGCAGCTTTATAAAGTATTTTACTTCTCCTGAATATATAAATTGCAAAATTATGCTCTTCTTTTAGTTTTTCTTGTGTTATCAAAATAACATTTATCTCATACCAATTCCATGTTCCACTGACTCTATGGAATATTGAAGTTTTCTGCAAAGGAGTTTTCATCAAAAAGAACAGGTCCCCTGCCTTCTAGGACTGAAAGTATTTCCAGACCCATACAAAGCATGTTTGAAGGAAATATCACCTTTTGAATTGGCTAATAGAAGCAAGGAATTATTTTTTATGGAAAGGCCTTTCACAGTGCTCTTAAAATTTTATTGTCAGCAACCACAATCATTTATCTACAGAAGATTGAATCCAATTAATTTGAAGTCGATGATAATGACAATAGCAATGGCAATGAAGTAATGAGTTTTAGCCTAGTCTTTGAAATGAGAAAATTTAAGACAATTCATTCATTCAAAAAACATTTATTGAATATTTATCTTTTTTTGGTCCTGAGGGTAAAAGGAAATAAGGTATGTTTCACTCTAGCAAGCAGAGCAGGACAGAGAAAAATGGAAACCCTGTAGTCTTTGAATATTAGCATAATTTCATTAGAAATGGGTGAAGCCAATTTTTTGGCTACAAGCTTTTATTCTCATATCTTTATATTTAAAACTAGAGGCCCGGTGCATAAAAATTCATGCATTGGAGGGGGGGTTCCTCAGCCTGGCCTGCCCCCTCTCACTGTCCAGGAGCCCTCAGGGGCGGGAGGCAAGCCAGTGATCAGGGGAAGGTGACGCCCCATCATACTTCTGCTGCTGCCACTGCCAGCAGTGCAAACCTTGGCTGGCCCTGATTACCTGAGCCTCGGGTGGCCCTGGGTGGCATGGAAGCCAACAGCTGAAGCTTGCCTGCACCTCAGGCCTGCCCTGGTGGCTGGGCAGCCAACATCCAAGGCTTGCCTGTGCCTCAGGCCGGCCCTGGGCAGCTGGGGGGCTGAGGGGACTGGGGGACTCTAGAGGCAGGTGCCCCAGTGGGGTTGAGGGGACTGGGCACCACCATCTTGTGGCTGTGGGCACTGCCATCTTTGAGTGCATGGCAGTCAATTAGCATATTCCCTCCTTATTGGCTGTGGGTGTCACCATTTTTGAGGGTGGGCCAGTCAATTAGCATATTCCCTCCTTATTGGCTGTGGGCACCATCATCTTTGAGGGCGGTGCAGTCAATTAGCATATCCCCTCCTTATTGGCTGTGCACACCGCCATGTTTGCGACAGCATGAGGGTCAATTAGCATATTCCCTCTTTATTAGATAGGATTAGCGATCAAATATTGGATATATTTTTATTTAATTGGAATTATATTTTATTCCTGATACAACTGGATAGCATTATATTCTGGATAGTTATTTTCACTAAGGATAAAAGTATCTTACATGGATATAATTAGAAAATCTAGATCAAAGTATGGTTAAAACACTTTTCCACTGATTTTCAATTTCACAAAATAGTCCTGAGTTTTACATAGGCTTTCTAATTTCTATTTCTCCATTTTTATTTCTATTTATCATTTATATTGGCACATTTGAAACACATTAAAATATTTTAAATACTGTAAGAAAATAAATCACTCATTCCCAGAAAAATAAAAGACTTTATTTTTGCGTTGCATCATTTCAGAGTCGCAATGGCTGTAGCTGTTGACTGCACTCATCTACTAGCTAACCAGTATTAGGGATGGTAAGAAGTCATGTAGCTACACCATAAAATCACATGTGAATGACATGAAATATAAAAATTGCAAACTAACAAAAAGTTGCTCTTTTTCCCTCTCCTTCTTTTCTTCCCTCCTTCCTTCCTTCCTTCCTTTGCCTCTTCCATTTTCCTCCCTCCCTACCTTCCTCCCACCTCCCTTCTTTCATTTTTTCCTTTTATCATTTTATTTGTAATCTTCACTCTGGGGTTCAATCTGTATCAGTTTATAGCCCTTCATTTAAGTAGTTTTTGGCAAGCCTAAATTAACTAGAATTCAATTCAGATTTATTACAGTGGTGTTTATTACACCCTTATATCTTGACACTCTTCAGGAATGAGCTTGGATGGCCCATTCCTTGATCAAATTCTGAGTAATGAGAAGCACATAAAGAAAAGACTAACTATAATGCAGCATGTGAGTGCTTTAAAGGAACTATGTGCAAAAAAATATGCTGTGGGATAAAAGAAGGCAATAGATCCTGAGAGAATTTGGGAGACTTCCTATAATAGGTAATGTAAAGAGAAATTTGTCAAACAGACAAGCTGGAGAGGCAGGGTATTCCATTCAGAATTGAAAAGGGAGAAATGTGGTTCATCCAATAAAAACAAATTACTTGATTGAACATTTTTTTGAAATATTGTTTTTTGTAATGTATTTTTATAGCCAGAATCAAATCTTACTTGGTATCTGATGGAGTTGAGACATATAAAAGCACATTCAAAGGATGCTATACTTAGTCTGAGAGGACAAGAAAGTGCTGTTGACAATCTGATAATATTGTTCACATGGTGCATTCAATGTCAGGGTGACATGGATTGCCCTCAACATAACAGAGGAGATCCTGGAAATGCCAATGGGTAATGATGGCAAGATGTTGGGGAAGCATCTGAAAATTGGCATTCATAGATGTGTGTATTCTGATTTGTGAGAGTCCTCAGAAATCTTAAACTGCTTTATATCTGTTGTAATTTCAAATGGCTTGTGTTAGGTATTATTTGAAACATTCATATATTCTATTACATCTCTAATCATTTTGATGAAAACCCTCAATTATATGTGGAATTTTCTTTTAGGAGCAAGGAAGAGGTATGCTTTATGTTTATATCAGACTAGAGGCCCAGTGCATGAACTCGTGCCTGGGTGGGGTCCGGCCAGCCCGGCCTCATTCTGGGCTGATCGGGCCTGGGCTGCTCGGAGCTGGGCCTGTCAAGAGGAGGAGATGGCGGGAGGTTGGCCAGCCGGCCCACCCCGATCTGGCCGATCAGGGCCAGGCAGGGTGGGGGAAGGGGCCACGGGTGATTGGCCACTGGGCCCTGCCCCAATTGGGGTTGGGAGGCTGATTGGGAACGGGGCCAGCCATGGGGAGGGGCTGTGGGCTGGCCACCCCTATTGGGGTGGGGGGTGCCATTTTGAGGTGGGGGTGCCGATCAGGGGCCAGTGGCCTGGGGGAGGGGCCATGGGTGGTTGGCTGGCCAGCCCTGCCCCTGATTGGGGTGGGGGGGCCGATCTGGGGTGGGGCTGGGTGGAGGAAGGGGCTGCGGGTCGATCAGGGTCCTGGGGGCCCATAGGGGGTGGGGCTGGCCGGGGGTAGGGGCTGCAGGAGGTTTGCCAGACGACCCCACCCCCTATTTAGTTGGGGGGGCAATCAAGGGTGGGGCTGTCCAGGGGGAGTAGCTGCAGGCCAATCAGGGTGGTGGGAGCCCATGAGGGTATCGTGGCCAGCTAGGGGGAGGAGCTGCAGGAGGTTGGCTGGCCAGCCCCTCCCCCTATTGGGGTGGGGGTTGTGATCAGGGGTGGGGTGGCAAGGGAGAGGGGCTACAGGAGGTTGGCTGCCCAGCCCCCGCCCCTATTGGGGTGGGGGTGCCATCAAGGGCAGGCCATCAAGGGGGAGGGGCTGCAGGCCTATCATGGTGGGGCAGGCTGATCGAGGGTGGGGCTGGCCAGGGGGAAGGGAGTGGACATTTGGCCCATCTTCCCCGCTCTTGATTGGGATAAGAGAGTCCAATCAGGGGTAGGCTGGCAGGGGGGAGGAGCCGTGAGGTTGGTGGGCAGCACTACGCACTGATCAGGCCAGTTCGCTGGCCACAGTGGGCGTCATAGCGACCGGTCGTTAAGGTCATTATGGCCGTTAAGGTCACTGGCTTTCTATATATATAGATTTCCTATACTATTGGTATCTATGCACAAATATTTTATATACCTCCCATTGCATACATTATGAGATAATTTTTTTGTATAAGTGTACTTTTATATACGATTGGTTGCCTACTTTTTATGTTTTCATATATATATATATATATATATATATGTATATATATATATAATATATATATATATACACACACTGGAACTGTATTCACAGGACAGGTGTGTAGGTACATAAAATCATGAAAAAGTGTTATTTATTGCAATATTTCCTTTTTTTATTGATATAAAAATTGAATATCATAAACTCAGGAGTAAAATGATCCAAAATCATCTGAATGCCATGAGATCCAAATGTTTTAAAGTTGTAGAATTTTACAGCTGAATGTCATCTTAAAAATACTTTTTTACATAAGTATTTTATTATTGAATATAGAAAAGTGAGTTAAATGGTACTATAACTTCCTCCAGATTCCACAGTTATTGTAAAAATTCTGGGATTAGAATATCAGTTTCCTAACTCCCAGTCTCATAGTTCTTACCCAGATCTTTGTTGGTACCTCTAGATAATTCACTTTTTTATAATATAATCATAAAATATATGTTTGGAAGGGCCCTCAAAAATCACTTAGTGCTCCTGTTCTTTCAATGGGTAGAATTCTTGTTTACTGCACAGGCTTCAAGCTATTAACTTCTAAAGACATGGATATATTACAAATCTCTCTATATAAAACCCTAATATGCAAATAGACTAAAAGGCAGAACAACTGAACAACCTAACAACCAGTCACTATGACGTGTGCTGACCACCAGGGGGCGTGTGTGAAACATGGCAGGTGTTGGCAGCAGGCAGCAAAGCATGGAACATGGCGGGTATCGGCCATGGTGAGATGGTAGAGCAGGTGAGCAGGAACACCAGACCACAGCGGGGTGCTGGTCACTGTCATTGGAGAGAGCCTCTGGTAGTTACTGAAAATTCTTTGCTCCCACATGCCACAGTCCCACCAGGCACTCACACCTGCTGCCAGTGCCAGCCCCACTCATACCCACCACCAGCACCAGAGCCACCGCTTGCACCAGTTGCTGGCACCCAGAGCCAGACCATATCGCTCAGCGCCATCAGTGGATGCAAGCTGTGGCTGCCAACCCTGATCATCCCTGAGGGCTTCTCCACCTCCCCCTTCTCCAGCAGCAGCTGCCACTCACAACCACTGCTGGCGCCGGCCCTAATCACTCCGCTCCTTCAGTGGGTGCGAAAGGGGCCAGCACCGTCAGTGTGTGGGAGCAGCGGCAGTGGGAGTGGGGCTGCCAGCAGATAAGGGACCAGGGATGGGGCAGGAGGCAGGGGTGCAGAGGATGGGCCGAGACCCGCCCCTGTGCCTACCACAGCTTCGTGGCCCACAGTTCCTTTCAAGGTTCACTAATTCGTGCACTGGGCCCCTAGTAAGAGTATAATTCAAATGTTATCCCCAAATTGTCATCTTTTCCCTTAAATAAATGAGAGAGTTTTGTTCTCAAATGGAATATTATCATATCTTGACCCAAATATTACTCTGATGTTATATTAAATTCAGTGAAAATGGGGTATAATGCATAGCAGTGATACAGGGAAGTATGTCATCAACATAATCATTTTAAGTAAAGGACCCTCATTACTACCCTGAAAAGAGCAGTATAATTAAAGGATGCTTATAAATTGTTTCAATTGCCAAAGATTCATCTAATCCAAATGAGTCATCATGTTGTATGAGTTTGTTTCCCCCCACCCCTCAGGAATTTTGCTATAAAAAATCAATCTAGATATTCCCTGTAAAAAAACAAGCTGACTACTCAAGCCATCAGTTCCCTACAGTTGGTATGTCAACTCACAAAAGCACCAGAATCAGGTTCACCCATGTAATCAGACATTTACCAGATAACCTGCACGTCTGCTAGAGTTGAATTTTGGTCCAATGCACATAGCTGACATTGCTACATTATTCAATAAGTATCTACTGAGACCATACTATGGGAGGAGAACTGTGCAATGAATACTGTTTGTCAAAATGGGCTTTAGTTTCTATCAGGCTTCGTGCTATCTTAGGCCACCTTCCCCTACATCTCAGAGGGAAGACTTTGGAGGCAAGGTGCCCAGGTTCTAATCCCTGCTTATACACAAGCTAATTCAGCAACTCCATTCTAATCCTCAGGGACCTTATCTGTAAGAGAAAAATAAGAATATCTATCTCACAAGGTTTAGGGAAGGTAACATAACATAACTAGAGGCCTGGTGCATGAAATTAGTGCACTGGGGAGGGTGTCCCTCAGCCCAGCCTGCACCCTCTCCAATCTGGGACCCCAATCCAGGACCGCTGGCTCCTAACCACTCGCCTGCCTGCCTGATTGCCCCCTAACTGCTCCCTTGCCTGCCTGATTGACACCTAACTGCTCCTCTGCCGGCCTGATTGCCCCAAACTACCTTCCCCTGCTGGCCTGATCACCACCAAGGCTTTTATTAGTGTAGATATGACCCTTCACAGAAAATTTTACTAACGCTGCTTTACAATAAGGGCTTGACAATTGAATCATTGGGACCAGACACCAAGATTTCCTTTCTTTGAATAGTGGAGGGAATAATTATCTACAAGTTGCCCTGAAATTAAAATGAGATAATGACTTAGAAAAGTATAAAAGCACCATATAAAGACAACTGTCACTTCCTTCCTTTTCAGCCTTTATTTAAACTTTGAAATTTATAAAAATTTCACTCCGATTTTCATTTCTTTACATTCAATATTATTTTGTATTGGTTTCAGGTTTTATACTAGTTACAGAATAGTGGATAGACAATCATATACTTTACAAAGTGTTCCCCGATATTTCCAGTACCCACCTGGCATCATACCACCATTACAACACTATTGACTATATTCCCTATTTAAGTGACAATGGGTTTACAGGTTCCTTCCAGTCTTTCTTTTGTGTTGTTCGCCTTTCCTTTTCTTTCTCACTTCTTCCCTCACTTTCCTTATATAGTATCCCAATTGGCCATCGAAGCTCAGTGAAGGCACTGGGACATGCTTAATCCATTTTACAGGCCAGGAAACTGCGGCCAATTCCAGTTGGCTGTGGAACTGGACTCAGCGCACAGGGAGCCCTCAGAGCCATGCTCTCTGCCCTTCCTAAGGGGCAGCCACTGGGCAAACAGAACAAACCTTCCCGTCAGGCTTCCGAGCCTCGTTCTCAAGCACCTCTTCATTGCGGACGCTCCACATTCTTTTCTCTCCCCGGTCCCCTGCCCCCATTCTTTACTGCCCCCCCCCCCCCTTCTCCGGAGCAGGTGGAAGGCTTCGCACTCACTGCCTAGGCATGCTCTGCCGTGGGGCAGGGCGGCGCGGGCTTGCTTTTGGGTCAAGGCGGGAGCAGGTGTCGCCACCTCTGAAGTGCGAAGACCGCTTGGGCGAGGCCTGTTAGCACTGGGAGCTTGTCTGAATAAGTCAGTCAGTCCGGTACCCTGCAGTGCAGCACCCCTCCACTGAGGTGGCACCGCCCCTCAACCCCCGCCTCAGAGCTGCGGGTCCTTGCCCCTCTGCCCGGGCATTCTTCCATGCCCCTTGATCCATGGCCTGGACCACCCGCATCTTGGGGACACTGCAGAACCACTCTCTCTGCAGGCGAGGCAGATCCTTGCCCTCTGGTCCCCTGCCCCAGCCCGAGCCCCCTCTGGTGCACCCCGCCTCGCCAGGTTTTTGCCTTTGATCTATGGCATTGGTGACAGCACACTCCTAGCAAGCCTGGTACCCAGAGGGGCACAGGGTCAGTTCTTTGCCCAGAATGTTAGAGGTTGCAGTAGCATTTGCAGATGTTGCCCAGAGCCTGCTGGCGAAGGCAGCGCCTGTATGGGGTATCCTCATAGAGGGATGGTGAGGCGCTGCTCGGCGACCCTTGGAACGCCCACCTCCTGGCCAGCCGCTTTGCCAAAGCTGTGGCATTCCCCCTGGAGTCGCCCCTCAGGCAGCCTCAAGGTCTGGCCTCACGCCTCTTCTTCCACATTCGGCCTCCATCCATCCCTCTCTCCTGCAGTGCTTGGGCTCCAGGCCCGAAAGAAAAGAACCAAGACCAAGAAGGACAAAGCCCAAAGGAAGTGAGTCTTGATCCCCAACATCCCATTCTCTGGATTTCCTCCCGCACCTCCTCTCTGTGTCACATCTTGAAAGGCACCCTGTGGCCCAGCCACATGGTCTCTGGGCGGCCTGGTAGAGTCGGTCTCCATGAAGCTGTGAATCTGTGGCCAGAGGCCCGGTCTGGGTCTCAGCAACCCCATGCCTGCAATGTTCCCAGGGCCCGCGAGCATGGCTAGGCGGGCCGGCCTCCCCTCCCCAGGGTGGCGATGTTCACGGGGCCCCACGGAAGTGCCTAGGCAAGCCTGGCTGTGCCTCCCCAGGGCAGCAATATTCCTGGCCCTTGGACATGGCTAGGCGGGCTGGCCTTCCCTCCCTGGGCAAGGGGGCAATGTTCACGGGGCCCCACGGGAGTGTCTAGGCAGGCCCGGCCACTCCTCCCTGGAGCGGCAATGTTCCCAGGGCCCCACGGGTATGGCTAGGCAGGCCCGCTGCCCCTCCCGGGGCCTGCGATGGACCTGGACCCCTCAGGTGGTGTCTGGCGCTGCCCACCTGGCCTCCCCCAGGCCCTGATGGACCCAGACCACCAGGGGTGGGCCATGGTGCTGCCTGCCCCACCTGCATATGCAAATTTACCCGCCATATTTGATGGGTTAATTTGCATACTCACTCTGATTGGCTGGTGGGCGTAGCAGAATGATGGCTAATTTGCATGTTTCTCTTTTATTAGTGTAGATACTTGTAAAATACCTAAGTACTAGAGGCCTGGTGCACGGCATTCTTGAACTGGGGGCGGGGGGAGTGTCCCTCAGCCTTGCCTGTGCCCTCTCACAGACTGGGACCCCTGGGGTTATGTCTTACTGCCAGCTTAAGCCCACAGTGGGACATCCCCTGAGGGGTCCTTAGCACTGCTGCAGAGGCAGGAGAGGCTCCTGCCACTGCCGCTGCACTCACCAGCAGTGACCCCGCCTTCTGGTAGAGCAGCGCTCCTCCTGTGGGCACGCACTGACCATCAGGGGGCAGCTCCTGCATTAAGTGTCTGCCCCCTGGTGGTCAGTGCACTTCACAGCTACCAGTCATTCCACAACTCGGTCAATTTGCATATTAGGGTTGTATTATATAGGATAGTACCTAGAATATAATGTGGAATTGGAAATGCTTAAGCACCAAACATTGTGATTCACTTTGGTTAAAATAAAACCATAAACCAAGTACTTTAATAGTACTTAATGAGAAAACTTTAGGGGGAATAATTGTTTTTCATACAAGTGCTTTTGAGTATCTAGGATAAGAGCACATCATTAATCCTTATTGAAAAGATAATAGAAAAGTTTGGAAAATATTTATGGATCAATTACGATAAAGGAACAAGGAATAAAGAGCATTAAATGTGTACTGATTTAACTAAATCTACACACATTCTTTATCCTATCATCATAAAATTGATTTGAGGGCAAGTTTGTTGCAAATGAAAGAAATTCTTCTGTAACATTCTGTTTGCATTTTCAGTTTTATTTTTATGTTTAGTGAAATGTAATCCTTAACTTCAAGACTACAATTACTAGGAACTTGTTGTACATGCTTTTTAAAAAAATAAATCTTTATTGTTCAGATTATTACAGTTGTTCCTCTTTTTCCCCCCCATAGCTCCCCTCCACCCAGTTCCCACCCCACCCCATGCCCTTACCCGCCCACATATTGTCCTCGTCCTAGGTGTAAGATTTTTGTCCAATCTCTTCCCACACCCCCCATACCCCCTTCCCCCCCCGAGAATTGTCAGGCCACTCCCTTTCTATGCCCCTGATTCTATTATATTCATGAGTTTATTCTGTTCTTCAGATTGTTATTCACTTGATTTTTAGATTCACTTGTTGATAGATATGTATTTGTTATCACATTGTTGTTCATAATTTTTAACGTTACCTTTTTCTTCCTCTTCTTAGAGAATACCCTTCAGCATTTCATATAATACTGGTTTGGTGGTGATGAACTCCTTTAGTTTTTTCTTGTCTATGAAGCTCTTTATCTGACCTTCAATTCTAAATGATAGCTTTGCTGGGTAGAGTAATCTTGGTTGTACGTTCTTGCTATACATCACTTTGTATATTTCTTGCCACTCCCTTCTGGCCTGCATAGTTTCTGTTGAGAAATCAGCTGACAGTCATATGGGAACTCCCTTGTAGGTAACTGTTTTTCTCTTGCTGCTTTTAAGATTCTCTCTTTGCCTTTTGCCCTTGGCATTTTAATTATGATGTGTCTTGGTGTTGTCCTCTTTAAATTCCTCTTGTTTGGGGTTCTCTGCACTTCCTGGACTTGTAAGTATATTTCTTTCACCAGGTAGGGGAAGTTTTCTGTCATTATTTCTTCAAATAGGTTTTTAATATCTTCCTCTCTCTCTTCTTCTGGCACCCCCATAATTTGGCGCTGCCCGCCTGGCCTCCCCCAACCCCTGATGGACCCAGACCCCCAGGGGCGGGCCATGGTGCTGCCTGCCCGGCCTGTGTATGCAAATTTACCCACCATATTTGATGGGTTAATTTGGTATGCTTGAAGTTGTCCCAGAGGCTCCTTACACTATCTTCATATTTTTTTTTATTCTTCTTTCTTTTTTCTTCTCTGGTTTGGTGTTTTTTGCTTCTTCATATTTCAAATCTTTTACTTGATTCTTGGGATCCTCTAGTCTGCTGTTTGATCTCTGTATATTATTCTTTATTTTAGTCAGTATATGCTTAATTTCTGATTGGTCCTTTTTCATATCCTTGAGGGTCTCACTAAATTTCTCAGAGGTTTCTAGAATATTCTTGAGTAACCTTATAACCATGGTTTTGAATTGTATATCCAGTATTTTGCTTTCATCTATTTCTTTCATTTGTGACTTGTTTCTTTGTCTCTGTATTTTGGCTGCTTCCCTGTGTTTGTTTCTATGTACTGGGTAGCTGCTAAGTCTCCTTGAGTTGATAGAGTGGCCTTGTGTGGTTGGTGTCCTATAGGGCCCAGTGGCTCAACCTCCCCAGTCACCTGAGGTGGACACCCCTGGTGCACCCCTTTGTGGGCTGTTTGAACAGTCTTGTTGTAGTTAACCCTTGATTGCTGTTGGTATCACTGGGAGGAATTGACCTCTAGGCCAGATGGCTGGGAGGACCAGCCGTGTCTACAATGGAAGATCTGTTGCGCAGGAGACACCCTTATTGGGCCGGACTTCCTTCAGTTGGGCTTTGTTGCTCACTGAGTCTGCCCCTTGAATGTGTCTCTTATAGATGTGAAGAGTTGTAATCCGGTATGGTCTCACTCTGACCACTGGGTACACTGGGTCTTGGATTTCCAAGGAGGTGCAAGGTCAGCCACTGTCTGGGGCCGCCCAGCAGGAGCTATAGAGAGATCTGCAGATTCCTCCTCTTTGTATGGGGTTTGGAAGTGTTCAGAGGAGGCCCAGCTGTGAAGCAAGGCTGCTGCTGCTGCTGCAAGGTAGTGGGCCTTCTTTTGGAGTCTCTGGGGCTCTCTGACCCAGCTGCAGTTTGTTTTAGGCAAAAGGACAGGCCATTCATATGCAAAATCCAATGCAATGCGCACAGCTTGGGTGGGGTTGTAAATTGGGTGGGGCGAGGTCTCTGGGAATCCCCAGGGCGGAGCAAACAGCAATGGCTACCCTGAACTGGAGAAGTCCCTGGTTCTCCACGTCCCCTGCCCCCATGCAGGAACAATGATCACTGTGAGCACCTCTAAGAGTACTCAGCCCTCTCATTCCTGTCCCGATGCCAGACAGTCCAGTTTCTCCCCGTATGTGTCTGGGTCCCCCAGAGTCTTGCCTGGAATTAGAGTTCAGAGCAAGAGGGAGCTTGTATCTCCCTCCTGGCTTAAAGAGCAACACATCCAGGTGCCAGCACTTTCCATGCCTCTGCACCTCTTACTGGTCTCAGTGAGCTTTCTTCACCACTCTAATTGTGGAACTTCCACTCAGCCAGCTTTCCCACAGTTCTGGGTGGTAGTTGTTCTGCCGTTTAGTTGTGGTTTTGATGTGGTTGTAAGAGGCAGCAAGTATAGGTGATTGCCTATGCCACCATCTTGGGTTCTCCCTGTTGTACATGCTTTTTTATAGAAAATGTTACCTGTTAGAGTATTTATTATGGGAAATTGAATTTACTCACCAAATTATAAACACACACTAGCTTTCTGATATTTAACTCAATATGTTTGTCCTTGCTAAAAGTGGTAACACATCGATTATAATGTGAAATTGATTTACTTATCCATCAGAAAGCTTTTTAGTTTTAAATTTCCTTTCAAAACTCTTTGCAAGAGTAAATTTGTGACTCTTAACACATTATCTAAATAAAACAGAGATTATTTTTTCTACAGTGAATGGTAAACACAAATTCACTGTTGACACTGGCTAGTAAGATTAGTACTTTCATTACTTATGCTCTCTTGGACTATTTGATAACTGCCCTGAGATTTATACAATAATGAAAGTAGATTAATTTTTCCTTCTTTTACAGTAAACCAAAGTTTGACATACCAGGGCTTAGAATTGAGTTAACTATCCAGCTAGTATCCGAGCTTTTATCTTTATCCTTGTCCCTACCTTCCTATAACAATTGCGTACAAATACTGAGAGCCCTTTTAGAATCTGGGGCCAGGTCTACTCTATCCATTTCCCCTACTAAACACTGGTGTCCTGACAAAACCCAAAATTATGGCTCATTATTGTGCAAAGTCTGAAAATCAACACACATCAGATAATCACCTTACATTTTGAAGGATAAACTGAAAACTAATCTATGAATTTACTCCTTGCTTCACTGCTGGCTGGTGTCCAGCACCTGCTGAGTGTGCTTCCCAAGTCCCAGTGGCTGTTGTCCTGTCTGAATCTTTGAATAAGATCTTCCCCAAGATTTCCTGAGCACTTGCCTGTCAAAGAAATGACAACTAAATACTGGCTTTTGTGATATTGTGCCTTGATTATACCCCACCATGAATAAAAGCAAGTGTAAAATCCTGCAGGTTGAATCATGCACCTGTTATTGTTTTTACTGTTGAGGGTAAGGACCTCCTAGCTTATGGCATCATGACAGAGGCACCAGGTTTAAATTATCATGGGGATCATTTGTATATTGTATAATTGTCTAACTATTATACTGTACACATGAAACTATTATAACATAAAATTGAATGTCAACTGTAATTGAAAAATGAAATTTAAAAAAAAGACAGAAAGTGGTCAGGTTATTAATTGGTTAGTCTTGGGAACAGAAAGGTAAGGATAAACTCAAATGGTGAACTTGCTATTTCCTCTTATCTTCACAAGTGAAAACAGCTGGGGTTTAATTGTGATGCGGTTAAGGGCAGGTCACCCCAAAAGATGCCAATTTAGCAAATTGATTATTTTGAATTAGAATTACTTGGAAATCAGCTGGTGCAAAAAGGACACTATAGCCCTCTTATCTTTCCCCTGAAAGCAAGAACTGAGTCTTCCATATAAAAGACTAGTGGCCTGGTGGATTAAATTCGTGCACATTAAAAGGGAATTAAGTAGAGGAAATATTTTAATATTGCTATTTTCCCTTTCTCTATAATAGAAGTGTCAGAGATGAAAGAAAATTAGTAAAATGTATATGAAAAACTTCTTTCTGTCAGAGTCTGGGGCATGCTGCAGGACCGAGAGTCAAGTCCCTGTAGGCAGGGGGTGCGGCCTGAGGTCCACCGTCAAGCCCCATGGGTGGGGGGCATGGCCTCAGGTCCCTGTCAAGCCCTGCCAGGTGGGGGGCACAGCCTCAGGTCCCCTGGCCTGGTGCCAGGGTGGGAGACACAGCCTGAGGTCCCTCGGCCCAGTGCTCGAGCAGGGGGCGTGGCCTGAGGTCCCCCATCAAGCCCCATCAGGCTGGGGGCATAGCCTCAGGTCCCTGCTGATTGCTCGTTAAGGCTCCTTATGGGAACTCAGCCTCCACTGTGGGTGCAGCCATCTTGTGTTACAGTATCCCTGCCTCTGCTGTGGATGCAGCCATCTTGTGTTATGGAATCCCTGCCTCTGCTGCGGGTTCAGCCATCTTGTTATGGTGTGATGGTTGACTTACATATTCCTTCTTTATTAGATAGGATATCCTCCCTGAACCAGGAGGTAAACAAAAATGTTTGTTGGCAGAAAGCGGGAATTCAGGGCCAGGAAGACTGTGTAAAAAAACTCTATTTAGATTCTTCACTAGTTAAGTTTCTTTGTCCTCGGAATTCCTCATAATTTTATAGGTTTTTGTGTTTTTTTTTTGTCTAAAAAGTATAAAAGCTGCCTTTTGGCCACGTCTTAGGTCCCATATTTATGAGATAACTATAGTTATGAATTAAAGTTGGTTGGTGCCAAAACCGGTTTGGCTCAGTGGGTAGAGCATCGGCCTGCGGACTGAAGGGTCCCAGGTTCGATTCCGGTCAAGGGCATGTACCTTGGTTGCGGGCACATCCCCAGTAGGGGGTGTGCAGGAGGCAGCTGATCGATGTTTCTCTCTCATCGATGTTTCTAACTCTCTATCCCTCTCCCTTCCTCTCTGTAAAAAAAATCAATAAAATATATTAAAAAAAATAAAATAAAGTTGGTTGGTTATTTTCTCCTATTAATATGTTTTATGTCCATTTAATTATTACACCAGCCACAAGAATTTAGAAGGGTAGAGGGAAATTTTCCCTTCTCAACAACAGTCAATGTATAAACTATAATTAAAGAGAAAACACAATTTAAAAAATATAGCAGAGACAAACCCACAACATGACTTCAGTGCCATACCAAGTACTTCAGCAAATTAAGCTAAATTACTGAAAACAGTAAGCATTGACCACTGGTTTTAGAGGATGATTTATTTTCCATAAATATTGCTTTAAGAGTTCTAAGATGTTTTTGGAAAAACACAATATTCATTATTGTGCAAAGTCTGAAAATCAACACACATCAAATAATCACCTTACATTTTGAAGGATAAACTGTAAGCTAATCTATAAATTTACTCCTTGCTTCACTGCTGCAAACATGGGCTATATCATAGTGATTTGGACCCTAGCTGCCTAAATTCCCACAAGTTGCATAACCTCATAGGCCCCCAGTCAACCCATTTGTAAAATTACTAGTATAGTTTAAAAAATAGGATGCTTGAGGGACTACAAAGCAAAAACATGTGTGAAGTGCCCCGCAGGTGTTAGGCACACAATAATCAGTTCATGACATCACTGTTACTGACCACAGAGCTGTCACACATACTTGGTCTCTGTGTATCATACCTATGTACTCTCTGTCCCTTAAGCTCTAAATTTGCTCTCTTCTCTCCTCTACTGTAGGTAGTCCCCAGTTTCATCACACAATATGTTCCATGATTTCTACTGGACACATATCAAGAAACCTAAATTTGCACTATGGGAGTCTTCTCCCCTATTATAGGGAGGCTGCAGCCTCAGTAAGTTGGGAGTGATGCTACTGTGAGCTGTGGAGGCTCACATCTCCTCTTGGTCTTACTCATAAATCAATCTGCTTCCCTGACAATCAGCCTTTGAATGCTCAGTGGTCGGATGAAGAAAAAAATTCCTGCAGTCTTTCAGTTTGTTTTTTATTTTGTTTTTGACAGTATTGACTTTTATTTGAACCCCATGATCCTGGAAAACAGCAATGGTTAGAGAGATTCATCCCCTCCCAAGTTTGTGTTCAGGGAATGGCTTATTACAAAGAACCATCCTTCACATAAGACTTTGATAGGACTCACACATGCTTTCCATATATCCCAAAGAGGCATATTTTGGGGGTGGTAAATTTTCATTTTATTACTACAACAGTTAGGTACATCAACTTTATGGTCAATACTTGCAAATATTCTGTGTTAATGAGTATTGTGCTGTTGTTGGGTGAAGTAGCTTACACATACACACATATAACCATTAGGCCATATTGGTCAAAGGTATTCAAATCTACTAGTATATCCTGATTAATTTTTTTGTGTGATTCTTACTAAAAAGAGAAGTATGTTAAAATTTCACACAATATCTGTGGGGTTCATTAACATCTCATTGTAATTTTGTATATTTTTGCTTCTGTGTGTGTACCAGGGTATGTGTGGGTGTGCGCACATACGCATGTGTGTGCATTGAGGCTATGCTATTATTTTATCTTCCTGAATAAATGAATCATTTATCTTTATGAACTAACCCTACCAGTTGTAATACTTTTGCCTTAGCAAATCTAGAGCAGAGCTGTTTATGACCATTTATAATTGATTTTTAAAAATTTTATCTTTATTGTTGAAAGTATTACAGATGTCCCCTTTGTTTTATTTCCCATTGACCAACTCCACCCCACACCCACATCTCCAAGGCCTTCACCACTCTATTGACTATGTCCATGGGCTATGAATATATGTATATAACTTCTCCTGTAATCATTCCCCACCCACACCACCTTCCCTCTAAAATTTCTCAGTTCGTTCCATGCTTCTATGTCTCTGGATCTACTTTGTTCATCAACTTATTTTGTTACTTAGATTCCACATATGAGTGTGATCATAAGATACTTATATTACTCTAACTGGTTTATTTCACTTAGCATAGTACTTTCCAAGTCCATCATGCACAAATGGTAAGAGTTCTTTTTTATAGCTGCGTAGTATTCCATTATGTAAATGTACCACAGCTTTTTTATCTTCTCATCTGCTGATGGGCTTTTTGGCTGTTTCTAGATATTAGCTATTGAAATAACACTGCTATGAACATGGGGGTGCATACATTCTTTGTGACTGGCATTCCTGGTTTCTTAGGATACATTCCTAGAAGTCAGATCACTGGGCCAAATGTCAATTCCATTTTTATTTTTTTGAAGAAACTCCATACTGTTTTCCACAGTGGCTGAACCAGTCTGCATTCCCACCAGCAGTGATACTAGCCTATCCAGTGGGCTCTCTTTTCATTTTGTTGATGCGTTCTTTTGCTGTGTAGAAGCTTTTTATTTTTATGTAGTCCAATTTGTTTATTTTTCCCATAGTTTCTTTTGCCCTAGGAGATATATTGCTAAAAATTTGGTTACCATAGATTTCTGAGATTTTGCTGACTGGTTTCTTCTAAGATTTTTGTGGTTTCAGTAATTACATTTAAGTCTTTTGTCCATTTTGAATTTATTCTTGTGTATGGTGTAAGTTGGTGGTCTAGTTTCATCTTTTTGCACATACCTGTCCAATTTCCCCAACACCATTTATGGAAGAGACTGTCTTGACTCCAGTGTATGCTCTTGCCTCCTTTGTCAAATAGTAACTGAGCATAGTGGCTTGGGTCAATTTCTGGGTTCTCTGTTCTTTTCCATTAATTTATATTTCTGTTTTTGTGCCAGTATCAGGCTGTTTTGTTTACAGTGGCTTTGTAGTATAATTTGATATTTGATATTGTGATTCCTCCAACTCTGTTCTTCTTTCTCAAAGTTGCTGTGGCTTATTTGGGGTCTTTTTTGGTTGCATATAAATTTTTGGAGTAATTGTTCTAGATCTGTGAAATATTCTATTGTATTTTAATAAGGATTGCATTGAGTCTGTAGATTGCTTTGGGTAGGGTGGACATTTGAATGATGTTGATTCTACCAATCCATGAACATGGTATGTTCTTCCACTTATTTATATCTTCCTATATCCTTTTTTTTTTAACATCCTGTAGTTTTCCAAGCACAGGACTTTTACCTCCTTAGTTACATTTATCCTAAGTATCTTAATTTTTTGTTTCAATAGTAAATGGGATTGATTTTTTTTTCTTTTTCTGAGAGTTCATTATTGCTGTATAAAAATCCAATCAATTTCTGGGTATTAATTTTGTATTCTACTACATTGCTGAACTCATTTATTAAATCTAGTAGTTTTTGGTGGAGTCTTTAGGGTTAGCTATGTGCAATATCATCTCAAATGTGAATAATGACAGTTTTACTTCCTCCTTTCCAATTTGGATGTCTTTTTTCTTCTTCTCTGATCGCTATGGCTAGCACTTCCAGTACTATGTTGAATAGGAGTGGTGAATGTGAATATCCCTGTCTTGTTCCTGTTCTTAGGGGAAATGGTTTTAGTTTTTGCCCCTTGGGTCTGAACTTGGCTATAGGTTTTTCTTATATGGCTTTTATTATGTTGAGGTAAGAGTCCTCTATTCCCACTTGCTGAGAGTTTTTATCAAAAAGAATGTTGGATGTTGTCAAATGCTTTTTCTTCATCAATTGATATGATCATATGACTTTAGTCTTCCAATATGTTTATGTGATGTATCACATTTATTGATTTGCAAATATTGTACAAGACTTGCATCCCCAAATAAATACCACTTAGTCATGGTTTAAGATCTTTTAAATATATTGCTGAATCCAATTTCCTAATATTTTGTTGAAGATTTTAGCATCTGTGTTCATCAGAGATATTGGCCTGTAATTTTGTTTTTTTGTAGGGTCTTTATCTGGTTTTAGAATT
Source organism: Plecotus auritus (assembly GCF_963455305.1). Taxonomy (NCBI): domain Eukaryota; kingdom Metazoa; phylum Chordata; class Mammalia; order Chiroptera; family Vespertilionidae; genus Plecotus; species Plecotus auritus. The sequence continues at coordinate 28,315,072 of NC_137784.1, forward strand.
AGGGTACTGCTGGTCTCATAAAAAGAGCTTGGAAGTATTCCTTTCTCTTGGATATTTTGGAATAATTTGAGGAGGATGGGTGTTAGTTCTTCTTTGAATGTTTGATAAAACTCCCTGGTGAAGCTGTCCAGACCAGAGCTTTTGTTTGCTGGTAGTTTTTTAATTACTGCTTCATTTCATCGGTAGTTATCAGCCTATTCAGGTTTTCTGACTCTTTCTGATTGAGTTTTGGAAGATTGTATTTTTCTAATAATATGTCCATTTCATCCAGGTTGTCTAATTGATTGGAATATAGTCACTTTGTAGTACTTTTTCTACAATCCTTTGTATTTCTGTGGTATCTGTTGTTACTTCATATCTTTCGTTTCTGATTTTGTTTATTTGGGTCCTCTCTTTTTGTTTCCTAATGAGTCTGGCTAGAGGTTCATCAATCTTGATTATCTTTTAAATTACACAGCTCTTGGATTTATTAATATTTTATATTATTTTTAGTCTATTTCATTTATTTCCACTCTGTTCTTTATTATTTCCTTTCTTATACTTACTCTGTGCTTTTCTTGTTGTTCTCTTTCTAATTCTTTAAGTTGTAGGGTTAGATATTTTATTAGAAGTTTTTCTTTATTTTTGATGTGGGTCTGTAATGCTATGAAGTTCCCTGTCAGGACTGTTTTCACTGTGTCCCATAGATTTTGAGTTGTTGTGTGCTCATTTTCATTTGTTTCCAGGATTTTTTTTTTTTTCATTTCTTCCTTGATCTCTTTGGCAACTCATTAAATGTTTAATAACATGCTATTTAGCCTCCATGGTTTTTAATGTTTTTGAGTGTTTTTTATTGTAGTTTATTTCTAAGTTCATGCCATTGTGATCTGAGAAGATGCTTGATGTGATTTCCATTTTCTTGAACTTATAGAGACTTAGTTTGTTTCCTAACATGTGCCCTATTGTTTAAAAATGTCCTGTGTGCACTTGAGAAGAATGTATATTCTGTAGGTTTGGGGTGACATGTTCTGTAAATATCAATTAATTCCATCTGATCTAATGTGTCATTTAGGATCACTGTTTCTTTGTTGATTTTTTTGTCTAAAACAGTGGTCGGCAAACTCATTAGTCAACAGAGCCAAATATCAACAGTACAACAATTGAAATTTCTTTTGAGAGCCAAATTTTTTAAACTTAAACTTCTTCTAACGCCACTTCTTCAAAATAGACTCGCCCAGGCCGTGGTATTTTGTGGAAGAGCCACACTCAAGGGGCCAAAGAGCCGCATGTGGCTCACGAGCCACAGTTTGCTGACCACGGGTCTAGAAGATCTATCCAGTGATGTCAGTGTCATAATAAAGTCCCCTACTATGATTATATTGTTGTCCCTCTCTCTCTTAAAATCCTCCAGAAGTTTTTTCTATATATTTGGATGCTCCATTATAGTGTGCATATATGTTTACCACAGTTATATCCTCTTGTGGCATCGATCCCTGTAGTATTGTGAAGTGGCTTTCATTACATCTTGTTATGGCCTTCACTTTGAAGTCTATTTTGTCAGATATGAGTATTGTTAGCCCAGCTTTTTTTTTTTTTTCATTTCCATTTGCCTGCAAATTTTTTTCCATCCCTTCACATTTATTCTGTGTGAGTCCTTTGTTCTGAGTGGGTCTCTTATAGACAGAATATATATGGGTCATGTTTTATTATCCTTTCAGCTTCCCTGCATCTTTTGAATAAGGCTTTTAAGCCATGTACATTTAGAGTTATTATTGATAGGTATTTATTTGTTGCCATTCTTTAATCTTTATGCCTGTGTTATTCTCTATTTCTTCTTCTTACAAGAGTCCCTTTAGCATTTTTTGTAGTGCTGGCTTGGTGGTAAGAAACTCTTTTAGCCTTTTATTTTGTCTGCAAAGATTTTATTTCACCCTCGATTTTTTATGATAACCTTGTTGGATAGAGTAGTCTTTGGCTCAGTCCCTTGGTTTTCATTACTTTGTGTACTTCATGCCATTCCCTTCTGACCTAATGTTTTTCTATTGATAAGTCAGCTGACAGTCTAAAGGGAGCCCCCTTACAGGTAACTTTCTGTCTCTTTCTTGCAGCCCTTAAGATTCTTTGTTTGTCTTTAATATTTGCCATTTTAATTATTATGTGCCTAAGTGTGGGTTTTTTGGGCTTCAGATTGATTGGGACTCTGTGTTCTCTGAACTTGAGTGACTTTTTCCTTCACCAGATTAGGGAAATTTCCTGTAATTATTTCTTCAAACAGGTTCTCTATTCCTCATTTGGATTCTACTCCTTCTGGTTCCCCTATAAGAATGTTGTTATACTTCATGTTGTCCCAAAACTCCCTTAGACTCTCCTCCTGCTTTTAAAATTTTTTCCATTTGCTTCTATGAATGGGTGTTGTTTTCTACCTTATCTTTTAATTCACTTATTTGCTCCTCAGCTTTTTTCCAGTGTACTGTTGAATCCTTCCAGCATCTTTATATCAGCAGTCATTATTTATTTCTAATTGATTCTTATTTAATGTTTCAACCAATCTTTACTTGTTAATGAGCTTTCATTAAGTTCCTTTAATACTCATTATGTTGCTTGAAGTTCTCACTGAATTGTTTGAGCACTCTTATTAACATTACTTTCAATTCTTCATTTGACAACTTGCTTGTATCCATTTTATTTAGTTCCTTTTATGGTAATTCTTACTTCTCTTTCATTTGGAAGTTGTTGCTTTGTCTCCCCATTTTTGCTGTCCCTTTTCATTTGTTTCTATATATGAGGTCAAACTGCTATGCCTCCCAGACTTTGTCAGCTTGTCTTATGTAGTAGGGACCCAGTGGTCCAGTCTCTTAGATATCCTGAGATGCATGTTCTAGGAAAGCTCCTTACTTGAGTTATTTTGGTTCTCCTGTTGTAGTTTGGTCTTGAATGTTATTGTTCCATTCATGTATAGAGTTTCCTCTCAAGCTGGATGATTATGTGGCTAACCTCTGATCATATCATGGGAGATGTTGTGGAGGTGCTGATTAAACAGAAGCAAATACAACACAATAAACATGAAACAAAAGAAACAAAACAAAAACATAGCCCAGACCCCTATGGCACCAACAAAAGCAACCACCAGAGAAAAAAATTAGGGAAGAAATAGAGAACAAGAATGATAGAAAAGAAGAAAGAAAGAAAAATTACAAGGAGAAAACAAAACAAACAAAAAGAAAGCACAAACAAACAAAAACCAAAAAAGTGGGGGAAGGAATATGTAAATGCAGAGCTGCAATACATTAATAATAAAGAATTAGGGAAATAGCAAAAGTAAAATGGTTAATGGAATGACTGGACTCGGGACAACATTTTATTAGGATATGTATATACATATTAGCATATGTTTAAAGTAGTTTCTCATGAGAAAACTAAAGTTCTGATATGAGAACATAGTGCTAATTAATAGCATCTCTGGGTACAGAGATGCACAATATTTTTCTGTTGCTGGAAGCTCTAGAACTGGAGCAGGAAAAATAGAAAGGGGCTTCTGGCCAGCTAAATATCAATGATTCAAAAACATGACTGTGCATTAGAATCAACCACAGAGTTTTTGAAATATATATATATGACTTTCCCACAGCAAGCATGCAGATTCAGGATATCTGGGGTAAGTTCCATACCCCTGTATTTAAAAATAATCTCCACAGATAATTTATATGTTTTATAATATAAACAAAGCTGGGAGCATGTGTAATGCACAGCCAATCTGCCTCAAATATTACCTTCCCTGGGCTTCCTTCCAGAAGCTCTTTCCTGGTTTCTTTCAGCTCGTGAAGACCATCTGGAGGCAGCTAGGGAAGCCGTCAGCTCTGATAGATGCACAACTTGAGGCACTGTTTTTCACACTTTTGTGGGCTTTAGCATCATCTAGGATACTTGTTAAATGCAATAATCAGGTGCCACTTCCAAGTTGCATGAACTGCTTTATGGACACTTGATAATGGGTAATTAATAAATGGATATGTGCTAGAATTTTATCCAAAGCTTGCCTTTATTATCATTTGAAAGTGGGGTTTCAACCCTTATCACATCTTTGGCTGATTTTGTTGTGTATATGCCAAAAAGAGCTAAAGTACAGCAAAGGGAATATAGTCAATAATCTATACTAATAATAGGGTAATATGCAAATTGATTGGGATGCCGTCACATAATGACTGATCAGCAGGCTGCACGCACTCCAGGTGCGGGTGGGAGGGGACTTGCAGCATTGGGAATGGGGGCGGGGACTTGTACCACCCCAGACATGAGGCTGCCTCCCAGCTCGGCGCCCAGCTGGGGATGTGAGGCTGCCTCATTGGCTCTTCATGTGAAAGGTGAGCTCAGATCCTCATTCTTATTCAGTGTAGTGGAGCATGGGAATTGGTTTATAGGATCCAGTTTCACTTGGGGAAATGTTACTACACTCTGAGAGTAGATGTAAAATGGGGATCATATTTATTTGCTCACAGGATTGCTGTAGAACAAACAGAGTCACCATCCTCACAGAATTCAGGATGCCCCACTTGCAAACCTAGAATGAAAAGTCAGCAACACCCCATGTCACCAAGAACTAGAAACTTCCCTTTGAAAGGAGCCTATGCAACAGAACTGTGAGTCCTGGGAGGGTGAAGAGGAAAGCTGTCCTTGCAGTTAATTTAAGAGTTTAAGGTGCAAAACTGGCATCAGAAAGCAGTGGCATAACACCAAGGCCATGCAGTCATGTGGCAACACTGAGACCGTGGGACCCTTGGGACAAGCGGTTTCTGACACCATGGGAACCCCCTGCCCCCACTCCAGCCTCTGGGTGCTGGTTACAGACGACCACATGCACAGGGATGAGGGCTCCTGGACTGCAGTGGTGGGGTTAGGTGACAGAGGACCTCCTCCCATAAAGTCTCCCCCAGCCTGCACAGCATCAGGCTGGGTGGCATGTGCCCACTGATGGCATCACCAGGTGACATCACCTAGAGGGGCTGCTCAGGTGGTTTCCCTGAAAAGGGGTGCGTGCCCAACTCAGAGGCAAGGAGGTACAGGCTTGGGGGCCTCGTGACCTCCCACGGCCTTTGCAGTGTGGCCGGAGCTGAAGCTACAGGTCTGTCTGGCTGTTGTAGGGCCTGGACAATGCGGTGGCCCTGGCACTGGAAGCAAGTGCTGGGTGCCTGAATCTGGGGAGCCACCCAGACCCATGGGCCTTCCCAGCTAGACCGCTCCCCTCCTGCATTTCTCACCAAACCTGGGTCTGACCCTCATCCTCCCCACCAGACTCCAGAGGCCCAACCTCCCAAATGGTGACCTTTGACTGCACGCCCTCACCCTCACATTTCAGTCTCAGAACCTAACACCTCCCTTAACCCCCTCACCTCCAATCTAACCTTTAACAGGAGCCATTGCCAAGTACATCTGGTCCAGCAGCACTCTCCCTGCTCTAGCTCCCCACCTTCCTCCATGGAAGCTGCTATTGTTTTCCTTGAACTCAAACAAAATAGGATTAACAAAGAAGAATATGTCTGAGAAAAGACCTTGAACTAAAGAAGAAATAAAATAACTAATATACATGAGAAAAGTTAACTTCAAAGGTAATCAAGTAATGGAAAGGAAAGATACTTGGAACATTTAAAAAATCACAATATTCAATACTGGAGAGGGTGTGATGAAAGAGACACCTGATTGCACTGCTCCAGAGTATAGGGGACAGCATTTCTGGAGACAGTTTGACAGGATGTAGCAAAGATTCAAGCTCCTGGGCTGGATGATTACATTTCCAGGAATTTATCACACATAATAATAAAAAAGTTGGGCCAGATATCATCCTATCTAATAAAAGAGTAATATGCAAATTGACCGTCACTCCAAGACATAAGATGGCTGCTCCCATGTGGTCAAAGATGGCTGCCCCCATGTGGACACAAGATGGCCACCACAAGATGGCCAGCAGGGGAGGGCAATTGTGTGCAATCAGGCCAGCAGGGGAGGGGAGTTAGGGGTGACCAGGCTGGCAGGAGAGGGCAGTTGAGGGGACCAAGGCTTTCAGGGGAGGGTAGTTGGGGGGAACCTGGCCAGCAGGGGAGGGAAGTTAGGGGTGACCAGACCTGCAGGGGAGGGCAGTTGGGGAAGACCAGGCCTGCAGGGGAGGGCAGTTGGGGGGGATCAGGCCTGCAAGGGAAGACAGTTTGGGGGGACCCAAGCCTGCAGGGGAGAGCAGTTGGGGGGGACCAGGCCTTCAGGGGAGGTCAGTTGGGAGCAATCAGGCCAGCAGGGGAAGGCAGTTGGGAAGGACCAGGCCTGCAAGTAAGGGCAGTTAGGGGTGACTGGGCCAGCAGAGGAGGGCAGTTGGGGGGGACCAAGTTGGCAAGGGAGGGGAGTTAGGGGTGACCAGGCCTGTAGGGGAGGGCAGTTAGGGGCAATCAGGCCAGCAGTGGAGCAGTTAGGCGTCTATCAGGCTGGCAGGGGAGTGATTAGAGGGTGATCAGGCTGGCAGGCAGAAGCGGTTAGGGGCAATCAGGCAGGCAGGCAAGTGAGCATTTGGGAACCAGCAGACCTGGATTGTGAGAGGGATTTCTGACTGCCCGTTTAGGCCCGATCCCAATAGGCAGTTGGGGGTGACCCAGGCTTGCAGGGGAGGGCAGTTGGGGGGGGGAACCGGCCATCAGGGGAGGGAAGTTAGAGGTGACCAGACCGGCAGGGGAGGGCAGTTGGGGAAGACCAGGCCTGCAGGGGAGAGGAGTTGGGGGGGACCAGGCCTGCAGGGGAGGGCAGTTGGGATCGGGCCTTAACAGGCAGTCAGACATCCCTCAAGGGGTCCCAGATTGGAGAGGGTGCAGGCTGGGCTGAGGGACACACCCCCCCATGCACAAATGTCATGCACCAGGCCTCTAGTCATAATAATAAAAGGCTAATATGCAAATGGTCATCACACCATGACACTGTAATGACCAAACAACAGGAGGCTGCATGTGAGGCAGGCGTGGGTGGGCGGGGACTTGCAGTGTCAGTGGGTGGGGACTTGTGCCAGCCCGGGACATGAGGCTGCCTCCCAGCCTGGTGCTTGGCCGGGAACATGAGGCTGCCTCCCCACCCAGTGCCAGACCAGGGGACGTGAATAGCAATATTAAATTATTTTCTCTATTTAATCCCCTTTTAATGTGCATGAATTTCATGCACTGGGCCAATAGTATTGTCATAATTATGTATGGTGCCAGATGGGTACTCAACTTAGCATGGTGTCACTTCATAGGATATAAAAATTTGTAGTGACTATGGTATATACCAGAAACTAATATAATATTGTATGTCAACTATAGTTATAAAATTAAATAAATAAAATTACATGGAAATACAAAAAGGAAAAATAAAAGAACTTTATAGATGTCCATGACAAAGTTGATTTATGTCTTAAAGCTTTATTTACCCAAGAGAGTGTCTCCAGTAGTTGAACATTCCTTCTTTTGGAGGCTGCAAACAGTTCGTCTCCTGGTCCTGGCTTTGGAACATTGCCTGGCAGTGAGTAACAAGAGAGCATATTTGTCTGTTGGAGGATTTGGCAGTGGCATGAAAAAACATTTCCAAAAGTATTTCTGAGCCTGCCCCCTGGAAACATGAACTGTCTTCCATGTCTGGAAAACGAGCTGTTTGCTCAGTGGAGAGTTTGAAATCACTGAATTTGCTGATGGATAAATGTCTGTTTGGAGAATAGAGAATGCTTTCCAAGCACAGTCTGTCTCTCAATAATTCTCAGACAACACAGATGGCCAGCAAGTTTGGTCCTCAAAAGCTCTGGCATTCCAGGGGTTTGTATAGCATTTAATTATTTTACAGGTAAAACAGGGAGCAGATGTATAACACCAGGTCCAGCAGTAGCGTGAACATCAGTATCAGCCCAAACCATCACATTTTTGCTCCTTGTATGAATCCCGTGAATACACAGATAGGAGGCCAAAATTTTGTGTGGTGAGCTCCACGGCCTGTACTGCCAGATGAGACCATTAGGAGAAAGGCCCACCAATCTATGTATATGTGTGTCTATATTATGAATCATGGTGCTTATTTACCATGCTTGGGTTTATACTGAAGGCTGCATTGTTATTCATATCTAGTGGTCTTGTGTTGTGTGTGTGTGTGTGTGTGTGTGTGTGTGTGTGTGTGTGTGTGAGAGAGAGAGAGAGAGAGAGAGAGAGAGAGAGAGAGAGAGAGAGAATGTTCTAAAGGTTATATAACTCTAAGCATATCCTGAAGATTCTTTACCAGTATATGGCATGTGTGTGTGTGTGTGTGTGTGTGTGTGTGTGTGTGTGTGTGTGTTCAGAAATCTTAGGGACTATTTTTAAGTTTGGAAATAATAAATTTTTAAATAAAATTTATTTTGAAATAATTTTAGATTTATTGCCGAGTTTCTGTATTACCACCCGCTAATTTATTTATTCATGTATTTATCCATTCAATCATTTATTTATTATATCAGTATAGACTCAGGCATATTTTATATATGTCACATATTTTATATACATAATGTATGTGTGATTGTTTTTGAGGTAAATTTTTTATTTCTTTCATCAGTGTTTTGTATTTTTTCACATACTAATATATATCCTGCACATACAGTATTTTGTTAGATTTGTACCCAAGTACTTCATTTTTGGCATGCAATTATAAATTGCATTACCGTTTTTTAATTTAATTTTTGATTACCAATTATTCTTTGCTGCTATATAAAAATACAATTTACTCTTGTCTATTGACCATATATTATGTGACCTTGCTGAAGTTACTGACTGGTTGTAGAAGTTTTGTAGTAGATTTTTTGCATAGACAATTGTGTTATTTAAAAAAGAATTTTTAAAAATATGTTTCTTCCCAATCTGTATACCTTGTATTCTTTTTCTTGCCTTACTAATCTAGATAGTAGTTCTAATAAATATTTAATAGCAGTGGTCAGAGAAGGCAACCTTGACTTATTCCAAACCTTAAAGTGAAGGCATTATAACATTTGTATAATGTTAGTTGTAGGTTTTTTGTGGGGTGTTTTTGTACATACTTAAATTAGGCTGAGAAAACTCTTTTCTGTTACTAGTTTTTAAGCACTTTTATTATGAATGGATGTGGAATTATGTCAAATGATTCCCTGCATCTATTAATGTGATCATATTTTTAATTTAGTGTGTTAATATGCTGAATTATATTAGTTGTTTTTGTATGTTGAATAGGCCTTGAATTCCTGTGATGAACCCCACTTGGTTGTGATATGTTTCCATTTTTATATGTAGATGGATTCAATTTGATGATATTTTCTTATGGGTTTTTGCATCTTTATTAATAAGAGATACTGGTATATAGTTACATTTTATTTTAATAACAATGGATAAAAAAGCTGTGGGACATTTACACTATGGAATACTACACAACTATAAAAAAGAGGGATCTCTTACTCTTTGGGATAGCATGAATGGACCTGGAAAAATTATGCTAAGTGAAATAAGCTAAACTGAGAAAGACAAATATCACATGATCTCCACATGAATTTGTGGAATCTAATGAATTGACCAACAAAATAAGACCCGAAGTAGGGAGGCATGGAACAGATGGAAATAACTCAATGTGAGGCTGGGGGGATAAGAAGAAATAAACCAAAAAACTTATATACTTACTAGAGGCCCGATGCATGAAATTCATGCAAGGGGCTCGGCCCTTGCAGCCCTGGCTGCCTTGGCTGGCCCTTGCAACCCGGGCAGCTTTGGCCAGCCCTCACAGCCTCGACCCACCCTTGCAGCCTAGGCTGGCCCTCACATCCCCTTGCAGCCTCAGCTGGCCCCTATAGCCCCTTGCAAGCCTCAGCTGGCCCTCACAGCCCCAGCTTCGTCTGCAAGGTCATCCAGAAGGTCATTCAGCTGTCTGGTCTAATTAGTATATTATACTTTAATTATTATAGACTAGTGGCCTGGTGCATGAAATTCATGCACGGGGGGGGGGGTGTCCCTCAGCCCGGCCTGCACCCTCTCTAATCTGGGACCCCTCGGGGGATGTCCAACTGCCAGTAGTCGGACATCCCTCTCGCAATCCGTGATGACTGGCTCCTAACCACACACCTGCCTGCCTGCCTGATCGCCCCTAACCACTCTGCCTGCTGTTCTGCTTGCCCCCAACTGCCCCCCCGCCAACCTTCTCACCCCAAACTGTCCCTCCTTTGCTGGCCTGATTGATCCCAAATACCCCCGTTGCTGGCCTGATCACCCCCAACTGTCCCCCACTGCCGGCCTACTCGCCCCCAACAGATTCCCCCTGCCAGCCTGCTTGGCCCCAACTGGCCCCCCTGCTGGCCTGCTTGCCCCCAAATGCCCACCCGCTGGCTTGATCACCCCCAACTGCCCTCCCCTCCTGGCCTGATCACCCCTAACCACCTCTGCCTTGGCCCCACCACTATAGCTTTGTCTGGAAGGACGTCCAGAAGATCTCCCAAAAGGTCTCCCAGTCTAATTAGCATATTACCCTTTTATTAGTATAGATAGAGGCCTGGTGCATGGGTGGGGGCCAACTGGTCTGCCCTGAAGGGGGTCCCGGAGCAGGGTGGGGGTCCCCTTGGGGGGCAGGGCCAGCCTGAGCAAGGGGCCTGGGGAGGTTTTCAGGCTGGTCACGCCCCCATTGGGGTGGAGGTCCTTTTGGGGGGCAGTGCTGACCTGGGAGAGGGGCTGGGGCAGTATGCAAGCTGGTCATTCCCCCATTGGGGTGGGGGTCCTTGCTGAGGGCGGGGTGGGCCTAGGCAAGGGGTTGAGGGCTGTTTGTAGGCTGGCCACACCCCCATGGGATGAGGGTCCCCACTGGGGGCGTGGCTGGCCTGGGCGAGGGCCTGAGGGCCGTTTTCAGGCTTTCCACACCCACTTCAGGGTGGGGGTCTCCGCTGGGGGGCATGGCTGGCCTGGGCAAGGGGCTGAGGGCCGTTTGGGGATAGTTTGCAGGCTGGCCAAGCCTCCGACTTTGTCCTGAAGGTTTTCGGAAGGTCTCCTGGTCTAATTAGCATATTACTCTTTTATTAGTATAGATATGCATAGCCCATGGACACGGGCAATAGGATGGTGAAGACCTAGGAGGGTGAGTAGGGGCTGGGAGGGGGGAGGAAAAGGGAGAAAATGGGAGACATCTGTAATACTATTGACAATAAAAAATATATTTAAAAAAGAAAACTTTGGTTATTAAGGTACCAAAGTTTTGGAGGAGTTTTAACTACATATTCCATTTCTTTGATAGATTTGGGAGTATTCAGGTCACCTATTTCTCCTTGAGTGACATTTGATACTTAGTGACTTTCAGGAAACTGCTTTCTTTCATTTAAGTTTTTGAATGTGTGGGCATAGGGTTGTTAACAGGATTCCCTTATTATCACTTTAGTGCCAGTGGAATCAGGTACGTGTGTGTGTGTGTGTGTGTGTGTGTGTGTGTGTAGCCATTTCCATTTTGACAGACATCTAGATTCTCTTTTCTTTTTCTTTTTTGTCATTACAAATAACACAGCAGTGAACATGAAGTACTTATATACATGTGTGTATTTTTTGAAGGATAATTACTGAGCCAAAACATATGTGTGTTTAACATTGTGATAGATACTGCAAAAATTATCTTTTAAAAGTTTTCCAGTACCAGTATATGAGAGTGCTCTTTTCTCTACAGCTTCACAAATAATATGTTTTACAACATTATTGTAAATCTTAGAGGTGAAAAATACTTTATTCTTGTTTGATTTTGAATTTCCCTGATAATTAATGTGGTATAATATATTTCATATGGCAATCTAACATTTATGTTTGATTTTTGTGAAATTAGTGTTTATATTTTTGTGATCTTTCTATTGAATTGTTTGGTTTTTTAAATTTTATTTTTAAATATTATTGCGTATTCTGGATATCCATCCCTGTTTTATTAATATGATAAAAATATTGTCTTCTAATCTTTTATCTTCAACTTTTATTAATTATTTTGTCATACAAATATCTATTTTAATAAGGCAAAATGTGTCACTCATTTTTATGTATTTTAGATATTGTGTTTAGAAATAAATATGAGCTTAATACACATCTATAATAATAAAAGGGTAATATGCTAATTAGACCAGGCATCTTCCGAACCTCATTTCAGATGTCCTTCCTGACAAAGCTGGGGCCAGAGTGAAGCCAGCTGGGGTCCCAGGTGCTTGCAGGTGGCCTGAGGGAAGCTGGCCCAGGTCCCGGGTCCCAGGTGCCTGTGGGCGGCTGGAGGAGGGAAGCCCGGATCCTCAGTGCCAGAGGGAAGCCACTGACAGAGGAAGCCAGTGATGGCAGCCGGGGGCCTACTCTTGCACGAATTTTCGTGCATTGGGCCTCTAGTATTAACATAAATATGCAATAAATAAAAGTTTAACACACCAATTTTCTGACAACAGTTACATCCATGGAGGAAAATATAGACAGAGGCATCAAGAGTAGTTTTTAAGTTTGTTTTGTGTATAATTGTGATGCAATACGTAGATATTTTATAAACTAGTGTATCTATGGATTAGTTGTATAACAAAAACCTTTAAAAGCTAGATGCAAAAATGTATCTTTCCTTTTCCCATTTTATACATTTCCATTGTAATTATTTTTACCTTATCACCCCATTGATGCTGCCCTTGCCAATATTGTCAAATATCTCATAATTCTCAATGCAGTAAGCACAGCTGTAATATTTCCTGACTTTACTGTGCATTTGACTCTAGAATTCATCCCCTTCTTGAATACTACCAAATTTGATTTTTTGTAGTACCATTTTTTTAAATATATATTTTTATTGATTTCAGAGAGGAAGGGAGAGGGAGAGAGAGATAGAAACATAACTGATGGAGAGAATCATTGATTGGTTACCACCTGCACATCCTCCACTGGAGATTGAACCACAACCCGGGCATGTGCCCTGACTGGGAATCAAACTATGACTTCCTGGTTCTCAAGTCAATGCTCAACCACTGAGCCATGCCAGCTGGGCTGCAGTACTATTTTTAACAATTTATCTTCTTGTTGAAAATATTACTTATGTCCCCTTTTTCCCTATTTACCCCCTCCACTCCACAACTGATCCCTCCAGGCCTTCACCACACTATTGTCTGTGTCCACGGGCTATGTGTTTATGCATGTAAGTTCCCCTATTAATATCTTCCCACCCACCCACCCACCCTTGCCTTCCCTCTGAGATCAATCATTCTGTTCCACATTTCCATGTCTCTAGATCTATTTTATTCATTAGATTGCACATATGAGTGAGATCATGTGACACTTATATTTCTCCAACTAGCTTGTTTTGCTTAGCATAATACTCTCCAGGTCTCTCCATGCTGTCTCAAAGGGTAAGTGTATTCCATGGAGTAAATGTACCACATATTTTTTATCTACTCATCTATTGATAGGCACTTGGGCTGTTTCCAGATCTTAGCTATAGTAAATTGCGCTGCTATGAACATAGGGGTGCATACATTCTTTCTGATTGGTATTTCTGGTTTTTTAGGATATACCCCCAGAAGTGGGACCACTGGGCCAAATGTCAGTTCCATATTTAACTTTTTTAGGAAACTCCATACTGTTTTCCACAGTGCCTGCACCAGTGTGCATTCACACCAGCAGTATGCTAGGATTCCCTTTTCTCCATATCCTCTCCAGCACTTGTCATTTGTTCATTTATTGAAAGGTGTAAGGTGACACCTCATTGTCATTTTAATTTGCATATCTCTGATGATCAGTGACTTTTAGCATTTTTTCATATGTCTCTTGGCCAACTGTATGTCCACTTTGTAGAAATATCTATTTAGGTCCTTTGCCCATTTTTTTAATTGGATTGTTTACCTTCCTTTTGTTAAATTGTATGAGTTCCTTATGTCTTTTGGATATTAACTCCTTACAAGATTTATCATTGCCAAATATATTATCCCATACACTGGGCTCCCTTTGCATATGACAAATCTACAGCCAACATCATACTCAATAGGCAAAATCTAAAAACATTTCTCCTAAGAACAGGAACATGATAGAGATGTCCCCTTGCATCACTATTATTCAACATAGTACTGGAAGTCTTAGCCACAGCAATCAGACAAGAAGAAAACATAAAAGTCATCCAAATTGGAAGAGAAAAAGTAAAACTGTATTATTCGCAGATGGCATGATATTGTACATAGAAAACTATAAGGACTCCACCAAAAAAAATATTAGCTTTAATAAATGAATTCGGCAATGTTGCAGGATGCAAAATTAACACCCAGAATTTGTTGGCATTTTTATACACCAAGAATAAATTCTCAGAAAGAGAAACTGAAAAAACAACCTCTTTACCACTGCAACAGAAAAATTAAGATACTTAGGAATAAACTTAACCAAGGTGAAAGACCTGTACTCAGAAAACTATAGGACATTGATGAAAAGGGTAGAGGAAGATATAAACAAGTGGAAGAATATACCATGTTCATGGATTGGTAGAATTAACATGTTTAAAATGTCCATACTACCCAAAGCGATCTATAGATTCAACACAAGCCCTATTAAATTACCAATGGCATACTTACAGAACTAGAACAAATACTCCAAAAATTTATATGGAATTAAACAGACCCTGAATAACTGCAGCAATCTTGAGAAAGAACAAAGTTGGAAGGATCAAAATACCAGATATCAAGTTATACTACAAAGCCACTGTAATCAAAGCCTGGTACTAGCAGAATAACAGGCATATAGATCAATGGAACAGAACAGAGAGCTCAGAAAGCAACCCAAGCCATTATGCTCAATTAATATTTGACAAAAGATGCAAAAGCATACAATGGAGTAAAGACAGTCTGTTCATGAAATGGTGTTGGGAAAACTGGGTAGGTACATGCTAAAAAATGAAACTAGTCCACCAACTTATACCATACACAAGAATAAATTCAAAATGGATAAAAGATTTAAATGCAAGCCAGGAAAACATAAAAATCCCAGAAGAAACCATAGGCAGAAAAATCTCAAACATCTCTCATAGTAATATATTTACTGATACATCCCCTATGGCAAGGGAAAAAAGGAGAAGATAAACAAACAGGACTATATCAAAATAAAAAGCTTCTGCACAGCAAAAGAAACCCTCAATAAAATGCAGTACCATTTTAATTCCAGTTATTTTCCAGGTTCTCTAATCACTTTTGAGTTTTCACTGTTTATATCTGAAAATTTTATTTCCCTGGAATTTCTTGGATTATGCCCTATTTATTCTTATAAAGCAACTTCTAATTTGCTGACTTTTTCTACAACAGTGTAATAACAGCCTCTTGTACCTCCATGAGTTTTAAATCTAAATCTCTATTATAGATATGGCTCCTGACTGACATATCCCCCTATATATTCTATAAGGGCCTTAGACAACATGTCCAAACCTGAGTTGTTAGTTCTATCAAAATTCCACTCTTATGCAATATTTCTTATTCTGTTTGAGGATATTATCATGCAAGGAAGCTTGGATTCATTCTGTTCATCTCCTTCTTCCTATTTTATATCAGGTTCCAAATTCAGTCAATCACCTATTTTTCCATCTCTGATATCCATTCTGTTACCCAAATCATTCTGAACCTGACCTAATGGAAGCCCTGATTATTTCCCCTTGGCCTCTTTACTTTCTTACTGCATCCATCTTACTTCACTTCAGTTCTCTATACTACTTCATACTCCATATCCAGTTAAGAAAAAAATCTAATCATATCACTTCCTTGCTAAGTGTTTACTTGTCAATCATTATCTGCAATAAAACTCAAATATCTAGGATGGTAGACTTCTAAGTCATCTCTTATTATATACCTCCTTTTTAATCCAAGGATTTCGCTTCTATTGAACTACCTATGATTATACATGTTTCACTCTTCGCTATTTTGGCATATGTTCTTTGTCAGAGGATCACTATTCCTTAGCTCTTCCATGAGTGAAGTCTTAATCCTCTTCCTGATCCAGCTTAATAATTCTTCTCTATAGTATTTATTCCCTATTGCCTTCAAACCTCAGACATAGCTGACTTCTCTTCCAAGTAATAATTGTATTTAGAACACATCACTTTATTATAATGATTATTTTACCTGTTAATCTAACTACCCTCTGAAAACTTTGAGTTGAAGTATGATGTCATCTTTATCATATTATTTCCAGCACATAGCATGCCACTTGGCATATAGTAAGTGCTTAATAAATGTTTCCTCAATGAATGAAGAGATTGAACACATCTTGTTTCTATTTCAGTGTAGGTATTGAATGAGACATAAAATTATATATGACTTGTATGTCGCTATGGACTGAACTGTGTCCTGCCAAAATCCATATGCGGAGACTCTAACCTCCAGTACTTCAGAATGTGACTGTATTTGGTGATAGGACCTTTAAGGAGGTGATTAAGTTGAAATGAGATCCTTAGGGTGGGACCTAATCAAATCTGAGGGGTGTCCTTATAAGAAGAAGAAATGTGGACACAAAGAAAGAAACCAGGGATGTGTGCATACAGTGGTATGATCATGTGAGGACACAGCAAGAAAGTGGGCATCTGCAAGCCAAGGAAAAAGGCCTCAGAAGAAATCAAATATGCTCATACCTTGATCTAGGACTTCTAGCCTTCATAACCATGAGAAAATAAGTTTTGTTGTTTAAGCCACCTAGTCTATGGTATTTTATTATGGCAGCTCTGTCAATCTAATAGTACATAATAATACTAATATTTACACATTTTTATTCCTTGCTTGTTGTATTAACTTCCTATGACTATTATAACAAATTGCCACAAATTTTGTAGCCTAAACTAATAGAAATTTTTTTTTCACAGTTTTGAAGGCCGGAAGTCCAAAATCAGTTTCCTTTGGTCAAAATTGAAGTGTCCATACAGCCATGATCTTTCCGAAGACTCTAAAGGATAAACTGTTTCTTATTTCTTCTAGCTTTTGGAGGCTGTTGGAATTCCTTGGTTATTGCTTCAATCTCTTCCTCCCTGGTCACATTGCTTACTTCTGTTCTGTGTGTACAATCTTCCTCTGCCTCTCTCCATAAAGATACCTGTGATTACATTTAGGCCTGGCTGGACAATTCAGGATAATCTGCTTATCTCAAAATTCTAAATGTAATCACTGCTTATTTTGCCATCTAAACTAACATTTACAGGTTCCAGGGATTTTATCTTGATATCTTTGGGGGCCATTATTCATCAAATTACATTTGTTTTATTTTTTCTTTTCTTTCTTCCTCCCGCCATTATTTTATTACTAGAGTACTAGAGGCCCGGTGCATGAAATTCGTACATGGGGGGGGGGGTGTCCTTCAGCCCAGCCTGAGCCCTCTCACAATCTGGAACCCCTCAGGTAGGGTCCCAAGGTTTGGCCAGCGATCAGGGCCTATTGGGGTTTTCCTTCCCCTGGTTTCTGGAAGCTGGCCCCACCTCCACCACTGCCACTGCTTGCCATCTGTGCAGTGCTGCCCACCCCCCGCCACCGGTTGCCTCCCTCTGTGGGCAACAAGTGTGGGGTGTGATCACTTGGCTGGCTGGCCTGGGCCTCCCTCTGTGGTGCGATCACTGGCCGGCCCCACACACCTGCCACAGCATCGCTGGCCGGTGACCTGGGCCTCCCTCTGTGGGGCAATCACTCGTGGGTCCCCCAGGTCGATCACCCGCCGCAGCACTGCCAGCTGGGGGTCCTGGGCCTCCTTCTGCAGGGCGATCGATCGTGGGGCTCCATGATCGATGGCTCCACAGAGGGAGGCCCTGCCTACCTGCTGCAGCGCCTCTGGCCGGGTAGCCTGGGCCTCCCTCTTTGAGGCAATCGCAGAGGCCCCCCCAGTTGATTATCCCACTGGTGGTGGCCTGGGCCCCCCTCTGCGGGGCCTCCCTACCAATCGCATCGCACCTGCCTTGGCTGGCCTGACACCAATGCGTGTCATAGAGTGGTGTCCAAATGACTTGTTCTGCTGTTCGGTCGATTTGCACATTACACTTTTATTATTATAGTTTTCCTTCTCTTCCCTTTATATTTTCCCTCATTCTCTCCCTTCCCTACCTACCTTTCATTTTGAGATTCCTTCCCACCTTCCTTTTCTTCTTCTGTACATGACAAGGCAGAAAAGGCTGAAAGGAACTAAATGATTTTTCCCATGTTCTTTCATTATAGTGAAAGAGTCTACCCAATCCAGGTTACTTTTTCACTACATTTCATATATTTTCTGTAGTTTAAGTTTCCATAAAATCAAAGAGAGCCAAACTGTCACCGTGGCACCGAATGAAGCTCCTCATTACTCTATGCATTGCTCTGAAATTATTACAGCTCAGGAAATCACTGGCACTTCACACTCTGCTGTATTACAGGCATAGGAAAAGCTTGACCATGGTAGTCATTAAAAGGAGAGGCATGAGAGATCGGAAACAGGTTTTGTTAATAAGTGTGTGTTCAAAATTACAATATGTGTGGGCTATCAACATAGGTGTTTTCAAAATTGGCTGCTCTAAATTTCATTTGCACATGTTCTTTGTCACTCAGTCTTTGTCACACTTTGGCTATATCCTCACAGCACCCAAATGTTAATTTTTAAAATATTTTCCATACAAACTTACTTGCTTATGTATGTTGGGCTTATAAGAAATTGTGCTTTCAGAAACATTTTAAACTTTTATTTTTTGCCTTTAGTAATGATTTTCATTTGATGTAATTTAATTTAAAATATAGAAAATGAGAGATTTCAGGCAATGAAGGTAATTTGGGGACCAGTAGCTTGTGCTTAAGTATTTTGTGGGTTTGTTGCTGTTTTTTTAGTGATAACCAGGAAAGTGGTAAATTTTAAATAATCCAGAATTATCTGTTACTCATTTAATGATCTTTATAACACATGACAAATGAGTTGAATATTTTCTAAATCTGGCAACTTTACATGTGGTGTTTAGAACAAAAATTATATCTAATAAAAATATGTGGCCAATGCTCTTCAATGTTTTCCTTCATCTTATATGAAGTGCTGAAACTGCAAAAAAAAAAAAAACAACAACAACAAAAGAGACAGCGAAATAAATAATAAAGAAAAAGTAGGTAGTTGAAAAGAATTTACCAATATAATCTGCCTTACAAATTGTTGCCATGACTTCAATAATTAGGGAATATAGCAAAGTTGAATCTTGTGTCCTGAAAGAAATAAACTGCTCATGTCATTATGAACCACTCAAAAGTTGAATGAGATGTGAGTGAGGAGGTGATGAGACCACTTACAATGTTTTGCTGGGTTTGGTAGGGTCCAACATGACATTATCCGGGGAAGAGCCAATGTACTATTACGACTCTATATATGATTGAGTTTGGAAAATTACTCCTAAGTATGCACGGAAGTTTACATTGGCCAAACAGAGCTGGGGCTTGTTAATAACACTTTAATCAAGGCTTTCCTAATGGGCCTCCAGGATTACTACAGGAGACAGAATTATGATCCCATGTAGGAACTAGTAGAAATCCATTTTTTTAATGGTTCACCTACCAGATTTAAATAAACTTTAAGTTAAACATCCCTCCTTTCCCATATTCTAGGAACTTCTGTAAATGATGATTTACATGTATTGTCATAATGTGCTATTTAATGCTTTGTTATTTGTGACTTTTTGGTTTCTTATTATGTTAATCAGAAAAACTCATGTTAACTGAATCACCTCACTTAACTAAATCACCTTCCAGTTTGTTTGTTTTCTTATTTTTTACCTAATACTAAAGTTCCTAATATTAAAGAATTTGAAGCAATTTGCTAAACCCATTGGCCATGGACTTCCATTGCCTTGTTGCCATCCATTCCCTTTATTGACTAGACTTTTTAAAAGGCTCTCTTTCTGTTTGCTTTTTCTTAAATATTTATTTTTAATTGAGATATAGTTGATATATAACACTGCATAAGTTTAAGTGGTACAATGTGTTATATCACAACACTGTGATATGTAAATGTATTAGCTAACTTCTGTGTTATCTAACTCCTTATTTGCTAACTTAGGGAAGGGAATTGCTCTTTGGAATTCTTATTAATAGAGTTGTAAGAATCTACACTAATAAAAGAGAAAGATGCAAATTGACCATACCTCTGTGATGCCCACCAGCCAATCAGGAGGGAGTATGCAAATTAACCCAACAAAGATGGTGGGTTAATTTGCATATGCAGGCACCTAGCTGTCTGGGTCCCGGGAACATCCTATGGACCCAGGCCGCTCTGAGCCTGTAGGCCCCTGCGTAGGCCCTGAGCTGCCGGGGTCGCAGAACGTCCCCAGCTATACCAGGCCTATGGGCCTTGGCGCTGAGTGGCTGGGGGCAGGGCAGCAGAGGCTTGAGCAGGGCCTGAGTGGAGCTGGAGGGCCCTGCCCAAGACAAGATGGAGGCTTGAGCAGGGCCGGAGAGGAGCTGGGGGATGCAGAGGAAACCTTTTTCTGACCACTCATTGGCTAAGCTCCCGTAAGCTACTCGCAGTGTTTTTGGTAACTTGGGTAATAAGAATCCAAAAAGGTGATCTTGGGTTTTTCCACCACACTCCTGGAGGAAAAAACGCAGGTTGGCTGCTGAAGGGCTAAGAAATGTCATATCCTGCCCTAGCAGGTTTGGCTCAGTGGATAATGCCTTGTTCTGGGGACCACAGGGTCTGGGTTCAATTCCGATCAAGGCATGTACCTAGGTTGCAGGCTCCTCCCTGGCCAGGGCCCAAGTCAGGGCTCATGCAGGAGGCAACCAATCAATGTGTCCCTCTCACATTGATGTGTCTCTCTGTCTTTCCCTCTCTCTTCTACACTCTCTAAAAATCAATGGAAACATAACCTCAGGTGAGGATAAAAAAGAAAAAAAAGAAAGAAATGTCATATCCTATGAAAGACACATCTTGAAAATGCCTAAAGAAAGTTGTCATTTTTCATGGTAAAGGGACTGGAGTCTGTGTTGATGAAAACACCTTGGCGGCTGCGGTGGCTGGCAGTGGCTGCAGCAGCAGGGTGATAGGACTGGTGCCTTCCCCTGGTCAGCTGGTCGCCTCCCGCAGAGGGAAGCCAGACTCTGACTTAGGCCCGCTCCCCATAGAGAGCGGGCCTAAGCCATCAGTAGGACATCCCCTGAGGGCTCCCAGTCTGTGAGATGGAGCAGGCTGGGCTGAGTGACCCCCCTCCCAGTGCACCAGGCCCCTAGTTTCATCATAAACCTTGTGTTGGGCTCATAGTAAGCATTTTGAGAAGGTTAACTATTATACTATTAAGTATATAAAACTTACTTTTCTCCTCCCAGTGGATTGATTCTTGTCATAAAACAGGGAGTATCCATAGCAGGACACAGTTTCCTATCTGGATTTGTTTGATCTTTTTATCAATTGTCTCTTCTACCTCCTTGAAAGCTATCTTTAAAACTTTCCTTATCTTGTATGAAAGCTTGCTAAAAGAGTAAACAATGTAAATCTGACCTTCCTTTGTAAAGTCAAGTTTCCCATTTCCATTTAGAAGTAATTATTTTGCTTAGATTATTAGTGTATTTAAGGTATCACTTTACCAAAAATATTCACTCAAGAATATTCACTCGGTCAGTATTCTAGTCTACTTTTCATTTCATTTCATTTTATTTTATTATTTTATTTTATTTTACTTTGCATGTTTTTATTTTGAGTTTCTACTCCATGCCACACACTGTATTAGATTAAAACAAAACATTTTTTTCTTTTTTTTTTTCTTATTTCAACGTTTACTGAAAGGCTGTTGTAACCAACTCAGTGTGGTACTGGTGTAGGGACAGACATGGACCCTGGAAGAGAACAGAGAGCCCAGAAATGATCTCACATCTGTGGTCAAATGACTCTGACAAGGCAGCCAAGACCACCCAATGGGGAAATGAGTGGTGCTGGGAAAATCATGTCCACATGCAAAAGGATGAAGCTGGACCTGACCTCACACCATATACAGAAATTAACTTAAAAAAGCAAAGACCTAAACCTAAGAGCTAAAACTGTAAAACTCTTAGAAGAAAATATAGGGGTAAAGCTTCCACAACCCTGGATTTGCCATGATTTTGTGGATATGACACCAAAAGCACAGGCAACAAAAGAAAAAAATAAACTGATTTCTTTGAAATTAAAGTTTTTGTGCATCAAATTACCCAATCAACAGAGTGAAAAGGCTCCCACAGATGGGTGGAAACATATGCAAATCATCTATATGATAAGAATTTAATACAGAATATACTAACAATTCCTAAACTCAACAACAAAACAGACCATCCAGTTAAAAAATGAGGAAAAGGCCCTAGCCAGTATGGCTCAGTGGATAGAGCATTGGCCCACGGACTGAAGGGTCTTGGATTCAATTCTGGGTCAAGGGCATGTACTTAGATTGCAGGCTTACTCCCTGGCATGGGGAAAACAACAAATCGATGTTTCTCTCTCTGTCTCTCCCCCTCCCTTCCAGTCTCTCTAAAAATCAATAAAAATATATCCTCAGGTGGGGATTAATCCCATTTAAAAAAAGAAAAAAGAAAGTGGACTGAGACCAGCTCAGATCAAAGATTCTGCTGGGGCAGCGTCAATTTTTACTGCGTTGTGAGCCCATGGCTGGGACCCCTGAGCCTCCTGTCTCTGAAACACCACCCTGGACAAGCTCCCCTGGAAGCCCCGTGGGGCCCTGCTGTCACTCTGCAGGTGGCCCATGTGGGGATGGTCTATAGGAGGTTAGGTGGTCTGGGGGAAAGGCTCTGGGGCAGACCAGCAGTGATCTCATTTCTCCCTTTTTCCTGGTCACCTGGGAAGACATCTCTTTTGGAACCTGAGTGCAGGCAGGTGAGTCTCCTGGGCCCTCTGCATCATAGGTAACAGGTTGGGGAGACCTGCCAGTAGCCCCGTTTTCACATTTCTCCTTAAGAAACCACCTTGTTGGCTTAAAAACAGGAGCCTTAGGAAAACACAAAAGTATAAAACCACTAGTGGACACATTTCACATTCGCTGTCCCAAAAAAGAGCGAGAGTGTAACAGGCCTGGGCACTGGGTGAGTGGGCTACTGAAGACATGCATGTGCTGTCCATTTGTCAGGACCCACACAGCAGTGCCTGTCCACCCAGTGAATGCACCTGCCATGGGCCATAGCATGTTTTCCATGCTTTCATGTTGCTTGGGTCCAGCTGAAATGTGAATTCTGGGACAACAGAGGGAAGTGTGTCCCGCAGGTGCTGAGGCTGCACTGGCCCTGCCCTGGGCCCAGCAGCTTTTTCCTCACTAGGAGCTGGAACAGCAGCTCATGATGGAGAAGAGAACCTACGGGAAGACCCTTAAGTTCTACCAGAAGATCTTACAGAAAGAGAAGTGAAATAAAGGTAGGGTCATCAGTGCTCAGGGTCGCATGGGTGCCATCTTTATTAATTACTTTAGCTACCAGTGGTTCTCAACCTTTTTAATGCCTCGACCCTTTAATACAGTTCCTCATGTTGTGGTGACCCCCAACCATAAAATTATTTTCGTTGCTACTTCATAACTGTAATTTTGCTACTGTTATGAATTGTAATGTAAATATCTGTGTTTTCCGATGGTCTTAGGCTCTACAGCAGCGGTTCTCAACCTGTGGGTCATGACTCACAGGTTGAGAACCACTAGCAGGGTCACCTAAGACCATCGGAAAACACAGATACTGGTTTGGGGGTCACCACAACATGAGGAACTGTATTAAAAGGTCACGGCATTAGAAAGGTTGAGAACCACTGAGCTAGACCTTCTGGATAAATTGCTGAAGCTCCTACATCAGCACTTGCTGCTTCACCTTGCACTCTTACGTTATACAAATGGATTTTTCCCCTTAAAACTCATAAATCAATTCTGCTAGCTTCAAACTTTTCTTCTGAAGCTTCCTCACCTTTCTCGGCCCTCATAGAAACAAAGAAATTTAGGGTCTTGTTCTAGATTAGGCTTTGGCTTAAGGGAATGTTGTGGTTGGTTTGATCTTGTGTCCAAACCACTAACACTTTTTCCATATCAGCAATAAGGTTGTTTTGCTTTCTTATCATTTGTGTGTTCACTGGAGTAGCACTTTTAATTTCCTTCAAGGACTTTTCTTTTGCATTCACAACTTGGCTACCTATTTGGTGCAAGAGGCCTAGCTTTCTGCCTATCTCAGCTTTCAACATGCCTTTCTCACTAATTTTAATCATTTCTAGTTTTTGATTTAAAGTGAGAGATGCACAACTCTTCCTCTCACTTCAACACTTAGAGGCCATTGTCGGGTTATTAATTGTCCTAATTGCAAAATTGTTGTGTCTCAGGGAATATGAACATCCTAGGAGAGGGAGAGAGATGGGGGAATGGCTGGTCAGTGGAGCAGGCAGAACACACACATTTATTAAGTTCACCATCTTACGTGAGTGCAGATTTTTGTGCCCTGAACCATTTTTAACAGTAACATCAAAGATCATTGATCATATACCATCATAGTACATATAATAATAAGTAAATGTTGAAATATTATAAGAATTGCCAAAATGTGACACAGACACACAAAGTGAGCAAATGCTGTTGGAAAATGGCACTGATAGACTTGCTTGAGACAGGATTGGTAGAAACCCTCAATTTGTAAAAAATGCAATATCTGCGAAGTATAATAAAGCAGGGTGCAATAAAACAAGGTACATAAAGGAGACATATGTAATACTTTCAATAATAAAGAATTAAAAAACAACACACAAAGTATATCTGTAGTCACTGTATTGCTAAAGGCAATGTGCCCTCACTGCTTGTACCATCTGAAGGGAATGACTATTTTCCTTATTTTAAATGCAAAACACTGAACTGTGGATTATTATTTAAATGTTAAAACAAGTATTTTGTGAAATAAAAATAGATTTTAAGACAAGCCCCCCAAATCCACTGAGTCTATATTTAGTTGAGACAAAAATGTTCAGATAGATTCTAATATCCCATGGGAGTATTTCTCAAAATCATTTTTCACCCAGATATTATTCTGCTTACTTCAAGGAGAACGTTTAAAAGAGCCTTGTTTGGAGTTAAATATCTAGTTTTCTATCTAGGTGTAATCATTTTTCTTTGAAAGATCATTCACCTGTAAGTCTTTGGTTTAAAATTACCATTTGGATCCTGCAGTTTTCTCCTCCTCCAATACATGACTGAATATTGCTTGTGATGTTTTCCATTTAGGCATCTATTCAGGTCTATTTGGTGAACTTGTTCCCCACAGGAAGGACAAATCCATTTTAAAGAATGTTGTATGCAACATTCATTCTAATTTCCCTTAATATGATTGAATTCAGATTTTTCTCTTCTTATGTAATATCAGTTTGGTGCTAACGTGAAATGTGAAGATTTACAGGTCTCTTTTCAAAAGAAATATATGTGAACTCAAAAGTGATTTTTAAAAAATCACTAGAGAATGCATCAGAATGAAGGGGAAATCTTGATGGTGGGAAAGAAAAAAAATCAGAAATAGCATTTTTGTTTGTTTGCCTAAAAAGGGACAATCTGCAATGGTGAACAGCACAGTGTGCTCAGGTAACTGAATGACAATACTCTGCACTAAAATGTGATCATCTGCATGACAGGTGTTTGAACCAGGACATAAAGGGCCAATTTGGATGTGAAACTTGTTTCTGAGGGTAGAAACACCCTCAAGGAGCTTGTGGTGGAGAAAACAATGCCGTACAGGCTGAATCTGAACATGTCCTTTGATTTTCATTTCTCCCTTAAGTAAATTTTCCTGCACCCTTTTTCTCTCTAGCAATCACATGTGGCTATGGCTTAAACAATGAGATTATGTTACTTCACCATTGATTTGCCACAGGTGGTTATGAAAAGATGAATCATTTGTGAGTATAATCTATCTATATTATAAAAGGCCAGTGGCCATAACGCCGGAATGACCAAACAACTGGTCACCAGGAGGTGCATGGAGCACCTCTCGATCCCTCCCCCTGGCCTGCGAGCTGCTCATGGTGGAGGGGTGGGGCTCGTGGCTCATGTGGCATGGTGGCTCACAGCGGTGAGCTACTTGCACATGGCAGGTCTGGGGTCCCGCCAGCGTGGGGGTCCTGGGTCTTGCGTGATTTAGCATGCTGGGCCTCTAGTATATATATAAAAGGCTAAGTGACCATCCAACTGTCCGACCAGTAGCTATGATGTGCAATAACCAGCTGGGGGCAGATGCTCAACACAGGAGCTGCCGAGCTGTGGTAACTTGGCAGCAGCGGTTCTCCAGTGACACAGCCCAGAACCAGGGAGGATAGAGCCTGATTCCAGAATGCATCACCTGAGAACCACCCTCTCGCAATCCAGGACCCCTTGGGGGATGTCAGAGAGCTGGTTTCAGCCAGCAGGCCAGGCCAAGGGACCCCGCTCACTCCACAGACACCCTTCAAGCCACAGTGTCACCCCAGGTGCAGCTGGCCAGACAGGGTAGGGACCACGGGAGGTTGGCTCCAGAGCGTGTCTGGCCCATCTTGCCCAGTCCTGCTCCACTGGCCACCTTCTAATTAATTTCCTCTCAATGTGCACGAATCCGTGCACTGGGGCACTACTGAGCATATAAAACTCAAGACTTAAGTTACTGGTCTACTGATCACTACATACCGCCCAACATTGGGAAATGTTCAGGGATTGTTATGGAGAAACAGAGAAAGTTCATTTCCCTTTTTTGTCCTGTAAGTGTGACTCTATCTCCAGCTGCTAACTCCCAGGATGTTGGTGCCTGGTTAGGGTGAGTACTGCTTGCTCATAATAAGTAGAATTACAAAAGGCAACAAGCATCCTCAGCACCTGCAGTGCCCTAACCCTTGCCCTCATTTTTCTCCCCTGAGTGACTGCATTAGCCAGGCTTTCTCACATTAGGCTCAGAGTGACCTCACTAAGATGTACTAATTTCACAACTTAAAATTTTCTAGTGGCTCCTCAATACCTTCCATATGGGGTCCAATCTTACTAATACCATGCACAAGGCATCTCTATGCACATAAGTGTGTGCTCTGCTTTCCAGTCCCACAGAACAGTTGGCTGCCCCTGGATACATTGTCAATGCCACACATCCTGTATGCCTTTACGCATTCCTCATACCAAATCTATCATATCCTTGTCTTCTTTCAGAAATCACACATGAAAGACTTCTTTGTCTATTTAATCATTATTAAATGGCAATGTATTAAACACATGATACCTGACACTGTTTGAGAAACTGGGGATACAATGATACACAAGAAAATAGTCTCTGCCCTCAAGAGTTTTAATGGGATATAACTGAGCAAATAGACTCTTGAACACAGGTTATTAGATTGAGGAAGTAAATACTGCATTGGAGTACTTGGCAGTACTTAATCTAAACTGGAGAGAGAGATTTTCAGAAGTAATTTATAAGCCAAGATCTGAAGAATGAATAAGAGTAACCACACAGTAGCCGAAACCGGTTTGGCTCCGTGGATAGAGCGTCGGCCTGCGGACTGAAGGGTCCCGGGTTCGATTCCGGTCAAGGGCATGTACCTTGGTTGCAGGCACATCCCCAGTGGGAGGTGTGCAGGAGGCAGCTAATCGATGTTTCTCTCTCATCGATGTTTCTAGCTCTCTATCCCTCTCCCTTCCTCTCTGTAAAATATCAATAAAATATATTAAAAAAAAAAAAGAGTAACCACACAGTGAATGGGGAAGGGAGGAAGAGGTGTTCTTAGCAGAGGGAATAGCCTATGCCAAGTCTAAAGATAGATACAGAGACATAATTTGCAGGACCCAATGTAAAGTGAAAATGTGGGACCTCTAGGTTAAAAAAAAAAAAAAAAAAAAAACAGGGGAAAAAGAATTCTTAGTGGTATCTATACTAACGATAGGGTAATATGCTAATTAGACCAGTAGACCTTCTGGGAGACCTTCTGGATGTCCTTCTGGACAAAGCCATGGTGGCGGGGCCGAGGCAGATGCGGTTAGGGGTGATCAGGCCACCAGGGGAGGGCAGTTGGGGGTGAGCAGGCTGGCAGGAGGACAGTTGGGGGCGAGCAGGTCAGCAAGGGGGGCCAGTTGGGGGTGATCAGGCCAGCAGGGGGGCAGTTGGAGGTGAGCAGGCTGGCAGGGGGCAGTTGGGGGCGAGCAGGCTGGCGGGGGGGCAGTTGGGGGCGAGCAGGTCACCAGGCAGAATGATTAGGGGCAATCAGGCAGGCGGGCAGGCAGGCAGGCAGGCAGGTAAGCAGTTAGGAGCTGGCAGTCGGACATTCCTTGAGGGGTCCCAGATTGAAGAGGGTGCAGGCCAGGCTGAGGGACACCCTCCCCTCCGTGCACTAGTACATATATATTTTCACCAGTTATGGTTATTTCACTGGAGAAAGGACATCCCTCTCTCAATCCGGGACTGCTGGCTCCTAACTGCTCACCTGCCTGCCTGCCTGCTTGCCCCCAACTGCCCCCCCCACTGGTCTGCTCATCCCCAACTTCCCCCCCCCCCCCGCCAGCCTGCTCACCCGCAACTGGCCCCCCCCGCCAGCCTGCTTGCCCCAACTGCCCCCCACTGGCCTGATCACCCCCAACAGCCCTCCCCCACCAGCCTGATCACCCACAACTGCCGTCCCATCTTGGCCCCTAAACGCCTCTACCTCAGCCCCGCCACCATGGCTTTCTCCAGAAGAACATCCAGAAGGTCTCCTGGAAGGTCTCCCAGTCTAATTAGCATATTACCCTTTTATTAGTATAGATAGAGGCCTAGGGCATGGGTGGGGGCCGGCTGGTTTGCCCTGAAGGGTGTCCTGGATCAGTGTGGGGGTTCCCTTGGAGGGCGGGGCGGGCTGGGCGAGGGGCCTGTGGTAGTTTGCAGTCTGGCCATACCCTCATTGGGGTGGGGGTCCCCACTGGGGATGATGCCAGCCTGGGTAGGGGGCTGGGGCAGTTTGCAGGCCAGCCATGCTCTTTGGGGTGAGGGTCCCTGCTGGGGTGCCTGGTCAGCCTGGGTGAGGGGCTGATGGCTGTTTGCAGGCTGGCTATGCCCCCCAGGGGGACCCTCACCACATGGGGGTGTGGCCAGCCTAGGAAGGGGCTGAGGACCTTTTACAGGCTGGCCACACCCCCTTCAGGGTGGGGTTCCCCTCTAGGGGGCCTGGCCAGCCTGGGTGAGGAGCTGAGGGCTGTTTTCAGGCTGGCCATACCCCTTCAGGGTGGGGGTCTCATCTGGGAGGCCAGCCAGCCTGGGTGAAGGGCTGAGGGACATTTTCAGGCTGGCCACACCCCCTTCAGGGTGGGGGTCCCAGCTGGGGTGCCTGGCCAGCCTGGGTGAGGGGCTGATGGCTGTTTGCAGGCTGGCCATGCCCCCCAGTGGAGACCCTCATCATGATGGTAGCATGGCCAGACTGGGGAAGGGGCTGAGGGCCATATTCAGGCCCCGCCCTCGGTGGCCAGCCCGGGTGACCCAAGCCTCCCATGCTCTCTGGCCTGTTCCGTGGCCGCCTCCCACAAGCCCCTCCTTCAGTGGCCGGCCAGGGCGGGCAGGATGCTTGGCTTCCTCCATCGCCGGGGGCAACCCTAACCTTCCACCCGCTCCGGCTGGCTCCATGGCCGTAGCCATCTTTGTCCCGCTAATTTTCATATTACCTCCTGATTGGCTGTGGGTGTCGTGGAGTGACAGTTAATTACCATATTTCTCTCTTATTTGTATAGTTGTATTCCTGAAAGCAACCATTTAAAATCTCTGAAAATTGTTCTAAGGCTATGCATAAAAAAAAAAAGCTATATTCAAGAAAAACTACCAAGTCTCTATAGTTACAGTGAGAGTCTGTGGTATTTGAAGCACTGTCCCTTCCTACAGTCCCCTCCCAGCTCAGTATGATGGAAAACATAAGTCTCTCTCTCCTCCCAGTTCCCTGTTCAGAAAATGACATCTCTCCCTGAGAGACAGGTCTAAAGCACCTCTCAATCTCAGCAGCTCAGTTTTTGTTATTCTGGGAAAGAGTAGACTGAGAAACTTGAGGATCTCTACCCAGCCCCCACTTCTAGGGAAGAACCTGAGTCCAGCCTTGGCAGGCCACAACACTGAGACTCTGATCACCATCACCCCAGATCACTCATTGGGTGAAGGTTCTATGCTAGAAGAATGAAACCATGAAGACCAGAGGATAGCACCACAGCTCAGTACCCTGCTCATGAAACAGAGGTATTACTCAGAGAACTGGGCCACCTTCCATGCCCCCAGCTGTGGGTCAGTGGTGGTTTTGCTCAGGAGAAGAGGCAAGCTGTAAGACCAGAGAGCTCTAAATCTCTTTCCAGGGGAAATTACTTCATTTGGAACAGAATATGGGTAGCTCAAGGCTAAGAGTGCTGCCCCAAATAAAGGAGATCTTGGTGGTAATCAATTACAAAGAAGCTGGTTGCTCAATGAGAACAGTAAGCTATACTTTAAACAAGCTAGATATGTATCATAGAGAATCAGAAGAAGATGGCTAGGAAGAGCCCTCCTAGGGTTGGAACAAAAGTGAAAGACTGGCCTTGAAGGTTACCTCTGCAAAGAGACAGAATGCAATGGGACCAGACTGCAGAGCAATTTATGCCTTAGGGCAGTATTGAAACCAATAGTGAAATCAGCCAGTGATTAATGAAACCAAACAGCTGCATGTGAATCCAACTAAAGCAGAGAGCTTAGAGAGTTCAGGAAAATAAACAAAGAAACCCACTGAAGCCACTGGCATCTAGGATGAAAGTGTGCATGTCCAAGGCTATACCCTCTGAAAAGTACATCCCGCTGGGGGAATAGACTTCACTAAAATCTAGCCAAGCCACTAAAGAAATAACCAAGTAAACAACAATGAGCTGGGGTGGAGGCAGTGGATTAGTATCCAGGATTGCTATAATATATTATCTAAAATATTAGTATTCGAGAAACAAGAAAATGTGACCCATACAGAAAAAACACCAAATATTATAATTAATGGTAAATGAGTGAATGTCTTTCTCCTAAGATCAGAAGCAATACAATGGTTTTCATTTCATCACTATGATTTAACCTTGCATTGCCTCTACTTAGGACAATTAGGCAAGAAAACTAAATAAAAGACATCCAGACTGGAAAGGAAGAAGTAAAACTATATTTCTTTGCAGATAACATGGTATCTATAGAAACTCATAAGGAATCCAATAAAATAAACAAATAAACAAAATCCTACAAGAATTAATAGATTTTTTTTTATTTCAGTCAGGTTTCAGGGTACAACATCAATATATAAAATCTATTTTGTTCCTATATATTACCAATGAAAAAATGTGAACACTTAATTAAGAAAACCATTCCTTTTATAAAAGCGTGTTAAAGTTATAATACTTGGAATAAACTTAAAATAAGCATAAAACTGATACTCTGAAAACTGAAAAATATTGGCTTTTTTAAAAATTAAAGACCTAGTGAATAGAAAGATGTCTCAGAGAAACCAAGATGGCGGCATAGGTAAACACCTAAACTGCTGCCTCGCACAACAATTTCAAAACTACAACTAAAAGACAGAACGGACACCATCCAGAACCACAGGAAAGCTGGCTGAGTGAAAATTCTACAACTAGAAGGAAAGAGAAAACTCACAGAGAATTGAAGGTACGGCAAAGGGTCTTTGTGCGCGCAGAGAGGAAGGGTGGCTGAGAGCCTGGCTGACTTTCTCTGGCGGAAGGGGAAAGGAAGCCCCCGACCACACTGAACCCCAGTCCCGGGCGAAACCCCGTGGACCCAGGCTCATACAGGGGGAGTCTGGACTGTCAGGTAGATAGAAAGGCACCCTGAGACTCGGAGACCAAGGGGAGACCCGGGGGAGCCCTGGCGGGCAGAGGTCTGGAGGCGCACGCGCCAGTGTGCACAAAGGCTGCGGAGGTTGCCACAGGCTTTCGCTAGTGGAAGGGAGTCGGAAGCTCCTGACTGCACTGAACCCCAGTTCCAGGCGAGCCCCTGGGGACCCAAGCTCTTGTGGGGAGAATCTGGACTCTCGGGCGGAGACTCGGGAGCCTGGGAAGGCAGAGGTCTGAAGGTGCGCATGTGCACGCAAGGGCAAGGCTGACAGGAAGCCAAGACTGTCTGCTCCGCCCTGAGACTCCACCCCATCCAAGCTGAGCACAGAGGCTATTGCAATTTGGCAAGTCTAATCCTATAAGGCTGTCTCCAGCACTGAACTTCTCCCAGCGTAGACACAGCTGATCCTTACAGCCAACTGGCCTGGAGGTCAATTCCTCCCAGTGATACCAACAACAATCAAGACTTAACTACAACAAGGCTGTACACACAGTCCACAAAGGGGTGCACCAAGAGTGTCCACCTCAGGTTAACTGGGGAGGCCGACCCACTGGGCCATATAGGAAACCTAGCACACAAATCTACCCTACCAACTCAGAGAAGCAGTGAAAATGCGGCATCAAAGAAACAGATCACAAACGAAAGAAATGGAGGAAAACAAATGACTGGATATAGAATTCAAAACCACGGTTATAAGGCTTTTCAAGAATATCCTAGAAAAGGCCGATAAATATAATGAGACCCTCGAAGTTATGAAAAAGGACCAACGAGAAATTAAACATACACTGACTGAAATAAAAAATATTATACAGAGACCCAACAACAGACTAGAGGAACACAAGAATCAAGTCAAAGAATTGAAATACAAAGAAGCAAAAAACACTCAACCGAAAAAGCAAAAAGAAAAAAAAATCCAAAAAGTTGAAGATAGTGTAAGAAGACTCTGGGACAACTTCAAGTGTACCAACATCAGAATTATAGGGGTGCCAGAAGAAGAGAGAGAGCAAGATACTGAAAACCTATTTGAAAAAATAATGACCGAAAACTTCCCCCACCTGGTGAAAGAAATAGACTTACAAGTCCAGGAAGCCCACAGAACCCCAAACAAAAGGAATCCAAAGAGTACCACACCAAGACACATCATAATTAAAATGCCAAGAGAAAAAGACAAAGAGAGAATATTAAAAGCAGCAAGAGAAAAACAGTTAATTACCTACAAGGGAACACCCATACGACTGTCAGCTGATTTCTCAACAGAAACTATGCAGGCCAGATGGGAGTGGCAAGAAATTTTCAAAGTGATGAATAGCAAGAACCTACAACCAAGATTACTCTACCCAGCAAAGCTATCATTCAGAATTGAAGGGCAGATGAAGAGCTTCACAGATAAGAAAAAGCTAAAGGAGTTCATCACCACAAAACCAGTATTATATGAAATGCTGAAAGGTATTCTTAAAGAAGAGGAAGAAGAAAAAAGAAAAGATAAAAATTATGAGCAACAAATACATATCTATCAACAAGTGAACCTAAAAATCAAGTGAATTAAAAACCTGAGGAACAGAATAATCTGGTGAATATAATAGAATCAGGGGCATAGAAAGGGAGTGGACTGATAATTCTCAGGGGGAAAGGGGTATGGGGGTGTTCAGGAAGAGACTGGACAAAAATCATACACCTATGGATGAGGACAGTGGGGGGGAGGTAAGAGCAGAATGTGGGGTGGGAACCAGGTGGATGGGAGCTATGGGGTGAAAAAGGAGAAACAATTGTAATAATCTGAATAAAGATTTATTAAAAAAAAAAGACTAAAAAAAAAAAGAAAGATGTCTCATGTTCATAGAGCAGAAGACTTAATACTATTAAGGTAGCAATTTTTCATGATATGGTCTATAGATTCAATCCAATCTCAATCAAAATCCCAGTTGTTTTTTTTTAAGAAACTGACAAGCTGGTAACAAAATTCATATGGGATTTCAAGGGGTGCAGAATGGCCAAAATTATCTTTAAAAAGAAAAAAAAAATTGGAGGATTTACACTTCCCCACTGCAAAATTTACTACATATAAGGCTACAGTAATCTAGACAGGCAGGTACTGGCATAAGATTAGACATAGAGATCAATGGAGTAAAAATGATAATCTAGAAATAAAATTTTACAATTATGGTTAAACTTTTACAATTATGCCAAGACAATTCAATAGGAAAAGAATAGACTTAATGAATGGTGCTGTAACAGCTGGATAACTAAATGCAAAAGAATGAGCTTGCACCTCCTTTTTTATATTACAAACAAAATTTAACTCAAAATGGGTCACAGACCTAAATGTAATATAATAATATTATAAGGAAATATAAGAGAAAATCTTTGTGACCATGTTTGGGTTAAGCCAGGGGTGGGCAAACTTTTTGACTTGAGGGCCACAATGGGTTCTTAAACTGGACTGGAGGGCCAGAACAAAAGCATGGATGGAGTGTTTGTGTGAACTAATATAAATTCAAAGTAAACATCATTACATAAAAGGGTAAGGTCTTTTTTTTTTAATTTCAATAGTTTTATTCATTTCAAACATTTTAACAAGAAGAATGTAAACACTAATTATTATAATTTGAAACTTCAAAAAATGGAGGAATCATAGCACAATAACATACCTTATACTGAAGATGGCAAAGGCAAAATAAAATTGCCTAACAAAGGAAAGGTACAAAAGCCTTTCAAATTAAACTTAAATATAATAAAATAATTTAAAACTAAAACAAATAGAAAAGAACAAAATGTGTAAACAGTAAATTAAACATTTTCTTTAGTGCAACTTCCAAATTATGCCCGGGACGTAGATGTAGATGGCAATGTAGACTGGGTTGAAAGGTTTTTGGTCTTTAAAACATCAACTTCAGTGGGAACAGTGTTGTTGGTCTCCTTTTTAGCTAATGCTCTGATACTGTGCTCTCCAGGGGCGTGTCTCCCTACATCACCACGATAACGTGTCTATGCATTCCCAGGGTGATGTCAGGGGACGCGTCCGCGGGCATTACAAGGAGCCTCTGGAAGATTGAGAGGTTGTTCCTTCTACTGAATGGGTGGATATAAATCCGCCCACTCAGAAGAAGGAGCTGTGGCCGTGTTTCCCGACGTTGCCATGTTAACACTGCTGCTGGTGAAGGAGCGGAGGGGAGAGCAAGAGAACCCTCCGCTCTTTCGGCTCCTCGGGCCGTAGTTTGCCCACGGCTGGGTTAAGCAGTATTTTTTTTTACATCTTTATTGTTGAAAATATTACATTTGTCCCCCTTTCACCCCTATTGACACCTTCTAGCCCACCTGCCCCCTACCCCAGGCCTTCACCACCCTATTGTCTGTGTCAAATGGGTTATGCATATATGCATACAAGTTCTTTGGTTGATCTCTTCCCACCCACCCACCCTCCCGTGCCTTCCCTCTGAGGTTCTATAGTCTATTCCAGGGGTGGGCAAACTTTTTGACTCGAGGGCCACAATGGGTTCTTAAACTGGACCGGAGGGCCGGAACAAAAGCATGGATGGAGTGTTTGTGTGAACTAATATAAATTCAAAGTAAAGGAGCAGAGGGGAGAGCAAGAGAACCCTCTGCTCTTTCGGCTCTGTGGGCCGGATAGAACAGCCGAACGGGCCGGGTCCGGCCCGTGGGCCGTAGTTTGCCCACGGCTGGTCTATCCCATGCTTCTATGTCTCTGGATCTATTTTTGTTCAATAGTTTATTTTGTTCATAATATTCCGCATATGAATGAGATCATGTGATATTTATCTTACTCTGACTGGCTTATTTTGCTTAGCATAATACTCTCCAGGTCCTGCCATGCTGTCTCAAAGAGTAAGAGATCCTTCTTTTTTACTGTTGCATAATATTCCATGGTATAAATGTACCATGGTTTTTTACCCATTCAATAAAGAAGGTCTATTGGGCTGTTTCCAGATCATAGCTATTGTAAATTTTGCTGCTATGAACATAGGGGTACATATATTCTTTCTGATTGGTGTTTTGGGTTTCTTAGGATATATTCTTAGAAGTAGGACCACTGAGCCAAATGTCAGTTCCATATTTAACTTTTTTAGGAAACTCCGTACTGTTTTCTACAGTGGCTGCACCAGTCAGCATTCATACCAGCATTCTCCATATGCTTGCCAGAACTTGTCATTTGTTGATTTGTTGATGATAACCATTCTGACAGGTGTGAGGTGATACCTCATTGTCATTTTTATTTGTATATCTCAGATGATCAGTGACTTTCAGCATTTTTTCATATGTCTCTTGGCCTTCTGAATGTCTACTTGGGAGAAGGGTCTATTTAGGTTCCTTACCCATTTTTCAATTGGATTGTTTGTCTTCCTGTTGTTAAGTTGTATGAGTTCCTTATATATTTTGGATATTAACCCTTTATCAGATGTATCATTGACAAATATATTCTCCCACACAGTGGGCTCCCTTTTCATTTTGGTGTGCAGGTGCTTTTTATTTTGATGTAGTCACATTTGTTTATTTTCTCCTTAGTTGCCATTGCCCTAGGACAGTGGTCGGCAAACTCATTAGTCAACAGAGTGGCAAACCGCTGCTCACAAGCCGCATGTGGCTCGCCAACCGCAGTTTGCCGACCACTGCCCTAGGAGATGTATCCACAAATATATTGCTACGAGAGGGGTCTGAGATTTTGCTGCCTATGGCTTCTTCTAGGATTTTTACGGTGTTATGACTTACACTTAAGTGTTTTATCCATTTTATTCCTGTGTATGGTGTAAGTTGGTGGTCTAGTTTCATTTTTTTGCATGTACCTGTCCAGTTTTCCCAACACCATTTATTGAAGAGACTGTCTTAACTCTGTTGTATGCTCTTGCCTCCTTTGTCAAATATTAATTGAGCATTATGGCTTGGGTGGATTTCTGGAGTCTCTATTCTGTTCCATTTATTTATATGCCTGTTCTTGTGCCATTATCAGGCTGTTTCAATTACGGTGGCTTTGTAGTACAACTTGATATCTGGTATTGTGATCCCTCCAACTTTGTTCTTCTTTCTCAAGATTTCTGTGTCTATTCGGGGACGTGTTTGGTTCTCTATAAATTTTTGGAACATCTGCTCCAGATCTGTGAAATATGCCATTGGTATTTTAATAGGGATTGCATTGAATCTATAGATTTCTTTGGGTAGTATGGACATTTTAATGATGTTAATTCTACCAATCCATGAATATGGTATATTCTTCCACTTGTTTATATCTTTCTCTATCTCTTTTTTCAAAGTCCTGTAGTTTTATGTGAACAGGTCTTTTACCTCCTTGGTTACGTTTATTCCTAAGTATCTTAATTTTTCTGTTGCAGGGTAAAAGGGTTTTTTTTTTTCCAGTTTATATTTCTGAGAATTTATTATTGGTGTATAAAAATGCCAAAAATTTTCTGGGTATTAATTTTGTATCCTGCTACATTGCCGAACTCATTTACTAAATCTAGCAGATTTTTGGTGGAGTCTTTAGAGTTTTCTGTGTACAATATCATGTCATCTGTGAATAATGACAGTTTTACTTCCTCCTTTCCAATTTGGATGCCTTTTATGTTTTCTTCTTGCCTGATTGCCGTGGCAAGGACTTCCAGTACTATTTTGAATAAGAATGGTGAATGCGGACATCTCTGTCTTGTTCCTTTTCTTGAGAGAAATGGTTTAATTTTTGCCCCTTTAGTATAATTTTAGTTGTAGGTTTGTCATATATGGCCTTTATTATGGTGAGGTATGATCCCTCTAGTCCCACTTTGCTGAGAGTTTTTATAAAAAATGGGTGTTGGATTTTTGTCAAATGCTTTTTCTTAATCTATTGAGATGATCATATGATTTTTATCTTTCAATTTGTTTAAGTGATGTATCACCTTTATTGATTTGCAAATATTGTACCAGCATTGGATCCCTGGAATAAATCCTTCTTAATCATGTGTATGATAGTTTTAATATATTGCTGGATCTGATTTGCTAATATTTTGTTGAGAATTTTAGCATCTATGTTCATTAGGAATATTGGCCTGTAATTCTCTTTCTTTGTAGTTTCTTTGTCTGATTTTGGAATTAGGATAATGCTGGCCTCATAATAAGAGCTTGGAAATGGTCCTTCCTCTTGAATTTTTTGGAATAGGTTGAGGAGAATAGGTGTTAGTTCTTTGAATGTTTTTTAAAACTCCCCTGCGAAGCCATCTGGACCAGGGCTTTTGTTTGCTATGAACTTCCCTCTCAGGACTGCTTTTGCTGTGTCCCAGATATTTTGGTTGGTTGTGCGTTCATTTTCATTTGTTTCCAGAAAGTTTTTAATTTCTTTGATGATCTCATTGGTAACCCATTCATTGTTTAATAACAGGCTATTTAGATTCCATGTCTTTGAATGTTTTTCTATAGTTGATTTCTAATTTCATTCCATTGTGATCTGAGAAGATTCTTGACATGATTTTCTTCTTCCTGAACTTGTAAAGACTTGTTTTGTGTCCTAACATGTGGTCTATCTTTGTAAATGACCCATGTGCACCTGAGAAGAATGTATATTTTACATCTTTGTGGTGAAATGTTCTATAAATATTAATTAAATCCATCTACTCCAGTGTATCATTTGGAGTCACTGTTTCCTTGTTTATATTTTTATCTGGAAGATCTATCCAATGAACTCAGCAGGGTGTTAAAGTCCCCTAGTATGACTTTATTGCTGTCAATCTCTCCTTTAAAGTCCTTCAGAACATTTTTATATATTTAAGTGCCCCTATATTGGGTGCATATATATTTACCATGGTTATATCCTTTTGTTGGATCAATCCCTTTAGTATTATGTGGTGACCTTTATTATCTCTTATGATGGTCTTTATTTTGAAATCTATTTTGTCAGATATGAGTAATGCTACCTCAACTTTTTTTCCCTTTCCATTTTCATGGAAAATATTTTTTCATCCCTACACTCCCATCCTGTGTGAGTCTTTTGTTCTGAGTTGGGTCTCTTGTAGATAGCATATATTTGGGTCATGTTTTCATATCCATTCAGCTACCCTATGTCTTTTGATTGGAGCATTTAATCCATTTACATTTAAGGCTATTATTCATTTATTCCCATTTTAATTATGCCTATGTCTCTCTCTCTCTCTCTCTCTCTCTCTCTCTCTCTCTATATATATATATATATATATATATATATATATATATATATATATGCATTTCTTCTTCTTGTTACAACAGTCCCTTTAGCATTTCTTGCAGTGCTAGTTTGATGGTGATAAACTCCTTTAGCGTTTTTTGTCAGGGGAGCTCTTTATTTCACCCTCTATTTTGAATGATAGCCTTGCTGGATATAGTAATCTTGGTTTCAGATCCTTGCTTCTCATTACCTTGAATACTTCATGTCATTCACTTCTGAACTGTAGAGTTTCTGATGAGAAATCAGCTGATAGCCTTATGGAAATTCCTTTGTAGGTAACAAATTGCTTTTCTCTTGCTGCCTTTAGTATTCTTTGTGTCTTTAACTTTTGGCATTTTAATTATGATGTGTCTGGGCGGGAGCCTGTTTGGGTTCTTCTTGCTTGGGACTCTCTGGGCCTCCTGAACTTTTGTGACTTTTTCCTTCAATAAGTTAGGGAAGTTTTCTGCCAGTATGTCTTCAAATAGATTCTCTATCCCTTGCTTATTTTTTCTCCTTTTGGCACACCTATGGCGTGATATTTTTATGCTTCATGCTGTCCCACAGCTCCCTTAAGCTGTCCTCCTGT
The DNA here is from genome assembly GCF_963455305.1 of Plecotus auritus. Classification (NCBI taxonomy): domain Eukaryota; kingdom Metazoa; phylum Chordata; class Mammalia; order Chiroptera; family Vespertilionidae; genus Plecotus; species Plecotus auritus. Next base: position 28,354,567 of record NC_137784.1, read on the forward strand.
TTTTAAATTATTTTTTCTTTTTTCCTACCCTGTTTTCTAATTTACTGATCTGAATCTCAGCTTCCACTAATCTGCTCTGTATTCCTTCCAATCTGTCCATTATTAGTGTATGTCATTCTTCATAGTTACTATATCTTTTCTCATGCTTTTGAGCATCCTTCCATCATTATTCTGAACTGTATATCTGATAAATATCTTATCTCCATTTCAGTTAGCTATCATTCTGGAGAATTCTCCTGTTCTTACATTTGGGGCTTTTTTTTTTTGTCTTACCATTTTGGCTGCCTCTTTGGGTTCATGTCTGTGTATTAGGTAGATCTGCTATGACTCCCAATGTCTAGTGCAGGACAATATCAGACTCTGCTTGTGACTGGCCCTGAGTACCCTGTTTGGAGCTTTCAGCAATCCACAGCTTGTGGCTCCCTCTTTTAGGGATGGGTGCCTTTGGAAAGGCCCAAGATGTGCATCAATATCTGTTTTTCCTAACTCTGAGCCCAGAATTAGAGCAGGTAAAAACTCAAAACCTCGCCGAAACCGGTTTGGCTCAGTGGATAGAGCGTTGGCCTGTGGACTGAAAGGTCCCGGGTTCGATTCCGGTCAAGGGCATGTACCTTGGTTGCGGGCACATCCCCAGTGGGAGGTGTGCAGGAGGCAGCTGATCGATGTTTCTAGCTCTCTATCCCTCTTCCTTCCTCTCTGTGAAATATCAATAAAATATATTAAAAAAAACAACAAAAAAACTCAAAACCTCCAGATATCCAACTCTGCCTGCATTGTGATTGTTATTCAGTCTTGATTAGCTTCTGGCTATTGACCACAGGGTGGGGCACGGGGTTTTCCAATAGGGTGGGGACAATTGCTTCTTCCCCGCTCAAAAGCTTCCTGGGTGTTTTGTAAAAGTCTGCAGGAGAAAGATGTCCTCTGCAGTATGAGGGAATGACTCAGCACAGGAAACCAAGGTGTCTGCTTTCCAAGCTCTAACTCCAGAATCCCCAACCCTGGCTTCTACTTACAAAGCTCCAATCCACTCTGCCCTCCCTCTGTCAGAGCCCAAGGTGAGTGGCTACACATGAAAATTTGTGTTAGACCTTTAAGAGGGTGCCTGCATTTCTAACTGTCTCTCCCTGGCAAACAACAACCCTGCTTCTTTTCACAGCCAGATGTTGTTTGGGCACCTTTCTCAGTTCTGGTGCTCTGGGATGACAGGGCCCATTTTGGGGTCTAAACCCCAGAATTCTCAGTGGGAACCTCCCACAGCTGAGATATCCCTCCATAATTTAAGCTGCTGTCTGTGGGAGCCCAGCCAGCCCTTTTGGGCCTCTGCACTTCCTGCCAGTCTCTATGAAAGTCTCCACTTTCTATCCTTGGTTATCAGAGTGTTCTCCAGCTATTCTTAAGTTGTTATTCAGGATGATTTTTCTGTATTTTAGTTGTAATTCTGGTTTGGACCTGAGAGTATGCCAATGTAGTGTCCACTTACTCCACTGTCAGTTTGGAATCCCCTAACATTTCTTATTGATGACCTAACCATACATCCATACTGCCTGTCACATAGCAAGCACTCTCCAAGTGATTTGTAAAGTCTTTTTTATATGTCATAAAAGCAACAACAACAACAAAATAGATACATTGGACTTCATCCAAATTAAAACCTTTTTTATTTCAAAGGACACCCTAAAGAAAGTGAAAATACAACACCAAAATAGGTGAAATATTTGTAATTCATAATTCTTGTATGGTTCTTATATGTAGAATACATCAAGAACTCTTACAAATCAACAATGAAAGACTAATTACCCAGTTTGGCTAGTGCAAGAACTTTTATTATCCATTGGAGTAGCCATTAGAGAGTTTTGAAAAATTATTGACATGATCTCTTTTATGTTCTTGAAACTCATCTTGGCTATAGTGTAGATAATTAACTGTACAGCAGCAAAAATAGAAGGAGTGAAGCCATTTAGGGGGCTATTGTATAAAATTAAGGGAAGATGAAGGTAACTTGGACTATAAGTGATATTTGTAGAGGGGCTGGAAAGTGGTCAGATTGAAGATGTATGTGAATCCAAAACTAACATGCTGCTGAATAGCTAAGATAGAAATTTGCCTGTTGCATTTCTTAGTGCTAGTCACCTACATAATAACTAATTGTTAATGTGAGTGTGTGTGTGTATTTATGAAACATCTTTTGTAAGCAAGACTAGGACACTCCTTGTACAGGATAATTGATAACACACGAGGATGCCAGATAAACTATTCCAGAGAAGGAGAAACTATTCCTAAAATAGCACTTTGCATCCTTCTAACAGAATTGAGGATTGCCTAGGCAACTGGATTTCCAAGAGTGGTTCAAATTATTTTATTTTGGAACCCAATCTGAGCTTTGCCACTTGCTTGTTTTGTTATCTTGGCTAAATTATCAACATTAATAAATCTAAAGAGAAGCTGACCAATGATTCTCATCATTGATGTTTCCATCTCTACCTCTCCTTTCCTCTCTAAAATTATATATATATTACAAAATAGAAAACCCATCATGGTAGCCAACGTAAGTCATTCTACTGCATTACTAGATAAAAGATGTCTGGATATTCAATCATCTTCTATGTATATAAATAAATATGTACACACTGTGACATGATGTGACTCTTCATTTTGTTAAAAATCCTATCAAATTCTCAGTCATTAAATATTAGAATAATAATCAATGACCTCATTGCCTCAACATTTTTTTTCAACATCTATGATTTAATTCAGGGGTGGGCAAACTTTTTGACTCGAGGGCCACAATGGATTCTTAAACTGGACCGGAGGGCTGGAACAAAAGCTTGGATGGAGTGTTTGTGTGAACTAATATAAATTCAAAGTAAAGGAGCAGAGGGGAGAGCAAGAGAACCCTCCGCTCTTTCGGCTCCGTGTGACGGATAGAACAGCCGAACAGGCCGGATCCGGCCCGGGGGCCGTAGTTTGCCCACGGCAATTACTCAAATTTTGAGAGAGAAAAAATTTTGTAAACAAAATCACATTATTGAATTAAATGAAGAAACTCCATAGTGTTTTGGCTGCAAAAAAGATGAAAATTATAAAGTAATATTTCAAAAATCCAATAAAAATAAAAAAAAATAATTTCAATAATTTTATTTTTTAAAACTTTTATTTTTATATTAAAATTATATAGAAAATATAAAACAAAAGCATGAGTCAGAATTAGAAAACTCAACCAGGTAATGTGAAAAAGTGAGCTGACTGGAAGAAAATAATTATTTAATAAATGAAGTGATGGTTAAACTAGGAGGAGCATCAACAAATAGGTATCATAGAACATGCCTTAAAATAAGAATATTGAAAAGAGAAATATTTTAAATGAAATAAATTAAGAAAGATATTAGTTTAGAAAAAGTGGTAATATAGAAAATAAAAAAGAAATCCAAATTACATGTAATAGAAGAAAAGTTTAAAAATGGAATAAAAGCTGAAACCGGTTTGGCTCAGTGGATGGAGCGTCGGCCTGCGGACTGAAAGGTCCCGGGTTCGATTCCGGTCAAGGGCATGTACCTTGGTTGCGGGCACATCCCCAGTAGGAGGTGTGCAGGAGGCAGCTGATTGATGTTTCTCTCTCATCGATGTTTCTAGCTCTCTATCCCTCTCCTCTCTCTTCCTCTCTGTAAAAAATTAATAAAATATATTTTAAAAAAATGGAATAAAAACCAAGAAAATCAATGCAATTTTTAATTTTAAGAAAACTTTTGAGACTACATATTGAAAAGTCACCTACAACCACCTTTGCCTCCCCCTTCCTTGGTTTTTCCCACCCTATTGTCCATGTCCATAGGGTATTCATATATGGGCTTTAGCTAATCCCTTTTTTTCTTACAACCTCATCTTCCCAAATAATATCTGCCTCACTTATAAACTATATCAGGGGTAGTGATTTTTCTTGATAAATTAACATTTGTGTCTCTTGGTTTTTATATTCTGTAAGAGGTGATCTACAGATCATTTGCTAAGGAAGAATATTGCTAAAAATAAAACACTCAAGTGCTTCCATCATTGAAAGTGAAGTCACATCTTCTTCCTTCCTTTTTAAAGAACCACCATTTGTTCTTCATTGGATAAAAAAAAATAAGAGAGTCAGTTATATCCTTAAGTGGATGAGTTATCAAAATGTTCTTCAGAGAACAGCATTTGTTTCTGTGCCTCAGCATGCATGCCAAAGCCTGTGGCCAACTTAGCTGTGTTCCTTTCATGCTCTCTTTTCATATTGCTGTCTCATGTAGGCTATAGAAAAGTTAAGAGTAAAAATGTTCTTAGAATTCTTGGCACACTCTCTGCTACTCTCTCCAGATGTTTGTTCTCTGAAATGGCTTTTAAATTCTAAATTCTGCACCATGAAAGCCATTGGGATGTCATAGTGACAGTACAGACCAATCAGCCAGTGTTGTTAACGGCAGGGCTTGATGCTGGCCTTTGTGACATGTAATGTTCACAGCTGCCAAGCCTAAGTTCAATCTCTCCACCCATACTCACACTGGACACATTAAAAGATTAGAAAGTAAATCTTCACTTGTCAAGTAACATTGAGGCATATTTCTCAGATATCTAGTTTCAGATATCAAGTTTCTTAACTATCTAGTTGAAGTTTCCTGAAACTGTAAAATTCAGTCTTAGTTATAAACATGTCTTATTTTACTAGATGCTTGGCAGAAATCCCAGCTATAAATGAGCCATTGAAATTTGAAAGACAAGAGAACACGTAGTCGCCAAAACCGGTTTGGCTCAGTGGATAGAGCGTCGGCCTGTGGACTGAAAGGTCCCAGGTTCGATTCCGGTCAAGGGCACGTAACTTGGTTGCGGGCACATCCCCAGTGGGGGGTGTGCAAGAGGCAGCTGATCGATGTTTCTCTCTCATCGATGTTTCTAACTCTCTATCCCTCTTCCTTCCTCTCTGTAAAAAATCAATAAAATATATTTAAAAAAAAAAAAAAAAAAAAAAGAGAACACGTAGTGGGAAGGGACACCTATATGTTTGTGCTGATACTGAAGTTTTCTTGTTTTTATGAATATATAAATGATTTTAATAGCTTTTTAAATTTATTCTTAATTAGGTCACTGATAATGGTAAAAAGAAAATACCTCAAACAAACAAATGAGGACTCTTTCTTACACATCTGCTTTTCAATTCTATTATTTAGGAAATTAGAGGCATAATGGAATTCAGACTGAGTTATTTAATACCTCAACTCAATGGACAGTTGCCACTCTTTCACTACAGTTTGAGTTATAAGATCTATCATAAGATAGAATGAAATACATCTTGACAACTCTAGTGAAATTGGGCCTTTTTAATTGCTCTGATTTGAATTCCCTTGCCAAACTCATATCCCTTTAAAAGTATAGCTGTCAGCAGTATATGTATCATTTTTAAATTTATCTTTTTGGACCCAGATTTACTGATCTTTGACGCAAAATGCATTGTTTTAGGGTCTCTCCACCTGACTTAAATTTGAAGGATGTGCCCAAGAGATCACAAAAACAAAATACAGGGAAAGGGTTAAGTATTATCCTTTATCTGTCTTCCCAGTCTTACTTGTCAAAGTGCCTCCATCATTTTTGATAGCATATAATCTGTTCCATATTCCAACCTCTGAAATCTCATGACACTTTTTAAAAATATCATCCTATGCCCTGCCTATTTTATCAATAATCAGAGCAGCCAGTTTGTTTCCCAGGTCTCAAGGATCATTGTTCCTTATTGCCTGATGTTCAATGCTTTAAGAAATTTGTTTCATATATTTTGGCCAGTGTTTTCCAGTTCATTCGTATAGGAGGGTAAATACAGCCCATTAGTAGCTCTTGGATAGAGGAAGAAATCTGTTGCTATTTTTTACTACCATCCTTTCCCACTTCATCAAGAGTATGATTGACCTGACCAATTCTCTTTAATGTTCTTTGGTAATCGTTCCTCCTTTCTGCAACTCTTTAGCTCTGTCTTGGTTTTGCCAGAAGAATAAATAGATTTCTTTGACCTGCTCTCACACCTTTCACCTCAAACTGTCTTCCCATGGGGTTTGACATTACCTCTCCCAGTGAAAAATATAGAAAACATTAATAAATGAGAGCTTGTTCTTTAAAAATGTTCATTATTTCTTAAGTTTCCCATTTGACAGTGAGATCCAGGGCTTCACTATTACTAGCAATAAAATATATTTGGATTGTTTTTCTGGGGGGAGTACATATTACCTTTATTTTTTATTAAACTATTGAGGTGACATTGGTTAATATGATCATTCTAAAGGCCTGATGCATGAAATTCATGCAAGCGTAGGCCTTCCTTCCCCTGGCTGCTGGCACTGGCTTCCTTCTGGCACCCAGGAACCAGGCTTCTCTCCAGCTGCCAGCAGGCACCCGGGACCCAGGCTTCCCTCGCAGCCCTGGCTTCGTCTGGAAGGTCGTCCGGAGAAGGACATCTGGTCTAAATCACATATTATGCTTTTATTATTACAGATAGGTTTTAGATGTGGGTTTCTATGTTACAAGATTTGTATATTGCACTGTGCGCCCACCACCCAAAGTCAAATATTATTCCATCACCATATATTAGGCCCCCTTCACTCTCTTCAACTTTGAAAAAAAAAAAAAAAAGGAATGGGTTGTTTCTTCAGCTTTTTCCACTTAGAGATTTTTAGTCCAGAAAATCCTTAAGTCAAATTGATTGTATGATTTCTTACCAGATGAAGAAAAATATTGATTATAAATTTGGTTGTTTTTTAATAAAAAATGTTAATGTTGACATTATTGCAGCTGTTCCCCATTTTCCCCCACCTTGCCCATCTCCATCCCCCACCTCCCCAAAGTCTGACTACCTTGAGTGTCAGCACTAAGAGGAAGTATAACCTGTGGCAAATCTACAAACAATAACAAAATTAATGAAAAGTCAGTTGGCTTTATATTATAAGTGATGGATAATTATAAATATTATCTGGGATGACATACTCTTATCTTAAAATTTTTTCTGTTGGTTGATATGAGTCTAAAACTCCTTCTGTAGTCATTGATGAGTTTTAATACTATAGATGGAATCTTGAAATAAGAATATTTCTTTTTCATTATGTATCCATACAGAAACACTTCAAATTAATTTTGAAAACCCATTATACAAGAAATCCTAACAAGCAGTAGTCAACTACGTGTGTTCTTAAAGAGAATTTCTAATGTACTCAGAGATGTGAACATTTAAAGAGTAGATTCAAATTAAACAATGACTAATCAAACAAACAAACAAAAAAGAACTGAATTTACATCAATCCTGTCATTTTATGTGCCCAAATGGAATTTTCATTTGTGTTTAAAATTTTAAGTAGTTAAAGAATATTCATAGCAGCATTATTCATGATAACCAAAAGGTGAGAACAATCCAAATGTCTGTTGATGGATGAATGGAGAAATAAAAGGCAGTTTATACAATACAATAGTATTCATCTTTAAAAAGGAAGTAAATTCTTACACATGCTATAATATGGCTGAGCCCAAATTACATTGTAGTAAGTGAAATAAATCAGATACAAAAGGACAAATATTATATAATTTCATTTATATGAGATTTCTAAAGTAGTAAAATTCATAGAAATAGAAATTAGTTTGTTAGTTGCCAGGGGCTGGCAGGAGAGAGAAATGGAGAGTTAGTGTTTAATAGGTACAGAGTTTCAATTTGGGAAGATGGAAATACTCTGGAGATTCATGGATTCTGTGATTACACAATAATGTGAATGTAGTTGATGTTTGTTGCTTCTCAACCTGCCACCCCTCTTCCTCCACCACCACCCTGGTACATGAAGGGTAAAGGAAGATGAAAGGAAGAAGCAGACCATTCTAGATTGGTGGGTGGCAGGTTTAATAAGCAAGTGTACTTATTGACGAGGTTTGTCTTAGGTGACTGCAAGACTAGATCCCTGTACTCACTTGACAGAACCTTGATGTTTCTATAGAGGCCTTAATGGTGTTTAGTCACTTACACCATCCAGATGGTCTCAACAACACCTTACTCTATCAAGCTTGCATCCTTGAAACAACTCCTATTGTGGGAATGGTGGGCAGAATGTACATTCTAAGTACAAGGGAGGGCATAAGGAACCCCTGAGTACTAGCCCTGGTCTAGGTCATGGGTTAACTGATAGTCATGTACTCTCAATGACCTCCTCCAACAATGCTATTGAACTGTCCACTAAAAATACTTAAAATGATAACTTTTATGTTGATATGTTTTACTACGATAAAAATAAAAATTTCATATCTTTTACAACCTGGCAAAATATATATTACTGGAGGCCTGGTGCAGGAAATTTGTGCACTCACGGGGGAGGGTCCCTCAGCCCAGCCTGCGCCCTCTCGCAGTCCGGGAGCCCTCAGGGGATGTCTGACTGATGTTCGCAGTCGGACATCCTTAGTGCTGCTGCAGAGGCAGGAGAGGCTGCTGTGGAGGCTGGAGAGGCTCCCGCCACCACTGCTGTGCTCGCCAGCCTTGAGCCTGGCTTCTGGCTGAATGGTGCGCCTGTGGGAGCGCACTGACCACCAGAGGGCAGCTTCTGCATTGAGCATCTGCCCTCTGGTGGTCAATGCACATCATAGCCACCAGTCATCCCACCGTTGGGCCGAAACAGGCTCTCTGACATCCCCCAAGGGGTCCCAGATTACAAGAGGGCACAGTCCATGCTGAGGGACCCCGCTGGTGCAAGATCAGGGCCAGGGAGGGATGTGGGATGTTGGCCGGCTGTGGGAGGACTCCAGGGCCGTCTCACTCAGTCCCAATCGGCCAGGGCCCAACAGCAAGCTAACCTACTGGTTGCAGCATCTGCCCCCTGTGGTCAGTGCATGTCATAGCAATTGGTCAACCAGTCGACTGTCTGCCCCGTGGTGGTCAGTGCACATCATAGCGAGTAGTTGAATGGCCTTAGCATATCATTAGCATATTATGCTTTGATTGGTTGAATGGCCAACTGGATGACCAGACACTTAGCATATTAGGCTTTTATTATATAGGATGTTTCAAATTAATCATGGAGAATATTATGCTAAGGGAAATAAGCCAGTCAGAGAAAGATGAGTATCACATGATCTCACTCATATGTGGAATCTAATGAACAAAATAGATCCAGAGACATAGAAACATGGAACAGACTGTTGAATCTCAGAGAGAAGGCAGGAGAGGCTGGGTGGGTGGGAAATGATCAGCCAAAGAACTTGTATACATATATGCTTAACCCATGGACACAGACAATAGAATGGTGAAGACCTGGGGCAAGGGGCAGGGGTGGGCTAGAAGAAGTCAATGGGGGAAGAAAGAGGGACATATGTAATACTTTCTACAATAATGATTTAAAACATTATTCATAGTATTGATCAATAATAATCAGTATTCCTTGATAATTTTTAGTAAATATCACATAAAAAATGGATCAACTGAAAGAATACAGGAATAGAACTTGTTCTTTTTTTTCTGTGATATAAACTCCTTCCAGTGGCTATTTATGATCACTGTTCACTCCTTAAGGCAGATCAATTTACTCCAGGAGACATGACCACAGCCACCCTGCATTCCACCTTATGTTTTTTCACATAGTGGGGTTTCCATATATACATATTATAAGTGGATACATGTATATATACTAAATATATTACATATATAAGATACATATATACATGTATCTCATACATATACTATCTTTATAATTTTCATACTTGATGTGATTCTCATTTTTTTAATTGATATATAATTGAGATACAATGTCCTACTATGTTCAGGTGTGCATCATAGTGATTCGATATTTACATACATTATGAAATCATCCCCATGATAATTCTAGTTACCATCTGTCACCATACAAAGTATTACAACATTATTGACTATATTCCTTATATTATACCTTACATCCCTGTGACTATTTTTTAACTGAAAGTTTTTACCTCTTATTCCCCTTCACCTATTTCACGTGCCCCCCTGATTCATCTTAACAGATTTAATTATTTTTTGCTAGGAAGTGAAAGTCAAATAAAAAGATTTATAATCTTAAAGAGACCCACATTACACTTTTAAACATGAATGATGCTATGAATTCCTAAGCTGTGTGCTAACCAAACACGTTGTAAGAAGTGCTAATATTCAAATGTTGTGAAAAATACCAGGTAGGAACAAAACCGTGGACTCTAGTTTGTAGAAGAGGGAGCCAGAGGCGCACTCCTGGGACAGTCAGGTAAAATAAGGACACCAGAGCAGAAGGTGAACTGACATCATTTTGAGCATTCTCCCCGGGGCAGGAAACAGACCCTCCCTTTAAAAAGTCTGATGCTGCTAGTGGGGCTCATTTCACTATAACTGGAGAATTCCTCATGATCCCTTCACAGTATGGCAGACACAGCCTCTTAGCAGCTTGATGTGGCGCTGCATGATTTACTCGATGTTGAAAGGTGAGGGGGCAAAACCCTGAAGGCTTCCTCATAAATCCCACAGGCAGGCCTCTCTAACACGGTTGTTTGCTGGACCTGCCAACTGAAATACGTGGTGAGAAATAAAATCAGCTGTCCAGCAAGAGGCTAGAATGCCCGCTTAATAGCAGCCTTTGTCTAGCGAGATCCTGTCTTAATGCAGTGGAAGTAATTCCAGGGGAAAAGATACAACTGTGGCAACTTGCTTGGATCTAAGACTAGGCTTCAGGACATGTCCCGAAAGGCGCCATTTGGGATGAGTTTCTTGAAGGTCTGTGTCATGGCCTGTGGGGAAGCTGCAGTGGCCTCTGGGGAAGCTACAGGGGCCTGTGGGGAAGCTGTAGTGGCCTGTGGGGAAGCTGCAGGGGCCTGTGGGGAAGCTGCAGTGGCCTGTGGGGAAGCTGCAGGGGCCTGTGGGGAAGCTGCAGGGGCCTGTGGGGAAGCTGCAGGGGCCTGTGGAAAGCTACAGGGGCCTGTGGGGAAGCTGCAGGGGCCTGTGGGGAAGCTGCAGGGGCCTGTGGGGAAGCTGCAGGGGCCTGTGGGGAAGCTGCAGGGGCCTGTGGGGAAGCTTCAGTGGCCTGTGGGGAAGCTACAGGGGCCTGTGGGGAAGCTGCCTTGGCATGCTGTCTGTGCTTTTACATATGTCCAGTTGTCTTCTCATCATCCTCAGCTGTAATGACCTCTTTCTTAGCTTACTCTCTAACCAGCATCACATGCAGTGTAATCTGCTTCCTATGGCACATCCTCATCCACCCCATGGGGACTCCAATAGGGAGGATGCTATATTAAGCACACTCAGAGCACCAGAGTTCATTTTCAATTCTTTCAAAGTGGGTTCTCGTCGCCTTTCCCTTCCCTCCTCCCTCCTCATTCTAATGGCTTCATCTGTGAAAATATGGTTTACTTATGACCTAAAACTGCATTCCACTGTACACAGTCTGGCTCCTTCTGTATAAAACGTATTATTATCTTTGCCATATTTTCCCCCCTTTGGTAAAGGGTAAGAGGATTAGCATAGGGAAAGCTTGCAGGACAATAAACCAAATTCTTTCACATGCCTCATTTTCCTAAATGGATTATTAAATGCAAATTGCTAATCACATAATTTTGCTTATGCAAAACAGAGAGAGTCAAGATATTGTTATCCACTGTTAATTACAGATGAGAGAGGATTAAGTTGGAAAGAATCTCACTGCACAAAAATGGCAAAGGAAAAATAGCAAGAAGCCTAATATTGGTATTACTCAACAGAGACAACCAATAAAAAAAGAGGAGTTAAAGCTTTTCTTAAAAGGAATTCTAGAGGCAATTTGGTAAGTTTTTACAATCCAATTAGCTTTTAGTTTGTTCATTGTTTTGCAATCAAAAGACAAACTGTACCAAAAGAACATTTTTTAAATTTAAAAAAAAACATGAAATGGCAAAATCTCCCCAATATGGAAAAGAAAGAAAGAGGGCCGATAATTTCATAGCAATGAGTTCTTCATGATGAAATCCTTGATGTCTGCCCCATTTTGCTACTTTCTGCATAGTAGTCTCCATTCCCTCATAACATCAAATATTTACATCCAAGCCATCTAAAACAGGCACACTTTCCCAATATGATTTTGAAACTTTATTGGTCATGCTAAATTAATCTTAGCCTACAGTATAGAATGCATGTTCTTGTGCTTCAGAAATGTATTTGTTAGTTTTTAGGTGTTTCAAGGAATAAATTACTTTGCTGCATAATGCAACATAATTCCACGCCTCATTGTGTTCTTTATACTGATTGAACTCGTCTGCTAAGAGAGAGGTTTGGAAAGTTCACAGCTTAAATCTCCAAACCCAGTGAATTTATATTACCTATCAAACAAACATGGTGTGACCTACGGAACTGACTAGGGAAAACTTGGGCCAATTGCTGAAAAGAAATAGCTAACATTTCAATTTCTCTACTAGGAAGTCTCCATCATTAAAAAATAAAATGATTCTTATTTTCATTTGAGCTAACAGTTTTAAAGAGATGATAGAAAAATGTTTTCTTACAAATTTTGAAATTACATTGGCACACCTCATGGTTTACTTGATTCATGTTTTAAAATGTATAATGTAGCTAGTGTCGGAAGCTTCCATTATTCCTCAATAAAATAGTGAACTATAACTAATTATCAATATTTACAAAAAATAGGAGTATTATTTCTTTAGAGAATTTATGATGAGCTGAGTTTTGTGGGAAAACAAGCAGAGCAAGCTGAAAGCTATGGTGATGTTATTTTGTCAGCTAATGCAGACAAATCTGCCCCTAATAAAGCTGGGGGTTTACTGCAAAGTGCCTTTGCAGAGAAAAGCTGATTATGACGTAAATGATGTGACTTCAGCTCATAGGGGAAGCAAAGAGAATTGGAATCTTTACATCATCTCCACACTTTAGTTTGGAAATTCATCTCTACCTTTTTCCAAAGTAAATATGGCACCGCATCTATTGCATTGTAACTTTAGAATATAAATCTAATGGTAAGAGATCCACTGGGTTTAATTTTTTTTTAAATATATATTTTATTGATTTTTTTCACAGAGAGGAAGGGAGAGGGATAGAGAGGTAGAAACATCGATCAGCTGCCTCCTGCACACTCCCTACTGGGGATGTGCCCGCAACCAAGGTACATGCCCTTGACCTGAATCGAACCTGGGACCCTTCAGTCCGTAGGCCGACGCTCTATCCACTGAGCCAAACCGGCCAGGGCTGGGTTTAATTTTTTTAGAATTGGCAAGTCATTCCATCATTTGTTCCCAAAATAATTATTGAGCATCTACTACATGTGCTACAGTGTTAGGCCTGTGATGATACCCTCACAGCCTGAGCCAGAACAGAGGTGACAGCTCAGCTGTTTTGAGTTTGCACATTTCTCTATCCAAGGCTGACGGCCATCCCAGTCTCCTTTGACTAACAGCTGCCTCTGTACTAGAGGTGTGGTCTGAGGCTGTGGCACAGAATTTTCTCTTTTAAAAAGACACCTCGTTGGGGGTGACCCTGCCAATGCCGCCAGCATCTCTATCCCCACAAACAAATGACAGAACAGATCAACCTTGGCAACTTGGGATCCAAGTACCACAGTTTGGGCTTCATTTTCTCAAGTTAGTTTGCACATCAGGAGGAGGTGCTAATATTCTGGGGAAAACCAAAACACCTTTACACTCCATCTCTTTTCATTCCATCCCCCTTCATTCCAGCCAGCCATGCCTTCCTCCCCCACTGCTCTGCTGCTGGGTGTGGTGAGTAGGACACCAAAGAAAGAACGTAGAGGCACTGTTTTCTGTCTGTGCTATCTTGAACATATTATGTAGCGTTCTGTTCATTGTTTGTTTTTTACAGCTTTAATGAGGCATAATTGGCATAAAATAAAATGCATGTTTTAAAAACAGTTTGATAACTTTTGGCATATGTGTATGTATACCTGTAAAACCATTATCACAGTCCAGATTATGAACAAATCAAGTAACCTCAAAAATGATACTTTAAGCCCATCTGGTACTAAGCAATCTAAGCCCCAGTTTCATTGTTGTAGTCAAAATTTACAAAATACAAATAAAGAGCATACTATGTAGCACAGTGGTTCTCAACCTTCCTAATGCCGCGACCCTTTAATACAGTTCCTCATGTTGTGGTGACCCCCCAACCATAAAATTATTTTCGTTGCTACTTCATAACTATAATTTTGCTACTGTTATGAATCGTAATGTAAATATCTGTGTTTTCCGATGGTCTTAGGCTCTACAGCAGTGGTTCTCAACCTGTGGGTCGCGACTCACAGGTTGAGAACCGCTAGCAGGGTCGCCTAAGACCATTGGAAAACACAGATATTTACATTACGATTCATTAACAGTAGCAAAATTACAGTTAAGTAGCAATGAAAATAATTTTATGGTTGGGGGTCACCACAACATGAGGAACTGTATTAAAGGGTCGCGGCATTAGGAAGGTTGAGGACCACTGATGTAGCAGGAGTTGAGTCTGTATTAGATGATTACACACACTTGCATTTAATAAACCTCAATGACTGATGAAATTTTGACTATATGTACCATTAAATGGACTTTCGGCAAAGTCAGATAGTCTCTTTCTTTTTCCTCAGTGAGTCAAACTGCTCTCACCATTATAAGCCAGAAATAAAAGACTGTGACCTGAGTTGAGCATACATTAGCTAAGCTAGTTGGGGAGAGCAGAGAGCTGGACATTCTGAACTCTCAAGCGGGTGGATGGTAACTACAGACACAAGCCCTAGTATTGGCTGACAGCTGAGCAAATGTCTTTTGCATGTGTGTGGGAGGGAAGAGTGAATCAATGGCATCAATGTCACTACCTGAATGGAGTCTGACCTTTCATCAACAGCTGACCTCATGAGATAGAGATTTGCAAAATTCTGTCAGCAAGGAAACCACAATCTGATGTAACACCAAGTTTAGCGGGACCCTTAATGCTCAGGAGCAAGCTTTGTTTACCTAATTTGAGTCTAGGGTCTACTTCTAGAAAAGCAGTTTATAAATTTTGCTTCTCAGGGAAACATCTTTTATGTTTATAAAGAAAAAGCACATGAGCATGTCTAGTACCAATCATGCTCATTCAGAACTGTGTGACTATTCTTGCATTACTTTATAAAGCTTCTGAAAGGATATCTGCTCATGTTAGGTTTTTCTATACTTTTTTAAAAATATATTTTATTGATTTTTTACAGAGAGGAAGGGAGAGGGATAGAGAGTTAGAAACATCAGTGAGAGAGAAACATCAATCAGCTGCCTCCTGCACACCTCCCACTGGGGATGTGCCCGCAACTAAGGTACATGCCCTTGACCAGAATCGAACGTGGGACCCTTGAGTCCGCAGGCCGACGCTCCATCCACTGAGCCAAACCGGTTAGAGCAGTTTTTCTATACTTTTTAAAAGTATTATTGTTGTTCTTCATTTCTATCTCTATTGAGTGATGTGTTCTACTTATGGTGTTATTCCAAGACTGGAGTTGTCTAGGGAGCTTTTTAATGCAGATTCCTGTGCCCTATGTCAATCTGGGACTGGGAACAAGGAACTGCCAATTTTAACAAACTTTGTTAATATTACATACATAATTTTTGAAATGGTGTTATATTTGTTTAAATATTTTTAATTTAAAGTTTATAGCAATTCTATGTGGTATGTTTACAACTGATTTTGAAGAGGTGAAACTAAAATTCAGAAAGACTGAGGAATTCAGCAAAGTCAGACAGTCACAAAATATGGACTGATTCTCAAATATGATTTATCTACTATGTTCCAATGCATCTGAATTTTGTAAAAGGTTAAGCCCTTTGTATGCCTTTGAGTTTTTATCCTTCTGGAAGCTATTTATATCAGTAGCCTTGCTGCATTTATTAAGACTGACAAAAATATTGACTGCCTGAAAAGAACAGCTGTGACCTGGGCAAAATAGATGTGGTTGGTAATGCTAAGTATGGGGCAAAAGGACCATAGCAAGATGTCATCCAAAAGAACGTAAGGAGAGCCATATGGACAATCTTTTTTTTTTTTTTTCACTTTAATGCTTTGTTAGTTAGGCATCCACTGATGATGGGAACATGATAGGTCCTCTATTTAGGAAGGCTGAAGTAGCCTGAATATGGGTTTAATGACATGTAATTTAGTTGAGTCACAATTATAAACAAAGTATGAAACACATTTGCCTTTTGCCATTGAGTCCTTCCCTTCCTCACATGCCAAGGTCCTGCTCACCATAGCATCCATGCACCTGGGAGACATCCAGTCATAATTCCTCCAGTGATGCCAGCTGCTACTCTGGAAACAGGAAGCTTTCTGCCTCAGCTACTGAGCTGGGAAATCCTTACTGTCCTTTTCCAATTGCATCTCCAGTGAAGGTCCATTTTCCCCTCAGGATCTTGAATACCATCATGGGAGAGCGTTCTTGTTTAAGATGTATCTCCCATTGATGACACTCAGCTGCTGCAGGGAAAATTCTCCAAGATCCAGCATGCTGAGAAATAAGCAGCACACCAGACAAAATTGACTTGACACTGATGAAAACCCTCAAGAGAAATATATGTCTGCTGTGAAATAGTCCCACCAGATATAATTACATTGTACAACACAAATCTCCTTTTATGATTTTGGCAATGGGAAATCTGTTCTAACATTGCATTAGATTAAGGTATTTCCTGAATGTTGAATGTAGTTCAGAACAACCAAGATGTCAGAATTTAATGTAGAGAGGGGACAAAGAAGGGTCATCAAAAGAAAAATAGGTATCAAAGATTAAGTTTTAAATTTTGAAAGTTTAAAGTATTGTTATTATATTGAAGTCCATACTTCCTTTTTGTGGCTGTGATACAATTTCATCTCACTTGTTTTGCTATAGACTTTGAACAATGATTTGTAGATCACAAATGTTGTCTTCTGGTCAATTGCCTGCTCTTGGTTTTACCTTACTGTTCTGGGTTAGCAAGGCATTCAATCTCTTTGAACCTTTATCTTCTGTGGCATATTGTATTTTCAAAAGATGGCTGCAACAATATCCCATATTCTACAAGTCCTCCTAGAACACAATCACTTCCTTTTCAATACATGGACATTAATTCTTATCCCATTTAATCTGAATGGGTTTGTGACTCACTTGTAATGAATAGAATGGTATGGAAATTATGCTGCTTGATTTTTAAGGCCCAATCATAAAAGGCAGTGCTCCTTCTGCCTTTTACACTAGAACATTAGCTCTTGGATCCTTGGGTCACCATGTGAGAAGTCCAATTACTCTGAGGCTGTCATGCTGTAAGGATGCCAAGTCACAAGAGAGGCCATGTATAGATGTTTTTTCTGTTGTCAGCTTTAGTCTTCAAGTTCTGGCAGCCCAGATGAATGAGCCCCACATAATAACAGCCCCTGCCATCAATTCAACCTCAGCCTTCATGTTTCCCGACTGAGTCCCTGGACATTATACAAAAGAAAAAAGAATTGCCTACTGTGTCTTTTCCAAATTTCTGACCCACAGAATCTATAGATATGATAAAATGGTTCTTTACAACACTAGACTTTTAACATTTGCTGTGCATACCTGTAACAGTGTTCACATAATGTTAAGGGAATCAAGTGAGTATATGCCTGGGAAAACTTCCTAAGTTGTAAAATGCATCTCTCATATGTGCAGAAAGTTCTCTTTTGTTGTTGTTGTTATTGGTGGTTATTTATAACTCAGTATAGAGTTCTATTTTTCCTGCTGTAAATCATGGCCTGTAGGTATTACAGGTACCTGCTTCTAAACAATTTCCACTTTAAAAAAACAATTTTCCTTCATCCTACAGAAACTTTAGCTCCTTGCAAGAGATTTCCATCAGTCAAAAATAGTGATTTCTGCATAATTATCATATACATACACATAAATGTATATACACATCCTATATGATAAAAGCCTAATATGCAAACTGACCAACCCTTCAACACACAAGATGGCCGCCCCCATGTGGACACAAGATGGCCACCACAAGATGGCCAGCAGGGGAGAGCAGTTGTGGGTTATCAGGCCAGCAGGGGAGGGCTGATGGGAGGGACCAGGCCTGCAAGGGAGGGCAGTTAGGAGTGACCAGACCTGCAGGGGACGGCTGTTGGGGGCGACTAGGCTTGCAGGGGAGGGCAGTTGGGGGACACCAGGCCTTTAGGGGAGGGCAGTTAGGAGTGACCAGGCCTGCAGGGGAGGATAGTTAGGGGCAACCAGGCTGGCAGGGGAGGGCAGTTAGAGGTGACTGGGCTGGCAGGGGAGGCCAGTTGGGGGCAATTGGGCCAGCAGAGGAGCAGTTAGGCATCAATCAGGCTGGCAGGGGAGTGGTTAGGGAGTGATCAGGCTGGCAGGCAGAAGCGGTTAGGGGCAATCAGGAAGGCAGGCAGGCGAGTGGTTGGGAGCCAACAGTCCGGTGGGATCAGGCCTAAAGGGGCAGTTGGACATCCCTTGAGGGGTCCCAGATTGGAGAGGGTGCAGGCTGGGCTAAGGGACACCCCACCCCTGTGCAAGAATTTCATGTACCGGGCCTCTAGTTATATATAATACACACACATACACACAGACATCTGCATGCATGTAATATATTTTCATGTTTACCACTGATTAGAAATGTATTTACTAGAGAAACATTTTTGCCAGTATAGGTAATAAGTAATAATCCATCTGGTATATATAGATAGAACATGAAAAAAAATACATGCATTTTTTTGTATTGGATTTTATTTTCAAGAGAAATAACTTAGTTTAATTTCAGTTCTGCTAACATTTTTTTTCATTAAGACCACCAAACATTTTTATAACTTTATGTAATATTATATCCCTCCCAAGATATATCTAAATGAATAGTCTTTTCTTTTCTTTTTTCTTTTTTTTCTTTGCTTCGCTGACCCCTAAGCCATACAAGGCCTCGGAAACTACTGGAATACAAGTTATTGAACAGCTCAAAATCCTCTTCAGTTTTTGTCAGTGATTTAATTTTCTTTCTGAGTTGGCCTCATTCTTTCCTCTCTCTAAAGGTGAACCTTTTCCAAATACAGAAACCTAAGTCAAGAAGTACATTTACAGCATTACTCACTAGATATCCAAAAGTCCTGGGGAAGTTTTTGACAATGATGGTGGGTGGTTGAGCATGGATAATATGAGTGTAACATACAAGATATTTCAATGACTTGGGAAAAGGGAAACAGTTTATAACAATACAAATTAGAGCTCGATATTTTACAAAATGAATACTAGTCTTCCTATTTGCATTAAATTTTAAATATGACTTTTTTATTTATTTTTATTTTTTATTTTTACAATATACAAAATAAATCTATTACCAGATTGTAGATACAAAATAATCAGCCATTTACATGCAATAAACATTAATATTTCAAGGGAAAAAAAGGATTTTAAATATAATAATATTACTCAAACTGTACTAACATAGTATAATATCACAAAAGTTATAGAAAATATTAAAAATCTGCAAATAACAGGATTACTTCTATTATAGTATACAATGTTTTTTCCCCTCTGGCTCTATTTTTTTTTAATCAGTTTATGTTAACTTACAGCATCAAATAAGGAATTTTAAAACATTATAAAATATCTAAGAATTTGGCTTTTTATAAAGACTATTTCTGGAAGGACTTAACTGTAATCATTTACTCTTAATCTATGCAAGTGGAGGCATTTTCTCACTGTTTATCAAGTCTATGAGAAAATATTTGAACAACCAGACATTTTTTATCATTTCAAGTGCCTGAAATGTAGTCCAGGCTTGGAGTAGATTAAAATAACAGTTACAGCAAAAGAAAGAACAATTTTTGCCATATGTAGAATTACCCTTTTTTCAAAGGTACCCATATCATTTCTTTCATTTTAGGTTAATTGGATTTAGAATGGTATGAACATATCACCTAACATAGAAATTAGATGAAGATTACTTGAAAATAACATTTTGTATTGCTAAACCTCTACAAGCACACTATTAGACACATTTTTTCTTTATTCTTGGAGTTTATTTTTCTGTGCTATTGAGCTCTGCAAACTCTTCTAGTGGGTTCTGGTTCATGTGCCTTTTTAACTGCATCCTACCTTAGTGCTGACCTACATGAAATCATGCCTCCTATGAAAATAAACTTACTCACAACCTTGGCCTCATTATTTTTATTTGTTTTATTTTTTTTTGATTTATTGTTGAAAATATTACATTTTTCTCCTTTTTCCCCCCATTGACCTCTTTTATCCCATCCCCCCTCTACTTCCCTCCCCCTTAAGCCTTCACCACTCTATTGTCTGTATCCATGGGTTATGCATATATGCATACAAGTTCTCTGGTTGATCTCTTCCCACCCACCCACTTTCCCCCCGCCTTCTCTCTGAGATTCATGCTTCTATGTCTCTGGATCTATTTTGTTCATTAGATTCCACATATGAGATCATATGATACTCATCTTTCTTTAACTGGCTTATTTCGCTTAGCATCATGCTCTACAGGTCCATCTTGGCCTCATTATTAATCTTCCTGCACTTTTAGTTTAAGTTGAAATGCCAGGTGTTTCTCTCTCTATTTTTTTTAAGTGCCAGACATTTAATATTATAAGATCAAAGACAGCTAAACTAGTTTAAGGTATTTTTTCCTATAGGTTGTTAAAATATAGTATATCTAATGGCATAGGCATGCTCGATCTGCCCTGACAATAGCTAAGCAGTTACTCTCCTGTGCCCACAGCAAAACTTGTCACAATTTTCACTTTTTTATGATGTGCAGTAAAAGGGTTGGTCTAACTAGTGAAATACTCAAGAGAGACAAGTGATGGGATCCAAAAGAAGAAAAGGTGTCAGAACTAAATATTTTCTTTAGTTCTTTGAGCAGACATTTATGAGATTCTTAACTAGAGTCTTTCCATCCAAATTTGTAAGATCACCAGACTGCTCATAACAATAATTTTAGATAGACACAACTTCAAGATTTAAAACAGAAACACCCTGAAGAGGGCCTCATTTTTTTAAGCTATTTTATTGCTTAAAATAATTTTTCTATGTGAATTACCACCATTTCACATATGGCATAAAAACTTAATATTAATGTACTTCTAATTCTTCCCTTATGGGCACTATGCTAATCATTACATGCATTTTACTCTTATATGAATAATAAAGCCTATAATATATAGTTATTAGTCTTGTTTAGAAAGTGAGATTATACATCATAATAACCATATACAATGACAGATGGTCACTAGACTTACTGTAGTGCTCACTTTGTAAAGTATATAAATGTTGAATCATTATGTTGTACGTGTAAAATAACATAATACTGTGTGTCAATTGTAATTAAAAATAAACTTTAAAATAAATAAATAATTTTGAAAAGAAAGTGAGATTTTATACCTAAGCTTGGTGGAAACACATAACAGCCCTTTATCTCAAGACTTATATTTGTCCAATTACTACACCACCCTGTGAATATTATAAGTTTTTATGAGAAATGTTCACAGATTCTGAGTGTGAAAGAGAGGGAGGAGAACTGCTGGACTTAAGGGCTTCTGCTCTTGCATTCAAGAGTTAAACAGGCAGTATGGCCACAGGGGTGTGTTCAGATGGTGAAATTATTCTCACTATGCATTTATAATTTGTGAACATTTTTGTGTGTATTCCATAGTTCAATAAAAATGGTCCGAATTACATATATATATATATATATATATATATATATATATATCTTCAAATATCAATAATATTTATTTATTTATTTATGTTTATTGTTTAAAGTATTACATGTGTCTCCTTTTTCCCCCGTTGACCTCTCCCCACCCACTCCTGTCCCTCAGGACAAGCCCACACCACCCCAGTGTCTGTGTCCATTGGTTATGCTTATATGCATGCATATAAGTTCTTTGGTTGATCTCTTAGCGCCCCCTCCACCCTCCCCTGCCTTTCCTCTGAGGTTTGATGGTCTGTTCGGTGTTTCTCTGTCTCTGGACCTATTTTTGTTCATCAGTTTATGTTATTCATTATATCCCACAAATGAGTGAGATCATGTGATATTTATCTTTCTCCAACTGGATTATTTCACTTAGCATAATGCTCTCCAGGTCCATCGATGCTGATGCAAATGAAATAGCAATGTAGTATTCCATTGTGTAGATGTACCACAGTTTTTTAATCCACTCATCTGCTGATGGGCACTTAGGCTGTTTCTAAATCTAGCTATTGTAAATTGTGCTGCTATGAACATAGGGGTGCATATATCCTTTCTGATTGGTGTTTCTAGTTTCTTGGGATATATTACTAGAAGTGGGATCACTGGGTCAAATGGGAGTTTCATTTTTAGTTTTTTGAGGAAACTCCATACTGTTCTCCACAGTGGCTGCACCAGTCTGCATTCCCACCAGCAGTGCACGAGGGTTCCTTTTTCTCCACATCCTCACCAGCACTTGTTGTTTGTTGATTTGTTGATGATAGCCATTCTGACAGGTGTGAGGTGGTACCTCATTATCGTTTTGATTTGCATCTCTCAGATGATCAGTGACTTTGAGCATGTTTTCATATGTTTCTGGGCCTTCTGTATGTCCTCTTTTGAAAAGTGTCTATTTAGGTCCTTTGCCCATTTTTTTAATTGGATTGTTTATCTTCCTTTCCAAATAAAATATATTTGAAAAAAATTCAGTGATAAAAGAGAGAGAATATTTTTTATTTTTACTAACTGAGATGTCAGACTTAGCAATTTATGATGATGTATCTTAACAACTTATAAATTAACTCGTCACATGGGTTTGTTTAATGGCAAACTCATTTTACACACAAAAAAGTTTCATATCAGATCACCACAGAAAATTGCCTATGGGTGTTCAAAACCTGGCTGAATAAAGGACCACATGATGAAACAAGTGGGAAATTGGGAATCAGATTTCAAGATAACCTAAATTAATTATTTGAGGCAGTGACAAACCTTAAATATATAATGCAGTGAACCCAAAGTCAAGGAGACTTAGTAGAAGAAAAGTAAAATAAAAAATAAAAAGATACAAAATTCAATTCTATATAAAATTCAAGGCCATCAGCATCCTTTATAGTTGTCATGTGTGGGAAAGTGAAAGACATTAGTGGTGAGAAACATGTGTCTTTACTCACTGACTTATAAGTCAGAGTGCAATCTAGATGTGTTGCAAAGAGAAGATGCTTTCATTTTCATTACTGTTTTTTTTGGATAACATAGCAATATAAGTAGATAATCTGTTGCAATATCTGTAACTTGTTGAGCTTATATACTAAGTGTTGGACTAAGCATCTTCTGATTTAATCTTGCCAATGCTTCTGCAAGACAATATGTACTATTTCCATATTATAGAACAAGAATGTTCATAGATGTACCAGAGGCAGCCCAATGAAAAAAGCACTGGGAAATTGATCCTAGTATTGAAATAAGAAGAAGGACTAGAAGCCAACCAGAGGTCAGAAACTGAGGGTCAAAAACTGACAGAGAGAAAAGAGAATGTGTCCATGGCATGCCACAGTTATTCTTGGCCTAGTAATTCTCCAGGCCATGTTATTGCATATACATTCCCCATGGTCCTTCTTGTGGTTCAAGGTGATGGAGGAAAAGACCTGAGGTATAGAAAGAAGAGTAACAACCACAAGGTAAACCATGGTATGAAACACACTTCTTCCTTCTGACATCTTATGTCATTTCTAAAAGAAGTTTCTGATTTGATAGTACTTTTATTATCACCAGTTACCACAAGTACTGAGTGTGCACTTTAAAATTAATGTTAAAAATATTATGCCAAATAAAACTATTTTCCTTAAAGCTCTTAAATGCTTTTGTTAACATAAAAACATTCAAACCTGTAAAGAATTCTTGTGAGTTTATTTGAGCCAAACTGTCGACAAATGCCAGGAAGCAGAACCTCAACAAATTGAGATAATGCTCTGGAGAATGGCAGATTACATCTATATTTATACACTAGAGGCCCAGTGCACAAATTCGTGCATGGGGTCCGGCCAGCCTGGCCCCAATCGATGGATCAGGGCTGGGCCTGTCGGGAGGAGGAGATGGCAGGAGGTTGGCCAGATGGGTTCTCTGGCCGCAGTGGGCATCATAGCGACTAGTTGTTCTGGTCGTTACGGCATTCCAGTTGCTGGATTTTTATATACATAGATTGCAATAAATAGAAAGGTATGTAGGTGGGTTATATGAAATCCATTGGTGATAGACTAGAGAGGCGGGGAAAGCAAAGCAGGAAAACCCCTGGGACTGGATAAAAAGTAAAATGATAGACACATACATTTAGGTGGGTGCAGAAACAATTAACATAACAATGAAGGAATTTGTGGTATCTGTCCTGCAGCCCAGGCACATTAGGTTGTGCCCCAGGGGCTCCAGAAAAAGGGAAGTTACAAAGTTACCCAGACATTTCAAGGGTATGTTATTATAGATGCAAAAAGACACATAGGCTTAGTTAAGGTAAAGGTTGACCTTGTCAGTGAAGATACCCACCTAGGACGTAACTACCCACCATGAGTGCTTTAAAGTTTAATTTCAGACCATCCTTTGTGGTTACTTTAGGTCTCTGAGTTTGCAAGACCATCATGCAGGCCTTCCCTGAGCTTGTCAGGTTAGCATGTGGCCCCTTTCATCCACAATTATATGCCATTTTTTATAGCTGTCCCTTTTGTGTTTTTTTTGTTGTTGTTTTTTTTAATATATTTTATTGATTTTTTTTTTTTACAGAGAGGAAGGGAGAGGGATAGAGAGCTAGAAACATCGATGAGAGAGAAACATCTACCAGCTGCCTCCTGCACACCCCCCACCGGGGATGCGCCCGCAACCAAGGCACATGCCCTTGACCGGAACCGAACCCGGGACCCTTCAGTCCGCAGGCCGACACTCTATCCACTGAGCCAAACCGGTTTTGGCTATAGCTGTCCCTTTTGGATATTTACCTGCCTGGATGGACCTGGAGAGTATTATGCTAAGTGAAATAAGGCGGTCAGAAAAATACAAGTACCATATGATTTCACTTATATGTTAGAAATCTAATTACCAACAAAGTGGATACAGACTCATGGATACAGACTGACAGCTGTCAAAAGATAGGGAGTTGGGAGGCTATGTAAGAAGGGTGAAGGGATTAAGCAAAAAAATAAAGACTCATGGACACAGACAACAGTATGGTGATTGTCAGAAGGAAGAAAGGTCAGGTGAGATAGAAGAGGGTATAAGGAGGATAAATAGTGATGGAAGGAGGCTTGACTTGGGGTGGTAAACACACAATACAATATACAGATGATGCATTGTAGAATTGTGTTATAATAATGTTATGGTAATAAGGAAACCCCTCTAATGTATGAAATAATCATTGTGTGAAATGTTTGCTGTGTGGAGACCCCAATACTCTGTAACTTCCAAATTGGTGAACACCCCACTATCTTGATGTGAACACCCTGAGCCCTTAAAGTGTAAACGCCCTGATCCTAGCATAAGGCACACCATCTGGCCCACACTGATAAGGACACTAGTTGTTTACTACTTGCTATATAAGCATCGGACTTTCTTTAGTCGACATTTCCTGCCTGATAGAGGAGGGTTCCACGTTGTTCCATGAGATGAACCCCTGACTGCCCTGCTGTGCGAGTCTGTCTGTCTCCATCTTCATCGTCCATCTTTCAGTGTGCATCGCCGGGTGGCCTTTGCTGGAGCCTAGGACCCACTAAGAATATGTAAATAAACCTTGTGTGATTGCATAGTAATTCTGTCTTGTGTGTTCATGTGTTCTGGTTCTGCTCAGCTGTCTACCAGGGGTCCTCAAACTACGGCCCGCAGGCCACATGCGGCCCGCCGAAGACATTTATCCGGCCCGCCGGGTGCGGCTGCCTGTCCAGCTTAGCAGCCGACTCTTCCCTGGCCCGCAGCGCGCATAGGAATTTGTTCATAGTTTGTTTTTTTAAACTATAGTCCGGCCCTCCAACGGTCTGAGGGACAGTGAACTGGCCCCCTGTTTAAAAAGTTTGAGGACCCCTGGAGACATTGAAGTACCAGGGGATAGGCCATTATTGCTGACTCCTGGTCACCTGCGTTTGTCCCACTAAGTCTAGAGAGATAATTAATTCATTGGGGCATAACTGAGACAATTGGCATAGTTGGCAGGATTCCAAAACAAATTTCTCCGCAGGTGGATAATTATTTAAAATTGGAAAATTGGAAAAAAAACACTCAGGTTTCGGTCGGAGTATTAAGGAAACTACCACCGAGTGTAAAGGGGATTAATCTGGCACCAACCGAAAGCGAAGTAGTCTCTAAGGACATGGGTCAGTGGTTGTCCACCGTGAGGGCATACCCAGGAGAGTCTGACTCCTGACGGTGAATGCCTGAGGGTCGCAGCAGCCTCTCTGCCCAAGCGGAGCCAAGTTGGCGGATTCTACCAATCGACCTATTCCCAATCCGGAGACTCGACACCGGAGCATAACCGGGTCGCCCAGGTTTGGTCCAAAATCGAAACTCCCCTTCAAATTAAAGGAAATAAATTAAAGAAAACTGAAAGTAAAAGGAAAATGAAACTTTTTGAAGAATAAATTTACAGCAGAGCCGAACTTATCAACAAAATTTTGAAGAAGCTAGCTAAAACTCTTCCCAATTTTCTTAGAAAACTAACAACTCTCCATCTAGAAACCACATACTGCAATAGGAACACACCGCATACACAAGGATTCTATCCATTTGGTAGGTACGGACCAAGACTCCGCTTCACTCAACACCATGCAGAAAGTTAAAGACTCCTTTAACAAGCTTTTCAAAAGAAACAACCCTACCGAGCCTAACATACCATCAGAAAGCAAATGGAGACTGGTAGAGGATGCCCTGAGGGCCAAATATAAAATCCAGACAGGCCCAGGCCTCAACAAAAACATAGTAGATCCTAACAATCTGATTCCAATAATAGAAAGAGTGCCACCACAGGAGGTAGTAGGAATATTACTACAGACAATCCATCACCTGCAGGAGGACACTGACAAGGGAAGATCACTAGCACAGAAGGTAGTTGCAAAATACTCTAGCAAGCCAGTAGTAGTAAAAAATAACGTAATAAAATCAGAAAATGAAGGGACTGAGGAATTAGTATAATTCACCTCATTTTCAAGACAGGAACTAGCAGAACTCGGAAAACTATTGATTAAAGGAGAATTAATGGACATAGAGTGGCTGGTAAAAATATATGAACTTGGAGGCCACACGTCTATGTTAAGTGCAGATGAACTCACAGCAGTAAAAGATGCAATAGAATTAGCCAAATTAAAAACAGCACTAAAGGAAATTGCAGAACAACACTCAAATACAGTAAGATCCTTATGGAGCTGGATAGGAGATGCATGGAGAAGAGCATTTCCAGCAGTGGACCTGTCTTCAGGACAGTTTTCAGAACACTGGGAGTCTCTTACACAATTACAGACCCAATTAAGGAAACTGGTGATCCTAACTAGCCTCTATAAACCAGATTTGAACTCACCATGGGAAAATCCGGATGTAGAAGGGATAGTCAATGTAATAATAAGAAACACCCCAGATGGCTACAAAATGCAGCTTCAAAACCTTATCGCAAGGTCCAGCACTGCAGAGGATGTTAAAAAGAAAATCCAACTGCACCAAGACCTATTAGCAGAAAAGAAATTTGCCTTCATGGCAAAGGAATCAAAGAAATATTCATTCCCCATGCAACAGTATAGAGGACCTCTAAAGCCCATAAAAACACCTGAAACCAGCAGAATACAGACAAGTACAAGCTTATTACTGGAGAAGGAACAATCCATTCTTCAAGAACAATAATCCATTCAGAAATAATAATAATAATAACCCATTTAAAATAACCCATTTAGAAGTAATAACAACCCATTCAACAGAAACCCCTTCAGGACAGAGATTTGAGACAACAACCCATCTGAAATAGTCAAAACCCCTTCAGACAGAATCAGAGAATCTGGAGAGGCCCCAGCCGGCAAAATCAACCTGCTAGGGAGCAATAGGGGGGCCACACCAGACACCAATGCCAGAACATTACTTCCACACTACAGACCCTGAAGAAATCCCAACTAAAATACCTATATCCAATAAACTCCCATTAGTTATAGACACATCATTCAACACAAAAAATGAAACCAGACCATACATATCCCTCCAAATCTCCTTGGAAAACAGGCCATTACAATATAAAATCTTTTTAATAGATACCGGCTCGCAGGTCTCCCTGCTAAAAGAAACCCACCACTTACAAAAACACTTAAATACAGGACCAAAGAAAGGACCTACAGTATATATTGAAGGAGTCACAGGAAATGTGACCCCAGCCTACCCAACACAAGGAAAAATACTATACAAAGGCAAACAAATCCCAATCACATTCCTAATCTCACCTCAGGTTCAAAACATATTAGGTATGGACATCCTACCAACATTATTTCGTCACATTTCCCACACACCCAGGCTACATAAAATCAAAACATTCCTCACTGCACTACAAATACCTCCATTAACATTACCAGAACCAAATACAAATTCATTCACACCTCAATACCCTTTAAAAGGAGGACATGAGGATGTAACCAAATCACTTAAAAAACTTCTGGAAGAGGATATAATAGAACCAGGCAGATCACACATTTATAATAGCCCCATCTGGCCTGTAAAAAAGCCTAACGGCTCCTACAGGATCACAATTGACTATTGCAACCTGAATAAGGCCTCACCAAAGATAGATGGCTGCCTGCCTGACGCACAAGAAGGAATCAATATTATCCAGAGAGACAACCCTAAATTTATGGCAGCAATTGATCTCTCAAACATGTTCTTTGCAATACCCATAGCTGAGAAATCCAGACCCATTACCACATTTACATGGCAAGGCAAACAATACCAATTCAAAAGATTCCCACAAGGATACAAAAACTCACCCACAATCGCACACAACCTACTTGCTAACAGCATTGACCCCACAAAACACAAATCCACAATCATAAAATATATATATGACATTCTACTCTATAACAATGACAAAGAAATTCTACAATCTGATCTAGAGTTACTAGTAACACACCTAAGATCACTAGGCTGGACAATTAACCCTGACAAAATCCAGACACCAAAACATTTTTAGGCATCCACTGGAGCTCTGAAGGAAGGAACATACCGAACAAAGTAATAGACAAATTACTAAACCTAAAAAGCCCAACCAACAAAAAAGAAGCACAACAATTAATGGGACTTTTCATGTACTGGAGATAACACATACCATACCTAGCTGACATTGCAAAACCTATATACAAAGTAATCAGGAAGGCAGTAGATTTCATATGGACCCAAGAACAGGAGCAAGCATTTAAACAATTAAAGGACTACTACACCACTTTCAATCCCTACAAAGTATCAGACCAGGAGACAAAATAGTACTAGACATTAGTTTCATGGCAGAACATGGCAGCTGGGGACTATACAAAAGAGGAACAGAAGACAAAAAACTAATGCCTATAGGATGCTGGACTCAGAGGTTCCCTTACTCTTACCACAAATTCTCTCATTTTGAGAAACTAATCTGGACACTATATGTGGCACTGTTGCATGTAGAACCGCTGACTGGACTTAACCCAATAACCGTGCACAGCACATTGCCCCTTAAGGCATGGCTCAAAATGTCAGCTGAAGAATTGGCAGGTTCCCAAATTGATGAAAAGGTTCTCGCGTGGAAGTGGTACATTAACACATGAGAAACCTCTGGCTCCGGTGAACGAGCCCTCCTTACCAAGGAGGTCAACAAACTTGAGGTAGAACCACCTACCTGTGCCAACAAGTTTGTCCAACCACCCGATCCAATCAGTGTGAAAGGGCCACAATATAGCCCTAAACTTAAAAATGCCTGGTTTACAGATGGATCAGCCTCTGTAACCGGTGACCAGTACTAATGGAGAGCAGCAGCCTTCAACTCAGCGGCATCTAGGGTGCTAATGGCGACCGGTAAGTCCAAATCTGCTCAACATGCTGAACTCATCTACACTAATAAAAGAAAAGCATGCAAATTTACCATCACTCTACAACACCCACCAGCCAATCAGAGTGAGTATGAAAATTAACCCAACTAAGATGGTGGCAACCACGGAGCTGGAGTGAACAGGAGGCTTGGGTTGCCCCCAGCAATGGAGGAAGCCAAGCTTCCCGCCTTCCCTGGCCGGCCCTGGCTTCCGCTCAAGGCTACAAAGTTTCAATTATAGAAGATAAATAAATCCCAACAAATATGGTGGCGGCCACGGAGCTGGAGGAGTCAGAGGCTTGGGTTGCTGCCAGCGATGGAGGAAGCCAAGCTTCCTGCCCACCCTGGCCTGCCCTGGCTTCCACTCAAGGCTACAAAGTTTCAATTACAGAAGATAAATAAATCCCAGATACCTGCTTCCAGCCGGCCCTGGCCTATGCTTGGGTTGCCGGGGGGAGTGGCCAGCCTGAAAACCACCATAGGCCCCTCTCCCAGGCCACCCCATGCCCCAAGGGGACCCCCACCCTGATCCGGGACACCCTTCAGGGAAAACCAGCCGGCCCCCACCCATGCACCAGGCTTCTATCGTATCTAATAAAAGAATAATATGAAAATTGACTGTCACGCCAACACACAAGATGGCTGCCCCCATGTGGTCAAAGATGGCTGCCCCCATGTGGACACAAGATGGTCACCACAAGATGGCCAGCAGGGGAGGGCAGTTGGGAGGGACCAGGCCTGCAAGGGAGGGCAGTTGGGGGCAATCAAGACTGCAGGGGAAGACAGTTAGGGGTGACCAGGCTGGCAGAGGAGGGAAGTTGG
The DNA here is from genome assembly GCF_963455305.1 of Plecotus auritus. Lineage (NCBI taxonomy): Eukaryota > Metazoa > Chordata > Mammalia > Chiroptera > Vespertilionidae > Plecotus > Plecotus auritus. Next base: position 28,385,387 of record NC_137784.1, read on the forward strand.
GGGCAACCAGTCCGGCAGGGAAGGGCAGTTGGGGGGGACCCAGGCCTGCAGGGGAGAGCAGATGGGGGGGACCAGGCTTGCAGGGGAGGGCAGTTAGGGGTGACCAGGCCATCAGGGGAGGACAGTTAGGGGTGACCAGGCTGGCAGGCGAAGGCAGTTAGGGGTGACCAGTCCGGCAGGGAAGGGCAGTTAGGGGCAATCGGGCTGGCAGGGGAGCAGTTAGGCATTAATGTTACCCCAATAAATTTAATAACAAACAAAAAAAACTACCCTACCTACTCCAGACTGGGTGATCAGGCTGGCAGGCAGAAGTGGTTACGGGCAATCAGGAAGGCAGGCAGGAAAGCAATTGGGAGCCAGCAGTCCTGGATTGTGAGAGGGATGCCTGTTTAGGCCCTGACATCCCTTGAGGGGTCCCAGATTGGAGAGGGTGCAGTCTTGGCTGAGGGAAACCCCCCCCCTGCACGAATTTTGTGCACCGGGCCTCTAGTAGCTACATATTTAGCCATTAAGGACTCAATTGACAATTATAAGCACAAAATTTACATCATTTCTAACTCATGGGCAGTTTGTAAAGGAATCACTGAATGGTCAGGCAAATGGCAACAATCAGGCTGGTTAATTAATGGCAAACCTTTATGGTCACAAGACTATTAGATAAAACTCCAGAACCTCTCCAAACAAATTAAAATATACATTACACATGTCAACGCTCACGCTACAGACAAAACACAACACTCCACAATACAATACATTAGCAAAAGGGATTACACCAGGGGATAACATCACCATCATGGACAATTCAAAATCATTAGCAATCAACCTTAAGTTAGTAAAAAATGAAAATGATAAGTGGCAAATCGCCCCTCTTCCAAAACTTATATTAAAAAAGGAAGGAGGCAAATACAATTATCCTCACCAACCCCAGAACTTACCTTTACACCACAATTTATACAACAGATACATGCCACATTAGGACACATAGGACATTCTTCTCTTGCCCATTGGTTCCTTAAGAGGAACCTGAAGGCACCCCAATCAATTTCTGTGAACAATGCAAAGGCACTCACACATTTAAATCTCTTACACCACCCATACTCACTAAAGCATTTGTGCCTAATCAAGTCTTACAAATTGATTTTATTGGACCACTTCATGTACCCTTTGCAGACAAATATGCATGCACTATTGTTGACACAGCAACTGAAATACTTTATGCTTACACCTCAAGACATCCAGATGCAAAAACCACTATGAAAGCACTCTCAACATGGTTCTCATTCTATGGTCCACCACAAATCATTGAATCAGACCAAGGCACACACTTCAAAGCATCATCAGTCCAACAACAAGTACAAGACTTAGACATTGATTGGAATTTCCACCTGCCTTATAACCCACAAGCAGCTGGACAAATAGAAAGACACAATGGCCTCCTCAAACACAAAATGCAAACACTACTCATGGACAGGTCATTCAAGACACTACAAGAATTACTAGACAAGCATGTCTACAACTAAACTCCAGACCTAGGGTAAATAGACTCTCCCCAATAGAAGAATTACTCCAACCACACATTCTAAATAATCCCATTGCAGATCGTGAACCACCCCCTAATAGCACCAAAAAATTACCCTATAAAATCTTGACTAAATCCACTAAGGATGACTCCTTATCCCCACAGGAAATAATCGCCCACTCTGGATCATTGCTCTTCTGGACTGTAAACAGTCTAGGAGACCTACAACAAACCAAAATACAGAACTCTGCCCCTCTGGCATGATCCAACTGCTCACCCAAAAACGTCTATATTGATCTATACACATTCCTCCTCTCACTCCCCTTCTCAATCCTTACCACACTAGTTCTAGTGTTGACCCTCAAATGCTTCCTTAACAATGTGCTTAAGGACCGTCTGCATCTCCCTCTTTGGACTCCTCCTCCTTATAGCACTCTTAGCAACCCCACTGACACTCCATTGGACGTGGTGTCTGTATCGCTTGTGTTTGAATACCCAGCAAACCTACAGACTAGCCTCACAGGCCCCGTGACAATACCAACACCACCGAGCCCGCCACTGCCATCCATGTGACCCTAGAGGCCTTAAAAAATCCCTGCTCCGCTCTTTATAACTATACCCTCTGCATCCTAAACAAATAATACCTCTCTCTTTTTCATTGATCAGACACTGGAAACCTGGGAACAACTAGATGCATTTCTAGAAGAAATCTCAGCAGTCCCAGTACCTCCACAACCCGCATCAAACCAATCCCCCACTTACCCTACTCCTCCCTCCACCCCACTTCCAATCAACCCTTCAGAACTAGCCCCATCCCAACAATTCCTCTTTACCCTAGTATTGCTCTTGACAATTATTGCATAAGACTTCACCCCCAGATATGTAATGATCCTTGGTACTGCTGGATACCCCAACCCAACTCTTATTCTGAATACCCAGCAAACCTACAGACTAGCCTCACAGGCCCTGTGAGACAAAGTCTCCATAACCTGCTAGATGATGTTCAAGCATTTGTTGAATATCTCCCAGGGCAAACTGCTATTGACTACCTCCACCTCTTACAGCACTACACTCGCTTGGTGGAGGCAGCCATCTACTCTCCTAATAGAGACCCAAATCCTATCCCAACTATCCTCATTAGCAACCCCCTTCATTGCTTCTTACACTCCAACTATCAATCCCCACCCTTTCCCCTTGTGCCGCCAACATGGGAATGCATACCCAGTATCACTCAGGAAGAAATCCACCATGCAATGTTAGCACAGGACATCATTCAGGATCTAGAACAGGGAGACATGGAATTAGATATTCTCTGCTACCACTAGTCTTTGTACTTTTACTGCCACCTCTGCTAATGCTACCACTACTATTGATACCTCCAAGGCCACAACCCATACTTCTATAATCACTACTTCTACCTCTAACCCTACCACTGCTCCCTCTACTACCACAACAACAATCACTTCGCTTATCTTTCTTACAGATCCTACCCATATACCTATCCTGAAAAAAATCGGGAAAACACTATTTGTACCCACCTGTACACTAGTCACAAACAATAATTCTTTATTCTCATACTCTATAGGACACTTTGATTTTAATACCTCTATCCACTACCATAGCACCTATAAACTCTGCCCTGCATACCTTCCTGCACACTCTTGCCAAACCCTTGCACTAAATTCTGAGCAAATGACCCTTAGAGCTCACTACCACACCCAACTGAAAAACTGCACACCACTTTAATGGTTTCAAGATACACTCACCACTAGATCAGTATCAATCATAGACACACAGTATTATGAACCATCAACTACAACATATAAAATCATTAACAAATCCTCTTATTCTCAACCCATCCAAAGCATAGATCCCTTTGTTACTCATGATAACCTGACATGTATGCAAAGAGCAAATCTCAATGTCATTCCCTTTATGGAAAGATTAATGCATTTCTGGTACACCGGTGAGGAAGGAACAGATTTTGAGGATTATGACTCTTATGAGTCCAAGGATAAAAACAACTATGAGGATGAGGATGACTCCTTAGATGACTTCTCAAATGCTTCCCCCACATTCACAGTAACGCCAATACTCAACAGACATCCATTCTTTACACCACCTACTAACAACCCAATTCTTCCACTAGGATTCAATAGGACAAAACATTTTAACATGACTCATATAATCACAGAAAAGGTATTACATATTATCAATACTATCTCACAGGCTTTCCTAACTTTCCAATTTTTGGAAACTTCTGCATTGACTTATGTATCATGCCTCAGGAGTCACCAACACTTACATCACCTCTTACAACACCACTGGAGGACGCTATAACCCCTCAGGAATTTTTGACCTCAGACCAAAATTTCTGGCCATACAGACATATTCCACAAGTTCTTACAGATCTCATTACACCACCTGTATTTGAAAATTTCAACAATCCTTTACTCCAAATTAATAATAATCCTAAATTTGGTAAAATAGCTCGCATGTGCTTCATTGCATTTATCCTGAACGACACCCAGTCCAATATAGAAAATTTCTTTAAACAGAAAAAAAATGATGACTTTGATTTAATTCTTAGAGCATACATTGAACTTCTTACTGTTCTCAATTGCTTCAATGCCATGGAGAAAGTCCCCCCTCAAGTCTTATGGCTTCTCCAGGCACACACTGTCAGACAACATGAATCGGTTAAATGGAAAATATCCCAACCCGAATTTTTGGGGTTTTGGAAAACAAACTTCACAACACCACATTTCCTAGGAGTCAGAGCCAATACACACACATCACTTGAAGACAAACCTGTTTATTCCTTTAATGGATCTCACCTCTGTAACACTACAGCAACCAGAAACAGAGCATGCATTCTTGCAAATAGCACTAACATACCCCTATCTTCAAACTTTCATGCAACATACCCTAAACTCCCCATAGTGAAACTTCCTAATATAACACACAATAATATCTACAATACCCTCAGAGACACTCTCTACTACACCCTTGATGGAGACCCTTACACATGGGCAAACGTTTCATGGTCAAAAGGAAACTACAAATTACCAGTCTTCCTCAACAGGACTATGCCCATGTATAACCTTACAGGTGGCTGTTTCTCTAACCCCCAATTCATGGGTTCAAACTACCCACCTATTCCAGACATATCAAACCTATGCTTCTTCATTCAATTCTCTTCACACCAATCCATATTCTTATGGCCCATTCCCCATCACCTCCTGGACTAACCTTTCTATTCCTTTCAAATTCACCACTTGTGATAGCCTAGACACCACCAATTCACCCAGTAACTCCACCACATACATTTACCAATACCCTTAAACAGTAATCAGACCCAATATCATCTCTAATCCTGACCATTCATGTTTAAATATTCAGGACCACCTTGTAAACTTTACATATAACATCTCATATGGTCTGAAACTTATTGCATGATTCTACAATTTTGGAGCAAATATTAATCCAACAAACACACGCAGATTTTCAGGAACCTTATCACAAGGATACCAACAATACATGCTCACTATATGGATGGTGCATGGAACAAATTATACCTACACTCTTACTCACCCATTACAAACCACACTGTATTACCCATCACGGATTTTTACTACACACAACTTTCTTTTGCTGATTGCTTTACAAAAAACCCTCTTCAACCTTGTGTTATTCATAGAGGATGTTATAACAGCACAGTATGCCTTAGAACATACCACTACCAACCAGTATTCTCTTATGGCATCACCAATCCTCAACCTTCTACATCTCCACCACCACCAAGTATAGCCCAAACAAACAACCCAATCAGAATTATTTACAGACCTATAATCCACTCTACAACTATTACCTTTACAAAACAAGATTTTCTAGTAACTACTATCATTCCCCAATGAGCACCCCTAAGAAATAAACTCCAAGTTAACCTTCTATCACTGCCATCTATTGGACAAACAAACCGCAGACACTTGCTTCACCTTGGACTCGCTATTGCAGCCCTTTCTCTCAAGGTCTCTTTAGCTAACACTGTTAAAATTGTGGAAATATCTTTAGACCTACAGAAATACACCAAACTTCAAAACTCTAGATATAATGAACTCTTACTCCTTATATCTATGAATTTCAATTCATTCTATGAATTAGCAATCTAAACCCAACAACTAAAACTACTCTCAGCCACAGCAAAAACCATGGATGACAACATCCGCCAGCTTCATGTAGACCTTCAGGATCTCAACACCAGTTTCTCAGACTTCCAACTACTTTATTCCTGCCAACAAACCCAAAACTTCCTTACTAATGCTCTTAAAGACATTCATAACCTTATGCTTTTGGGACATGGCTTCAACCTAACCTGGAGTGATTCAACCCCTATGGTTGACTTCTCTAAACCTGTTGGCTGCGATTTATTCTCTTGCCAACTAACTATTCTTTCTACAATAGGCGGCGAACACCTGGTTGGATACTCTACCCTAAATCTCCCTTCACTCTTACCTGATAGTAACTGGGCTAAACCCGATTCTGACATACTTTATGCTGAAACTTACTTCTTCCCCCAAAACTCCCTTGTTGAATTCACACCTAATATCTACATTGCCAACCCACTTCAACTATCCCTCTTCTCAGTACCCATGCAACCCCATACCCCAGAACCCCTTATATATAACTTAGGCCATTTTTATTTCCTTACCTGCTTTGTGAATATTGCATATTATGATCACACCTATAATTCTGACCTTCCTCTTGATTCTTCTAATAACTGCACCCTTCTTTCTCACACTATGAATATTACATATCTTAATGACACCCAATATTCCTCCTTTATTGAAAGAACTTCCCTATATTTTCATCCCTCTATACCTATCCAATTCTCTAGCTCCCTGAAGCATTACACCACCCCCGTTTCCATTAATAATACCATTTCTAAGTTAAAAGAACTACAGAAACACTCTGATGACATCATCAAGAAACTTGGAGCAACATCGAAAGCCATTGACCACCTGCTCCTGATACCCAACAGCATGACCCTCAACACAGCTGAGGACCTGGTCGACCTGGGCAAACACTGTGACTTCGGGACCACCATCATTTCTCTCTGGAGGTCTGTACCTTGTACCCCACACTGGAATATTTTTAACCCCATCTATTACATCCAAAAAGGATGGAACTCCCTCACCTCTGCTTGGCAAACAGCTAAAACCATTTTATTTCTCTTAGCCATTATCTACCTCCTCTCCCTCTTCATTAGACTCTTATGCTGCAGAAATAATAAACAAAATATTTGGCCCCCTTGGATCCCCCTCCCTATATGTCCTTCGGGGTCCACAGGGTGGAATGTTATAATAATGTTACGGGCATAAGGAAACCCCTCTAATGTATGAAATAATCATTGTGTGAAATGTTTGCTGTGTGGAGACCCCAATACTCTGTAACTTCCAAATTGGTGAACACCCCACTATCTTGATGTGAACGCCCTGAGCACTTAAAGTGTAAATGCCCTGATCCTAGCATAAGGCACACCGTCTGGCCCACACTGATAAGGACACAAGTTGTTTACTACTGGCTATATAAGCATCAGACTTTCTTCAGTCGATGTCTCCTGCCTGATAGAGGAGGGTTCCACGTTGCTCCATGAGACGAGCCCCTGACTGACAGCTCTGCTGTGCGAGCCTGAACCAACTGCAGCCGCCTGTCTCTCTCCGGCTTCGTCGTCCGTCTTTTGCCTTTCGGTGTGCATTGCCGGGTGGTCTTTGCTGGAGCCTAGGACCCACTAGGAATATGTAAATAAACTTGTGTGATTGCATACTAATACTGTCTTGTGTGTTCATGTGTTCTGGTTAGGCTCAGCTGTCTAGACATTGAAGTACCAGGGGATAGGCCGTTATTGCTGACTCCTGGTCACCTGCATTTGTCCCACTAAGTCTAGACAGATAATTAATTAATTGGGGCATAATTGGGGCAATTTGTATACCTGAAATATGTATAATTTTACTAATCAATGCCACCCCAATAAATTCAATAACAAAAAAAGAAGAGAAAAATAAGATTAATGAGCATTTCCATGTTAAATTTTGCATTCGTCAATTTAAAAAGGGAAGCATTCTTTACTTTTCTTTAGGGCATGGTCAAGGCACTTGGCATCCTTTATAGTTGTCAAGTACCAGAAAGTGAAAGACACTACTGGCAAGAAACACATGTCTAGACTGGCTGACTAGAAAGACCAAGTGCAATCTGGATGGGTTGCAGAGAGAAGGTAGGGGTAAGCCATGCGTCCGGTCTCTACTCTGCACCTTTGCAATTTTTCTTTGATTTGATAGTTTTGAAATTCAAAAGCTAAACATTTTAAACCCTCTATGAGGTTTTATGAATAAAAATAATGTTAATGGGTTTTTAATCCTCTGAGAGATAATTCAACATATTATTGATTTTTTTACTTACTAAAAACTAAGCCCTAAAATCTTAATAATGCTTTTTATGTGGGCATATGCATTTTTAAAAACAATTCTACATAAATTATTCTGTTTGGTTGTGTTCAACATCTGTGTGATGTAGCCATTGGTCATCCTGGTTTCACAGAGGAGGGAATTAAAGTTCTAAAAAAGTATGGAACAGAGTGTAGAAACTTGGAGGGAAGGCAGGGGAGGGTGCGTGGGTGGGAGGTAATCAACCAAAAAGCTTGTATGTGTTTGTGCATGGCCCATGGATAGGACACAGACAATGGGACAGAGAGGGCCTCGGGCGAGGCTGGGCTGGAAGGGACCAATGATGGAAAGAGGAGGATATATGTAATACTTTCAACAATAAAGAATTATTTTTAAACAATTAAAAAAATAAAATAAAATGCATTGTGATTTTTATCAGCATCTCCATGGCTAATCATCAAAGATCTGGAACTAGAACCAAGGGAGCATTCTGCAGAATTCTGTGTGTTAACTCTACCCTTTCACCTTTCTTGAGACAGTGTCGGTGGCATCAAGACAACCTGAATTGAGAAAAGTTTGGTAATTGTTTTAAATCTGGTATTACTCCAATGTAAACGGTCATTGAGAGATCTTACTGTGGACCAGCCTCTGGATGAATATTTTGCATGCTTTGCTTCCGATCTTCACTGTATCTCTACAAAGAACTCCGATTATCATCTCCAATTTACACGTGAGAGGGATGCCTTAGAGGCAATTGATTAATTAACTTTGACAAGAATGCCTTTGGCTTCAATCAACTCTGAGAAAACTTAGAGCATAAAATATTGATCCCATGTAAATAATTTCATCATTTCACAGGCTAACTTGTCCACGGGCAAGTCTTGACCACTGTCACTTCTCAGTTTGAGAAGGAAGTGCCAAGGTGCTATTTTTAAATGTCTATACTATATTGCGGTTCATCTTGGTGAAGGTGGGTACCTTTGCATGGCAAGTTGGGAGCCCTTCTTTAACTTTAAGGGAAATAGAGTCTGGCATTTGCATACTAAAAAATTCACTGCACATCCTTTGGTTAATGCTCTTGAGAAACTAAGTAGATAGAAACTTAATAGAGATTAACTGGCAAGGACAAATTCTGAAAGTCTGAACAAATCTCTTAGTTTCAGCAGAACATCTAACACAACACTAATTTATTGTAGTCTTATCTCACAGAATAAGTAGGTGGTGCTTGAACATCAATTAGAAGAAACTGCTGTTAGTTTTATTTGCCCAGAGTGATTTTATCCTATTAACAGTAGAACTTATGGAGTGAAAACTGCATTTATGTGGCACTCACTGTTATTAGAAAAGCTTCTGGTTCATTAGCTCTTCTATAAGTATGGAAGCTCAGATAGAATCGTTAATGTATGGTAGATTTTAGAACCCCAAATGACAATAAGATTAATTTAGCCTGCAATGTTATATGCCACCATTACTATGCAGGAGAGACATTTCCAACATGGATACCTAACTAGTAACAAGTTAATATCTTAAATTAATACCTCAAACATAATTAATAAGCCCACAGGCAATAACTCCCTTTTGTTGTACACTTGAAACACATTTTAGTTTAAATAAATGCCACTTGAATGTTTTGGATCTCCTATTTGTTTTGGAATGGCATGCCCCTCTTTGACTTTAGAAATTATCATTTCCTTTTCTTCCTCTGAATGAATTTAATCAGTCATAACATCTGTCCGTTCAAAACATCCAGTGTGGAATACAGTAATGTTTATCAGTGAGGCTTAAAAATTATTTTTAAAAGTTTACCTTCTGCCTCACCACCCAACCTAAATATTTACTTTACCAGCCTGCCTTAATTTTTCAACTGGAATCCCTTGGGTTAAAGTATCATTTTCTACAAGGCTTTTTGAGAATTAATATATGGTACATAGAGGAGATAATATAGAGCTTACCATTAAGCAGGTACCCAATAAATGTTTGCTGGATGAAATGTTCATTAAATGGCATTGCTCTTAAACATGTTGGTTTGGGTTAAATCCTCAGATTAAGATCATAAAGAAAATTCCAAGGAGGGTGGAATCAACACAGAGGATTGTCAATAAACCGGGGCAGGAGACAGAATAAGAAGTATGTGAGCACAGAGGACTATGAGTACCTACTAGATTTAAGCTTCAAAAATGGAGGAATCTTGGCTGACCTTCTCCTCAAAGATACCCATTTCCAGGAACAGTGTGTGGCAACCTACAATGTGTTCAATATAGACATTTGGTATAATTGAAGGTAAAATTCATTAACATCAAAGTTTTATACACATGTGCAGTGGTACTGAGGGAACAATACAAGTAATGATTACAGAGACTGAGACACAGAAAATGGGCCAAAGACTCAGATGAAAATAAGGGTCTTTCTGTTAAGAAGAACTAGGAAAGACAGAAATGGGCCAAATATTCTGCAAATGCAAAAGAAAAAAATGGTGAGTAGTGACAGAAGGCAATTAAGATTTTCATCTTACACTCTCCTGAGGGCTCAGGTGTTCATCCTGAGTGCACACAGTATTTGCCAGCTATAGTGTGAAGAACTTTTGTTCATTATATCTCTTAATTCTAACAACAATTATGAAATTATGTCTATTATCATCTGCATTTTAGAGACAAGAAAACCAAAGCACTGAAGTTCACACAGCTAATAAGGAAAAGAGCTAGGATGCTAGCATTCAGAGGTTTGAGGGTGTTGAACACAGAGCAAGGGCTGAGAGATATTTGTGTATCTAAATAAGTTTTGGGGATAATGATCCTGAGCCCAGCGCATATGAAAGACAGATGCTCGAGCTTCAGATGATGTTTTGATTCTTGAGGCATAGAGACACCCTATTCACTTGGCACTCACAATACAGAAAGGCAAAAGCCTTGAAGAGATTGTCATTTGAGAAGCCAAAGTCACATGGAGAGTTTTAGCTTTCTTATATCACTGTCTTCCTATTGGCTATGAATCTCTCTCTCTCTCTCTCTCTCTCTCTCTCTCTCTCTATATATATATATATATATATATATATATATATATATATATATGTAATATGCAAATTATCAGGGATGCCATAACAGTCACTACCAGCTCAGGAGGAGGTTGCGTGCGCAGATGGGTGGGAGGGGACTACTTGCACTGTGAAACGAGCAGGAGCAGAGAGGCCAAGGCCACAGCCACTGGGAGACAGCGACCCAGCAGGCCTGCCTCTCTGCCTGAGTTGCAGAGGAAACGCCTTTTCTGACTGCTCATTGTCTAAGCTCCCTGAACGCTACTCGCAGTGTTCTTGGTAACTTGAATAATAAGAATCCAAGAAGGTGATCTAGGGTTTTTCCACCACACTCCTGGAGGAAAAAACAAAGGTCTGCTGCTGGAGGGCTAAGAAATGTCATATCCTGTCCTAGCCGGTTTTGCTCAGTGGATAAAGCCTCAGCCTGCTGACCACAGTGTCCGGGTTCAATTCTGATCAAGGGCATATACCTAGGTTGCAGGCTCCTCCCTGGCCAGGGCCCAGGTCATGGCTCATGCAGGAGGCAACCAATCAAAGTGTCTCTCTCACATTGATGTTTCTCTCTGTCTTTCCCTCTCTCTTCTATGCTCTCTAAAAATCAAAAGAAAAATATCCTCAGGTGAGGATTTTAAAAAAGAAAGAAAGAAAGAAATGCCATATCCTATGAGAGAGACATCTTGAAAATGCCTAAAGAAAGTTGTCATTTTTTCATGGTGAAGGGACTGGAGTCCGTGTTGATGAAAACACCTTGGGGGCCAGCAGTGGCAGCAGCAGTGGGGTGATGGCGTCTTCCCCTGATCAGCCCATAGAAGGAGGCCAGACTGTGGTTTAGGCTCGCTCCCTATCAGTAGGACATCCCCTGAGGGCTCCTGACTGTAAGAGGGGGCAGGCTGGGCTGAGGGACTCCCCACCCCCATACATAAATTTCATACACCAGGCCTCTAGTTTTTTTAAAATAATTAAACATTTTAAATGTACCTCTAAAAGTGCTCATTTGGGGTGGTGGCAACTGTGGGTGGCAGGTTAAGGGACAACTCAAAGACAAAGAAGGAAGTTGGACATATATTCCTAAGAAGCATCTGAGTATCAGACAATTTGTATACTTTATTTAATCCTCAAAGATAAAAACTAAAAAGAAAGATAAAACTCAATACATAAAATCATGATTATTAGAAACATTGAGAGTTGAGATTGATTTTGTCTCATAAAGTTAAGGCATTTACCCAAGGTTAAATGGTGAGTAGGTAGCAGAACCAGAACTGACTTCTGAGAAATTAATATCACAATAAATAACAATGAGTTTTTGTCTGGCTGTGTGATTATGAATTTTTTCTTCTAAATTTTCTATAATGTGGCGAATTAACTTTTAAAGTAAAAAAGGAGTAAATAAAATATCAGATGTAGGTCTAAATAGAAACATCAGCACTGGTGACAGCTACATCATACATAGCAAGTTACCATATTTTTTCCCAGCTAAAACCAGGGAGAAGGGATTATCACTATAGGAAATAAGTTTGTGAGCAGCTGCTCTCCATTACCATGGTAACTGAGAGGGTTTTTTGTTTTGTTTTGTTTTGTTTTTGTTTTTACTTCCCTGAGATGCAGCACCAAATAAAATCCATACTGGAAAAGTGTTTCCAATCACTTGAATGCCCTTGTAAGAGAATCACAATCAACAACCAATTCTTCATAACCTTAACCTTCTGATGAAGCTGAGGACCATGAGAAGAGTAAGGTGGGAAACACTTTTGATTTAGTGAGTTGGCATTGGTGGAGCTGTGGAGCCTTGAATGTTATCTTGGCCCAGCACTGACCATCTGTAGGACCATGGACAATTTACCTGATTTCTCTGCACCTCAGTTTCCTCACTTGTTACCTGCAGCTCACGAGTTTGTCATGAGAACTCAGGACACAATAGCATGCAAAGTGCTTAGCACTGTTCCACGCCCCCAATGAGAACTTAATAAATTCAGCTGGTCCTATTATGGACTACTAGAGGCCCGGTGCACGAAATTCATGCACGGGGGAGAGGGGTGTCCCTCAGCCCAGCCTGCACCCTCTCCAATCTGGGACCCCTCGAGGGATGTCCGACTGCCCGTTTAAGCCCAATCCTGGTTGGGATCCATCCTAAACGGGCAGTCAGACAACCCTCTCACAATACAGGACTGCTGGCTCCCAACTGCTTGCCTGCCTGCTTTCCTGATTGCCCCTAATCACTTCTGCCTGCCAGCCTGATCACCCCCTAACCACTCCCCTGCCAGCCTGATTGATGCCTAACTGCTCCCCTGCCAGCCTGTTTGCCCCTAACTGCCCTCCCCTGCAGGCCTGGTCACCCCTAACTGCTCTCCCCTGCAGGCCTGGGTCCCCCCCCCAACTGCCCTCCCCTGCAGGCCTGGTCACCCCTAACTACCCTCCCCTGTAGGCCTGATCCCCCCTAACTGCCTTTCCCTGCAGGCCTGGTCTCCCCCAACTTCCCTCCTCTGCCAGCTTGGTCACCCCTAACTCCCCTCCCCTGCAGGCTTGATCGCCCTCAACTGCCCTCCCTTGCAGGCCTGGTCCCTCCCAACTGCCCTCCCCTGCTGGCCATCTTGTGGTGGCCATCTTGTGTCTACATGGGGGCAGGATCTTTGGCCACATGGGGGCAGCCATCTTGTGTGTTGGAGTGATGGTCAATCTGCATATTACTCTTTTATTAGATAAGAGAGAGGCCTGGTGCATGGGTGGGGGCCAGCTGGTTTGCCCTGAAGGGTGTCCTGGATCAGGATGGGGGTTCCCTTGGGGCGTGGGGCTGCCTGGGCGAGGGGCCTGTGGTGGTTTGCAGGCTGGCCACGCCCCCCAGTGACCCAAGCAGGGGCCCTGGTATCTGGGGTTTATTTACCTTCTACAAGTGAAACTTTGTAGCCTGGAGCAGAGCCAAGCCTTCTGCTTGCTCCATGGAGGCAGCCATTTTTGGGGGGATTTATGTATCTTCTATCATTGAAACTTTGTAGCCTTAAGTGGAGGCCTGGGCCAGCCAGGGTGTGTGGAAAGCTTGGCTTCCTCCATCACCGGGGAAACCCAAGCCTCCCTCCTGATCTCTGTGGCATAGCCATCTTGGTTGGGTTTATTTGCATATTTGCTCCTGATTGGCTGGTGGGCGTGGCTGGTGGGCGTGGTTGGTGGGTGTAGCAGAATGATGGTTAATTTGCATATTATTGTTTTATTAGATAGGATTATCACTTATTTAATGCATCCCACAAACATGTATTGATTGCCAACTCTATGTCAGGCACTCTTCTAAACATTGGGAATACAGCAGAAAATGAAACAGATAAAAATTATGGTGGGGAGACACACAAATTAAGATTTAAAAATAATACATGTAGAATATTAGGTAGTGATAAGTGCTAAAGAGAAGAAAATAAAAGAGGGGGGTATGAAGTGTAAGTATGGAGAGTTGACTTTCAGTTTGCATGGCCAGGGAAGGCCTCACTGAGAAGGGACTTCTGAGGAAGGACTTGTAAGAACTGACTGAGGAGCCAGGCTGGAAACTGGCAGAGGAGTGTTTCAGGAAAAGCATAAAGCAAAAGCAAAGGCCCTGAGTCTGGAGCTTGCCCAGCATGTTTGAGGGTAACAAGGAAGCTGCCTTATTGAGATGAGCCTGAAGCGGGCTGAGAAGTGGAGAGCTGTGTCAGGGACAGGAATTCAGACCAGAGATGACCTTAGACCAGATCCAGATGGTTTCACTGAAGAATGCAACCAAATGTTTAAAGAAGAATTAACACCAATTCTACCCTATCACTACCAGATTTTAAAAATTTGATAACACCTTAAACTCATTTTAAGCCACTATTACCCTAATATAAAAAACAAATGAAGAAAGTACAAAAAAGAAAAAATAGAGACCAGTAGCCATCATGAATATAGATGAAAAATATTAGGAACAAAATATTAATAAACAACAATCTGGAAAAATATAAACTAGAACTTTATAGCAAAGCTATATAAATATTCAAAAAGCAATAAATATAAACCACCATACTAGTAAGAAAAAGAAAAAATATCATCACATGATTTTTGTGATGCAGACAGAATGTTATAAAATTCAACACCCATTTAGGTGAAAAAGTCTTAGAAAACTAGAAACAGAGGCAAACTTTCTCAATTTGATAAACAGTATCTACAAACTAAATTACAGCTTACATATTGATTGATTTCATTTAACACAGGTGACAAGCAGGACAATTCATAAACACATTAAGAATATGTACCTCAGAACTGTGACTCTAGAAAAAATAAAATTTTTATGGGAAAAAGACTGTTAGGAGATTATTAAATCTGATTCATTTTCACAGGCCATGCTGAGGGATGCAATTCAAAAATTGCAAAATTAATATAGATGAGCAAAATTATCTCTAGTGTTAATTTCCCAATCCCTTAAATGTGTTTCCAAGGATCAATTTACATAAGATTTACAAATCATAAGAGCTAGTGCTTTTGTCATAACACACTTAACTGTTCTCTGTTTATAAAACAATAGTACAATAAAATTCATGTTTTTAGTAGCCAAAATATTAGTGAATATGTTTTAAAAAAGAACGTGAATTAAAAACACACACAGATATTCAAATTATATTTACACATTTGTTACATGCCTAATTTCCATTAATAAAAACACAGTGTTTTATTGGAGCTGAACTTTGTAATATCACTACTGAGATTCATTTCTTGGAAAAAAGGCTAAAATCTACTTTCCCCAAAGTTCCAACCCTGATGGAAAATCAACTTACAAAGACAATAACAATAATGTTTGGAAAGTTTTTCATCTGAGAGAACCAGTGGGGGAGAAAATCATCCTTCTGGCTATTGGCAGATTGAGTTAAGCAGTGGACCATGATACAGAATAACAACCTTCTACTGTGCACTAAACACGTAGCTTAGGAAATTCCCAGTGAGTCTCTGAGATGTCAGGGGAAAACTCAACAAGCAGTAAATTTCCTAAATGGGTATGTGTCTGTTGTACAGCATAGAAATGCCAATATATTTTGTGCAAGATTGTAACCAGCCTTCATTTCCATTCTGTGTGATATTTGCCAGAGAGAAACCCTATTGGCACATTGAATGCTCTTGCAGAAAGCAGGCATTCAAAGATTTGTCATGGCATCTAGATTGTTCTAGGTAGGAAATGGGAGTTTTTGTGCTCTCAACTCATCTTGGTTTTGGCCCCTTAATTAATGCTGTTATTGCCTGTCATTTACCCTTGGCATTCACCTCAACATGCCAAAGGCTGCTTACTGAAAACATTTGCTAGTCTCTTCAAGAGGGGTTTGATTGAAGCTAGCACAGTCTCTGTGGTGGGCAGACCAAACTACCCATGAGAGTTATACCACAAGAAGCAGCTCTCAACCAACAATGGGCAGGGAAGATGTCCTTAGTGCAATTAAGCTTCAATTTTTGGAAGCAGTTAGTACCTTAATAATGGACTGTTAATGGCTTCCTCCCTTTCTTGTCTCACCTCCCTATCCCCTAAAATGTTCCTCTAGATCAATTTCCAAATAAAATACTTGTCTCAAGTTCTGCTCCTTGGTGACACCAAACCAAAAACAGGCTTGTACTGAGGAATTTTAAAACTCCATAAAGGAAAAGGAACATGTCTCTATGTTATCAGGCCCAGAGTAAATCATATACACCCTACTTATAGATTAAATTAGAGGCCTGATGCAAGAAATTCGTGCAAGGAGCTTGGCTCCTGCTGCCACGGCTTCATTGGGAAGGTCATCCAGAAGGACATCTGGTCTAATTAGCATATTATGCTTTTATTATTATAGACTAGAGGCCCAGTGCACAAAATTCGTACATGGAGAGGGGGTTCCCTCAGCCCAGCCTGCACCATCTCCAATTGGGGACCCCTTGGGGATGTCCAACTGCTGGTTTAGGCCAGATCCCACAGTAATCGGGCCTAAACTGGCAGTCAGAAATCCCTCTCGCAATCTGGGACCACTGGCTTCTAACTGCTCCCCTGCCTGCCTGCCTGATTGCCCCTAACTGCCCTCCCCTGCCAGCCTGGTTGCCCCTAACTGCCTCTGTCTGCCTGCCTGATCACCCCTAACTGGCCTCCCCTGCTGGCCTGATCTCGCCCTCAACTGCCTTCCCCTGCTGGACTGATCTCACCCCCAACTGCCCTCCTCTGCTGGCCTTATTGCCCCTAACCCCCTGCCAGCCTGATCTCGCCCCCAACTGCCCTCCCCTGCTGGCCTGATCACCCCTAACTGGCTCTGTCTCAGCCCCCACCACTATGGCTTTGTCCAGAAGGAAGTCAGATGTCCAGAAGATGGCCAGTCAACCTGGTCTAATTAGCATATTACCTTTTTATTAGTATAGATAGATTATATAGGATAGGATTGCTTAAATGAGGGAGGGAACCTTTTGCAGCAGGAGGAGATGTTCTTTGCAGACAAAAATACATAATCCCTATATCTGGACTGATAGCCAGCCATATGCACTATACTGCCAAACCAGTCATTAAAAAATTGAGCCACTTTCTTACACCTTAAAACAAACAGCTGTTGCCCTTAAAACCCCTCCTCAGCCCCCAACTTAGGTTTTACCTTCACAGTTCACCCAGATTATGTTCTGATTGGTTGGTTTCTATGCCAGTCAGGGTCTCCGGGCCTATCTCTGGGCCTGATCAGAGAGGCGGGGCTGATCAGCAGCCCCTGAGGAGGCCTGAAGAGAAACAGAGGCATGGCTGCTGGCAAAGCCCAGAGAGAAAGAGAGAGGCAATGGCTGATCAACAGCTGCCACGGAGGCTGCAGATCAGAACCTGCCTCTCTCTGGGCCTGATCCACAGCCCCCTGGGCAGTCACTACTGGGTCACCACACCTGCAGCAACTCCAGGACTGACTTCTGGTTGGTCAAGCCTTCAGTCGTTTCGGACCCTGGGTTTTTATATATTAGGATTATGTAGGTAAACCCAGGTATTTCAAAGCACCACTTACAGGTACTATTTTCCTGGCACTTTCCTCTTTACTCCTTGAGTCACTACTTTACCTTATTCATCAATATATACTTGGAAAAAGGCAAGCTCATTAGCAACCAATATTTCTTAAGCCTTGAAGGAAACCCATGAATGACTTATTTTGAGATGTTGGGAGCAAATATTCAGAAAAAGAACATATTCAAGAACAAAGAAAGAAATATATATTTGTATTAGAGAATCAGAGAAGGCAACATTCCCTATGTTTATATTCATCAGGCTTTGCTAACATACCTCTTCCTCTTCACTCATCCATCACCTTTGCCACTCATGCTCAAGCCTTTTAGGTCTGGATTGGTGTTTTGAGAGGCCACATTCTTTAGGTGGTTATTCCATAGTTGTGCATTTTAACTTCCTCAGAGATATCACCAGCACCCTGTGGGAGGCAGGCAGTTGCAGGCAAATTTTTAAAAGAGAATAAATTTTGTCTATAATCCATCATCATACCTTCCACATACTTGACAATTCATGATCCTCTCATTCAAGTGCAGTATTTTTTTCCTAGTTTACCCTTATTTAGACCCACACTCAGGAAATATCCTGACTTTAATTACTTAAAAATGAGCTACATTAGCTCTCGAAGATGGAAATCTTTCTAATTCTGGAATGGAAAGCTTTATATCTCATTAAAGATATTTTGGACACAATTAAGTAGGCAAATAATGGCTATAGGAATAGGGTATCTTCCATTTAGAAAACATTGAGCCATACTTGCCACTTTGCCATCCTTAGAGTTTCCTACAAGCATTTCTGAGTAAAATTTATGTACTCGTATGTTAGAAAAATTTTTTTCAATTATTGTTCAAACAATATAGCTACTTGGTGAGTACTGTGTATTAACTGAACCATTAGGTATAGAGGTGAAATAAAATGCATTATTGTACCTTTAAAATCTGCCACCATTGGTGGTATAATTCCAATCCAAGTCTAAAGGTGTGAGAACCAGGGTAGCTACGGGTAAATCCCACTCCAAGAACAGGAGAAGATGATGTTCTAGCTCAAGCTAGCACATATAAAGTAAAAAGGGTGAATTCTTCCTTCATCTGTCTTTTGTTCCATTCAGGTGCTCAATGGATTGAATGATGCCCACTTGCATTGGGGAGGGCACTCTACTTTACTGAGTCTTCAGTTTTAAATACTAATCTTATCCAGAAACAATCTAAAGAACACACCCAGAAATAATGTTTAATCTGGTCAATGTGTGGTACAGTCAAGGTGACACATAAGATTAATCATTACAAGTTCAACCCTTGTCAATTTGGCACCCACACACATCTCCTTGAAACATAATCTCATATAAAGGCAATAATAAGATCATAATTCCATCTAATGTAATTAGCTTTCATACAATTGAAAACACACTAACCCCTTAGTCTATTACTAATTTTAAGCCACAACTAGGACAAGACACTTTTGAATAGTCTATGCCTCATTAATTATAAATTTTTCCATGATGGATGATAGGAATAAGAATTCTTACTAATCCTGTGTGAGCCCCAGGGATTTCTCCCTCTAATAACTTTAGGCAATTCTTTCTCTGTTCTTAAGGAGTTTCCTCACATGTGTTTGTTGATCAGTATTTACATGATTACTGAAGGAGGAACTCTGCAGATCTCCAGAATTCTCTCTATATATAGCGCTTTCCTCTCCACTAATCAATTCTATGAACTCCAGATGTTTTGGAATCTTTAGTCTTCCAGTTATGTCTCCTTAACTCAACATTATTATGGGCTCCACATTGCTTCCTGTATGCCTTTCCCAGGAATTGTAGCATGATCTATTCACTTAATTGGTTATATTATTGCTCCAATGATTTTCTGGTCCACCGTTCTTTCTCCTTAATGTTGGTTTAGAGAACAGATTTCATGGAAAACCACCCCCATAACATGTCCAAACAAAAGTGACGCATTATTATTGACCAATGGCAAAAGCAAGACTAGAAAGCCTGGGGCCATGCCATTATCATTCTTTAATTTCATTTCCTCCACTAATACCTATCCAAAGCTGGAAAGTTGTATACCTTTATGCCATGCATTTCTAGAATGGAAAGAAATGATGTTCTCTGGCTAGGTTGGGCTTTGGGGCTAGGCACACAGAAGATCAAAAAGTGATATCTAAGCCATATGGTTAATGGACATTAGGAAACTGTTGGGATTTTCCATTCAGTAAATAGGATTTACTCAACATCCTTCATCAATGTGCTAACTGCTGAGGTTCACAAGAACCCTGTGGAGAACAGCCTGTCAAAGCTGGCACTTTGGAGAGCATGACTTCAAACAGATGGGAATAGTGCTGGGCTCATGTGTTGGTTATTACATTTCTTGGATTTAGCTATATCAGTGAACACATTAGGTAAATGGTATAAAGCTGTAGGGAGACTAGAGAAAACAAACAGAAAAAGACTTTAGCAAGTTCCTGGCAACAGATTGAACTATGAATTGGGATTTCAGTAGGATGTTCAAGCCAGTTTCTATTTTCAGATTGTGCAAGTTTAGGCAAGAGATATTATATTCATCACTGCTGACAAGAACAAGGCACCCCCATGACATGTGATCTCATTTCATGTGGCACGGTAGTTGTAGGCATGAGAAGAGCACTGCCCAGAGAGGGGGCTAACAACCAGTGGTTAACAGACTAGTCCAGCTCCTTACACAGAAACTCATGATAGGAGAAAAAAAAACACTTAGAACTAAACAATGTGGACAGAACATTGTGGATAGAACATTGCTTATATTAGTTCCAGCAAAATTCCGAATGATAAAAGTGAGCAAATTATGAAAGAATCATAATATTACTTTTAAACTTGCATCCTTAAGTAGAATTGGATGCTTACCTAAGTTAAATGATCCATTAGAATAACTCTTCTTAACTTGTCAAAAAGTTTTTAAACTGAAATTGGTTTCTCTTTTTCATTTCACATTGTTGGAGACAGTTCCTTTAAGAGCTAGCATAAGATTTTTAACATATTATTATAGAATCAAAAATATCTGTTTAAATTTTAGTTCTATCATTTATTAAGTTTGACTTTGGGGTTGTTTTTTTACCTGTAATATGGGTAGAAAAATAGTACCTCATAATATTCTTTTAAGGATTAAATTGTGGCTATAAACTGATATCATTTTAATTCTGATCAATGTTTTCATCATCCCCCTCATTGAACCTCATTGAATACAGAATGATTCAAATTATTTTACTTTTCTTGAGTTTTGAATTACTAGTGAATTCCATGTATTCCTCATACATTACATAATTTCTATATCACAAGTATTTGTTTCATGATTTTGCTCAGTTCTCCAATCAGACGTATTTAGCATTCAATGACAGAAATTAATCTAATAAAGAGCAATTGTTTAAAAATATATCTTTTGATAATTTAAAACTATTATAGGTACAGGAGGCAAGGATGGATAAGTGAGATGTTATGTCTCAGCCCAATGATCTTAGAATGTGCTAAGAAATAATGCTGCAATGAACACAGGGGTGCATATATTCTTTCAAATTGGTGTTTCAGGTTTCTTCAGATATATGCTCAGAAGTGGACTAGATAGCTCATAAAGCAGTTCCATTTTTAATTTTGGGGGGAAACTCCATACTGTTTTCCACAGTGACTGCACCAATCTGCATTCCCATCAACAGTGCATGAGGGTTACCTTTCCTCTATATCTCATCAACACTTGTTGTTTGTTGATTTATTGATGACAGCCATTCTGACAGATGTGAGGTGATATCTCATTGTGGTTTTAATTTGCATTTGTCTGATGATTAGTTATGTTGAACATTTTTTCATGTCTATGTCCTCTTTGGAGAAGTGTCTCTTCAGGTCATTTGCCCATTTTTTAATTGCATTGTTTGGGGGATATTTGTACTGAGGTTTATAAGTTCTTTATAAATTTTGAATATTAACCCCTTATCAGATGTATCTTTGGCAAATATGTTCTCCCAGTCAGTCAGTGTGTTGTCTTTTCATCTTGTTGATGGTTTCTTTTGCTGGGCAAAAACTTTTTAGTTTGATGTAGTCCCGCTTGTTTATTTTTTCTTTTGTTTCCCTTTCCCAAGTAGATATATCAGAAAACATATTGCTACAAGAAATGTCTGAGATCTTATAGCCAAGATTTTGAAGCAGCCCAGGTGTCCATCAGTAGATTAGTGGATTAAAAAAAAAGCTGTGGTACCTTTACACACTGTTGTAAAAAGTAAAGAAATCTTACCTTTTGTGACAGCATGGCTGGACCTAGAGAGTATTATGGTAAGTGAAATAAGCCAGTCAGAGAAAGACAACTACCATATGATTTCACTTATATATGGAATCTAATAAACAAAATAAACTAACAAACAAAATAGAAACAGATTTATAGATACAGAGAACAGACTGACAGTTGTCAGAGGGGAGGAAGTTGGGGATTGGCTAAAAAAAGATGAAGCGATAAAGCAAAAGAAAAAACTCATAGACACAGAAGGCAGTATGGTGATTACCAGAAGGAAAAGGGTGTGGGGGAAGTAGAGGAGAGTAAAAGGGGGATAAGTGGTGATGGAAGGAGACTTGACTTGGGATGGTGAACACATAATATAATATACAGACCATGTATTATAGAATTGTACACCTGAAACCTATTTAATTTTATTAACCAACTAGAGGCCCATTGCAGGAAGATTCCTGCAATAGGGCTTCCTGCTGTGGTCTGCTTCCCTCCCTTCTCCCCTGCCCCACCTGCTTCCCTCCCTTCTCCGCAGCCCCACTTGCTTGCTTCTTTGCAGCTTCACTCCCTTCTGCAATGCTTGGCTTCCTTCTACGCTGTCTTCAGTCTTCGCTGTCTTCAGTCTTCGCTCTACTCCTGGATATGCAAATTAACTGCCATGTTGGTTGGGTTAATTTGCATAGTTTGCTCCTGATTGGCTGGTGGGCGTGGCTGGTGGGCGTGGCTGGTGGTGTAGCAGAGTGGTGGTTAATTTACATATTACTATTTTATTAGATAGGATGTCACCCCAACAAGTTAAATTAAAAAAATAAAAAAGAGAGAATGTGCCGAGACTGGTTTGGCTCAGTGGATAGAGCGTCGGCCTGCGGACTGAAGGGTCCCGGGTTCGATTCCGGTCAAGGGCATGTACCTTGGTTGCGGGCACATCCCCAGTGGGGAGTGTGCAGGAGGCAGCTGATCAATGTCTCTCTCTCATCGATGTTTCTAGCTCTCTGTCCCTCTCCCTTCCTCTCTGTAAAATATCAATAAAATTTATTAAAAAAAAAAAGAGAGAATGTGCTGGGAAACATGGGAACGTATGAGGTAAATAGAAGCTCAGATGAGGGAGGCTAACTCCTTGAGAGAAGGACATTTAGATAACTTTTCACAGAGGAAGTAAGGTTTTAACTGAGTGTAGTAGTTCCAGGTAATTAGGGAGATGAGATAAAAGATTTTTCTGACAGAGGGAATAGCTTTTACAAAATCATGGCACTGTATGAATGCATGGAGGTCTGAAAGAACTGTAAGTAGAGTGGTGCATGTAGAGCAAAACATATGTGAGGGCATGTGAGGGAGGTGAGGCAAGAGAAGTAGGGACAAATTACAATATCTCAAATACATATTAAAAACATTCACGTCACCCGTCTAGTGTGGCTCAGCAGTTGAGCATTGACCCAGGAACCAAGAGGTCCTAGGTTTGATCCCCAGTCAGGGCATATGCTGTGGTTGCGAGCTCAATACCCAATAGGGGGCATGCAGGAGGCAGCAGATGGATGATGTTCCTCTCTCATGGATGTTTCTATCTTTCTATCCCTCTTCCTTCCTTTCTCTCTCTAAAAATCAATAAAAATGTATTTTAAAAGACAAACAAAAACACATTTACATTTATCAATCATCATCAGTATGAACAATAATTGTTCATGACATTAAGCTGAGTGTTCAATGGCATTAGTAAGTCATTAAACCCCTCTGTGTATGTTTCCATTGGAAAGAACTATGAAAAAAATGGACCAGTTGATGTCTGGTACTGCTTCTTTGCAAAGAAGAAATTTTATTCTCCAAACACAAAAGTTGTACTAAAACTGCAGAGAAACTTAAAAGATGGACTCATTTATTACTTGAGTAAAATGCGTAATACATAGTGTGTACCTACAGGGGGACTGGAATCACAGACATATATGTAATAAATAGTCTAGCTGGGTAGACAGGTAAATGAACAGATCACTATAGCACCCACTTGTCAGAATAATGTCAGAGAGTGAGGCAAAGCCCTCAGTGGGGGGCCTCAAGTGATGACTTCTAAGAAGAGGTTATATCTAAGCTGAGAGCAAAACACTTCTTCAAAGTTCCTAGGTAAGAAAGCAAAAAGACATTTATCTGTCTTCCCACCTAGACTTCATTCCTTATGTATTTCTGTATTTCCAATCAATCCCATAGGGGTCTAGGATAAGGACAATTCGTTTCACTCAAGTAATAAATGAGTCATTTTTAAAGTTTCTCTGTGGCTTTGGGCATCTGTGCAGGGGTAGCAGAAAGTGCAAACAATGGATGGTTAGAGAACCTGGAGCGTTCAGGGAACTATAAGGTTCTGGGTAGGGCTGGATCAGAGGGAATAAGGGGGCATTAAAAAAATGAGTCTAAGGCTAGTGGGGACCAGCTCACAAAAGGTCATGTAAGTCATTCTCAAGCAATAAATTTATTCCAGAGGTCATGGCTTGCCCTGGAAGGATTTTTAAGTATAAAGTGACCAGATTTGCATTTTAGAAAGCACACTGGTGAACAGTGAAGGGAATGTATGCTAAACGGATGAGGAATGAGTGTGAGCATGTGTGGAACTTCAGGTAGAAATTATGAGAGCCAGTACTAAGATAATAGAGAAAATGGAAAAGAAAAATGAAAGAAACACATTGTGTTTCAAGTTTAAGAGGGTTTACATGGTAGAAGAGTCTAGATGTGGTATCTGATGGGATGTAGGATACGGTATGTATATATATATATATGTATAAATATGTAAATATATATATATATATGCATACCGTATATATATACTTACATATATAAGAATAATATATGTATATATGTATACATATATTGTTCTTAATTTAAAGATACTAGTGAAATTAGAAGTGTTGCATAACCAATAGAAGGAGCATGATATAACAATTGTCAGTGTGTATTTTTTTAAAAAATTGAGTAGCAATGATGGCCTGGTTGAGGTTAGAGAGTATGACTTTTATTTGGAACTAATTCCCTTTTGTGACTTTATGTATCAATAAATGGTGGCTTGGTAGGTGGGTACTGCAAATATCAGGGGGGACACTTTGTAAAGTATATGATTGTCTAACCACCATACTGTACACCTGAAACTAATACAAAATATTATTGAATGTAAAGTGTAATAGAAAGAAATAATAAAATGGTGACTTGGAAGATATAGTAAATAAAATATATTATGGGAGTGAGCTAGAATTAGAAATTTATCAGCAGAAATTCTAGAAGGTGAGGAATTATTGGATGATAACCACATTGAAATGGATGAAATCACTGTCTATCATGGTTTTTGTGTTCATAAAATTATTTAGGGGCAAACAAAGAGAGAATAATTTTACAGGTGCAAAAAATGGGATAAAAGACTAAGAGACAAAAAGAAGAGATGAGAAAGGAAATGGGCAAAATGAGAAAATAGAAAGTTGTGTTTCATTTATATAGATCAAAGATGCAACTTAGGTCAAAAAATAACTCAGTGAATATTTAACATTGGGATCCTCATCAGGCTTTAATTCACAGACCATCTGTTCTTTAAGAACTCTTTTTTTTTTCTTTTTCATTTTTAAAATATATTTTTATTGATTCTTAGAGAGAGAGGAAGGGAGAGGGATAGAGAGATAAAAACATCCGTTAGAGAAAAACCTAATCAGCTGCTTCCTGCACACCCGCTACTGGGGATCGAGTCTGAAACCTGGGCATGTGTCCTCACTGGGAATTGAACTAGTGACCTCTTGGTTCATGCGTTAATGCTCAACCACTGAGCAACATTGGCTAGGTAACATCCTTTTGACTGTGGGGATGGGATGCTTTGTTCATTTTACACATAAGACCTAATTCACTGTTTTTTATAGCAATGATAAGAATTTTTTATGGCATTTTCAAGTGTGATTGTCTCCAATATTCAATGCCAAAATTCTTTTTTTGAAAATAACATGTTTGCAGATGGCTTGTTGAGCATGACTGTTTTATTAGTATTCAAATAGCTAGTGCAGTTTTTAATCCAAAAAAGGGGGCACAGCTTCTTGCTTGCTTTAGGAAAAAAGGGAATCTTGATCTGTGGTAATAGGTTTGCTAAAGCATCTGAGGGTAATTCCAGTCCACATATTATAGAAGTATCATTTAGATTTTGCTCTTCAAATATAAATCCAGCTACATTGGCAATACTGTTTTCCTTCCAGCCATATACTGATGCAGGATGCTATAGGCAATTTGAGGCTAACATTCTCAATTAATATTTCTGGCATGGTCTTTACATTGTTCACAAATGGCCTTAGGCAGGGATGAAATGTGGCAATATATTTTTGTGACTTTCTTGCTTTTCTCAACTTCCCAAGAATCCAGTTGGAAGACTAAATGACTCTAAAATAGCAATAGGAAGACAAAAGCCATCCTATATATTTGGTAAACATCCATTTGATTTCCATTCTATCAACTATTCTACTAATTTAATATTCCAAGTTCAATGAACTCTCAACATCAAAATTCAAATAAACCAGAGATCACCTATGAAATCAATAATGTTGAAATGTCTTTATTTCATTTTTGTCAGTTTAATTATCATAAACCTGTGTAGATACCCAGGCTCAGACTAGTGAAGAATGTATAATAGAATTTTCAATATCCCATTAAAATTGCACAATGTTCAATT
Organism: Plecotus auritus; assembly: GCF_963455305.1. Taxonomy (NCBI): domain Eukaryota; kingdom Metazoa; phylum Chordata; class Mammalia; order Chiroptera; family Vespertilionidae; genus Plecotus; species Plecotus auritus. Next base: position 28,412,266 of record NC_137784.1, read on the forward strand.
TTTTAATTGGAGTAACAAAGCTCTAGATAAATCAGGGGCTTTGAGCATATCATTAATTCTATTTGAGGCTATATCATGAACTGATTGCTAAGAAACTTGAATATTAACTAAATACAATCAGAGTTTTTCTTGACAGTCATGGTGATAATCAAAATAAGATAGCAATGTCTAAAGTAAAAAAAAATAGTTTTAAGATATCAATTAGGATAAAGTATAAAATATGGTTTAATTCAACCTCTTCTGAAAATGCCAGTGTTTAAACTAAGTACTGATTTTTCTTTTCGAGAGATTCAACAGCAAATTGGGAGGCAGATAAATTAATTATGAAAGATTAAAATTAGGTTACCAAAAAAGTGCTATGGTCAGCTGAGTGTAAGACATATATTGCTAAGAGGATAGAAGCACACACTTTGAAATCAAAACACCTAGTTTGGAATCCAACTCCAAAAGATTGTAGCTGTGAGAACTTTATCAAGTGACTTAAGCACTGTGCCTTGGTTTCCCTGTTTGTAAAATGAAGGTGACTTAGTATCTACCTCTTCAGTGTATTATGAGTATTAAATTAGTCACTACATGTAAAAATTTACAGCAGTTTAAGTGCCATGGGATTACTTGGCATTATTATTCTTATGCCCTGGCCAGAAATTGGTTGCCCACAGGATAGAGCATCGTCTAGTACACCAAAGGGTGGTGTGTTCAATTCCTGGTCAAGGGTACGTACCTGGGTTGCAGGTTCCACCCCAGCCTCAGTTGGGAAGCATGCGGGAGGCAACCAATCAATATGTCTGTCTCACATCTATGTCTCTCTCTCTCTCTCTCTCTCTCTCTCTCTCTCTCTCTCTCTCTGTCTCTCTCTCTCTCCTCTCTACCCTCTATTCTCTCTAGAAATCAATGGAAAAAATATCCTGGGGTGAGAAGGATAACAAAAAATTTTTTGGCAATACCAATATTGCACCCACTGAAATTTGTCTATTTTGAGACACGTTTCAAATTTTCTGTTGTGAGACATGTTTCTGGCTCTCAATATGAAAAAGCCAGAAGACAGTATGTGATCCAACTGTTTGAACTGGGGTAGAATTATCTGCCTGTGCAATCGTAAGGGGATTTTTGTCTGCCAATTTCCTTCCTGAAGAACCAGTGAGGTGTGAATGGGTAAGAAGATGCAAATATTTCATCACAGATTTTTGTATCTGATGGAGACAGATATATATATATACACACACACACACACACACACACACACACACACACATATATATATATATATATATATATATATATATATATGTATATTTATGACATAAACAATAATGTAGATTTGAAGAGACCCAGGTATGAGAGAAAAAAAGCTTTCCCTGTCTGACTCTCCATTTACCTTAGGTAAGTCATCATTTCTCAGTTTTTTGACTGATTATTTACTCCCACTTCTGAATGTCCAACCTGCCAACAGCAGATAGAAATGTCAAGAATCTAACAGAGTACAATGTGAGGAAAAGGGCAATGACCTACCAGGTGGCAAGTTCATTATAAGTAATTCCTTACATCATTAGGGAGCAGTGATTTGTACTTCTACCATTACCACCATCACTGAACTTATAGAATCCATCATTGATCAACATGGTATCCACACACACACTGTAATATCTATTTCATAGCAAAGAAAGTAAAGAATTTCGTTCTGCACATTCACTGATTTTTACCATGTTCCATAACACACAGAAATAGGCCAAACTGTGGGAAAGTCTATTGAAGGCTCAGTGTGGTGCCTTCACACTGATTGCAAGACACTGTGAGTTTGAATATCTGCATTTAAAGGCCCAGTATATATTCTGAACCAATGACCAATATATGTTTGTTTCATAACCAAAGTACACAAGGTAATGTATCAGGAGATAGATGTGCCTCTAATTATTACCAGTAATAATACATGAATGACAATGTGGATTACAGCCATAGTAACTTTGTGCTTTCCTGGTGTAGGGTGTTAGTTCCCAACTCCAAAAAGGATTACTTCCACTAGGGTCACAAAAATTCTCCTATAAAGTGAAAGCTGAAATTTCCAGATTTCTTATTTAAAATTCAGTGTTCCTGTTAAAAGGAATAAAAAAAATTACTCTAATTGATTCAGATTATTAAGAGGAAACAGAGTGGCTGCTACACAGCTGGATCAAGATGGATATGTATTAAGAATAAAATTCCAGTGATTCTCTGGAGGACTCCTTTGCAATTCTGAGTCTAAAAGTTGATGGAAGGTATACCAACCCAATACAGGCAGGACTCTAAGGATTTCAACCCTAAGGAGTCCTTAACTTGGTTACATCTCCAGTTAAACAATTATAATCAATCTGAAAGCAAAGGAAATATTGACTAAGAATGGAATAACAAATTTATAAGAGCCAACTATTACATTGTGACCAATTACAGAAATTAAGACTTTAGAATCTAAGCAAGTTTTTCATGCTTGCTTTAATATATATGTACTAGTGGCCAGGTGCACAAATTCTGTGCACATTAAAAGGGGATTAATTAGAAGAAATATTTTAATATAGCTATTTGCCCTTTCTCTATAATAGAAGTGTCAGAGATGAAAGAAAATTAGTAAAATGTATATGAAAATCTTCCTCCTGTCAGAGTCTGGGGTGCACCACAGGACCCAGAGTCAAGTCCCCGCCCACCCAAGTGTGCCTCAAAATCACACGAGACCCAGACCCTCCCGCCCCCCGCCACATTGGGCTAGATCCAGACCCAGCCAGTCCCATCCTTGTCAAGCCCCACTGGGTGGGGGGCACAGCCTCAGGTCACCTGGCCTGGCACTGGGGCAGGAGGCATGGCCTGAGGTCTCCCGGCCCGGGGTGAGGGGAGCAGCTGGAGGTCCCCCGGCCCAGCACTGGGGCAAGGGGGCACACCTTGAGGTCTGCCATCAAGCCCCACCAGGTGGCGGCTGTGGCCTGAGGTCCCCTATCAAGCCCTGCCAGGTGGGAGGCATGGCCTCAGGTCCCCTGGCCTGGCTCTGGGGAGAGGGGTGTGGCCTGAGGTCCCCTGGCCTGGACCCAAGGTAGGGGACACGGCCTGAGGTCCCCTGGCCTGGCAACAAGGCGGGGGGGGGGGGTGCAGCCTGAGTCCCCCATCAAGCCCTGCTGGGTGGAGGGCACAGCCCGAGGTCCCCTGGCCTGGTGCCGGGGGCGGGGTGTGGGTCTGAGGTCCCCCATCAAGCCCTTCTGGGTGGGGGGTGTGGCCTGAGGTCCCCTCTCAAGCCCCACCAGGGGCAAGGAGGATGCAGCCTCAGGTCCTTGCTGATTGCTTGTTAAGGCTTGTTATGGGAACTCAGCCTCCTCTGTGGGTACAGCCATCTTGTGTTATGGAAACTCTGCCTCTGCTGTGGGCCCAGCCATCTTGTGTTACGGAAACCCCCACCTCCGCCATCTTTGTGGTGGAGTGAGAGTCAATTTGCATATTCCCTCTTTATTATATAGGAGGATGTATAATTATGCTTTTATATATTATATATACATACATAATTTTAGTTTTATATATTACATATACATATATATATTCACAACATAATAAGTAGCATAATCATGAGTACATTTGTGTCAGTTCTCCTTACCCCAATTCCTACAAGGCAACACGGATTAGCCCAAATAGATGTCTGCACATACAATGGGTTGAATTTCAGAAGAGCAACCCTGAAGTTAATAGACCTGAATATTTTTATGATAGACAGTAAGAATGACTTCCCTTTGATCCAGATGAAGACATTGTCTTTATTATAGTGGAAAGTAAGAGAGCCTGCCCTTTGATCCATTGGGAGACACAATATCTATTTTCCAAGGCTGATAAGTACACAAACATCCTTGAAGAAATAGTTCAGAAAGAAATACAGTGCATTAGTTCATAAGATGTCTAGGCACTTGAAAATTTCAGGGAAAATTGTCTCTCAACAGACGGGCTTTGCAGTCTAAGGCTTATCTCTTCTTTGTGATTTGCTCCCCACTGCCTGGGAAATGCATTATCAGTGTACTGTCTCCCAGGGTATTTTTTACTCCAAGTCTTTATGTTATGGATGAAAAAAAGGGGCCACATGCTAACCTGACTAATTCAGGAAAGACCTGCATGGCAGCCTTGCAAAATCAGAGACCTAAGGTAACCACAAAGGATGGTTTGAAATTAAAAACCTTTAATTAAAAAGAAGTTTATAGTGAGGTAGTCATGTCCTAGGTGAGTATCTTCATTGACAAAGATCAATTTCAATCTTTACTGAGCCTACTGTCTTTTTGCATCTAAGTAGCATACCTGTGAAATGTCAGGGTAACTTGTTACTTCCCTTTTTCTGGTGTTAAAGTAAAAAACCATTGAAAGCTGTAAAGAATTTTTGTGAGTTTATTTGAGCCAAACTGTCGACATATGCCAGGAAGCAGAACCTCAATGAATTGAGATAATGCTCTGGAGAATGGTGGGTTACATCTGTATTTATACATTGCAATCAAAGGAAAGGTACATAGGTGGGTTACATGAAATCTATTGGTGATAGAATAGATAGACAGAAGAAAGCAAATCAGGGGAACCCCTGAGACTGGATAAAAAGTAAAATGATAGACACGTACTTAGGTGGGTGCAGGAACAATTAACATGCTAATGAAGGAATTTGTAGTGTCTGTCCTGGCACCCAGCACATTAGGTTGTACCCCAACAGGTCTAGAAAAAGGGAAGTTACAAGTTACCCAGACATTTCAAAACGTACTAGTATGTTACCATAGATGCAAAAAGACAGATAGGCTCAGTTAAGGTAAAGGTTGACCTTGTCAGTGAAGATACTGGCCTAAGATGTAACTACCCACCATGACTGTTTTTAGTTAAAGTTTAATTTCAGACCATCTTTTGTGGTTACTTTAGGTCTTTGAGTTTGTAAGACTTCCATGCAGGCCTCCCCTTGAGAAGGCTAAAAGGCTAATTCCAATGTAACCCTGATATTTGGGGTGGGGGGGCTAGAAATCTGAGTCTGTGCCAGTAACCTAATGTACATTCTTGATAACCTATAATTAAGTCACTGGCCCTTTCTCCGCAAACTAGTCTTACAAAACCTGTTACCAAAATGCTCACATTTTACAGAGGCCATAAACCATGAACAATACACAACCCCTGGAGGGGATTATCAGTACCGGCACCAGGCCAGGCCCTTAGGTATGGTCTCAAGACCCCAAACACCTGGAGCTTTTTGCAAAGCCTGTGAAAGGTCTGGAAGTATAACCCATATTTGAGGGACAAAGACATCAAAATGGGATAAAAGAGGGGTTGCCACCATATCTGTTTGCTCAGAATTTGAGAGGTAACCTCCTCTGAGTCTGCTGGCATAATAAAGCTGTGTAACTCCATTTCTCTAAGCGTTGATTGGTTTTTCTCTGGTCTTCTATAACACCCTGAGCTTGTCAGTTTAGCATTGGCCCCTTTCATCCACACTGGACCACTCAGGGCACAACCTGTGAGAAATTGCTCACCTATCCAAATTTCAAATGATGGACTAGGAAACAGAAGCATGGTGAAAATGAGACTTTTAATGACACTCTTGAGTGGGCATCCATTGTACAGGTACACACATGGAGCAGGGGACATAGCCTATTTATTTAGACCTTCCTCCAGTTTCTCATTGGCTGAGTAATATTTGGCACCTATTTCCTAATAGGTCACCTAGGTCTTGCTGTCTCCGGTTGGGTTATTTAAAAAAAATGAGCTGGGACCTTCTCTAGGGGAATCTTTCTAGGACATGTGCTATCAGCCACATGTACAGCTCTCATCCTTTCTCCCCACCCTCTCATCCTGTTTGTTCCAGGAAAATTCAGTAGCCACCTGGCCACATGCTGTTTCTTTTCTATGAAGATAAATCAGAGTCATGTTTCTTACACAACCCAAGGTGCCTGGGTGCCAGGATGGAGAACACAAATTCCTTGCTTGTTATTATTATCATGTTAATTGTTGACTGTTAACTATCCTATACCCACCTAGGCAAAAGCTTTCTATCCAATCCCAGAAGTACTTCCCTTCCCCACCCCCGCTTTGCTTCCTCCTGCTAATGGATTTCATGTAACCCACTTACATCTCCTTTGCTCCTTTGCTTGTAATGTATAAAACAAGGTGAAAAACTGCCATTCTCTGGAGCATTATCCCCAATACATTGAGATTCTGCTTCCTGGCAATTGTCAACAGTTTGGCTCAAATAAACTTACAAAAATTTTTCACAGGTTTGAATGGATTTTTATGTTAACACTATAAACCAGGAAGTCATGGTTCAATTCCAGGTCAGGGCACATGCCTGGGTTGCAGGCTTAGTCCCCAGTAGGGGTCATGCAGGAGGCAGCTAATCAATGATTCTCTCTCATAATTGATGTTTCTATCTCTCTATCCCTCTGCCTTCCTCTCTGAAATCAATTAAAATTTTTTTTTAAAAAAAGAGGGGGATTCATATCTTGTCCCAGGAGAGGGGAGTGTTGTGGGGTGGGAAAGAGAAACAGAAAAGGAAAGAAAAAAGAGAGATCAAACAATACGTAACCTTGAGAAAAAAATATGCACAGTCTTGATATACCTGGGTTTCAATCATAGTTCTGCTCCTTACTAGCCATATGCCTTGTATAAATTGAGATTCTCTGAGCCTCAGTTTTCTTATTTTTAAAATACAGTGCTGTCAGTAAATTAGAAATAATTTATGTGAAGTACTTAGCACATGCTTGTTATTCCATTTGGAGTTAGCTATTCATTACAGGGAGTTGGTAATATGAAACTGGGGAGGAAGTCTGGTTAAAGAACTGATATTCATCCTCATAAGGTGATATATAAGTTGTGGAAGTTTATGAGCTCTCCAAGGAAGAAAATATAAATGGATAAGCATTGCCAGTCCCAAGATTAAACAAGGACATTGAGACATAGAAACACGGAACAGACTGTGGAATCTCAGAGGAAGGCGGGGGAGGGTGGGTGGAAGGAAAGAGATCAACTAAAGAACTTATATGCATATATTCATGGTCACAGACAATAGGATGGCCAGGGCCTGGAGCTGGGGGCGGGTAGAGGGGGCAGGCTAGAAGATGCCAATGGGGGAAAGCGATGGGGGTTGGGGGGCATATATAATACTTTCAACAATAAAGATTCAAATAAAAAAAAGACTTTGAGCTAGCCATAGATATTGGCTTTCTCCAATTAATTCACAACCTTGGCAGTCTTCTCCCTTTTAATCAGAGCTGGGATTGTTTCTTATGTCAACCAATAGAATACAACAGAAGTAATGCTATTCCAGCTTTGAGCCTAAGACTCAAAAGCTACTAGAAGCCTCTGCTTTTGTGCTTGTGGACATCCTGGAAAGGAGTCATATGGAGAGAACATGTAGAGAAAACTTGTGAAGAAACAGCACAAGTTTCAAGTGAGGCCAGAAAAAGAACTGTCCTACCAAGTTCCAATAATCCACTGAACTGTGAGAAATATAAAAATAATTGTTTTTCTTTAAATATATTTTATTGATTTTTTACAGAAAGGAAGGGAGAGAGATAGAGAGTTAGGAACACTGATGAGAGAGAAACATCGATCAGCTGCCTCCTGCACACCTCCTACTGGGGATGTGCCTGCAACCAAGTTACATGCCCTTGACCAGAATCGAACCTGGGACCTTTCAGTCCACAGGTCGACACTCCATCCACTGAGCCAAATCGGTCAGGGCAATACTTGTGTTTTTGTTTTTTTTTTAAGCCATTCAGTTTTGGAGTAGTTGGATACACATCAACAGATAACCAAAAGAGATATTAAAATGCTATATTAAATTTGTCTGTAGCCCATCTGGCCCCAGTGTTTTTTCTATAGCAAGGGACATATTTAGAACCATGACAATCCTGTCTGTAATATTATTCTCACAAATAAATGATATGTTAGCATCCTCAATTTCCCTATTATGGATCTGTGATTTACAATTTATCTAAACCATCCTTGAATGTACAGATGGTCCCTGACTTACCATGCTTGGATTTACAATTTTTCACGATGGTACAAAAACAATACATATTTATTAGAAATCATATTTTAAATTTTGATTTTTGCCAGGCTAGCAACATGTGGTATAATACTCTCTCGTGATGCTGGGCAGTAGCAGCAAGCCTCAGGTCTCACTCAGGCACACAATCATGAGAGTAAACAACCACTACTCTACAGTGTACTGTGTTGCCAGTGTTTTTGGATATTGTGTCCTAAACACAGTTAAAGTTAGCTAGGCTACTCCAAGATATTCAGTAGGTCAGGTGTATGAAACACAGCTGTATTTCTCCTTTATATACATAACTTTGGGACATAACTGTTACATATGCTTAAAATCTATCATGTTGCTTGTACATTCTACAAATTGTTCTCAAAGAAATTATTTTGTGTCCAACAGTAATTCCATTTTGCCTTGTAAGCCAACAGTCTCCAAAGGAAAACCAAGGGAGTGATTGAAACAAAATTAGACAATGTATCTGTAACATTTTACTATAATATCTTATGAATTATACATCTGAATTTAGCTCAATTTCTTACCAACATTCTAGAATTCACATAATAATATCCATGATGAATGAGGGTTTGCTTAGTCATTGAGGAAGTTCTCAATCTGTGTATTTAGCATAATGTTATTGGTAAATTCCATCTAAAATTAATTTAATTTATATAAATTTTATCAGCTCTTAATCCTCTGGTTCTAATTTAGGGAAGGGAAGCCTCTCCCCATTTACAGGCATCCATAGTATTGCAGAGATGTAGGTTTTTGTTTTCTGATTTATTTGACTCTTTTTCTTAAACCTCTATAAATATGTGGCTGGAGACTGAGAGAACCAGAATGAGAGAATAAAAGATTCAGGGGAGCAGGGGGATGAGGATACTAAGAAAAGTTAATTTTGTCCTGAGCTTTACTGAGAATGGTATATGCTGAGAAGGAAGGATGTGATTTGGTGCAGGGCAGTTTGAAGGGAAAGCTGGAACTTCCATGGTCCAGCTACACATCTGAACCAAAGAGAGGTTGAAGGAAGAGACCAGAAGCCTGGTGGACAATCAGTGAGGCAATGGGGGCATATGTGATGTCACGGAAGAATGCTAGTAGTGAGTCAAAGACCAAACCCATTGATTTGGGTGTCTATGAGAAAGTCTACCAAAAATAAGGGGTAGCTGATAGTCATTGATGGTGACAGTCAGGAGATTAGTAGAAATCAAAAGAATGAATAAAATAACATAAAATAAAATTAACCAGGGAAGATCATACAAGAACAGAGACAGCTTCCCTCCTAAACCTCCTGGTTCTCAACCTGTTCTCTTGTTAGTTCTGGGCCAGAGCACAAATCCCCCTTTTGACCAAATCACTTTATAAAGGCAGTGAAGTATGACTCAGTCTCTCACATACTTTGTTCAGTTTTCATTGTAATAGACAATGGCTGCCTAGGAGGTGGAGCTTTTGATGCTGACTGTCATAGAAACCAACCAATCAGAACCTAATCTGGGTGAACTGTGAAGGTAAAACCTAAGTTGGGGGCTAAGGAGGGATTTTAAGGGCAACAGCTGTTTGGTGTAAGTTGTAAGAAAGCGGTTCAATTTTTTCATGATCGGTTTGGCAGTATAGTATATGGCTGGCTATCAGTCCAGATATAGGGATTATGTATTTTTGTCTGCAAAGAGCATCTCCTCCTGCTGAAAAAGGCTTTTCCCCCTATTTAAGCAATCCTATCCTATATAATCTATCTATATTAATAAAAGAGTAATATGCTAATTAGACTAGGTCGACCAGCCATCTTCCAGACTTCTGACTTCCTTCTGGACAAAGCCATGGTGGTGGGGGCTGAGGCAGAGGCAGTTAGGGGTGATCAGGCCAGCAGGGGAGGGCAGTTAGGGGAGAGATCAGGCTGGCAGGGAGGGGAGTTGGGAGCAAGATTAGGCCTACAGGAGAGGGCAGTTAGGGGCGATCATGCAGGCAGGCAGGTGAGCAGTTAGGCACCAGCGGTCCCAGATTGCAAGAGGGATGTCCAACGGCTGATTTAGGCCTGATCCCCAAGGGGTCCCAGATTGGAGAGGATGCAGGCTGGGCTGAGGACACCCCCTCCCACACGAATTTTGTGCACCAGGCCACTAGTATTGCAATAACTATGTATGGTGCCAGATGGGTACTGGAAATATCAAGGAGAACATTTTTGTAAAGTGTATGATTGTCTAACTACTATGCTGCACACCTGAAACTAATACCAAATAATATTGAATGTAAACTGTAATTGAAAATAAGAACCTAAACAATAGAGAATACTGCTGGTGGACAAAGCAGGGTCATGAAAGCAACTGCTCTCCCTGCTCAGTCTCAGCATAAGAAATCACCCTTGGTTCTTTCCAAAAAATGGGCAAATGATGTTATACTTTACACTCTATCAGAAAAGGGAATTAAATCACAACAAAAAAGCCAGAGGTGCAATCTGAAGTCAGGTCTCAAGATTTGTTCCTTTTAATAAGTGAGAAAAACTACATTGCAATAGCTGTTACAGACTCAGTGACCCAAGCATGACAAATGTGGGAAGGGAGGTCATTTTTTATTTTTTGGCACATAGCTTGGCTGAAAGGCTGGACTCCTCCAAGGCGTTACACATGTGGAGGAAGAGACTGTGCATATTATGTGCTATATCTTGAAGTATGCCCAGAGTGATTTTAGATGGTCACCATGACAACTGCTAGTTGAGGAAAATGTTTGATAGTGAGGGTGCAGAAATCATTAAACACCACGAGAATGTGGTCATGTTGGTCCTGGGGCCAAGCAGATCTAAAGAAGCATGACTTCATTTATTCCCATGGTGAAACCTTTTTATCTAAGTCTCATAATAAATGTCAAGAGCAAAGAGCTCAATGGCAGTTTCTATACAAGAATCTTTGTAGGTAATCTGGCCTCATTCTTTCCCCAGCTACAGACAAATGCATCAATTGGGGCTTTGCATAAATCAGCATAATTAAGAAAAACACATAACTTATTGGTGCATCTCCCCCTTCAAAAGTGTTTTTGCCTACCACTTTGCATTTCCTTTCTCTTAAGTAAGGTTCAGTATCACATTTCAGAGTGGTCTCCTTGTTTGACAAAAGGTAAGTAGTAAAGAGACTTTCTATCCAGCTGCTGACAGACTGAGAGAAATGGGGAGAGAGCAGTATGGATGATGTTGATAACCTTTTTGTTTTAATCCTCACCTGAGGATATGTTTTTTAACTGATTTTTCAGAGACAGAGGAAGGGAGAGCCATTGATTGGTTGCCTCCCATGCATGCCCCAACCAGAAATCAAACCCACAACCTAGATATGTGCCTGATCAGGAATCAAACCTGCGACCTTTTGGTCTGCAGGGTAGCACTCCAACTGAGTCACCAGGCCAGAGCAATGTTGGTACTCTTGATTTCATTAGAAGCCCTTCTTTAGAAGTAAAAATCCATATGCAAAAAAAACAACACCTGATAGAAATTAATTCTGAATGCTATATATCAAATTCCAAAACACTGGTGAGTCATTGTCATTTTCCTCCAAGAATGCTATTGATATTGTACTCCCAAATCTCTAAACACCATGCTATTATGAGTTACATATAACCCATATCTCTAAACACCATTCTATTATGAGTTATATATATACTACATGTACTTTTGTAATTTTTAAATAAAGTATACTTCACAACCTCCTCCATGTTACTCTTAGTTAACACACAGTCTTAGCTGGGAGGAACAGTAACTAGGTATGCTGGTTGATGGGTGGATTCCACATAACCTGTAGCAATCTCCATCTCCCCTTCCTTGTGTACCAGCCTCTCTCCACTTCATTGTGGAATACACTGTGAGATTTTATATTCTTAGATATGCATACTAACCCTACATTCCTGTCTTATGCTTATGTCAAGAAAATGAGCTTTGTACTAGAAGTACTGAAGGGGGGACAGCAATCAGGCTGATATCCCAAATGAAATTCTGGGAATCTCTGCATGGAAGACTGGATGGGAAGCTTTGAATAGGAGATGAATAGAAGATGACAGAGAATTGAATAGGGGCCAAGATTGAGCTTTTATGGAATTTGTAATCAGTTAACTAGAAAGGGAGTGATGAGGTTAGTGAGAAAGATATTAAAAAGGATATCTGGGCATACAAATGGGAGACAACTGGAGATTCACATGCCTAGGCCAGTGGAGAGGACAGTTTAGAGGTGTATAGGTTAAGTCTAGTAAACAGAATCCTCTTAAACAAAAGCCAAAATAAAATGGTTGCAGCTCACACACACACACAAAAGACCTTTAATTTCCAGTGACTATGAAGGTTGTATTGGATTAACTGGTAATTGTCAAGGTAGGACCATTATTGTTAAAGGACTCAATTACTGACAGAGTGTTGCTCCTTCAGATGAAAGTGGCTGCAAAAAAAAGGCATTCTGTTAAATTTATTATTTGAATAATATGAGACAGCTACAGTTATGCACCTATTCTGAGTCATTAAATTCATAGTGTTCTGTGCTATTATGAATTATACATTTTAAGCAGCTGTCTGTGGTTAACATCAGTGGAAATTACAAGGAATGAGATCCAGTGACAATCAGCTGATTATGAGAGGACCAAGCCTCACTGTTGCTTGAGTTTCCTATATAATAAAAGCCCAGCGACCGAAATGGCAGAATGACCAGAACAACCAGAGACCAGAATGACCACGGCCTTCGCCCCAGCCGGCCCTGCCCCCCAGTGGGGACCCCCACTCCAATTGGGGGCATGGCCAGCCTGCAAACCTCCCACAGTCCCTCGCCCCTGCTGGCCCTGCCCCCCAACAGGGACTCCCACCACGATCTGGGGCCCCCAGCAGGGGAGGCCAGCCAGCCCCCATCTGGGCACCAGTCGAGTGCCGCTGCCTGTCCTGCTTAGCAGCCGACTCGTCCCGGGCCTGCAGTGCACATAGGAATTTATTCATAGTGTTTTTTTTAAACTATAGTCCGGCCCTCCAACAGTCTGAGGGACAGTGAACTGGCCCCCTGTTTAAAAAGTTTGAGGACCCCTTTTCTATCCTATATAATAAAAGGGTAATATGCAAATTGACCCTAATGGTGGAATGACCAGTCACTATGAGGCACACTGACCACATCTTGGTCCCTTTCCCTGGATGGCAGGCTCCAATCACCAGATGGCAAACAGGGAACCAGGGGATGCTGGTGGCGCCAGGTCAAGGCGCCCTTCCCACCAGTAGCCCCACACACAGAGGGCAACCCATGGCAGGGGCGGGGCCAGGGAGCAGGTGGGAACGGCCAACCTCTTGGTCTCTTCCCCAAGACATCAGGCTCAGATCACCCTATGGCAAACAGGGAACCGAGGTGCAGGGGACAGGGCCAGCTGTGGGCAGCCAAGGAATGTGGCCCTGATCTCAGGCCAGGCCTAGGGACCATACCCACACATGAATTTCATGTGCTGGGCCTCTAGTTATCTATAATATGCAATTGCCCCAGTGAACTGACAACACCCATGGACTCATTGGCCAGGCCATGATTCATCTTTCTGATACCCCATGGTGCTCATAAAGCTATCTTCTCCTGGACTTGAAATATCAGACTGACTTACATGTTTCCATCTCCAATATCATGAAAGGCTAGTCTGAATTTCTAGACCCTTCATTATATTGCATCAGCCTCCTCTCACAGTAATTATCACTGTCATCATCATCATTATCATATCATCATTGCTAAGTTATTTAGCATTTATTATGCATCAGACTCCTTTGTATAATGCCCTTATTCATCATAGCAGTGCTAGAAGTTAGGCTATATTATTGTCCTTATTTACCAATAGGGGCTTAGTGACATTAAAAAGCTTCCTCCAAACTGCACAGACATGGTGTAGTGGAGCTGGGATGTAAACCTATGTCAGTCAGTTTTAAAATCTAGAAGAATTATTGGAAGTGTATTAAAACACAAGGATGACCTTTACAATACGTTTATATATCTAACCAATTTTTCAAGCAATAGGAACTAAGGAGTATTGCAGAACATTATTCTTGAAAATTATAGACAAACATATACATACATCAGAACATTCTGATATAAAATAATCTAGCACAAAGATGGACTTTTCAGGGACTGTGGTACCAACATGTTGTTTTGTAGTGCATGTAGTTCCAACGAAAATCCTAAGAATACAAATGGTTTCTGACCTGCAAAATAGCTTTTCAAATCAGAAATTTATTTTGAACCTCATTTCCCTAAATGGCATCTGGAAAAATTCTCTTCAGTTGATAATAGATGTGACTGAGAGCTCCTAACCTCATATTCACTCTTCTTCCTGCCCTTTCCTTCTGGGAACCCAATCTAAATATTTCACTTGACCTTCTCTTGGGGCTGTTTCCCTGAGTGTATACATACAGGATATGTGCAACCCTCAATTCTTAGGAATCTAGATTAGGATCCCATTCAATTGGCCTTTTTTTGAACTTTTCCCCAAAGAGTACACATGCAGGCATCTTCTAATCCCTAAATCTTAGGAATCTTGCATAGGATGCCCATTCACCATGCTTTCTCTCATCGGTGATTCCATGAGTGCACTTAAGCTGGCCACTTCCTGTATACTCCTCTTAGGAATCCAGTGGAGGACTCCATTTCACTTGGTCTTCTCTGGGGACTACTAGTAATTCCCTGAGTGCATACATGCAGACCTACTCAATCACTTTTATGAATCCCGCACAAGACTTCCTCTCACTTGGCCCTCACTTGGGACTGATTCAATTGCTAAGACTCATCTCCATAATGTCAGGGAGAAGAGGGAACTTGGCATACAATTAATGAATTGTTTTACTGTAAACTAGAATTGTTTCCATAGTGAATCTGGTGGATTTTTGCAAAGGGGGGAATCCCAATGTCCTTTTGTTCTTTTATTCCTTGGGTTTGTGATAAAACATGTTTTCCTTCTTAAAAACAGACTGTGGGGAGCAACCCTCTGTTACTTTAATGCAGTACCAATTGGCATCTCATTCTGAAAATTTGAGATCTGGATCTCTCTTAATTGGTTAAGAACCCATCTAGTTTCCCAATCTTTGCCTCTCTGTGTTAGGAACACTTCCAAAATTCAATGTACCATGTCCAGAACTCAAATTCTAGAACCTGATTTCTAATTCTACACAGTTTATAATGTCTACTGATGTCAACAAGTCTCAGAGGTCAGACACAAATAATGGCTCATTATAATAAACTAGAGGCCTGGTGCACGAAATTCGTGCATGGATGAGGGGGGGTGTCCCTCAGCCCAGCCTGCACCCTCTCCAATCTGGGACCCCTCAAGGGATGTCCGACTGCCCATTTAGGCCTGATCCCACCGAGCCTAAACTGGGTCCCCCCCAACTGCCCTTCCCTGCAGGCCTGGTCACCCCCAACTTCCCTCCTCTGCCAGCCTGATCACCCCTAACTACCCTCCCCTGTAGGCTTGATCACCCCCAACTGCCGGGTGTCCTGAATCAGGGTGGGGATTCCCTTGGGGCGTGGGGCGGCCTGGGCAAGGAGCCTGTGGTGGTTTGCAGGCCAGCCACGCCCCCCAGCGACCCAAGCAGAGGCCCTGGTGTCTGGGATTTATTTATCTTCTACAATTTAAACTTTGTAGCCTGGAGCGGAGCCAAGCCTTCTGCTCACTCTGTGGTGGCAGCCATTTCTGTTGGGATTTATTTATCTTCTATAATTGAAACTTTGTAGCCTTAAGCAGAGGCCATGGCAGGCCAGGGATGCAGAAGCTTGGCTTCCTGGAGGAGATCCAAGATGGCGGCGTAGGTAAACACCTAAACTGCTGCCTTGCACAACAATTTCAAAACTACAACTAAAAGACAAAACGTCTATCACCCAGAACCACGGGAAAGCTGGCTGAGTGGAAGTTCTACAACTAGAAGGAAAGAGCAAACAGCATTGAGGGGTGCACAAGCGCTGAAAAGCTGAGGTACGGAGACGTGCGAATCGGGCTGGCGACGGGTGACTGGGAGCACTGCTGTTTTCAACCCGAAGGCAGATAAGCTCCCGATTACTCCAAACTCGTTTCTGGGGAGACGCGGGGGACCCAAACTCCTACGGGGAGAAGCTGGACTGTCTGCTGTGGGGTCAGAAAGTGAGGGAGGCTTGCTTGCAGGGCTGCATGCAGGAACAATTGTTTATTGTGCTGGGGCGCAGGACACAGGGACACGATCGGAGCCGCAGAGCCACAGAGCCGGCATACTGGCAGCCATCACTGTTTGCCACGCCCTAGCCTAGTCACGCCCTGAGACCCCGCCCTGCACAATCTACGAACCCACCACCCAAGCTCCAAGCAGCGGCTTTAGCATATGAATGGCCTGCCCTATCGCAGCTTAACCTAGCAAACTTGCAGCCCGGGTCAGACAGCTCCAAAACCTCCAAACCCCAAGCAAAGAGGAGAAAACTGTAGTTCTTGCTGTAGTGCCTGCTGGGTGGCTTCAGACAGTAGCTGACCTGCACCCCATTGGAGATCCAGAAGCCAGTGTACCTAGTGGTCAGTGTGAGACACCAGATTTCAACTCCTCACATCCATAAGTGATACATTCAAGAGGCAGACTCAGTGAGCACCAAAGCCCCACTGAAACAAGTCCTGCACCATAAGCGTGTATCCAGCGCAGCAGTTCTTCCATTATAGACACAGCGGGTCCTCACAGCCAATTGGCCTGGAGGTCAATTCCTCCCAGTGTACCAACAGCAATCAAGGCTTAACTACACCAAGACTTTGCACTCAGCCCACAAAGGGGTGTACCAAAGGCGTCCACCTCAGGTGATTGGGGAGGCTGAGCTACTGGCAACTATAGGTCACCTACCACACAAAGCCACTCCATCAACACAAGGAAGCAGCAAAATGCGGAGACAAAGAAACATGTCAGAAATGAGAGAAATGGAGGAAAGCAAACTAATGGATGACATAGAGTTCAGAACCACATTTATAAGGTTACTCAAGAATCTTCTAAAAACCGCCGAGAAACTTGATGAGACCTCCGAGGAGCTTAGTGAGACCTTCAAGGACCTTAATGAGAATGCCAAAAAAATGGAAAAGGACCAGTCAGAAATTAAGCATACACTGTCTGAAATAAAGAATATACAGAAACTCAACTGTAGATCAACGTACCCCAAGAATCAAACCAAAGATCTGAAATATGAGGAAACAAAAAACACCCAACCAGAAAAACAAAAAGAAAAAATCCAAAAACATGAAGATAGTGTAAGGAGCCTCTGGGACAACTTTAAGCGTACCAACATCCGAATTTTTGGGGTGCCAGAAGAAGAGAGAGAGCAAAATATTGAAAACCTATGAGAAGAAATAATGACAGAAAACTTTCCCTACCTGGTGAAAGAAATAGACTTACAAGTTCAGGAAGCACACAGAACCCCATACAAGAGGAATCCAAAGAGGACCACACCAAGACACATCATAATTAAAATGCCAAGGGCAAAAGACAAAGAGAGAATCTTGAAAGCAGCAAGAGAAAAACGGTTAGTTACCTACAAGGGAGCACCCATACGACTGTCAGCTGATTTCTCTGCAGAAACTATGCAGGCCAGAAGGGAGTGGAAAGAAATATTCAAAGTGATGAACAGCAAGAACCTACAACCAAGATTACTCTACCCAGCAAAGCTATCATTCAGAGTTGAAGGTCAGATAAAGAGCTTCACAGACAAGAAAAAGCTAAAGGAGTTCATCACCACCAAACCAGGATTACATGAAATGCTGAAGGGTGTTCTTTAAGAAGAGGAAGAAGAAGAAAAAGGTAAAGATAAAAATTATGAACAACAAAATGACATCAAATACATACCTACCAACAAGTGAATCTAAAAATCAAGTGAATAAAAAATCTGAAGAACAGAATGGACTGGTGAATATAATAGAATCAGGGACATAGAAAGGGAGTGGACTGACAATTCTCAGGGGGGAGGGGGTGTGAGGGGTGCGGGAAGAGACTGGACAAAAAGCTTACACCTATGGATGAAGACAGTGGCGGGGGGTAAGGGCATGGGGTGGGGTGGGGAATCAGGTGGAGGGGAGCTAGGGGGAAAAAAAGAGGAACACCTGTAATAAACTGAACAATAAAGATTTATTTAAAAAAAAAAAAAAAGAAGAAGCTTGGCTTCCTCCATAGCTGGGGGCAATCCTAGCCTCCTGCTCTCTCCAGCTCTGTGGCTGCTGCCATTTTTATTGGGATTTTTTTATCTTCTATCATTGAAATTTTGTAGCATTGAGTGGAGGCCTGGGCCGGCAAAGGCAGGCAGAAAGCTTGGCTTCCTCCATTGCCGGGGAAAGCCAAACCTCCCTCCGGCTCTCTGTGGCCGCAGCCATCTTGGTTGGGTTTATTTGCATATTTGCTCCTGATTGGCTTGTGGGCATGGCTTGTGGGTGTGGCTTGTGGGTGTAGAGGAGGTATGGTCAATTTGCATATTACTTTTTTATTAGATAGGATCAGTGCAGTCTCCTGAGCATTTGTTGAGGTATGAGTAGGCTAATGAGTTGAGAAGTTTTGTTCTATAGAAAGAGATCCTTATCCCCCAAAGTCAAGGATTTACAAACTTGGTTTAGATTACAGAAGACACAACCTAGAACATGTGCATCAGAGCTGAAGGACCCCCTGTGAAGTCAGGCTCTTATTCAGTCACTTTGATTGAGCACAGATGGAATTTCCTATATTTGCTGTGGAAAAATATAAGTAGAAGATTCTGGGAAAAGGGAAACCAGGATATACAAATAAAAACTGACATTAACCAGATTTATTCCAGGAGACTACTGGTTCATCATTATTCTATTACATGGCCCTTGTAGCCTGTGAGACAATCAGAACAAGAAGGGCTGAAATGAAGCAATGTCTCTAATGCACAGGAAACAAACCCTGCCATTTGTAAAGTGGAGCCTTCTTGATTCAGAGCATTTTTCTTTATCTTTTTTTTTTCTCTGTATTCTTCAAAAGACATTTCTGAAGCAAATGAATAGCTTGTTTCAACAAGAAATGGGATCATTACTTTGCTAGCTGATCACTATGTTCAAGGTCAGTTTCTCTCTGAGTAAAAGAAAATCAGGCCCTGCAGATGTCTGTGTAATGCTTCAGAGGATTCAGATGTTATGAGGGAATCACCATCCTGCCAAGAGACATGCAAACTGTGGAAGTGCACAGCTACATCATTCTGGGAATAAAATTGGGGTATACTTTGCAATAATTAATTTGCTTCTCTACATAATAGGCAGCAATATTATTTTTTCTAATTTTAAGTGAAACAGAAAAAAAAAGCCCTCATTACATGCTAGACATGCAGATAAGGTCACAATGATTTTAATATTAATGTCAGCATTGTAAGAGTTCTCATATCAACACTGCAAGACTACACACCCCTCCTCCCACAGGGCTCATCCCCAGCATCATCCTACTCCTGGTATATGATCAAAGACTACTCTACTGGACTGGTGTATTCTGTGGGAACTACCACACATCTGGAGTTGAAATGCAAATGTAAATTGAGGAATTCTGCATCCACCACTGGAAGCAGATTCCAGACAGCTCACAGTGAAACCAGAGACTAACACCCATGCACAGAAATCTGGGGAGACCATTTCCATACCTCTACTGCCCTTTTTAAGGTGACTCACCATCAGTGGAACCCACAGAGCCAGATTTGACTCCACACTACCCCTACCTCACAGTGTCACTGTTAAAATCCAAGTGATTTCAAGTGTCCTAGGTCATTCCTGTTTATTAATACAGTAAACCTTTGCTGGTATAGGCTTTCTTTTTATTTCTGTTGTTATTTGGAGATTGAGAGTTGAGAAGGGTATAAGAGTGTAGAGATAAAATACTCTCTATTCTTCCACTGTCACAATCAGCTGTGACTACCATATACCACCATAGGTCATTATAAAGTACATTATAATTTGTTGTTTTACCATTAATATGCAGCCATTAATCTCAAAGCCACCCCACAGTGTTTGAGTTATGTAATCTTAGGAAATTTTGACATTCAACCTGTTTTGCTTGGAACCCCAGGCATCAGAGACACTGGCTGGTTGTTTACCAGACTCATTTCCTTACATTTACACACACCTTTTCCCACCTCCCTTGCAGCAGATGGACCATGTGGATGGATATTATAAACACCATTTCCAGATCCAATACAGCAAAATATCTCTTGCAGTCTCCTCCACTTTATTCTGGCAGACAGAAAAAGAAACCAAGCAGGAGGTAGCAGCACTATGAGAAGGAGGAGGCTAATCCTTGCATCATTCCACCAAAGCCATCCACCGAATACCCACATTGAACTGTTGCATGAGCCAGTGCTATGTTTGAGTTACATTAAGCCAATAACATTTGGGTGCTGGTCATTACCGTGGTTAAACTTCCTACTTTTATATACCCTGGTAGTTTAAAGCTTTATTTAGACTTTAGTTACCATTCCAAATTCCTCCCTACTGCTGCTTTCTAACCAGTTCATTTATAAAAGGTTTCTCTGAATGTGGAACTCCAAATGGGAAAGCAGTTAGATCCCATATAGAGCTTTTCTCTGAAGACTATTTGGCTTTTTTGTTAATTTGTCTGCTATGTCTTTCCTGACAAACAACCTCTTCCTTTACAAACTATGTGAGCTGTAATTCTCATAATTTCTGTGGATGAATTTCTCTTTACTTAGCAGAAGTAAAGGAAATTCTCTCTGGGAAATTGTACTTTGAAGTCCAAAATTACTCCAGTTAAATTTGCATGATATATAAGATCACAATAACACATATGTAGACACACACAGAGAAACTACCATAAATGAATGTTGATAAAAAGCATTAAAATAAAAAATATCAGATCCACAAACATTGCACATATTGGAATCACCAGACACATGTTTTATATGATAAAAGAAATAGAGTATCATGAGTATGACTATGACAAATTATTATTATTATTTAGCAAATATTTATCTCCCACCCCTACATGTGAATGTATATGAGAACATTAGGTGTCCTTGAGATAGGCTATGGTATATGGCTGAGAATTTTGACTGGTTCCTCCTTAAGACTTAGATTTGGTCATGTGGCTTGCTTTGCCCAATAGAAAATGGGTGGAAATGACAAGTTGTTATTTCCAAAACTATCTTTTCAGAGGCATTGTGTGTTTCCACCTGACCTTTGGGAAAATTTAGATTTCTTCCATGAAAAGAATAGGTACTACTTAGCCCTTGCCCCTACAACCTGTGTCCAAAAAAATAAGAGACAAGGGAAAGCCTGAATTTGACACAGTTCTGAAGCAGAACTTTTTCTAATCACAAAAAAAAAAAAGCATTTGGCTAGCAATTGTATTATTCGCTTAATTTTTCTTTAAATATGTTTTTGTCATTTTATCTGTGTAATATGTGACGATACTGATAATAATAATAAAAGCAAACATTCTTACATGTTTCAATAGCTAAATTATTCCCATTCTTTTATCAGTGCACAGAATTTGAGGCATTTTAGGCTAACTTGACACTAAGCCAGTCAATGTCAACAGCTATTTAATCAAAAGGAGTAGAAAGGAACACACTATTTCTGTGTGCTATTTCCTGTCAAGGAAAGGATGAAAATGACTATGATCGTGCCAACACAGCTCTGAGTTTAGCAGTGAAAATCTGTCCCTTTGGTGAGAATATTCTAGTCAGTTGTAATTTTAGAGTGTATGTTCCAAAAACAATGTAAATAAAGGTGCCTGTGGTACTCTTGGGTCAGTGCTCTAAGAATGAAAAAATAAGTATATTTCCAATGCTTGACTAAAATAAATAGAATGTATGTGTTCCTGTTTGTATGGGAATACATATGTGGACCTTTGTTGTCTCTGAGCTAGGCTAATGAAATATGGCTGACAGTGTTTACTGGTTCCTCCCTTAAATACTTTCCGCTGAGTCTTGTTAGAAACTGAAGAATCAGCATTACAGTCCGGAAATAAATGTTTTTCTAGAACACTTTCAGGAGAAGGAGGAAATCTGATGACCCAATTTTTGCCTACACAGCATTGCTGGGTAGTGCCTTTTTCCTGAAAGTGCAAGTCAGCCAAACCCTAATTGTACTGAACCATTTACACTGGAGGCCTTTAGTGGCTGGATCTCATTTCTTCTCATACCAGTTCTCTGACTCCAAAATTGAAAAGTTTATCTTCCTCTAGTTAAAAGCTAGCTTTCTTGACTTGATACAGGAACATCCATGGTTCTAATACTGATTAGGAAAATTTAGGAAATAAGTGACTAACTGCATTATTCTACAGGTCTGTAAACACACAACACACAATGCCATATATTTAACCATTGCACTTGGCAAGGACATGTTTGCTTTAGCATGCATGGTCTGTCTTCTGAGTGTACACAAAAGTTAGCTTTGCAACTGTCAGTGGATTTATATCATCACAAATGTAAGTTGCCAAGTGAAACTTAATTCTTCAAGAGCATAACTTAATGAGAATTGTCTCATTACAATTAGTTTATAGCATAATAATGAAACCAGCAGGGAAAGCTGTAATTGATGCATACATGGTATGGTCTTGGAGATCTAGATCACTTGTGGTTATTTTTTAAAATTCAGCATCAATTTGAATATGATGCAGTTGTTATAATTTTATAAATATATTTTTATTTATTTCAGAGATTGAGATGTTGTGGAGCGAACGTGAGTGAACGACCACTGGAGTCCAGACCAAATTAAAATTTAGGGAGCCTATATTAGCAGGCTGGCAACTGCTCTGCCTTTCTCCACGCAGGGAGTCCAGAGAGCAGCCCCGATCCTTTGTGCAGGACCACTTTTAAGCACATTTACCACATGTTGTTTTTGCAGAGCAAGCAATTTAAGACAAAACAGTTTTTCTTAAGTAATGTCAGGGTCATGTTATTGATGACCATGTTATTTACAGGGTCATCCTGTTCTTCAGAAAGCTGACAGTGTTCTATCTTGCAAGGCTATTTTGTGAGGTGCAGCTGGGATTCAAGGCTAAGTTGACTAGGAGGAAGCATGCTCAAAAATTTCTACTCTCTAACAGAGAGAGAGGGACATCAATGATGAGAGAGAATCATTGATCGGCTGCCTCCTGCATGCCCCACACTGGGGATCAAGTCCACAACCCAGGCATATACCCTGACTGGGAATTGAACCATGACCTCCTGGTTCATAGGTTGATGCTCAACCATTAAATCACACTAGCCAAGCGATTTTTTATTAAAAAATATATAATAAAATTTATGATTTTAACCATTTTTAAGTATACAGTTCAAAAGAATTAAGTGCATTCACATTTTTGTGCCAACATTACCACTATCTCAAGAACTTTTTTCATCTTTTCAAACTGAAACTCTGTATCCATTAAACATTGACTCCCCATTCACTCCTCCCCACAGACTTTGGCAACCACAATTCTACTTTCTGTCTCTATGAATTTCATTATTCTAGGTATCCCATATAAATGGAAAAATACATATTTGCCCTTTGCTATTAGTTTATTCACTTAGCATAGTGTTTTCAAAATTCATTCATCTAAGTTCTATCATGTGTCAGAATCTCATTCCTTTTTTAAGCTGAATAATATTCCACTGTATGTATGGACTGCATTTTATTTATCTATTCAACCACTAATGCACATTTGGGCTATTTTCACCTTTTTGCTATTGTTAATAATGCTGATATAAACACAGTTATACAAATATATGTTTTAGTCCTGCTTTCAATTTTTTGGGTATACATAAAGAAGTGGAACAACTAAGTAATTGTATGATTAATATTTTGAGGGACTGCCATACTGTTTCCCATAGTGACTACACAATTTTATATTTCCATCAGCAATGTATAAGGATTCCAATTTTTCTACATACTCACCAATACTGTTTCTTTTTTCTTTCTTTCTTTCTTTCTTTCTTTCTTTCTTTCTTCCTTCCTTCCTTCCTTCCTTCCTTCCTTCCTTCCTTCCTTCCTTCCTTCCTTTCTTTCTTTCTTTCTTTCTTTCTTTCTTTCTTTCTTTCTTTCTTTCTTTCTTTCTTTTCTTTCTTTCTCTTTTTTATAATGCAACCAATCCTAATGGGTGAGAAGTGGCACCTCAAAATAGAGTTGATTTACATTTCCCTAATAATTAGTATTGTTGGGCACCTTTTCTTGTGCTCATTGATTATGAATATCGGCTGCCCAGTCCCCAGCCACTCTGGGCCTGCTTATGCAAATTAGCCGGCCATCTTTGTTGGGTTAATTTGCATACTCACTCCTGATTGGCTGGTGGGGCACCCCAGAGGTATGGTCAATTTGCATATTTCTCTTTTATTAGTGTAGATGGTTTGTAAATATGTTCTCCCACTCTGAGGTTTGCATATTCACTCTGACAATAATATCCTTTGATGCATAATTTTTTTTTATGAAGTCGACTTATTTTTCTTTTCTTCTGTGGTCTGTTCTTTTGGTATCATAGCAAAGAAATAATTACCTAACGTATTGTCTTGAAAAATGTCTATTAAAGTCCTTTGTCCATCATGATTAATTCAGTTGTTTGGGAGGTTATTATTATTATTATTATCATTATTAATTTATCTTTATTGTTGAAAGTTACAGATGTCCCCTTTTTTCCTCATTGACCCCCATCCACCCACACCCAACCCTCCCAGGCCTTCACCACACTATTGTCTGTGTCCATGGCCTATGCATGTATGCATATAAGTTCCCTGGTTAATTTTTCCCCCCACCCCTCACCCCCTGAAATTTGTCAGTCTGTTCCATGCTGTCTTCAAGGGTAAGAGATCATTCTTTTTTACTGCTGCATAGCATTCCATTGTGTAAATGTACCACATCTTTCTAATCCACTCATGTACTGATGGGCATTTAAGCTGTTTCCAAATCTTAGCTATTGTAAATTGTACTGCTATGAACATAGGGGTGCATATATCCTTTCTGACTGGTGTTTCTGGTTTCTTGGGATATATTCCTAGAAGTGGTATCACTGGGTCAAATGGGAGCTCCATTTTTAATTTTTTGAGGAAACTCCACACTGTTTTCCACAGTGGCTGCAACAGTCTGCATTCCCACCAGCAGTGAAGGAGGGTTCATTTTTCTCCGCATCCTCATGGTTGTTTGGTTGTTTGGGTTTTTTTTTTGTTGTTGTTGTTGTTGCAAAATTGTGGGAGGCATATATTCTGGATGTTAATCCATTTATCATATACACTAGGGGCCCGGTGAATGAAATTTGTGCACGGGGTGCGAGGGGTGGTTCCTCAACCCGACCTGCACCCTTGCCAATCTGGGAGCCCTCAGGGGATGTCCTACTGATGTCTTAGGCATGGTCCCCATGGTTCTCTGCTCTCTGCGGACCTGCCTGCTTGACGTCACTGCAGGCCCCAGTGTCTGCTCTCTGTGGGGGGCCTGCTTGCCCTTAACTGCCGGGGCCAGGGGCAAGAATGGCCCCTGCTGTCTGCTCTCTGGTTCACCACCACAGGGGCAAGCAGGACCCTGGTGTCTGCTCTCTGTGGGGGCCCTGCAGGGGACTGCTTGCCCCTCGCTGCCACAGCCAGGGGTAAGCAGGGCCTTGCTGTCTGCTTGCTCACTGCGGGGGGGTTCCCGCCCCGGCCCCAGTTGCTTCTGTGCGTGCTGGCTCAGAGCGCCTGGGTCACGGGGATGTTCCTGCCCCTCGCCCAGCTGCTCTGCACCTGCATATGTAGGCCCGGAGCAGCCGGGGGGTCGTTCCGGGACCCCAGCCACTCCGGGCCTAGGCGCAGGCCTACAGTCTCAGAGTGGCCTGGCTCCTGAGGACGCCTGTCCCCGGCACGCAGGCTGCTTGGCACTGGCATGTGCATAAGCAGCCATGGGGCGGGATCATCCGCTGCATTGCCATGGCGAAGCAGCGGAATTTCCCACCCAACCCCGGCAGCTCCACACCTGCGCGCATAGGCCCAGAGTGGCCAAGGGTCATTCCAGGACCCCAACTGCTCCAGACCTACTTGCGGGCCTACAGGCTCAGAGCAGCCTGGGTCCTGAGGGCACCTCTCCGCGGAACACAGGCTGCTTGGTGCCGGTGCGTGCAAGCGGCTGCCCAGTCCCCAGCCACTCTGGGCCTGCTTATGCAAATTAGCCGGCCATCTTTGTTGGGTTAATTTGCATAATCACTCCTGATTGGCTGGTGGGGCACCCCAGAGGTATGGTCAATTTGCATATTTCTCTTTTATTAGTGTAGATGGTTTGTAAATATGTTCTCCCACTCTGAGGTTTGCATATTCACTCTGACAATAATATCCTTTGATGCATAATTTTTTTTTTATGAAGTCGACTTATTTTTCTTTTCTTCTGTGGTCTGTTCTTTTGGTATCATAGCAAAGAAATAATTACCTAACGTATTGTCTTGAAAAATGTTCCCCATTATTTCTTCTAAAAATATTATAAATTTAGCTTTTATATTTAGGTCTTTTTTCCATTTTTAGATAGTTTTTGTATATGGTGTAAGGTAAGTGTCCGTCCTCTTTTTTTTTCATGTGAATGTTCAGTTTTCCCAATAGTATTTGCTGAAAGCTTTCCTTTTCCTGTTGAATGATCATGAACCCTTGTGGAAATCATTTGAACATACATGTAAGGTTTATTTCTAGGCTCTCTATTCTATTTCATCAGTCTATATGTCTGTCTTTATGGTAGTACTACACTGTTTTAATTACTGTAGTAAGTTTTGAAAATAGTAAGTTTGAGTCCCCCAACTTTGTTCTTTTTAAAGATTGTTTTGGCTATTCTCTGTCCCTTGAGCTTCCATATGAATTTAAAATGGATTTTTCTACTTCTTTAAAAAACATCATTGCAATTTTGATATGGATTACATTGAATCTCTAGATTGCTTGGGTAGTGTTAACATCTTAACAATATTAAGTCTTGCAATTCATTAATACAGGATATATTTCCATGTACTTATGTCTCATTTAATTTCTTTCATCAATTATTCTTAGTATTCAGTGTCTAATTCTTTGGCTTCCTCAGTTAAGTTTATTCCTGAGCATTTTATTCTTTTTGATGCTATTGTAACTGGGATTCTTTTTTTTTTTAATATATTTTATTGATATTTCACAGAGAGGAAGGGAGAGGGATAGAGAGATAGAAACATCGATGAGAGAGAAACATCGATCAGCTGCCTCCTGCACACCTCCCACTGGGATGTGCCCGCAACCAAGGTACATGCCCTTGACCGGAATCGAACCCGGGACCTTTCAGTCCGCAGGCCAACGCTCTATCCACTGAGCCAAACCGGTTTCAGCTGGGATTCTTTTCTTAATTTACTTTTATGATCATTCACTATTGTTGTAGAGGGGAAAAAAAAACAACTAATTTTTGCCCTAGCTGGTTTGGCTCAGTGGATAGAGCTTCAGCCTGCAGACCAAAGGGTCCTGGGTTGCATTCTGGTCAGGGCCACATACCTTGGTTGGGTTGCAGGCTCCTCCCCAGCCAGGGCCCTGGTCAGGGTGCATGCAATCTATATGTTTCTCTCATTCACATCAATCTTTCCCTTTCTCTTCCACTCTCTCTGAAAGATCAATGGAAGAATATCCTCGGGTGAGGGTTAAAACAAACAAAAAAACAAACAAACAAACAAAAAAAAAAACAACTAATTTTTCTGTGTTGATTTTGGGACCTGGAACTTTGCTGAATTCATTTATTGTGTGTGTGTGTGTGTGTGTGTGTGTGTGTGTGTGTGTGTAACCATTATGATCTTGTGCATATAAAGATCATGTCATCTATGAAGAAAGGTAATTTTACTTCTTACTCAATTTGATTTTTTAAAATTTCTTTCTCTTTCCTAATTACTCTGAATAGAACTTCAGACATTATTTTGAATAGAAGTGGCAAAAAAACAGGGGATAATGCAGTTTTAACATAGACTAATATTTATTTTCACTGAAGATCAAATCTACAGTTTCAGTTTACATCAACTCCCATCAATTCATGTAAAAGAAAATGATTTAGGAATATTAATTTTCCTTCCCTTAAAAAAAGTTGAGAGACCAACAGAAATGAAATAGGATAGTTGGGATGGAGAAAGGATCTGAAAACAAATAGTAGAATTTAGAGCAGAAGCTAAGAGGTCAATAGCAATGGCAACTCTGGATTTTGTGGGATCTGAAGTTTATGCAATTTTTGGGTGCTCCTTTAAGGAAAAATACAAAGCACAGTAGTATATTGAATACTTATGTAAAATGAGAAAAGAAATGACAACAAATGTCTGTTGTCTTGGAAATTCAGATACTGTTCTCTGAGAAACTTTAAGAAGATAGTCAGCAATGATTATTTGACAGGTTTTCTGATTTCAATCTGTTTTTTTTTCTTCCCATCTAGAATACTCTACAACTTATAGAAACTCCCAACATGTAACTAAAGGGCCCTGGTGATGCTGACACATCATTTGTTTCTTGGGGTGTCCATCATTTGATCAGTAGAATGCTTGAATATTGCTGGGACTGACCAGCAGACCCTGAGTGATGGATGAACGGATTACTCTGACACACGTTTCTGTGAAAGAGAGGCTAAGGGGCTGCTTGGCAGGAAGCACCTAAACAGCCCCGATTGCCTGCCTCCTTAGGCTTTTATTGTAACAACAGCTTGAACTAAAATTAACCTTTAGATACAATCAGTAGGGTAGGTATCCTTGAGAAAGTACATGATTCTACAAGGTCGAGTCTAAAAGACTAAACATAGAGATTCCAGCAAACACCAGGGGGCTTGTACTTGTTTGGAAAAGCCAAGGCAGAGGCTGCCACCTTTGGCAAGGTCCCCCTAAAAGGCCCCCGACTTTTGGGAGAATCCTCCTTACAGACTTTCCAACCAAGTCCCCTGCTTCCCCACGGAATACATGTATCCCCCAAGTGTTGGCTGTGAGGGATAAGTCTGGGAAAAGTTACATTGCATTATTTTGTATAATTGCTCCAGGTCTAAAACTGGAAATACTTGTATTGTATCTGTATTCCATTTTAGCCAGGAAGGGACAAAATTTGCAGCTTTATTATAATGCCAGGCAATCAAAAGCATGACTTATTTAACCAATTTGTCTTTATAATTTTTGCCAAGAAAGTTTGATTACTGAACATTTCAGAAGGATTTACTGACCACTCAGAATCATCCATAGTATAATCTCTAGAATAATACATCTCAAGATTGTCTGTGGAAAATTTATACTACTATTCCCGTTTACATGTGAGAAAGCTGAGGCACAGAGAGGATTATTAATTTTCTCAGGGAAACAAATCTAATAAGGTGTGTGTTGGCTCTGGAGACAATGAGCTTAATTTCAACATTTCACTATCCCATCAGACTTCACCATCTACTGATAAGTAGGTGGTATTTATTTGTGATGTGAGGGTATTCTTTCACCCCCAGTGGAAGACCCATTATTTCACATCCTATCACAGTAGTCATAAGAGCATGTGGTTGGAAGTATATTTACTTTTTGATCTCTTGCTAATCTGTTTTCTGGGAAATCTTCTCTAGCTTGTGTGTTAAGACTCAACTGTCTTTTTTTAGTTTCATTTTGTTTCCCCAGTAAGTGGCTTGAGAATTCCTAGAGCTCCTCGTGGAGCCCTAGGAACTGACTGGCCAAGCATTGGAACAATCAATCCAGAGGAGAGAGTGGTGGTATGGAGGCCAGAAGGAAGATACTATATTCCTTCTCTGTATGATGGAGTGATCCTGGGTAAAGCTGATCCTCACCTGAGTATCACCCACATACCAGTAACAGCAGACAGAATGAGACCAAATCAAAGGGGCTCCAAAAGCCAGCAATTATATTCAAGTATCTGTATATTTCTGTCTCCACTCCCTATTTCAGAGGAGTTGAATGTGTAAGAGCAAGATAGTGAGAATATCCCAGACCCAGACCCTACCATAACACACAAACAGAGCTACAGTGAGGGCAAGAGGTCTGAGAAGGGGAACAGATTACCTGTCACTTCAGTCCCCTTTAGATACAAACCCAGCATTAACTATAAGAACTTTAGAATAATACATGTTATATTAGAGTTTTAAACAGGACTATGCAAAATTTTAATATTCCAAAATAAAGGATTTGCCCAATATTTTATGAAAGGGAGAATTTAAGATTTCATGGTTGAAAGCAGTTAAAATGAAAACCCTTTCACATTTATAATTTAAACTAGAGGCCCGGTGCATGAAATTCGTGCATGGGGGTGTGTGTCCCTCAGCCCAGCCTGCACCCTCTCCAAACTGGGCCCCTCGAGGGATGTCTGACTGCCTGTTTAGGCCTGATCCCACCGGGACATCCCTCTCACAATCCAGGACTGCTGGCTCCCAACTGCTCGCCTGCCTGCCTTCCTGATTGCCCCTAACCGCTTCTGCCTGCCAGCCTGATCACCCCCTAACCACTCCCCTGCCAATCTGATTGATGCCTAACTGCTCCCCTGCCAGCCTGTTTTCCCCTAACTGCCCTCCCTGCAGGCCTGGTCACCCCTAACTGTCCTCCCCTGCAGGCCTGGTCACCCCTAGCTGCCCTCCCCTGCAGGCCTGGGTCCCTCCCAACTGCCTTTCCCTGCAGGCCTGGTTGCCCCCAACTTCCCTCCTCTGCTGCCTTGGTCACCCCTAACTGCCCTCCCCTGCACGCTTGATCCCCCCAACTGCCCTCCCTTGCAGGCCTGGTCCCTCCCAACTGCCCTCCCTTGCTGGCCATCTTGTAGTGGCCATCTTGTGTCCACATGGGGGCAGGATCTTTGACCACATGGGGGCAGCCATCTTGTGTGTTGCAGTGATGGTCAATCTGCATATTACTCTTTTATTATATAGGATAGAGGCCTGGTGCACGGGTGGGGGCCAGCTGGTTTGCCCTGAAGGGTGTCCCGGATTAGGATGGGGGTTCCCTTGGGGTGTGGGGTGGCCTGGGAGAGGGGCCTGTGGTGGTTTGCAGGCTGGCCACGCCCCCTGGCAACCCAAGTGGAGGCCCTGGTATCTGGAGTTTATTTACCTTCTACAATTGAAACTTTGTAGCCTGTAGCGGAGCCTAGCCTTCTGCCTGCTCCGTGGCAGCAGCCATTTCTGTTGGGATTTATGTATCTTCTATAATTGAAACTTTGTAGCCTTAAGCGGAGGCCTGTGCTGGCCAGGGTGTGCTGAAAGCTTGGCTTCCTCCATCGCCCGGGGCAACCCTAGCCTCCTGCTCTTTCCAGCTCAGTGGCTGCCGCCATTTCTGTTTGGGTTTATGTATATTCTATCATTGAAACTTTGTAGCCTTGAGTGGAGGCCTAGGCCGGCAAGGGCAGGCAGAAAGCTTGGCTTCCTCCATCGCCGGGGAAACCCAAGCCTCCCTCCTGCTCTCTGTGGCCGTAGCCATCTTGGTTGGGTTTGTTTGCATATTCGCTCCTGATTGGCTGTTGGGCGTGGCTGGTGGGAGTGGCTGGTGTGTGTAGTGGAGTGATGGTTAATTTGCATATTACTCTTTTATTAGATGGGATAGCTCACAATGGCATATCAAGGCCAAGGTTGGGGGGCATACCACTTTGACAGGGAAAACTATTTTATTACTGCCATTTTTTAAAATCACTGGTCCCATGCTGATAACAATAAGTATACAAATTTTAGTTGATTTTATTATTATTTTTAACTCTGCAGAGACAGTGTACTCCTTTTTGCTTGTATATGGGTCAGTCTCTACCAAACTTCCCCTGTTACAAGACTGCTAATTGAGATACCCCCAAACAACACTTACAATGACTTAGTGACCTGCCCAAAGAAACAAAACTTATTTTCCTAGGGAAAGAAAATTTATTAGAGGTAAAGAACTTTGCAGACATTTTATAATCCCTTGCCTTGATTTAAAATCATTTATATTTTTTCTTTAAATTAGTTGCAGGTATAGGCAGACACAGTGGGTCATTGGGGTCCTTTGGGAAATGGACATGGAGACAGAGTTATGAACACAACAAACTTATTGTGGGGTGATATCTGAAGAAAAAAAGGGAAAAGGGAGCAGTATTGGGCTGAGACAACCTCTGTCCACGATGTGAACAGTTTCAGCAAACTCAGTAAGGAGCTGGGGAATAAGGATTGCTTGTTAGATTGTTAGACCCCTACATTGAGCAGGAATGACCAGGCTTTAGAAATCACACAATCATCGACTAGGAGCTTTTCAGGAAAAGTATGGCATCTTCTGGAAAGTTGAGAGGGACCCTGAAGGCAATGCAGCTGGAGGATATCAACTGCACCCCTTATTGAACAGCAAATTCTTTCTTGAAAGGAGACCTAAGCCGGCATATCCCTGGCTACACACCTGATTGCACATTAAATTTCTGCATCCCCAGTTTTTCTATTAATTTTAAAAGTGTAATAAGTGTTTTGTGATGCCTCATTAGATACTCATCAACCACTTTTATACAACCAAAGAACGTGTGGATACCCAGCATGTGAAGCTGTTAAGAAGAGTCCATTTAGTAAACATGGAATTGGAATGTGATTTGCCTCAGTTCTGTGCCACATTTCAGCTTATTTGTGATCAAATAAAGTGCAAATTCTCTGACAAAGAGGACTATCTTTTATTCATATTTATATCTTCTCATCCTACAGCCCCCCCCCCCCACACACACACACACAAATAGAGTCTGGCAGGACACCTAATGTCAAGGACGGTCACAGTAAATGTTGTGTTTAATAGAATGACTGATAACAGAATGTTTTACCTTCTTCCCTTCATATTCATATAAACAACCTTTGTGTCAATTGCTATTGGTGGTTCTGAGTCTGGTTTTGAAATCAATATATGTGTCTATTTTCTCCTTTATAAAAAATGAATAAAACCCCACCCAATGGTAATAGACAATACAAACGCAATAATGCTGAGAAGAAGAAATTCTATATTAAAAATTGCATAACTATTTTCTGACATCTACCACTCCAGTGACATCTCCAGTAAGGTAATCTCCTTTCCAGCACACCACAGAGCAAGATTGGGGACAAAATGTGTTATGTATAGAGGGAACCAAACCGTCATATGCCACAACAAAGGGAAGAAGGAAGAAAGGAAGGAAAAAAGGAAGAAGGTTATAGAAATTGTTTACAAAAATATGAAGATTGGGAGGTGTCTCTGTGTAAATTTAATAACAACTTTCATTTTGTCAGTGGACAATTTTATGATTTTGCAATGGTTCTCAACCTTTGAATCATAATGTAAATATCTGTGTTTTCTGATGGTCTTAGGCTCTACAGCAGCGGTTCTCAACCTGTGGGTCAGGTTGAGAACTGCTAGCAGGGTCGCCTAAGACCATTGGAAAACACAGATATTTACATTACTATTCATAACAGTAGCAAAATTACAGTTATGAAGTAGCAATGAAAATAATTTTATGGTTGGGGGTCACCACAACATGAGGAACTGTATTAAAGGGTCACAGCATTAGAAAGGTTGAGAACCACTGGATTAGAGGAAGCTTGCTTTCAGGGTAAGGACATATAAATACAGACAGTCCTCGGGTTACATCAGACTCGACGTACATCGTTTCGTGGTTACGTCGCCATCTCCCACTTATTTACTAAAAAAAAAGTTCCATCATTTTGACATATGTATATATGTGCTTTATGTTTTTTATTTACTTACCACAAGTAAAGGTCAGGAATTGTTCTTTTAATTATTTATTTATTTATTTTTTACTGTTTCACTTCATTACCGCTGTGTATGTGCTCCATGTGAGTGACGTAGGTGCTTATGTAGGTGGGTTCCGACTTACGGCGAAAATAGCGTTTCATCGTGCCATAGGAATGGATCTCCAACGTAACCCGGGGACCTACTGTATATGAGGTCCAGCTCATAGCTGGGATGCAACATGGATGTCAGGAAGCCTCAGTAGTTGCCAAGAAAAAAAAAAACAGTCCTTTGCAAATGATCAATGTCAGTCTGTAGCATCCCCTGTGGGTGTAAGTCCAGCAAGTCAGGAGGCTGACATTAAACATAAATAAATAAACAAACAAACAAATAAAACAAGAACCATTATTTTCAAAGTCTGTGGCTTCATTTGCAAAGGCATCTACTAATGGCCACTTTTCAGCTCTAGGAGACAAGCCATTGACTCCTGACTTTCTGAAAGTACTCCTGAAGAGCTGCAAATGGGGAGGCTAACAGAAAGCCACATGAGGTCTTCCTAAAAGGCTCTTTGATGCAACTGATTATGATGTGCTGTTGGATAATTACTTGTTTCTAGTGCATGATTGATGGAATTATTATTCATAATTAGGAGAAGCCTAGAGAGCAAAACACAAACTGTTCTGACTAGCTGTCAGTAATTGTCAGGCTCACACTAATACTGCCCAGGAAAAAAAGTCTTTGGCATTTTCCTTTAATTTTATTTAGGAACTAGAGGCCTGGTGCACAAAATTCGTACACCTGTGGGGCCCTGCTGTCCAGTCCCCCAATATTCATGTATTTTTGTATATCTGTGTATGTATGCATATTGAGTTTTTGTTAAAAATGAGGACATTTTTCATTGATTTTTAGAGTAGAAGGGAAGGCGAGAGACAGAGAAACATGGATGTGAGAAAGACACATCAATTAGTTACCTCCTGCACATGCCCTGACTGGATCCTGCCCAAACAATGCCTCTAACAGGGCCAAATGCTGGCGGCCCACTGGGGCTCAGGCATTGAGCATATGGCGATTTTCTGTTTCTGCTTCCACTTCTGGTAGAGGTCCTGCTTGTAGGAGCTGCTGATGTAGCGACCACTTTCTGTCTTGATCTTCTTCTTGTCCTCCTGTCCTGACTGTCCCAGAAACCACTTCTTCTTCTGGTCCCACTTGAGCTGCTGCCAGCCCCTGGTCAGGTTCTGGGCGTCATCCCCCATCAGGTCCAGGACAGTGCCAGCCACCTGCTGCTCAAAGGCGCCCCTGTCCCCACATATGCTCAGGCCCGGTTCACTGTCTAAGTCCTTGGGCTGATAGGGAACATAGAAATGCTGGTCCAGCGGCCGGGTCTCCTCCTTCCACCTCTTGGCTCCCTGCTCAGGTCCTGGCTGCTGCTGTTTCCAGCCCACAGCCCCTGTGAAGATGTCCTCCATGCTCTCCCTCCTCCTCCTGATTCTCCTCCTCCTCCTCTTTCTCAGGCTGCTCCACCTGCCGTGCTGGTCCTTCTGCAGCTTGGCTGCATCACCTGGCTGCTCAGGTCCTGGCTGGAGGCGTTGATCTCAAAGATGGTACTGCTTAATGCTGTCCACCAGCCTCAGCCGCTGCAGCTCCTCCTCCTCGAAGCTGGAGCTGAAGAGGGGGTGCAGGCCCAGCCCTGCGAGGTCCAGCTCCTTGGCCCACTTTCTTTGCTCGTCCATTAGAAGCAACTCCTCATCCATTCAAGTTTTACAAAGAGATTATAGCAATTCAATCACATCTTCAGGATCCACTTCTAATTCTAATTCTCTTGCTTTATCCACCACATCTGCAGTTACTTCCTCCACTGAAGTCTTGAACCTCTCAGAGTCATCCATGAATATTGGAATTAACTTCTTTCAAACTCCTGTTAATGTTGATATCTTGACCTCTTCTGAAATGTTCTTAATGGCATCTCCTAGTAGAATGCTCAATCCTTTCTAGAAAGTGTTCCATCTTCTCTGTTTAATCCATCAAAGAATCACTATCTATGAAAGCTACTGCCTTAAAATTTTATTTCTCAAATAAGACTTGAAAGTCTATACTACTCCTAGATACATGGGCTACAGAATGAATATTATGTTTGCAGGCATGAAAATAATGTTAGTCTTAATGCACATATCCATCAGAGCTCTTGAGTGACAAGGTCTAATATATTTTTTAAATATATGTTTTATTGATTTCAGAGAGGAAGGTAGAAGGAGAAAGAGATAGAAACATCAATGATGAGAGAGAATCATTGACCGGCTGCCTCCTGCATGCCCCACACTGGGGATCGAGCCCGCAACCGGGGCATGTGCCCTGACTGGGAATCGAACCATGACCTCCTGGTTCATAGGTCGACACTCAACCACTGAGCCATGCCAACCGGACCAAGGTGTAATATTTTGAGTGGTAATATACTGAAAGGAAATTATTTTCTGAGCAGTAGGTCTGAATGATGGGCTTAAAATTTTCAGTAAATCATGTTGTAAAAATGTATGCTATCATCTAGGTTTTCTTGTTCCATTTACAAGCACAGGCAAAGTTGATTTAGCATAATTCAAAAGTGCCCTAGGATTTTTGTAATGCTAAATGAGCATTGGCTTTAATATAAGTCATCAGCTGCATTAGCCCCTAACAAGAGAGCCAGTCTATCCTTTGAAACATTGAAGCCAGTCATTGACTTTCCTCTCTAGCTATGAAAGTCCTAGATGGCATAAGAAAGTTCTAGATGGCATCTTCTAGTATAAAACTGTTTCATTAAAATGGAAAAATCTGTTGTTTAGTGAAGCCACCTTCATTAACTACCTAGCTAGATCTTCTGGATAAATTGCTGCAGCTTCTACATCAGCACTTGCTTCTTCTCCTTGCACTTTTATGTTATAGAGATGGATTTTTTGCCCTAAACCTTATAAAACAGCCCCTGCTAGCTTCAAACCTTTCTTCTGAAGCTTCCTCGCCTCTCTCAGCCTTCATAGAATTGAAGAGATTTAGCGTCTTATTTCAGATTAGGCTTTGGCTTAAGAGAATGTTGTGGCTGGTTTGACCATCTATCCAGACCACTAACACTTTCTCCATATCAGCAAGAATGCTGTTTCATTTCTTATCATTTGTGTGTTCATTAGAGTGGCACTTTTAATTTCCTTCAATAACTTTTCCATTGCATTCACAACTTGGCTAATAGTTTGGCCATTGTAATAATTAGCCTAACTTCAATATTGTTGTGTCCTAGGGAATAGAGAGGCCCAAGGAGAGGGAGTGAGGTGACAGAGTGACTAGTTGGTGGAGCAGTCAGAACACACACAGCGTTTATTGATTAAGTTCATCCTCTTATATGGGCATGATTTGTGGCACCCCAAAGCAATCACAATAGAAACATTAAATATCTCTGATCACAAATCTCCATAATAAATATAATAAAAAAGAAAAAGTGTGAAATGTTGTGAGAATTACCAAAATGCGATACAGAGACACAAAGTGAGCAAATGTTGTTGGAAAAAAAAATGGTACCCATAGACTTGCTCGAAGCAGGGTTGTCACAAACCTTAATTTTTTTAAAAAAGCAATATCTGTGAAGCATAATAAATAAGAAAAGCAATAAAATAAGGTGTGTCTGTATGGGGGAAATTTCCAGTGGTGTCTATACACTGAGTGGCCAGATTATTATGATCTCTGAACACATAATAATCTGGCCACTCAGTGTATATCCTATATAATAAAAGGCTAATATGAAAATTGTTCCCTCGACCAGAAGTTCGACCAGCAGGCAAGCCAGCCAACTGCCCATGTCCCCTCCCCCTGGCCAGGCTGGACGGACCCCACCCATGCACGAATTCATGCACCGGGCCTCTAATATATATATACACTGAGTGGCCAGATTATTATGTGTTCAGAGATCATAATAATCTGGCCAATCAGTGTATTTTTATTCCAGGCTTGCACTGCCATACTTAAGGTAGGCAGTGACATTTTCCTTACTTCATAATCAATACAGGTTTGTTTTTATGGATATAATTACAACTTTGATACAGAAATCTATAGTCATTATCACCAAATTTAGGAAGGACTCAACAGAACACTGTTTGAATAGTTTTGCCTGATTTTGAGGCTGTCAGAGACAAGTAGATCCCAGAAAATATTAAATTAAGTATTTGCAAATACTTTGTGAGTCAATATTTTACAGCTCATATTTCTGTCTTCTTCTGTAATTGATGTGTGTAGCCAAGTTCACTGTGAATTGAAAGCTCACACCTAGCTGAAAATGATCTACATGCAAGAATCTTGATCTTTGTCCAAAATACCCCCAGAAACCTTAGAAGTTGAGTTGAAATACCTTAAAGAATGTAACTCATCAACTCAATCAGAAACAGGCAAGTATGGGAATGAAATCACTGAAACTGGACATGGTCTACATTGGACTATTAAAGGTTGTTCATGCCCAGAGACATTTGGATCCCAAATATTTTAAAGGCCCCTTTAACAAAGTTAACTATTTGAGATATTATTTGTATATTGCAAATCCTGGTGTTTTCTTTTGGAAATACGAATAGAGTACTTCAGGAAAGAAGTAGCTGGACATTCTTACTAGAGAAGACAATGATCACTATCTCTATCACAGCAAATGTATATTTTCAAAATACTTACAAATTATAAACCTTAAAGTAACAAACATGGCCAATCTACCTATGAAGAAATAATAAGATAAAAAAGACTGAAAAATAATTCTATCATATTTAATCAGATTCAGAGACATAGCAATGCCATTTCCACCTCTGAGTATTATGAACTTAATTCCAGAATATTCTTATAACAAAAATCATTTACATTTTAAAGGTCTTTTGCTTTTCAGTTGATGCAGTAGTTCCAAATACATAGTTTTAATAGTCTCATGAAGATTATTTTATCCTTGTTTTTAAGATGATGATAATGGAGACCATAAAGTAAAATAACTTGCCAAATGCCTAATAACTAGTGAGTAGCAGCCCTGTTTTTATCGGTCCAGTATGCCTTCTTCCATTCCCAGGTGCCTTCATTTGTAAGTACGCAGTATAGTACTGGAGGGAAGTGATATCTGGAAATTCTTACTAAACATGATGATAAACTCTACTACAGCAAATATTATTTATTGCTATATATGCCTTCTTTATTGGATGGTGATCTTCTTAAAGAATATATATTAAATCTGTGTCTCTCATACCTTGCACAGTATCTATGTAGTCACTATTAGAAATGTTGAACTAAAAAGGCTTAACAAATATGAATGCAAGACTTTCTCTAAGGGACAGTTTTTCCTATCATTAAGAACAGAGATCTTTCTCGAAACCTGGGAAAATGCAAGAAGGCACACGGGAACTGAAGGAAGGATAGATTCATCCACTCATTCATTCAAAACCTACTTAATGAGAATCTACAATGTGCCAGGTACTATGTTAGGCAGAGGCATAGTAATGCGGAAGACAGACATGATGCCTATACTCACAAAGCACCCATGGATTTGGACCTATACTTTAAAGTCCTGTCACAAATCTTAGCTATTGTAAATTGTGCTGCTATGAACATAGGGATGCATATATTATTTCTGATACAATTTACAATAGCTAATATTTGGAAACACCCCAAGAGCCCATTTGTAGATGAGTGGATAAAAAAGCTGTGGTACATTTATACAATGGAGAAAGAACTCTTACCATTTGGATGGACCTGGAGAGCATTATGCCAAGCTAAATAAGCCAGTCAGATAAAGATAAGTACCACATGATCTCTTTCATATGTGGAGTCTAATGAACAAAATAAACTGATAAACAAAATAGATCCAGAGACATAGAAGTATGGAACAGACTGTTAAATCTCAGGGAAGGCGGGGGAAGGTGGGAAGAGATTAACCAAAAAACTTGTATGCATATATGCATAACCCATGAACACAGACAATAGGATGGTGAAGGGGGTGAGTGGGCTAGAAGAGATCAATGGGAGAAAAGGAGGACCCATGTAATACTTTCAACAATAAAGATTTTTTAAATCCTGTTACAAAGTATGAAACCATTGCTTCTCAAACTTTAATGTGTGTATGATTTACCCAGGGATTTAGCAGATCATGATTCAGTAAGTTTGGGGTAGGGCCAAAGAGTCTACATATCTCACAAGCTTCCAGTTGATGCTAATTATGCTGGTACCAGATTCATCCTTTGAATAGTTAAGACCATAATCATAAAATTTTATTCCTTTGAAATACTATCTTATATTCCCTCCTCCTCCCCAAGACTTCCCCAGTGTTACTTGCCCTCATTTGTGTGTGTGTTTCTATGCAATTACATCACATTTATAGGTTTGTATATGCACCATCACAGTAAAGATACAGAACCGTTTCATTACTCCCAATCCCCCTCCCCCTGGAAACCACAAATCTGTTGTTACCCATCTCTATAATTTTGTCATTTCAAGAGTGCTATATAAATAGAATCACACAGTATGTAACCTTTTGAGATTGGTACTTTCACTCCACATAATTCTCTGGAGAGTCATCCAGGGTTTTGCCTCTATCGATAGATGATTCATTTTTATTGGAGAGAAGTGTTCAGTGTTATGAAAGGACCACAGTAGCCACTCAGTAATTGAAGGACATCTGGGTTGTTTCCAACTTAAATTATTTCAAATAAAGCTGCTGTAAACTCAGATATTTTTTGTAAGCATACGTTTTCATTTCTTTGGGACGAATAAACAAGATTGCCACTGCAGGGCAAATGGCAGTTTCATGTGTAGTTTTATAATAGGTTGCCACACTGTTACCCAGAGTGGCTGTACAATTTTACATTTCCATGAGCAAAATTTGAATATTCCAGTTGCTCCTCATCCTTGCCAGCATTTGGTGTTACCACTATTTTTTATTTTATTTTAGAGACTCTCGTAGCTATATATAGCACTATCTCAATGTAGTTTTAGTTTGCATTTCCCTAATGGCTAATAATGTCAAACATCTTTCCTGTGTTTCTTTACCATTTCTTTGATATTCTCTTTGGTTAAATATCTGTTTCAGTTTTATCCCAATTTCTTATTGGAATTTTTCTTTATTGTTTCTGTTGAATTTTAAGAGTTTGTCATATATTCTAGATACCAACACTTTGTCACATATGTCCTTTAAAAATATTTTCTCTTAGTCTTAAGAACTTTTCTTTGATCTTCTTCATAGTGTCTTTAGCAGATCATAAGTCTTTAATTTTAGTGAGGTCCAATTTATCATTTTTTCCTTTTATGGATTGTGCTTTGGGTATCAGCAACCATCAACCATTTACCTAAACCTGATCCCAAAGATTTTCTACTATGTTTTCTTTTCTAATAAGGGTTTTATAGTTTCAATCTTTTCATTTAAATCCATGACCACTTTGAACTACTTTTTGTATAAGGTGTGACTTTTAGATTTACACCTGTTGAGATGTAACATGAGGTATTGGTAGGTGTTATGTTCAGTTTCTCACTGACATCACCCCTACCGAAGTGGAGCAGAATCTTACACCTCCTCAATGCAGACAGTTGAGGTGAAAGTTCAGTTAGCCCTTCCCTCTGCTGACATCTTTTCTACAAATGTGTGACACTGACATTCACTGTCTTGATTTTGAGTGATTGTGTAAACTCAGCTCCTCGTTGGACTTCTCTGAAGCTAAGAAGAAGGGAAGTGGGAGGCTGACATAGAATATCTTGTAGCTATAGGGATGGTCGGGGTAGAACCTCAATTCCTGATGACAGTATAGGAGGAGACGGAAATAGAGGGTCAATGAACTCCAGTACTCATCATCTCATTCTACCTCATTGTTGGTAAGTTGGTGTTGAGATTCTGCTCCCCAGTGTGCTCCACTGATACAGGGAGTGGACTGTGAAGCTTAGTGGTAACTGGCTCTACCTCTTACCACCTCATTAAGTCTTGTTTCTTTTAGGAAGATATGGAGTCTATTCACTGAGGGAATCCACTGACACTATCTTACGTGGGAAAGAGAATGGTAATATAATCTGCTTCTGGCTGATGGGGAGTGAAATATCATTTTCATTCATTTTTGCCAAAACTATTCTTACAGGAGACTGAGTACACTGCCTGCATTGCTGGGCAGAGAACAGATGACTAGCTCCCTCCACAGCTCTGCCAATACCACTGGGCAGGGGAATCAGAGGACTGTCATCTGCTTCTGTGGTCACAAGGGGGAGTGACAGAGAGGAGGATTAGCTTGTGCTTGGCCCCACTGGAACTGGCCAAGAGGGGTACAGCTTTTCCATTGTTTTACTTGTTTTTGGCTAAAGTGGAATTGGTATTGACAAAAAATGTTTCTATTGTTAGGTTACCCATTTACTGGGCCTTTACATAGGGGAAATAGGCTTTTTCTTTTTGTCTGTAATGTTGGCAGTTCTGGGTTGGAGACTTTTGGACCATCCTATCTCAGCTATATGGAGGCGATAAGTAAACTCAGATAACGCACTGCCATGTT
Source organism: Plecotus auritus (assembly GCF_963455305.1). Taxonomy (NCBI): domain Eukaryota; kingdom Metazoa; phylum Chordata; class Mammalia; order Chiroptera; family Vespertilionidae; genus Plecotus; species Plecotus auritus. The sequence goes on from NC_137784.1 coordinate 28,454,336, forward strand.
GTTCCTCAAGCCCCCTGCAATTAAAACCTGCAAACAACAGACCACCACATGATGAAATTGCCTTCCTATGGACTGTTACTGAGGACTGACCTTTTTTCTCAGGCCTGGATATTGCATTCTCTGAACCCTGAGAGCCCAGCAGCATGACACTTTCCATTTCCCATTAAATTGCTCTTTAATAATAATTGAAATGTGGAAACTTCAATTCCAAGAGCCATGCTGTTGACTTCTAATTCAAGATGTGTAATCAGTGTCTGAGCGCTTGCACGGGAAGACACAAAGGAACCTCTGGCCTGCTTTCTTGGATCTCAATCACATCTGAAAAGAAAAGGAGCTCCTGGTTCCCTCTTCTGCTTCTGAAAGTGGCCTTCTAAGTCCAACATGCATTATAGTCCTCATTACTTAGCTAGTATTTTCAAATGCTCAGGTACAGAAAAGTCCTGGCAATTGATGGTGGTACATCATAGAAATAATTTTTACCTCTGCCCTCCCAAAGGATAACTCAGAGTGGCCAAAATTTCATGACACTGGTAATTTTGAAACATCTCTTTGTGGAATAGAGGAATGTGGCAGACTCACACAAATTCCTGACAAGCTTTGGTATGCCAGAAATGCGAGTAGAGGCCATTGTTCCTTTTCTGAGCTTTCCCCCCATGGAGCCAGCAGGCAGGTACCATATCTGTGTTTCCATCAACCTGCCTAACACTGTTCTCCCCACCCTGGTGATTCCCTGAGATCCCACTCTACTCAAGACCTTTCCAGTGGCTTTTGCATACAAACAGCTTTGGCTCATGCTTTGGATTTTCCTAAAGTCTCTCAAACAAGCAGCATCTGACCTGGCCAAGCCCCATACATTTTGCTAAGTGGCCCCAGGCCCTGCACTAGTGGCAGCCAAACTTGGTTTGCAGCTTGGCCTCTCCCAGGCAACTCCAAGCCTAGCAAAAGTAGTATCCATCTGCAAGTTTCTGTGTAGTTCATACCTGGTGATCCCAGCCAGGGGCACTGGTAGCTGACCTTTGCTTGTACTTCCTGGGAGGCCCCAGAGCCAGCACACCTAGTAGACAGATTCATACCTAGTGGACAGACTCATAGATAGAGAGAACATTTTGACAGTTACCAGATGGGAGGGGGGGTAAGGAGGAAGAGTGGAAATAGTAAAGAGCTATTTCATACCACAGCGAAGCACCACCCGACCACCTCCACAAGTGATACACTCAAGGGGCAGACTCAGTGGCAACACAGCCCAGCTGCAGTAAGTCCTGCTTTGTGGGGTCAGCCACTGCACAGCTGATCCTCCAAGGTGGTCACAGCCAGTCTTCACAGACAATTGGCCTGGGAGTGTCAACACCATAAAGGCTCATCTACACATAAGGGTATATATACCCACAAGGGGGTGTTCCTGGAGTGCCCAACTTTAGTGATTAAGGAGACTGTGCTATTGAACCCTACAGGACACCTACTGTATAATACCTGATACATAGAAACAAACACAGGAGGTAGCCAAAATGAGGAGGCAGAGAAACATGACCTAAATGAAAGAACAGAAGAAAAATCCAGAAAAAGAACTAAATAAAATAGAGACAAGTAATCTATTAGATGCAGAATTCAAAACACTAGTTATAATCATGCTCAGTTAACATGGGGAAAGAGTAGAATAACTTAGTGAAAACTTAAAGAGATAGGAAACATAAACATGAATATAGGAGCCCAGTCGGCATGGCTCAGTGGTTGAGCATCGACCTATGAAACAGAAGTTCACAGTTTGATTCCCGGTCAGAGCACATGCCTGGGTTGTGTGTTCTATCACCAGTGTGGAGTGTGCAGGAGGCAGCTGCTTGATGATTCTTTCATCATTGATGTTTCTATCTCTCTCCCCCTTCCTCTCTGAATTCAATGAAAATATATTTTTAAAAAATGAATATAGAAAATATAAAAAGAACCAGTCAGAAATAAAGAATACATTATCTGAAATGAAGAATACATTACAGGGTATCAACGGTGGAGTAGATGAAGCAGAGAATCAAATCAGCATTTTTGGAATATAAGGAAGCAGAAAACACCCAATCAGAACAGCAAAAAGAAAAAAAATCCCCCAATAAGGATATATAAAGAGCCTCTGTGACAAGTTCAAGCATAACAACATTCACATTATGGGGGTGCCAGAAAGAGAAGAGAAAAAGAGCAAATAATTCAAAACCTATTTGAAAAAAAAAGAAAGAAAACTGCCCTAACCTGATGAAGTAAATAGATGTGCATGTCCAGGAAGTGTAGAGTCCCAAACAAGATGAACCCAAAGAAGCCCACACCAAGACACATAATAATTAAAATGCCAAAGGTTAAAGACAAAGAGAAAATCATAAAAGCAGCAAGAGAAAAGCACCTAGTTACCAACAAGGGAGCTTCATAAGACTACATATAAGCTGATATCTCAACAGAAATTTTGCAGGTCAGAAGGGATTGGCAAGAAATGTTCAAAGTGATGAAAAGTAAGGAAATACAACCAAGATTACTCTACCCAGCAAAGTTATCATTTAGAATAGAAGGACAAAGAACTTCTCAGACAAGAAAAAGCTAAGGAGTTCATCACCAACAAACTAGTATTATATGAAATGTTAAAGGGTCTTCTTTAAGAAGAAGAAGAAAAAATATTAAAAATATGAATAATAAAATGGCAATATATATGTATATATACTTTCAAAGCAAACACATTAAATAGTCCAATCAAAAGACATATGGTGACTGAATAATAACAAAACATGACCATGACATATGCTGTGCACAAAAGACTCACTTCAGATCAAAAGATACACAAAGACTGAAAGTAAAGGGATGGAAAAATACATTTTATGAAAATGGAAACAAACAAACAAAAAGGTAGGCTAGCAATACTTATACCAGACAAAATAGACTTTAAAACAAAAGCTATATAACAAGAGACCAAAAGGACCCAGCAACTCCACTTCTGGGTATTAATCTGAAGAAACTAAGAACACTAAATTGGAAAGACATACATTCATAAGTTCATTGCAGCATTATTTACAACAAGAGGCCCGGTGCACGAAATTCGTGCAAGGGGGCGGGGTATCCCTCAGCCCAGCCTGCACCCTCTCCAACCTGGGACCCCTCAAGGGATGTCCAACAGCCCATTTAGGCCCAATCCCAACGGGCAGTCGGACATCCCTCTCACAATCCAGGACTGCTGGCTCCCAACTGCTCGCCTGCCTGCCTTCCTGATTGCCCCTAACCACTTCTGCCTGCCAGCCTGATCACCCCCTAACCACTCCCCTGCCAATCTGATTGATGCCTAACTGCTCCCCTGCCAGCCTGTTTTCCCCTAACTGCCCTCCCTGCAGGCCTGGTCACCCCTAACTGCCCTCCCCTGCAGGCCTGGTCCCCCCAACTGCTCTCCCCTGCAGGTCTAGGTCCCTCCCAACTGCCTTTCCCTGCAGGCCCAGTCCCTCCAAACTGCCCTCCCTTGCTGGCCATCTTATGGTGGCCATCTTGTGTCTACAAGGGGGCAGGATCTTTGACCACATGGGGGCAGCCATCTTGTGTGTTGGAGTGATGGTCAATCTGCATATTACTCTTTTATTAGATAGGATAGAGGCCTGGTGCACGGGTGGGGGCCAGCTGGTTTGCCCTGAAGGGGGTCCCGGATCAGGGTGGGGGTTCCCTTGGGGCATGGGGCAGCCTGAGGGAGGGGCCTGTGGTGGTTTGCAGGCTGGCCACACCCCCTGGCGACCCAAGCGGAGGCCCTGGTATCTGGGGTTTATTTATCTTCTACAATTGAAACTTTGTAGCCTGGAGTGGAGCCAAGCCTTCTGCTTGCTCCGTGGCGGCAGCCATTTCTGTTGGGATTTATGTATCTTCTATAATTGAAACTTTGTAGCCTTAAGCGGAGGCCTGGGCCGGCCAGGGCTGCAGAAGCTTGGCTTTCTCCATCGCCGCGGGAAACCCTAACCTCCTGCTCTTTCCAGCTCCGTGGCTGCCGCCATTTCTGTTTGGGTTTATGTATCTTCTATCATTGAAACTTTGTAGCCTTGAGTGGAGGCCTAGGCCTGCAAGAGCAGGTGGAAAGCTTGGCTTCCTCCATTGCCGGGGAAACCCAAGCCTCCCTCCTGTTCTCTGTGGCCATAGCCAACTTGGTTGGGTTTATTTGCATATTTGCTCCTGATTGGCTGTTGGGCATGGCTGGTGGGTATAGCAGAGTGATGGTTAATTTACATATTATTCTTTTATTAGATAGGATAGCCAAAATATGGAAGCAACCTTAATGCTCATCAATAGGTGAATGGATAAAGAAGTGGTTCATATATACAATGGAATATGACTCTGCCACAAAATAATAAAAACTTGCCATCAAAAAAACAACATGGATGTACTTAGAGGGTCATTGTGTTGAGTGAAATAAGTCACACAGAGGAAGAAAATGCCATATGATTTCACTTATATGTGGAATCTAAAAAGCAACGCAAATGAACAAGAAGAACAGAAACAGACTCAGAGATACAGAGAACATTTTGACAGTTGGGAGATGGAAGGAGGGTGGGAGGGAGAAGTGGAAATGGTGAAGGGATTAAGAAGTACAAATTGGTAGTTACAGAATAGTTATGATGATGTAAAGTACAACATAGAGAATATAGTTAATAATATTATAATAACTATGTATGGTGTCAGATGGGTACTAGATTTATTGGGGGGATCACTTAGTAAGTTTTACAATGTCTAAACACTTTGTTGTACACCTGAAAATAATATAATATTGTATGTCAACTGTAATTAAAAAATAAAAAATATTTAGAAAATAAAATCATAATATAAACAGAGCCACTTTAAAATGGGGTCGGAGCTGCCATCCCAGAAGACACAATTGTTCCCATCTCTTTCTCAATACTGCTTCTCTTCACCACCTATTTAGAGCACTGTTTGGGTTTCTGCCTGAATCAGTGCTTCCAGAATAGCTATCCTTTTGTTTCTCAAATGAATGCTTATCACCTCTCACTTTGACCTTTTATGTTTAGGTTAACAGGCAGAAACACTCTCGTAGTCCATATGAGCTGCTATAGCAGAATACCTTACACTGGATGGCTTAAACAACACTTATTCACAGTTCTGGAGTCTGGAAAGTCCAAGATGAAGATTCCAATAGATTCAGTGTCTGATGGGAGCCCACTTCTTGAGTCATAGACAGCCATCTTATTGCTGTGTTCTCAAATGGTAGAAGGACAATGGGTCCCTCTTGAATCTCTTTTGTAAGGACACTAATCCCATTCATAAGGGTTCTCCTCTCATTCAAGATTTAATTTCCTCTCACAGGCCCCACTTCCAAATACCATCACATTGGGGATTGAGGTTTTTAACCTATGAATTTGGGGGAGACACAAACATTCAGTCTACAGCAAGCAATAACTGACTGTACTTTTTCTATACATGTAACCAGTAATACTGACACAGTCTTATCACAAATGTCAAGTGGTTGGTAGTCCAGGGAGATTCAGAATTCGTAATGGGGTGGAGGTGGCTGCATTTTTATGATTTGCAACATTATAACCAATATATTTTTATTGATTTCAAAGGGAAGGGAGAGTGAGAGAGAGAAAGATCAATGATGAGAGAGAATCATTGCTTAGCCACCTCCTGCACACCTTCCACTAGGGATGGAGCCTGCAACCTGGGCATGTGCCCTGACCAGGAATTGAACTGTGACCTTCCATTCACAGGTCAATGCTCAACCACAGAGCCACACAGGCCAGGCAACAATTATCACCCTTTGAGATGTAACTTACTTACTTAGTGTGATAATGTGCCTCACTAATTGTTTGTGACAGGCATTATACTCTGGTCTTTCCATGATTAATACAGAATAAAAAGCAAAAGAGCAAAAGATCAGAGAAGTTTGGCAGTTATAGTACCTTCTTACCACTGATCTGTGGCTTTAAAAAAAAGATATTCTGTTTCATTTTCTTCAAGTTTATTAATTTGAGGTAATAATGATTGGTTTAAGGGAATTTTGCAAATTGACAGTTGTTTTTGTCTAAGGTCTATGAAGAAAACTAAAAATGTCTACTTTATACCTTTTATATTAAAAGATTTGCATCCAACACAGATTGCTAACATGAAAAGGTGCTCAACATTATTAGTCATCAGAAAATGCAAGGGCAAACTTCAATGACTACACTACCACCAGCATACTTAAAATTAAAAGGACAGGCAATGCCAAGTGCTGACAAGGATGTAGACTAACTGGAACTCCTGCACATTGCTGGCTGAAGGAAAATTGGTAAAAGCACTTTGGACAACTGTTTAATAGAAGGTGGCAAAGCTAAAGAATAAATATTCTAGGATCCAGTGATTCCACTCCTGACTATATACACAACAGAAATGTGTACAAATGTGAACCAAAATGCATGCACAAAAATGATCTTCTGCCCAGCCGGTGTGACTCAGTGTTTGAGCATCGACCTATGAACTGGGAGGTCAAGGTTCAATTCCCAATCAGGGCATATGCCTGGGTTGCAGGCTTGATCCCCAGTGTGGAGCATGCAGGAGGCAATGGATCAATGATTCTCTCTCATCATTAATGTTTCTATCTCTCTCTCCCTCTCCCTTCCTCTCTGAAATCAATAAAAAAAATATTTTTTAATTATTTTCCCAGCCAAAACCTGGGGACACAAATGTCCATTGACAATTTGGATAAATGCATATGATACATTCAGACAATGGGATATATTCATACAATGGGATGTAATTCAGCAATAAACAGAATAAATTACTGAGATATGCAAATACATGGGTGAAACTCACATACATAATACTGAGCAAATCAAGGCCAAACACAAAAGAGGACAAACTATAATTTCTTTTACATCAAGTAAAACAAAACAAAACAAAACAAAACAAAACAAAAAAACACTAGCCAAATATTTGGGATAGTATTAACTAGGAGATGGCACAAAGAAGCTTCCTGGAGTGCTGGCTATGTTCTGTATCTCAATGTCAAGTGCAGTTTCATGGGTGTAAGAATTCATCAAGCTTTACACTTAAGATCTGTTTATTTACTAAAAAATGTATCTTTTAAAATAGAAATAATAAATTATATCTAAAATTGTCAAAATCGCCTGAAGAATTGACACTTCTGGACAGGCTGATTTCAAAGTATACCAACTTGCTTCCAGAGATGAAAGCTTTTCTCACTCACCAAATCAAATTTCTGAAGGTTCTACATGGGCAATATATTTTCAGTGCTGTGCCCAGGAACAAGATATGCTTAAATGTTAATTTTGGATCATCTCATTTTATTATAAAATGCCACATGAAAGTGGCAACATTTCATGACTCACATGTTTTGTTTAATAGTTATCTAACTCCTAATTTTCAATTCTTTTTTAAAAATATTTTTACTGATTTCAGAGAGGAAGGGAGAGGGAGAAGGAGAGGGAGAAACATCAACAATGAGAGAGAATAATTCATCAGCTGCCTCCTGCACGCCCTTCACTGGGGATCGAGTCCACAACACGGACATGGGCCCTGACCAGGAATCAAACCTCGATCTCCTGGGTCATAGGCGATGCTCAACCACTGCGCCACACCAGTCAGGCTAATTTTCAATTCTTAAACACATAAGTTAACAACTTAAAAATAATTTACAGTCTGTATATTTCTTTTGTTGCAATCATAACTTACACCACTCCTTGATAGCAATCATTTAAGTAACTCCTGGATTTACTCATTACTGGAAAAACTTTGCTTAATAAAATATTCATTTTTCCTCAGATTTAGAAAAATAAATGTCTAATACATGTCTTAATTCAAAATATTTTTCAGATAGATTTTATTTTCCACATATAGCTTATCATTGTTTCAAAGAATTAGATGCAGGAAAGATGCAGTCCCTATTTCCAAACCATGCCTTGGAAGAAACTATTTTCTACCTGAAGTGGACTATCCTACTAAGGCACATGAAATAGAAAGGTGCTCTTGACCCCAAGGAGATTCTACCCACCAAGACATCTGTTCAGGGGTAGCATTTTGGTTTTGCTAAAGTTTGGTACGGTTCTCTGAGAGCATTTTTTCCAGATACAACATCACACAGAGGACTAATTCTCCAGGGTTAAAGCTGAAGTCACAGGTTTTGTTTCTCATTGGAAACCTCAGAATGCTTTTTCAGCACTGACTTTCTGATATTTGAAATGGAGCAAATACTTGTTTCCTATGGTTCATTTTTATACCAGAGGATCTTCTTGAATATCATTTTTCTTCGGAGAAGCGTCGGTTCCTTACATTGCAGCCTTGAGGTATCATTGAATGTGTCACCTCTCCAAATTAAAACATAGTATTATAAGCCAGGTGCTACTCTCAGCATTGCAATGGCTGAAACACAGCAGAATATAGAAGATGTTTCATGTCCATAAAAGTAGTGGAGGTAGAAAATTCATAGCACTCCTTTAAAATGAATCTTGTATGGGTCAGCAGATTTATTCAGTGTTACACAGAAAGGAGTTAACATTTCATTAGCAACTAACTTATCTGTCTCAGCAATAAGATACTCTTCAGTCACTTATTTACGTATAAGAAGTCACAGCAGAAGAAATGCAATTACTATTGAAGAGGAAAATAAATATTGAGGCAAAACTAAGACTTTTTTTACAGAATTATAGATATTATGCTTGATTCTAAGCTTCATTTAATCAAAGCATTTGGCTATTTTGCTTTGGTGAGTAAGTTTATGATCAGGAAAGATGAAATAATTATTTTTTAAGAACACTAAAGCTAACATATTTTTGCAAAGTTTGTAGCAATGGTTTAAATATAATTGCTTGGAGCTATTGTACAAAGAATATGGGAGATGCTGGTTGTTCAATTGGTTTTTGACAAAAAGGCAAAAGCAATTAAATGGAGAAAAAAGATTACCTTTTCAACAAATGGTGCTAGAACAATTGTACGTCCACAGGCAAATACATAAAATGAACTTCAGCCTAAATTTCATACCATATATAAAAGTTAACTCAAAATGGATCACATATTTAAATATGAAAGTTAAAACTATAAAACTTTTCGAAAAAAACAAGGGAGAAAATCTTTGGGATCTAAAGCTAGGCAAAGAGTGACTAGACTTAAAATGGTCAGCACAATCCTTTAAAAAATCCATTTTAAGAAATACTGATAACAGACTTTATCAAATTTAGAAACATTTGCTTTGTGAAACATTACATTAAGTGGATGAAAACACAAACTACAGACTGAAAGAAAATAATTGTAACCAAACCATATATCTGCACAGATGACTACTATTTACAATATATTAAAAATCTCAAACTCAACAATAAAAAAGCAACAACCAAAAAAAGAATCAATCTGATTAGAAAATATTAAAAGACACTAAGAGACATGCCACTGAATTGGATACATAGAGGGAAAACAAGCAGTGCCACTATATTTTTTTTTGGGGGGGAGGGGCCCCTAGGGCAGCTGCCACTTGACAGGGCTACTATGGCTGTGCCGGGGGTGGGGGTTGGGGGGGCTGCGTGTTTCAGGAGGTGCTTGGTAGGGCTACTATAATGGCAGGGACCTGCCATTTTGGGTTGTCAGTCAGTTGCACTACTATGGCTGCGGGGAAGCAAGGCACTTCAGGTTGCCTCTTGGTGGGGCTACAGTGGTGACCAGGCATGCGGCACTTCTTGAGTCTGATGGTGGAACACTTTGGACTGCCGCTGGGCGGCCTACTATTGTGGCAAGAGACGTGGTGCTTCAGGCTCCTGCTCAGTGGGGCTACTACAGCTGCTGGGAGGGGGGTGAGGTACTTCAGAAGAGGCTACTGCTAGTTGGGGTTACCATGGCTGAGGGGAAGCATGGTGCTTTGGTCTGCCCATGGCAGAGGGTGGGGCACTTTGGAGAGCCACTTGGTGGGGCTACTATGGATGCTGGGGGGGTGGTGTGTGCACTTTGCACAACATCAGCAATGCTGCTGTGGCCTTCCAGTGGCACTTAATAGGGCTACTATGACAGCAGAGTGGCAGGGCACTTTGTGGTGTCCCTCAGTGAGGCTACTGTAGTGAAGGGGAGCTGGGCATTTCCAGCAGCACTTGGCCAGGCTACAGTGGCTGGGGAGAGCTGGGTGCTTCAGGTGGCCCTTCGGTGGGCCTTCTATGGCTGTGGGGCACTTCGGGTGGCACACAGCAGGGCTATTATGGCCATGGGTGGGGGGCTGAATGCTTCAGGCTGCTGCTCAGTGGGCTGCCAAGGTGGCAGGGCGGCTGGGCACTTCTGGCAGCACTCTCAGGGCTACTATGGTTGAGGCATGCTGTGCTTCTGGCTAGGGCTTCGTGGGGTTATCATGGCTGCTGGCAGGCAGGGTGCTTCGTGATGTTCTTAGTGAGGCTGCTATGGCTGAGGGGTGCACTTCCTGTGGCACTTGGGAAGGCTAGTTTTGACTATTGGGTGGGAGTGCACGGGGCGGGGGTTCTAGTTGCTTCAGGTGGCAGGAGGCTAGGCGCTTCAGGCTGCTACTAGGTGGGGCTATTACAATGATAGATAGGTGGAGCTCTTTGGACTGAGCGGGCTATTATGGCAGCAGGGGTAGGGGCACTTTGGACAGCACTTGGTGTGTCTACTCTGGCTTTAAAGGAGCAGGATGATTGGGGCAGGGAGTAAGGAAGAGGCTACTATGGTGGCAGGGGCTCTGGACTCTCTGGCAGTGCTTGGCAAGGCTATATAGCAGTATGGGTGGGGGTTAGGCTCTTCATGCTAATGCTCAGTGAAGTTACTATGGTGGGGCAGGGGGATCTGGGCGCTTCTGGGTACCGCTTTGTGAGGCTACCTTGGCAGCAGGGTGCTGGGGCATTTCTGGCTGCCTCTTGGTAGGGCTACTTGCTAGGGCGGGGAAGCAGGAGCATGATGCTTTATGCCATGCTTGGGGGAGCTACTATAGTGGGGGGGGGCAAGGTGCTCCAAGCTGCTGTTCTGCAGGCTATTATGGTGGGGGCCACAGAGTACTTCAGGCAGCTCAGTGGGACAAGTATGCCTCCAGGGGGTGGGACATTCCAGCAGCACACAGCAGGGCTACAATGGTTGTGGGACTGCAACTCAGTTGGGTTACTATGGGCTTGGGGCATGGATGTCCAGGTTGGCACTCCAGGGTCCACAGTGGGCAGGGAGGGGAAATGATCTCTGCCCCAGAGCCACACAGCTCTGTCTCTGATTTTTCTTCAGTTTCACTTCAAGATTCCTTCAAGATAGTCTATAGGATAGGCTCAAGCAGACTTCTCCCCAAGGTGTGAGCTTGCATGGCATGACAGTGGGGTTGCATGGGTGGGGTTTGTGCAGTTCTAGACCAATGCAGATTTTGGGGGAGTGATCACCCCAGGAAATATCCACACCTGTGGGTGTTGTGGAAGAAGGACTCAATACAGATACCCTGGTGGCTGTCCCTTCAGTTCTCTTCATGTTGCCACACAGCTCAGTCTGTTTTCACAAGACTCTAGTCCCCTCCAAGCTGCTCTCCTGGGGGATCCCAGGGTGAGTGGCTGTGAAGGAGATTCTGTGCACTGGCCCTTTAAAAGGGCTCCTGGGTTTTTAGCAGACTCTGTCTTTCCCCAGTGGACAGAATCACTCTAATTTTTACAGCCAGATATTATGTGGACACCACTTTTCTACTCTGTTGCTTTGGGCTGGGAAGCCTGGCTTGGGGTTAAGAACCCACATTCTTTAGGGGTACCTTTGCAACTGAGATATCCTTCTGGATTCTCAGCTGCTGCAAGTGGGTCCAAGGCCAACCCATTTTGCATATTCACCCTTTCTACCAATCTTGATGTGGCTTCTTCTATAAATCCTTTGTTGTAAGATTTCTGTTCATTTAGTCTTTAGTTGGTTATTCAGGTTGATTGTTCTATAATTTAGTTGTAATTCCAGTTTGGGGCTGGGAGGAGGTGAGTGTGACATCTACCTACTGTGCTGCAATCTTTTTCTCCCTCCACTATATTCCTCTTTTGATGTATCCCCTTCTACTATACAAACTTGTCAACCATGGATGAATTATAAAAATAAATAATCAAAGAAACTTCTATAAGATAAACATCTTCATAGAACAAATATAAAACAGAAAGCTGGAATTATAAATGGGGCTGAAGATCAATATTCCAAAGCAGGCAGTGTGGGATATAAGTTCACCTCCTTTGAGAAAAGAAGGACTAGAAGGCTTCCATGTGAAATGGAAAAACAGAGTTGGCCTTGCTTCTTAAATCCAGAGGATGTGAGTCATAAAAGTAGAGCAAAACCTTTCTGACAACTATTGCCTGGGGCTACAACTAATATGGAACTGCCAGGCAATGTAAGCCTAAGGATAGGACATAGCCTCAGGACAGGGCTGCCTGAGGCTCACTACCAGTTCTGTATATCCTTCACATCCCTACTATGGAGAAGGCCCAAACCTTAATTATGAGAACTGCTTCTCAACCAATAGCCCCAGGACATTTGTGGAAGTAGCCTCATAACTTTTCTGGGAGGAAAAAGCATAGAGAGGGAAAGAAAGAGAAAACAATGTGAAGCAAAAATCTGTTCCCCTTAGATAAGTCTGTGATCCATGATTCTAAAATGAATGAAGAAATTTAATACTAAGGAAGAGTCAAGAAAATAAGCATCTGGAGTATCAAAAGAGGAGCTATTTTTTGAAGATATAAATATCATAGAATAGTTAGATGAATGTTTCAATGTAATCAAGGTTGGGATACTCAAAGGCATGAGGATATAACATGCATAAAAAGAACAAGAAAGTATTAAACAAGAAGTTGCATACATAAAACAAGGTTGATATGAAAAAGAATCAAATTAAAATATAGGTAGCAAAATATAATAAAAATAAAATGAATAGAATAAACTCTAAAAACTAATGAAGAGATTATTATTGATTTGTAACACTGAACACTTCACCTACCACACAGCAAAAAGATAAAAAGAAATACATGCAGGAGCAATTAAAATCCCCACAAGTTCTATTGATGATCCTTTACACTTAAACTTCACTCATCTGTTCCAGGATACTGGCAATGGCAGGGAAAGAATATCTTGTTGAGAATTGTCTGACATTAAAGAGATACATAAGTATTCAAGTTAATGGTATACTTTGAGTACCAAACAGAATAACAATAAAATAATAACATAATAGATCTATAGCCAGAGACATAATAGAGAAAATTTCAGAAAATAAGGGATAATTTTTTTAAAAAAAATTAAAGTCAGAATAAAGCAAAGTTTTTTTTTTATCTAATTGTTAATAGCAATTTGACAAACTGCATTTCTAATTATGAACAAGAAAACACAGAAAATGAGCCAAAAGTTTTAAAGTGTTGAGAGGAAAGACAATTATGAACTGAGATTTCTATACCCAGCAAAAGTGTAATTCAAAAGAAAGAGAAAATGAAAACATTTTTAAAAAGACTAAATGAAGTTGCCACAAACAAACCTTACAATATTGTCTTCAGTTAGAAGAAAGATCTTATATAAGTACCATTATTTTCTTACTGCAATTAATTTTCAATAAGCTGTTGACCAACTCCTTACAATCCCCCTTTAACCTTTTGTTTCCCAGGGGTAAATTCTCCATGTTCTCCAGTCTGTTCAGGACCTATGCCTTACATGGTTGGCTCAGTGGGGACAGGATCCCTGACTGGTATACCCTCACCTCTGGAGTAGGATGCAGATATTTCTCATTCTATCCAGTTTCTTCTCAGTTTACATCACCATGTCTTTTTTTGTTCACTGTTCTTTAAATGTTTCTGTTTTTCAGAGTTGCATTTATGCCCTTCTTTTCTTATTCAATATTTTCTATTAACATGTGAACTTTTTAATCACCTGGAGGACTTTTAAAAATAGATTATTGTATCTAACCCCAAATATACTAAATCAGAAGGTGTGGAAACCCCTTTCACGTCCCGCGTGATCCAGGGTTCCGGTTCAGGGTTTGGGTTCTGGAGAAGGCCGCACACAAATGAAAGAGACTTAGAAAAGCATTAATTTAGGAAATGGGGGGCCAGGCGGTAGTCCAACTCTAGTGGGAGAACTACTGCTCACTCTGGCTTCGCCATCCCTTTTATTAAGATTACGGGATACACCCAGGAAACTCCAATAGAAGCTAATCATTGAATTTAGGACTAACAGGTGCGGGCTTCAATTAAGGTTGACCAGGCCTCGGAATTCCCTGTCCACAGCTTTCTACAATGATAAGCTTCTGGCAAGAAGGGAGGAGAGTTAATCTTATAACTGAATTTTTAGCAATCAACTCAAATAATTCTAATGCATACTAGAGTTTAATAACCACTGCTTTTTATAAGCCTTTACTAGAGGTCTGGTGTACAAAATTTGTGCACTCAGAGGGGGGAGACCCTCACCCTGGCCTGCGCCCTCTCACAGTCCAGGAGCCCTCGAGGGATGTCCAACTGCCATGGAGGCGGGAGAAGCTCTCGTCACCACCGCTGTGCTCGCCAGCCGTGAGCCCGGCTTCTGGTTGAGCGACACTCCCCCTGTGGGAGTGCACTGACCACTAGGGGGCAGCTCCTGCATTGACTGTCTGCCCCCCAGTGGTCAGTGCACATCATAGCAACTGGTCGTTCCACTGTTGGGCAAAAACAGGCTCTCCAACATCCCCTGAGGTGTCCAAGATTGCGAGAGGGCCCAGGCCAGGCCTAGGGACCCCACCTGTACATGATTGGGGCTGGGGAGAGACACAGGAGGTTGGCCAGCCTGGGAGGGCCCGCAGGAGGACTCCAGGGCTTGTCCGGCCCATCTCGCTCAGTCCCGATTGGCCAGACCCCAGCAGCAAACTAACCTACCGGTCAGAGCGTCTGCCCCCTGGTGGTCAGTGCATGTCATAGCAAGTGGTTGAGCAGTCTTAGCATATCATTAGCATATTACACTTTGATTGGTTGAACAGCCGACTGGACGACTGGACACTTAGCATATTAGGCTTTTATTATATAGGATAGCATTATCATGTTTACCTTTGCTTTTGACTCATAACAATTCATGAGTCACAAAATTTATACCAGAATCAAACCCACATTCTAAATTCCATATGAGTATATACACCCACCAACTGGTCATCCTATATAATAAAAGTCTAATATGCTAAGTGTCCGACCATTCTACCATTCTACCATTCAACCAGTCACTATGATGCACACTGACCATCAGGGGGCAGATGCTCTGACCGGTAGGTTAGCTTATTGCTGGGGTCCGGCCAATTGGCCAGACAGGCCAGACATGCCCTGGAGCCCTCCCACAGTCCCTCCCCAACTCCGATCGTGCACCGTTGGGGTCCCTCAGCCTGGCCTGCACCCCCTCGCAATTCGGGACCCCTCTGGGGATGTCGGACTGCCGGTTTTGGCCCGATCCCTGCAGGCCAGGCCGAGGGACCCCACCAGTGCATAAATCTGTGCATTGGGCCTCTAGTTTCAATAAATATGTCCTACATATACCAAAATATTGCATCCAAATTTGAACTTACCTTTTTACCCCTTTACTTCATATAATCCCTGAGCTAAAAAAAATAAAAATAAAAATGTGAATTACCTTTAGCTCCTCTGTTTCCACCTACATTTGTTCCCATATTTTCTATCATTCCTCAACCCATTTATCCTGAGCTTCAGTTATTGCTTACTGGGACCTGGACATGCCCATCTGAGAGTTTACACTCCCATTCTACACATGGAACACTCTAAACCCATTAATATTTGTTTCAATGTAACCTTTTCCTTGAAGCTTTTTTCTCACTCCTCAGCCAGGTCTCCACCTCTGTTTCCAGACCAAGGTCTCAATCACAGCACTTTCCATATGATCTGGAAACTACCAGCTTACACCTGTCTGCCCTACCTGGCAGGGAGCCCTTGCAGGAAAGTTATGATCAGGGTTCATTGCCCCGGCCCGCGGGGCAGCAACGAGGGCACGCAGGAACCACCTAAGAGAATGAGACAAACAAGGAACTCGAAGAACGGAGGCAAGACAAGGATCCTGATCAAGCCTCGTTTTTTTATTCGAGTGTTGCGGTATATAAGCACTCAAGAGGGGAGGGGTAGGATAAGGAGTTGCCATGGCATGATTGGTTGGGGACTGGGTATCTGTCCTAGCTGATTCAGGAAGTAGGACTGACCAGGAAGTAAGACCAAATTCTTCTTTTATGGCCCCCGGCATCTCCTCCCTTTCTGTTTTTAAGCGGGAGTTGGCTTTCACCGAGCGAGGGAGTAGTGACCCGGCTCCTCCCGTGGGTTTCCCAAGCCCACAGGTAACGACTGTCTCCTCTTGTCTTCATGGCTGAATTATTTCCTGCTAATTCCTCTCTGTTGCAGGAATCCACATGGTCCTGGAGTTTTTTTTTTTCTGAAAATATACAAACATATTCTCGACCAAAAGTTAATAAAGGTGTCTTTTCTATAAATTTGACTTGGGATCCTTTTTATTTTTGCCCAACTAATTTTCCTTTGGCTTATTTTGACACCATGTGTGTTTTTCATTGGTGTCTTGCTGTTAGCATAACAAATAAAAATTAATTTTCAAAGTAAAAATTTTTCTAGATGTAATTTACTTACAAGGTATTTTTCCTTACATAATATTACTCCACTATCCCCCCTTTTTTATTTAATTATTAGGAGGCATTTGGAAAATATATAATGCAGTCTTGATAACTTTAAATTTTAATTTTTTGCACAAAAATATGACTGCTTTAGGTTCATTGCATGTTAAGCAATTTTACCATGAAATGAACTACAAATAGAAAGTTTGGTTAATACTTTAGGAACAGCCTTTTGTACAATTAGATTTTCTTGAATATTCCCTTATTTCATTTAGCCAATTTAAATTAATCTGAAAACTTGACCATTTTACTGTCAAATTTAATACTTTAACAACAATTTTAGTTAATGGAAAGGATTATATGCATCCTTGAGAAAGCCCTGAGCACTCCTGGATTTAGGCTAGATTTAGGTATAGGGCAGCTGCCATCAACCACTTCTCTGTTGCCTGGGTCTCAGTCTTAGCTGGGCCAAATCTGTTTGTTGCCTGGGTCCCAATCTGAGCTGGGCACGGGAAGCACGAAGCAGCCATGGGGCAGGAGACCTCCCTCAGAAGGGGCGAGTGTTCAAGCCCCTGTAATGTTGGGGGGGTGAGGATCTGTGCCACACCTCTGTTGACCCCCAAGTTCTCTCCTGATGGCCCCCTGCGACTGTGCCTGTCTTAGGTTGCCCCTCCCTTGAGGAGTCTTACCCGTCATTGACTAACCAGCCATCCTCCGGGGCCAAGCAGGGTGATGTGAGGTTCAGTTCTGTCTCCTTGGTAGCCTATGCCCCTATGGCCTCCATGCCCAGCACCTGCCTTGGGATCCCCCCACTGGTGGGGGGCCCCGACATTGATCATATATCTTGGGGAACCCAGGTTTCTTCTCCAGGGAGGACCCAGCTCACACCATTGTGCGAGAGACAGATCTATGGTACCATCCAACATGAGGTTTCAACCTCAGAATGAACTGAAAACTCAAGCAACAGCTGTGGGCAATTGAATTGTGAGAAGAGGGTTCCTTTTGACAAAAAGGGCCAATATAGAATGCTCAAGTACCTTCCCAAGGGGCCTTTCACACAGTGGAAGGAATTGAATCCTTTCATGTCCCTTTTAAATTGCTGCCAAACATTAAAAAAATTTTAGATTTTTAAGTTTGTTTGGATTAATTGTACAATATGCTGTTTGTAAAATATCAAAAATTATAATGACATTGTAGAATAATATCATGTAAGGATATTCTTTGCTCTAAGCCATGACAATTCAATTTCAAACTGGCTGTCAATTTCTTTTTGTATAGACAAGGTCTAGTTACATTTCTGCACCTCTCAAATTTCTCCTTTTTTATTAAGCTGGAATTTTATTTTTTAAGAGTATCCCCATTAGCTAATTTGCATATACAGAGGGATCATGGGAAGCCTTCAGTAACTTTCTTAGAATACTTAATCAAATTGCTTACAAAGACATTGGCTTATTCCAAAGGAAAGGGTTGGCCCCTATGGCTTCCAAGGATACCAGCAAGCCATGTGGCCATCATGGCAGCTGTCTAATCTGTTCTTTTAAAAGACAGTCAAATTTATATTGCAGACAAACAAAAATCTCACTAGCTGTTTCTGGTCTTTATTAGAATTGTTTATAAAAATATTGGCTTTTTATTTAGCTGAAAACCTTGATTATAATTTAAAAAGCTAAATGTTTATGTCTGATTCACAAGCAGCAAATGTTGCCCCGCCTCTAGCTTAATTAAGAATGCAGGCGGCTACCAGTCAGGCAGTAAATGGTGGCTTCTAATCTGTTCTTAAATTTTACTTGGATAAAAACATTGGCTTCTTATGTAACTTAATATATATGAGACCCTGATTATAATATAAAAGCTAATTTATAAGTTAACTTAAGTAGGTATCTTTAATTAAAAAGCAAAGAAACTTATTCAGTAAAAATTATAAGTCTGATACTTATTGGTCTGATCCAAAAGCATAAACACTGTTCTACCCCAGCCCATTCAAAATGCAGGCTGCTTGTAACTTTTGTCTTTCTTGAAATTCTACTGCTGTTGAAATTTTTGGTTATATTTAAGATGTTTTAAAGATTATATACTTAAATTATCTTAAAGAATATCAATTAAATCTATACTGAATCACAGAATTAATCCTCTTTTTAAAATCAGATCAATAAGTAATATTTTTTGAATTCCTAATTATCAGAGAAAACAGTATTTTATTTTCTCAAAAACACGTTTTTATATTTTAGGCATTTAATTACCACATTTATATAATTTCTCCCAATTTAATTTGAACCTTGAAATTTTAGAGCTGGCAAGTCAAATATTTAGTAGTTCTTTATTAATAACCCTTTATACTTTTAAGAATATATTTCAAAATCCAATAATTAACTTTAAATGGACCATGTTTTTTCTGCCAGGGGCAATTGAGAAGCAAACTTGTAGGTATTCAAATGTAAAATGGCCTTTAAAGAATGGCTACTAGCGGAAAGCTGATTTCAAAGGAGCCACTTTTTATTTAAGAGTTTGCCACTTAAAGGAAAAACTTTTAGGCTACCAAAACAGGTTTTTTGGCCTAGTTGCTTGACCTTTTCAGAGAAGGGCGGCTAGCAAACCTGTAGCCATTTAAATGCAAATTATCATTCTTTAAAGATGGCTGCTGGCGGGAACTGGTCTACCTGTTTTTCTGGGGGAAGGGCGTCTACCCCTTCCTCCATTAACAAAGGGCGTTAGCTTTAAAACCTTTTCATGGCGAGAAAAGAGACCTTAAACTTTCAGAGCTTCAAATTTTAGGTAGCAAATTAAATACTTAGCATTTCTCAAATCAATAATACTTTTACATTTTTAAGAAAAATACAAGACATAATCAATTAATAGATTCAATTCTGTCCTCTAGGTTTTTTATGAGGCAAATTTAAACTTTACTTTTTATTTGCCAGTAGCTCTGTAAAACTCTGGTTTATTCTAATGTAAATTACCACATTTTTCAAAGATAGTTCCTGGCAGGAAACTAGATTACCTGTCTTCTGGGGGAAGGGCGTCTACCCCTTCCTCCATTAACAAAGGGCGTAGCCAGTTACCTGGGCTATTTAGCTCTATATAATTATTACATTATTTATCTATATTTCAACAATTTCTTTGAGATTCTAGAGTCAATTATAATTATTTTCAAGCATTCACTTTGGATAAATTCTATAACAGAGACAAATTTATTTTCTCGTAGGCCTTAAAAGTTAACTTTTTTAACAAGGTTCATTAGCATTGTATTTTAGCCGATAGGGCCTGGGGCGGGGCTTTAGTTTTAGTTTTTCGTCTGTTGGGGGGTGATTTTGTTGAGGGAGGAGTATTCTGTTGGGTAGGACTTAGGGTGGAAAGCTCAGCCTCGAGGGCTTGAATTTCTTTAATAAGTTGGGCATGCTCTCGTTTCTGCTGTAAAATTTCCTTTAAAGAAGAAACTTCTCGAGCAAGGGTTATTTTAGCTTGTCTGATGGGGTCAGATGGACGGGAGTTTTCCTTAAGAATCTCCTCTCCTGTTTTGATGACCTCTTTAACATCAGGGTCTTGAGAATGGATTTTTAGAATGTCATGAATTAAGTTCCAATAAGAAAAGGCAGTAACGGGAATCTTCTCAGGGCCAAGGGCCCGATAAAAATCCTGTAGGGCATCTCCTACCCGTTCCCAGCGTTTTTGATTAATAGTTCCTTCTAGGGGGAACCAAGGGCAGGTATCATGAACAAACTCAAAGAACTGCCTAAGGTCTTTTCTTTTAACCCTTATTCCTCGCGCTCTGAGGGATATCTTGACACCGTCAAGGAACATTTCATGGGCACTCAGAATTCCCCATTATTGGTCGACTGGATGGCTCTCCGAGTGACTCCCTCCCCCACGTAAGCCTCTGGGACGTATAATCCCCATTCCAGGTCAGCCTGAATTTTCCCGTCAACCCAGGGATTCAGGCGGAATTACTCTCTTTTTGACTCTACCCTTTACTCCCTTGCTTGCGTGAAACAGTCGGTAGGTATAATCCGCCTACAGGGATCCACACAGACGGGAAGACCCCTTTTGCCCTTTTCAGGGAGTAGGAATTCCCTTTGTTGAGTCTGTGAGGTGAACGACCTTTTGTTCAAAGCAAGCTCAAGGTTTTAAGAGTAGATCTAATTGGAGAGAATTCGCGACAAGAAAGCCGGGCGACGGTACTAATTCAAGTGAATCAGAGTTCTCACAGCCAGAGATGGGTACCCTTCACTCTTCCTCAAATCGGCAAATGAGTGCTTATTAGTGGGCAGGAAAGAATCGACCAAGAGAGCCAATAATAGCAGTCGAGCAAAAAGGGGTGAAATGTTCTGAAATCTTGTTTGAAAAATCGTCTACCTACCTTCTTCCGATCTGTCTCACGGCGGGTGGGACCGTGGCGATCTAATGCTGAGTCTTCACTCACGGGTCCTCGCGGCGACTCTGGGGGGGTGCCTGGCCAGGGCTTCTCCGGTAGACGTTCTCGTCGGGGGTCCCCAGGTCACCCCACGTTGGGCGCCAGATGCCCCGGCCCGCGGGGCAGCAACGAGGGCACGCAGGAACCACCTAAGAGAATGAGACAAACAAGGAACTCGAAGAACGGAGGCAAGACAAGGTTCTGATCAAGCCTCGTTTTTTTATTCGAGTGTTGCGGTATATAAGCACTCAAGAGGGGAGGGGTAGGATAAGGAGTTGCCATGGGATGATTGGTTGGGGACTGGGTATCTGTCCTAGCTGATTCAGGAAGTAGGGCTGACCAGGAAGTAAGACCAAATTCTTCTTTTATGGCCCCCGGCAGTTCATTTGCTTTTATATCTCAAAGTTGAGTACATAACTTAGCTTGGAGCAATACTTAACACTTGTTCACTAAGTAAAAACACAAACACATAAGTGAATTGACCAATGTTCAGAGAATCTACAATCAAATTCCAAATCATCCTATGTATTTTTAAGGAATATTGTGAACTTCCTGTGAAACTTTTAGATTCCCATAAAACTCATATTTCATTCTATAGGAAATTTGCATACTAAGGAGAAAATGGTGATACTCAAATAAGAAATTCCAAGTAAAAGCCTTTAATGTTTTTTCAAACCCATTTTTCAATATGAAACATGTTTCTTGTCCTCTAGAGATAAGGAAGAACCTTGTGGACATTGTTAGACCTTTTCTCTGGTTATCCCCCTACTCCCCATATAACTGCTCTAGTCTCTGGATTGATTTGATGCCTTTTGTCTTTATGAGCCTTTGATATAAGTGCTGGGTTAAGAAATAGTGGAGAGTGCAATAGTTTTCTCTCCCTGAATCCTTTCTTAACATCTTTGGATTCTTAGAGTTAAATAAAAAATAACAGACTAATCTTGCTTGAAGAATCTTCAAGGCTTTGTTGATATTATGTTGCTCCATAGATTAACCATAGGAACTAGGACCATATCTATATAAAGATAGCCATTCTGAACAATGTTGCTAATAATATTAAAAACAGGAAAACTGCCAAAGGAACTATTTAAAATCCTGATTTAATTTTAAATATTTTCCAATATTAAAATAATCCACAAATGATGGAAGAATAGAGAGTATTTGATGCTATCACCTTGCCCCTTATATTTCTTGATACCTTTGATGCCATGTGACATAAGTCCTTAAGTCCTGAGGAGTAGACATTTTTTGATATCTGGTTACATTGGGGACCACTTCAGACAGATAAATTCATATTTTTAAACTAGTGAAAATATAAATCCAAAATATTCTAAAACAAATATGGATTGAGAGTTATTTACTATACTGGAGGTCCTGTGCACGAATCTATGCACTGGTGGGGTCCCTCAGCCTGGCCTGTGGGGATCGGGCTGAAACCAATCTCTGGGTCTGGGGTGCAGGTGAAGCAGATTCGAGGCCAACAGTGCCCCAGCAGCAACCTAACCCACGGCTGATTCTGAAAGGAATCAGGTTCCCTCCTCTACAGGTTGGAGCATCTGCCCCCTGGTGGTCATTGCGTGTCATAACTACTGGGTGAATGGGCAAACTGTCGGATGGTCGCTTAGGCTTTTAAATATATAGATGGTTCTGATGATGGATAGAACTTGAGGATGGCATTTGAGAATAAATATTAACTAGAATAGCTTGTATTTCAAATGCCTGCCAGTGCAGAGGAATCCAGAATCATCCTCCAAATCCAAAAGAAGTTTCTACCTTTTTTGAAATTATAATATTGATTTACTTCAGTCCCTTACTGCCAGATGTTATTTCCATTGAAGTTGGCTAAATCTCCCCACATCAGTCATCTCAATGGACTGTTCTGGGATTCAATAATGACCATTGCATGTTATAGCAAAAAAAAAAAAAAAAAAAAAAAAACACAAAAAAAACACACAAAAAATTTTTAAAAGTATATTGAATATGTAGCAATAGTGTGTGTTTACTCATCTTTTTTATAAAGACCTTGAAAATTCAATGTACACATGTAATAAAATAACTTTTAAAAGATATACATCATAACCAATTAACCTACCCTAATATGCCATACTTTTCTCAATGCCACGTGACTGAAAATTGATTGGTCACCTCATGTCTGTATAATAATTTTTCCCTGGTGTATGCGTAAAAGGATTCATTCGTGTTAGATCAAAATGCAAAGACCATCAATGCTTATAAAAACAAGAAGAATTTATTGCTCTCCAGGCCTGTGCCTTGAGAGTCAGGAATGTCACTCAAGAGAGAAGTTCACAAGGTCTCACCAAGTTAAAAGTAAGACTCAATATAGCACAGAAAGAAAAAGATTTTCCCAAATTAGGATTCTGAAGGTCATGATTTGAATAAATAAGAACAGAACTGCAAAGCTTCTTTTAGAATTGGTCCTTGCACTGGTTTACATCACCAAAGTGTGGGCACAGAGGTCATACATTTACATTAACAGAGATAATAATATTTTACTTGCAGGGCAGACTGCAAGTTCATGGGCCAGGACTTTGATTCAATTGGTTCTGCACACCAACACCATGCACCTTGTGTCATGCTGGGCACATAATGATCATCAAGAATAATTTCTGATTAAATGAATGCACAGAGGTTATACAGAACAACAAAACAGCCATAATTGTGTGATCCTCAGAACTCTTTGCCTCTATGAATGATTATTTCTGGGTTCAGCATAGTGCTGTGCTTTTCTACACCAACACTTTATCTCCAGGAGATTTTCTACTTTTCTATGGGTCTTTACATGGTTTATAACTGATTCTTTGTCTTCAATTTATTTTCAGACTCTTTTCTCTCTGGACTCATACAAATCCACTACAAAAAGGTATTTTAAATGAAAATTATGTCAAATACTGAAAGTGTCCCCTGAGGGCACACCTTTGAGTCCATTGGATTAAGGCTAGAATTTCACTTTGTTTCAATCTTTGTCTCAATTTCCACCTTGTTTCTGTTTCAGTCAAGGATGTTAAAGCTCCTTCATCTTTTTCTCACATACTCATATTGAAAATTAAATACCCACTGTTCAACATTTTCTCTAGACAGTTTCTGTCTATCAAACATCTGCTTAAGTAATCCAAATACTTCAGGCTACAGAGGCTAAGTACAGGCATGATTGATGCTCTTTGGCTTAATAAGCACTTTTGGTACATCAATAATTCTTAACTATGTCTCAAATAATGATCTCATCCCCATATATGATAAGAAGTTAAGATGCCTCCCTCTCCTTCATGTGTTATCTCTCTAAAGGAACATACGTGTGCCTAGAGTAGACCACAGTGTAATATAAAGGAACAATGAAAACTCGAGGATGCTATCAGAAGAAGAAATCCAATCAAGAGCCAGATGAAATATCGAGTTGTCAGTCAGAAGAGACTATTCAGAGGACAGACAGGAATGGAACAGGCCTTACGGGGGAGGGAGGAGGGGATCAGAGAATCTAAACAAAAGTTGCTATTTGAATCCCTTGTACATGTAAGTGTGGGAGTGGCTGACACTAGTTTGAAAGGGGTCATTCTCAGCACCACATGACTACAATCACAAGCTGGGAAAACCTGGCACTCATTCACAACCCCACTCCTCTAGTTGATGCCTCATTATCTATGATCTCCAATGACCTATAAGATGACATCTCTATCTTTACTCAATGTCTCTTTCTTATATTGATAATAACCTCATGCCATAGCCATATTAAATTTCCCTAATGCACAAGTTGCTTTAAATGCTCTCTATCCAAACATCTTTAATAGTTCCCCATGGCCAATAGCACCAAAAATTCAAATATGTACATTATAGTCTGCCAGTTGAGCTTTCGCATAAAATCATTGCAATTGAACTAAACTGTCTCTTACTACTCTCCCATACACATACCCAACTAGAAATATTCACATTTGACATAATCACACCATAATTTTCTTGGTTCTGCGTACACTTTCTTCTGCCTCAAATGTGTCCCTTGTTATCAATCTTTCATTCTTTAATGTTTAATTCATATTTTATCTCCTCCAGGAAGCCTGTTCCATTTCTTTACCAGCTATCAATGGCAATTTATACCTCTCTCATTGTTGGTTATCATATTCTGCTTTGTAACTAAAGTTATTTTTCTTTTACCCTCAAACTATAAATATATATAGGACAATGATATTCAACTGGTGTGCCACAAGAAATTTTAAAACATGCAATACCTATTTAGACAGAGGCACTGACCTCTTTTCCCTTAGATTGTCAAATGAAAATATGATGAAAGCCAACAAAACAATAGCCATCTGGTGTGAATGAATCAAAATTATACATATTTTTTTGTCAGATAGGCAAAAAAATAATATTTTTCGTGTGCCACAAATGTTTAGTAATTAATGTATGTGTGTCATGAGATGAAAAAGGTTGAAAATAATTTGCTATAGGATACAAACAATAAGAGCAATGCCTTTGGAACTATTAATGCTTTAGAATTTAAACTATTTGTTTTCATAATATTTTACAGGCAGATTTAAGTAAAGTAGGCACTTGGCAACTTCAAAAATAAGTTAGGACTACAACAATCACTTTCATTTGTGTGTGTGTGTGTGTGCGTGTGTGTGTGTGTTTATATGTAAATATGTCATAATCAGATTCTGAAATCCATTTCCAAAGGTGAAGTTACATATAGTGTTTTGAACAATGTAAATGTTGCCATACATGATTACTGAGTGTACAGCAAATGGAATGTAAAAGAAGATAAAAATGATTTGCATCAAAGCTTCAAAATGAGATTATTCAAAAGTGGTTTCATTACTGAAATGAATTGGCTTTGATAGGCAGAAGGGAAATTAGAGAAAAAGTCAGGTGGAAAAAGAGAGGCATGAGCAAATGTGCAAGAATGAAGATAAATGGTGATTTTGGAAAGGAAAAGGAAAAATCTTGTCTGCTGACAACAGAGACTGAGTCTGAAGGGGGAGGAGTGGTAATAATGCTGGCTGGATCAATAGTGTGAGGTCAAGTTTTAGAAGGCTCTGAAAAAGCAGAAGAAAAAATTGGATATGATGTGATAATAATTGGTTATACTTGTAAAATGACTTATAGTTTACAAAGCACATGGATTTTTTTTTTCATTTAAACTTCAATTTGTGGCAGGCACTCTCTATTATAGATGAGGAATTAAAACCAGAGCAGTTAAGAATCTTCTGAAAATCACACAGCTGATAAAATGTAGGACACCTGACTTACTACTCAGTGTTCTTTTTGCATCTATACCCTGTTAACTTCTGAATTTTTAGGCAAAAGATTGAAATGACTGGCATTTTAGGAAGTGTGTTCTGTGTCAGAGATAACTCTATTGGAAATATACAGTCTGCAATGTGGAGGCCAAGTATATTTTCTATGTATGAAACAAAATACAGGTTAATGGGTTAGGGAAGTGAACACAAAGGACATTATGTATTGCCTGAATAAGATTTTTATGAGGAGTATCATTTGGAAATGAGAAACAGTTTCTTGCAACGAGAAACAGTTTCTTGCAATGGATTCTTTAATGATGATAACAAAATAACATTTTTCTGCATATCACACTTAGAATGTGTAACTACATTTCCTTTCTAGAACAGTGATTAACATCAAAAACATACAGCCTACCTTGTTAGAAAAAAAACGGTATCAGCACCTGGGAGATAAAAGCCTTACTGGAAAACCATAAAAGCAGATTTCAGTAGAGATTTAATATAGCATTGATCAAAAATAAAGAAAAATATTCCTGAAATATATTTAGACTTTTGCTGGAGTAAAATGTGTTTCTCTATTTTGCAGAAGACAAATGAATTTTCCTGCAAAACACTGAATCTAATGTGGGTAATAATGAGATGGAATATGAAGAGTGGACAAATGGGGGACAGGGTGCTCTGGGAATCATAAATGAGTAAATTTTTGCACAACAATAACATTGCTACCACTGACAATAAACAGAATGTGCCAAGGGACTAAACTGCCAGCCCTATACTCATAGTTCCTGTCAGAGAGTTTCAAAGTGGGTTAATAAATGAAACTAAACAATTGTAATAATCTGAATAAAGATTTATTAAAATTAAAAAAAATAAAAAAATAAAAAAAAGAAACTAAACAAGATTAAAATATGATAGTCCAGTTCCTCTAGAATATATGACTGGGTTTGTTTATTGCTTGGCAATTTTGGTTTTCCTTTTACTTGTTAGTTTTTAAAATTTTAATAGATGTCTAAAGAATAAAGTTCAATGAGTAGTAAAATGATTATAGGGAATAGGGGATTTGAAGTTACTATTACAGGCCAGTTTTTTTTAAAGTAAGAACATAATAGTGGTGCACTGTGTGCTTGTGTTCAGATCAATAATTTCATTTTCTAATTCCTTATTTAAAAGATGGGAATTGCATAAAATATCTGTATTTAAAACTTTCTGAGGGTTTATCAAAAGTTACAGCAATAATAAGGCCACTTCTGATACATTTTAATAGGCATAAGAAGAATCAAGATGGAAAAACAGCTAGGCAGTTTTGAGATCCTTTAAAGGGTAAACACTGGCATGCAATTCTACGGATTAACTATTTTCAGCTGCTATGCATCAAGTTACTATGCATTCACAGCATTTTGTGCAACTAATTTCACTGCAAATTAATTCAATTTATGAATAGCCTTTCTTAGCTTATTATTTTGGCTGAGAATGAGTAGAAGCAAAGATGATATGTCATAGGATAAAGAAAGAAACTTTTCAACATTTGATTCAAACATGTCAGAAGGATCAATAACTACAATCTCTCAATGAGTTCAAATACATCTCTTCTTCTGGATCCTAAAGTAGAAGCTAAGACAATCAGTTTCATGATTACATTTTTTTCTAAATTTGTAAGCTGTTTGGCATGGGAGTGGAGAAGAATATCAGCAGATAGTTGGGGGTTTTTGTGTGTGTGTGTGTGCGCGCGTTTGGTTCTTATTTTTTATTTAATTATTTACTTACTTATTTTATTTTTTAAATATATTTTATTAATTTTAGAGAGGAAGGGAGAGGGAGAGAGAGAGATAGAAACATCAATGATGAGAGAGAACCACTGATTGGCTGCCTCCTGCATGACCCCTACTGGAGATTGAGCCCACAACCCAGGCATGTACCCTTGGCCAGAATCAAACCTGGGACCCTTCAGTCCGCAGGCTGACGCTCTATCCATTGAGTCAAACCAGCTAGGGCTTACTTACTTATTTTAATTTAAATTCGTTATTGTTGAAAGTCTTACATATGTCTCCTTTTCCCCCCATTGACCTCTTCCTGCCCACTTCCGCCCCATCCCCAGCACATGCCCTCACCCCCCTACTGTCTGTGTTCATTGGTTATGCTTATATGCATTCATAGAAGTCCTTTAGTTGATCTCTTACCCCTGCCCCTCCCCTGACTTCCCTCTGAGGTTTGACAGTCTGTTCCATGCTTCTCTGTCTCTGGATCTATTTTTGTTCATCAGTTTATGTTGCTCATTATATTCCACAAATAAGTGAGATCATGTGATATCTATCTTTCTCTGATGGGCTTATTTCACTTAGCATAATGCTCTTCAGGTCCAGCCATGCTTTTGCAAATGGTAAGAGTTCTTTCTTTTATATATCAGTGTAGTATTCCACTGTGTAGATGTACCACAGTTTTTTAACCTATTCATCTGCTGATGGGTACTTAAGCTGTTTCCAAATCTTAGCTATTGTAAATTGTGCTGCTATGAACATAGGGGTGCATATATCCTTTATGATTGGTGTTTCTGATTTCTTGAGATATAGTCCTAGAAGTGGGATTACTGGATCAAATTGGAGTTTCATTTTTAATTTTTTGAGGAAATTCCATATTGTTTTCCACAGTGAGAACTGCCTGGTACTGGCACAAAAATAGACATATAGACCAATGGAACACAACAGAGGACCCAGAAACCGACCCAAGCCATTACGCTCAATTAATATTTGACAAAGAAGGCAAGAGCATACAAGGAGTCAAGACAGTCTCTTCAATAAATGGTGTTGGGAAAATTGGACAGATACATGCAAAAAAATGAAACTAGACCACCAACTTACACCATACACAAAAATAAACTCACAATGGATAAAGGATTTAAACATAGACGAGAAACCATAGAAATATTAGAAAAATCCATAGGCAACAAAATATCAGAGATATCTTGTAGCAATATCTCTACCAATATATCTCCTAGAACAATGGAAACTAAATAAAAAGTAAACAAATGGGATTACATCAAACTAAAAAGCTTCTGCACAGTAAAAGAAACCATCAACAAAACAACAAGAAAGCTCACTGCATGGGAGAACATATTTGCCAATGTTATATCCAATAAGTGTCTAATCTCCAAAATTTATAGGGAATTCATACATCTTAACAAAAGGAAGATAAACAATCTGATAAAAAAAAATGGTCAAAGGACTTAGACACTTTTCGAAAGTGGACGTACAGAAGGCCATGAGACATATGAAAACATTCTCCAAGTCACTAATCATCTGAGAGATGCAAATCAAAACAACAATGAGGTACCATCTCACACCTGTCAGAATGGCTATCATCAACAAATCAACAAACGACAAGTGCTGGCAAGGATGTGGAGAAAAAGGAACTCTGTACATTGCTGGTGGGAATGTTCTTGTTGTTTTTTAGAGAGAGAGGGAGAGAGAGAAACATCAATGTGAGACCACAACATCAATGGGCTACCTCCTGCATGCTCCCTACCAGGAATCAAACCCAAAACCCAGGCGTGTACCCTTGATGGGGGACAACACCCAACCAACTGAGCCACACCAGCCAGGGCCTGTAATTACATGTTTTATCCTGGATACCAGACATTGGCAATTTAAAAAGCAGAATCTAAAAATGGTGAATCACTGATCTTATGGCAGTTTCATTGTCATGAGATAAACACTATCTCTATAGTTCTAATAAAATGTTGTTGTTCTGATCTACATTTCAGAAATCAATATAGATATATAAGGATAAATGGTAGGATACAGTTCCTATCCTAATATCTTTTAAAGATTTTGGTTTTTTTATGAACTATGTTTGGGGGGGAAGAAAATTTCTGACATAAAACTAGTAGTAGCTTATGTCTCAAGAGTATAGTTGTGGGGAACATTGCGATGAGCACCCAGATACCTCTTAAATGAAGGACTTAATGTCCTAGCTGCTGAAAGTGCTCTGGAAATATGCTTTTTACTATTAAGTCCCTTAAGGAATTGCCCCAACTAAAGAGAGCCACCTCCTCTAAGTTTGAATTACTTTCCAGATTGATCTGTCAAATATCACGTCAGTATAGTAGGTGTGTAAATTCCTGGCCAGATCAGCCTTACTCCAGGCAATTCTAAAGGCACATTCTAGCAGCAAAAGAATATCTCTCATTTTGAATCTCTCTTTCTCAGAATTCCTCTCTTCAGGAAAGACTTGGATCCTCTCTTGAAGGGCTCCCCTGATTATGTGAAGTTCAGCCTAATCTCACATTTGTTTAAGTCCAAGACTGTTTATTAGGAACCTTGATTACAACTACAAAATCTTTTCACTTTTGCCATACCTAGCAACTTAATCAAGAAGAGAAATCTCATCATATTTACAAGTCCTGCACACACACTCAAGGGGAAGGGATTATATAAAGGGAGTGTATAGGGAGGCAGACTGGGGGACATTCAGAGTCTATATTAGAATTCTGCCTATTGTTCTTGTGTTTCTAAGCACCATATTTTCATATAAATTAAATAACTTCATATTTCCACTTGTTTCAGCTCACACTTTAAAGCTTTGCAAGGTACTTCACATGTATTTTACCTGGTGTGTGTGTGTGTGTGTGTGTGTGTGTGTGTGTGTGTGTGTGTGTGAATTATCCAAAATTAGAAGAAACAAAAATTGGGAGCAAAGTGCAATGTCCTTTTGAAAGGAATTAAAGCAGAATTAGGTAGACAGGGAAAGGGGTGGAAGAAGGAGGAATTGTGGAGCTAGCTGAAACCACAAAATGTTTTGCAGAAAAATTGGATGGATAGCAGAAAAACAGGAAAGCAGAAAAACAGGGTGTTTTGAAACAAAAAAAATAACCCAGAAGTTACAGTTTATAACTCTGTAAATTAATCAATTCTGTATATAATCTAGCAATTGTATATGTTCCTTTATTATATTACTTCTACATAGCTCCTCAATTTCTCTCTTAGTCTCAATGTTGTACTGGTTCCCTCATAAACACATTATTTAAAGAAATCTTTGACCTCATAAATTTGTGTGAAAGTCATCCCAGTTATACAAATTACCTATTTCAATGGCTATATAATCCAGCTATTTGCCTGAGACTTCAATATTTTTTACACTCTCACTGCCAAATTCAATTTAAGTTTGAACATTGTCAGTGGTGGGCAATCTTGCTATGTCCCCATGCTTCCTTTCCATTGTAAATTGACAGAAAGTTCTTCCTATAAAGAGGGGTGATTTTAATATAAGATTATATTAATTCTAGCATCCTATAGGATGGACCTAATGAATATTCTTGAACCAATTGATAAATTAATGAGATGAGAGAATTAATGGTTATTTGTGGTGATTATTTTTAAAGAATATTATATAGCAGTCTTGTAAAAGTTTTATAAAGAGATTATTTGAAAGGTTAAAAGTCTAGTTCAATTGCCTTAATTGGCAGTAATCAATTTCCCAAAACCATATATTCTTCATGAAAATGTTAATGAAAATACATTCATAATTATTTTATTGTTCCACAGATCCTTGTGTTCTGTTTCTCCCCCCAGTATTTTTCTATTCTTCAGGTTGTGTGATTTTTATTGCTCTTTAAATTCAGATTATTTCCTCTGTTGTCTTTGTCTACATTCTGCCATTCAACCCATTCAATTATTATTTCTTTTAAAATGTCAGATATTGTATTGTTTAGTTCTAAAATGTCCATTTAATTCTTTTTGAGTTTTACTTTTTCTGCTGATACTGTTTATCTTTTCACTTCTAAGTATGTTCACCATGACCTCATTGAACATGGTTATAATAGACAGCCTTAAGTATTTGTCTGATAATTCCACCATCTGTCTCATCTCATTGTTGGCATATACTGATGGTGCTTTTCCTTAAATTTAATCAGAATTTCCTAGTTCTTTGCATGCTGAGTACGTTTGGGCTGTATCTTAGATATTTTTAATATTGTGCTTTGAGACTCTGGGGTCTGTTAATATCCTTTGAAGAATATTGCTTTTGTATTTTAGAGGAAATCAACACAGTTAGTTTCAGAATGCAACTTCCGTTTCACTGAGTGTGGGGGTTCCAATGTCCATTACATTTTCGAAATCTTTTATGTTGTTTGGGTCTGACTACCACATTTGCTACTCAGAGGCCAGTCAGGTGTTTAGGCAGTTGTTTATATGGTAAGTTTCTTGAAGTCTTTGGCACACTTCTTTGGATCTGTTCTGCTCATTAACAGCTTGGGTCAGCCTGGAATTTTATGTTGCTTCAGATACAGGTTTAAGAGATGCCTTCCTTCAGATCTCTTCTCTCTGGTATTTCTCCCACACATTCCAACTCTCTAAGCCCCTTTTGTTGATGCCTCTGGCTGGAAAATGAAGTACTCTTGGAGTTCTAGACTTTCACACTGTTGTGTAATTCCATGTGATTGAAGTGTTCAGGACAAAGTGGTGAGAAAAAAGATAAAGAAAAAAAAATAACAAGGATTTTCTCCACACTCTTTGGACAACAGGTGCTCCTTTTCCTGTTTCTTATAGCCAAAAAGATGGTTTTTTTGTGGGGTATTTTTTTGGGGGGGGTGGTAAGTATTAGTGTTGCAGCCACCATAGCCATGCACTTTTATGACTGGGGCTGTCCTCAGGAGGGTGCTGGAAGAAAAAGGGAGGGGAAAAAAGTGATTTCCCTCCTACTCTTTAATATGCAAGAAGCGTTTTCCTTGTCCTCTGGCTAAAAACAGTTAATTTTTGTGTCAGCACACCATATACTATTTCAGAATTTGGGTGGAGCCCAGAAGATAAAAGGAAAAAATCATAATATTAATTTCCACTATGGTTTATTATTCAGGTTTTTATTTCTGTCTTCAATCTGCCTGCTCTTGTTTACTTACATTTCAGATTCCTTAGATGGTTGCCTTCCCTGTCCAGATATTTTATTGTAATCAGTGAGAGATATGGAAAGACCAACTCAGCTGGCCTCCAATTATTTTAAATGGGAAACATATAATATGTTTCACCTTGTTGTAGTCCTTATTCCTTAATCCTGCTAAACTAAGCCAAATGTTGGGTATGAGTCCCTCTGCCAAGGATTGAACTTCCTCAGATGCCAGGTATTCGACTGAGAAAACATGAGAAGTTGTGGGTGTATAAGAGAGTCTTTACTGCAGACCTAATAGCCATTGCTACCAAGTAGCTATCACACAAAGCAGTTCCATAAAGCAGGCAGATGCACACCAGCTAGTCAATAACATACTTTATACCAGGTTAGACAAAAGAGGCTTCTTGCCCAAATAGTGACATCAGTCTTTTGGGTTATAGGAGGGCACACGTGCAAAGTACAGTAAGATTGCTGTGTCCTTTCTTTTGCACCTGTGTCTGGTAAATTGGCCTTGGCCTTGAACATCCAGCATACTCTAGACAGGGCCCCCCACACTCAAATTGGCCTTAAACAACCGGCATACTCTGATCAAGGTTCCCAACACATCTAACCGAAACTCCCAATTATATAAAATGTATTGAGCCCTAGCTGGTTTTGCTCAATGGATAGAGCGTCGGCCTGCGGACTAAAGGGTCCCGGGTTCAATTCTGGTCAAGAACACATGCCTGGGTTGCGGGTTCAATCCCCAGTAGGGGGTGTGCAGGAGGCAGCCAATCAATGATTCTCTCTCATCATTGATGTTTCCCTCTTTCCCTCTCCCTTCCTCTCTGAAATCAATAAAAATATATTAATATATATATATATATATATATATATATATATATATATATATATATATTGTATTGAAACCACAAATAGATACATAGATAAACAGATATCCTATAGCTATGTCAAATCCTGAATTTTTACATCACCAAATAATACGGTTAATATGCTGAATGCTTGACATAGAAGTAGTAGCTTATTCTCTTTCAGTGTAATTTGTTTTGCCTCTCTCTTTGTTTCCTTCTCTACAATCATGTTTCAGTTAAATAAAAACAACATCTAAATGTAATAGCTTCTGTGGAAATGCTCTCATAACAAACGATTAATGACATAGAATAGGTCACAATGAGTATGAGATTGTGATTCCACTTTTAATACCATGAATATCTAAGGAATAGATTATCTTCATTGAAATTCAATGAAGTGCTTTTATCACTCCTTTTTTTACTAAGAGTCAGGAATACAAATATAAAGATTGGAGAAAAATGTTATATTGAGAAGCATGTTTACTCTACAAAAGTTGATATTAAACATGAACAGGCATTCTCCTGGGAGCATGCTAATTGGGAGAGATGATTTATGGGTATTCTTATCTAACAATTTTGACTTTTCTCCATAATTGCACATGAGTTAATATGGGGACAATTACAGGGTATTTTATTGTGCACAGGT
Source organism: Plecotus auritus (assembly GCF_963455305.1). Classification (NCBI taxonomy): domain Eukaryota; kingdom Metazoa; phylum Chordata; class Mammalia; order Chiroptera; family Vespertilionidae; genus Plecotus; species Plecotus auritus. Next base: position 28,488,924 of record NC_137784.1, read on the forward strand.
CAAAATTTTATCATTAAATTGAGAGAAACTACAGATGTAGCTGTGAAGAGAGTCCTTGTTCTTGAAAGATATACAGATCTGAAATTTGGGAGAATATTTTAATTAAACTTGAAATTCAGTTTGCATGCCAGGGTCTATGATAAATTATTAATTAGAGGATAAGAAGCTACTCTTCCCATAAATATGGAATAGGGCAAAGGAAGTTCAAAACTCATTAATGGGAAGAGAAGAGGGAGAAATAAATACAGAGATTATGTGTTAAAAAAAAACAAGAGGGAGAGAGATAGAGTCTCAGGTTGGTAACTTCAACTCTGTTTTGCACATGAGAAAACCTAAATTCTAATTTGGTACAAATATTTGCTATAGGTCACAGAAGCACTGGGAGACAGATTTTGGCAAGAAATAGGGGTCAACAAACTTTCTCTGTAAAAGGACCAGATAGTAAATATTAAGGCTTTGCAGGCTATATGGTCTCTGCCACAGCAGTGTAAGAGCAGCCATAAACAATAGGGAAATAAAAAGGCATGGATAAATACCAATAGAAATTGGTTTTGTAACACAAGCAATGGACCAGATTTAGCACGTGGGTTGTTGAACCCTGGTCTAGAGCACAAACTTCTTGACACCCGCCCCCATTGCATACAACTGCATACCCTTGTGCACACAAAGGGGACTTTATTTTTATAAAAGAGTACAAGGGATTACAATTTAATATGTTAATGGTCAATTTTTCTGTTCTCTGCAATTTAATTTGTAATGTATTCAAAAATAGGATGGATTGGAGAGGCCATGAATGTGATAAAAACTATGGCAAATGCTAATTATAGAATCTGATAGGTGTATGTACATTCCCTGTATAATTATTTCAAGTTTTTATATGCTTGAAAATATTAATAATCTAATGCAGAAAAAATTTAATATGGGACCAAATTCAAATTTCTTAAAATGTTTAAGATTCTTTATAAAAATAAAAATTATTTTTTGCCGAAACCGGTTTGGCTCAGTGGATAGAGCGTCGGCCTGCGGACTGAAAGGTCCCAGGTTCGATTCCGGTCAAGGGCACGTACCTTGGTTGCTGGCACATCCCCAGTAGGAGGTGTGCAGGAGGCAGCTGATCGATGTTTCTCTCTCATTGATGTTTCTAACTCTCTATCCCTCTCCCTACCTCTCTGTAAAATATCAATAAAAAATATATTTAAAAAAAATTATTTTAGCAAAATATTCGTATGACATACACTGAGTGGCCAGATTATTATGACCACCTGACGTTTGTAGGCAAATTAGCCATACACTGCATCGTATGGGATATGGAAGCCGAAGGCCTGTTCGAACACCTTTGCTGTCTGCAGTTATCAAGATAAAATGTCTCCAATTCGCACAGGAACACAAGGATTGGACAGTCGAGCATTGGAAAAAAGTCATGTGGTCCGATGAATCATAATTCCAGGTGCATCATGCAGATGGCAGAGTGAGAATTTGGCGGAAACAGCATGAAAGCATGCACCCCACATGCATGAGTACAAACCTTCAAGCTGGTGGGGGCAGTGTTATGGTTTGGGGAATGTTTTCCTGGCATGATTTGGGCCCTTTAATTCGTGTGGAACAATGTCTGAATAGCACAACATACCTAAGTATCGTTGCTGATCAAGTTCATCCTATCATGTTGATGGAGTATCCCAATGGAGACGGCTTCTTCCAACAAGACAATGCGCCATGCCACGGTGCTCGTATTGTGCAGGAGTGGTTTCAAGAACTTGAGGGAGACTTTACCTTGCTTAGGTGGCCCCCACAATCACCAGATCTCAATCCAATTGAGCATTTGTGGGACAAAGTTCAAAAGCCGTCAGGCAGCTGGTTCCACAACCATCAAATCTCACAGAACTGGACAGTGCTATTCATCAGGCATGGTGTCAGATTCCTCGAATTACCTTTCAACATCTCATGGAGTCAATGCCAAGAAGAATCGCCGCAGTATTGAAGGCAAAAGGTGGCCCAACAAAGTACTGATGGGGTGGTCATAATAATCTGGCCACTCAGTGTATTCGATACAGGCAATTTAAAAGAATATTTTCAAAGAATTATACAACAGTTATACTTCATATTAGTCATAGCTTTGGGAAACTATGTATTTTATTGTTTTTAACCCTTACTGGAGGATATTTTTTCCCAATGATTTCTAGGGAGCATGGAAGGGAGGAAGGAGGGGGAGAGAGAAAGAGAGAAACATCCTGTGAGAGAAAGCACATCTGGGGCTGGGGAACCTACAGCAAGGTATGTTCCCTTGTTTGGGAACTGAACCTGCGACCCTTTGGTCTGCAGGCCTACGCTCTAACCACTGAGGCCATAGGCCAGGGTTGTACACTATATCTTGATGTGATTTTTTTTCCATTTATTACAGAGCTCAGTTTGTTGCCAAAAAAAGGCAACAGATGATTAAGTTACATTAATTTGGTTACCAATCTAGTTTGTAAGATCTGTTTTATTCAGTCATATAAACACTCATTTAATCTGGAGTTTAAAGGAAAGTCATATTGTGATTTTTATTCAAACTTCTGATAAGAAAAAGGTTATGAGAAATTACAACATTACTTGGTACAGATACATTGAAAAATTAAGACAAACCAACCCATGGGTAATTAACTGTAGCATTCATATATTTTTCCTGAACTATATGTAACTTTTTTTCTCAGAGGGGTAAGCTAAATGAAATTACAAAATGACTTCTTTACCACTCACTCTGTTGTAATAGTGTAGCTAATTTGAAAGTTATTGCTGTTGTTGTTGAGATGTAATCTCATTAAAAGCAAATTGTGCATTACTATTTTTAGCAAATTTTCAGCCAAACATTCTTCTTAATGATACTAACCATTAAAATCTATACAGATTTTTATAGCATTTGCCTTTTAAAAAATATATTTTTTATTTATTTCAAAGAGGATGGTAGAGGGAGAGAGAGAGAAAATAAAAAAACATCAATGATGACAAATAATCACTGATTGGCTGCCTCCTGCATGCCATACACTAGGGATCGAGCTCACAACCCAGACATGTGCCCTGACCAGGAATTGAATCGTGACTTCCTGGTTCATAGGTCAAGGCTCAACCACTGAGGCACGCCAGCCAGGCAGCATTTGCCTTTAACTAAGTGTATATACAGTGTATTGTTTAAAAATATTTTATCAATATGTGGAATGTGAAAAGAGATTATTGGTGGCTCTTATTTTCATATCTTGCCATCTCAAAGAGTCAATGAGGAAGTGAGCCATGGAGTGTCAAAAAGTTTTAACCAATTATGAAGAAAATCACTCCCATTTTCTCCATTATAACTTTCACACTTAGATGTGGTGTTGACATATTACTGATAATGCCCTTGGACACAAACACAAGAAAGTAGTTCCAAAGCCTTAGATACATGAGCATCACTAAAAAATTTCAAGCTGTGCAAATATTAAGAATAGCAATGATTGTCAAAATTGCTGTATATCTTAACAGTACTAAACTCATGCCAAAAGCATCTTTATTTTACCTGGGATGCTCAGGCAACACCTCACATTTGAATTAATAGCTCATGATTTTGATCCTTCTTCCTTTTTTTTTTTTTTTTTGAATGACATGATAGCAAGTAAAAAAGGAACAATAGAGCAAATCAACTGAAATAATATTCACTCATAAACAGTTAATGAAATTAAAATTAGCACACTAAGGATGGAATCAGACCACTTTTTAACTATTGAATGAATGGAGCCCAGAGTTGCATTTGATCAAAACCTAGTACAGCTCAGGTTTTCACAGTTAGTTATTCTTCTCTGAATGGTTACTTAGCCACCTCATTAAGAAAATCAAAGTATATATAGTCAAGTGGAGTTCAAGTACACTTGAAAAGTTATACTCAGTGACACTTTTGGACCAAAGCTTATAAATTACTAACATGTAAACAATCTAAAAGAGATTACATAGATCTTACTATAGGCCTAAAACTATGCATTTGGAAGGCATGCAAAGGAAGTTTAAATAATCTGTCTGAGAGAAATGAGAAGTGACAACTTAAACATGACAGTTTGATGTTAATGCAACTGCAATAGAATTTGTGTTTATTTAATATATCCTCCTAATTAAATGGATTTTAAAACATACTGAACATGATATAAGCAATAAAGTTTCTAGATTTTTTAATTCTTTTAAATTTTTTTATTATTTAAATAAAACTTTAATATTTGTAGTTTGATTTATTCTCTCATTTAGTAATTCACTGAAACAAACAGATGGCAAAATAAGGAGACAAGGAGAGCACTGAAGCAACCTTTAAAAATTCACATCCATGTTATTTGCGTGGTATTTGTAAAGCAATAGCACCAAGTTGGATCTACCATACATTCTAATGTTTGTTCTTAGGTTGATCAGACCCATGTATGTTGTAATAAACTCTGATTTAAGAGTCATATAGGCCTCAGTTAAAATCCCTGCTCTTGCTATTCACAAGCACTGTGATAATAGAAAAACTACTTTACTTCTTTGAGCCAGTTCTTTCCTTCAGGGTAAATGACATCTATTTTTCAGGGTGAGTAAATTAGGAAATATACATTGTAGAACTCAAGTGCTTGCTAAATGGTCATTCTTTTCCTTATACCTGCTTCATCAAAAATAGGTTTAAAATATACTTACTGTTTTTCCAGCAATATGGCAGACTAGATATCCTAGAAAAAAATTAAACATTTTATCTAAGCATCTATCAATACTTGGTTAAAAGAATGTAATAAATGCAGAGATGAACACTTTAAATAAACAGATGAAAGAATGTCATAGGGGATGACAGAAACAGAAATTGACATTAGAAAAAAAAGAGAGGTAAGCTAGGGCAGATGCTAAGGCTATCTTGAGGGATATTTTCTGATCTCATAAGCAGATTCCAATGTGTGGGAATGAGAAGCAAGTCGACATTGGAAAAGTCAAATTTGAGGCTTTAATTTAAAGCCAAGGGTCTTGAAGGACAACACCTTCAGTGAAAGGGTAGATAAAATCAATGGGGGGGGGGGAAAGGACATACATAATACTTTCAATAATAAAGATTTTTTAAAATAAATTAATTAATTAACTCAGACATACAATAAAATGGAAAAAAAGAAAGGGTAGATATAGTCTATATGCCAGAAAAAAATATGATTAGGAAAATTGAAAATTTATAACCACATACAAATCCTCATGTTGTACTGGTGTTTGAATATACAATATCACTATGATTTAAGAAATCCCCAAACCAAGATGGTGCCATAAACGTGACTCAGGTTGACATTGTTAATAGCAAATCCCTTTTAACGTGATACATTTTCAACCAGGGTCATCTAGTATTCCCACAGGTAGAGTCTTGCTAAACAGGATGTCATAAACAAAAATCATAAATACATGAGAAAACAAGCCATATGAACAAGTTAGAAAATGTTTAAACAGCAGAAATAAAATTTCAAAAACTACAATCACTTGGATATAGATGTAAAAATATGGATTGCCCTAGCAGGTATGGCGCAGTGGATAGAGCATTGGCCTGCAAACTGAAGGGCCCAGGGTTCGATTCCAGTCAAGGGCACATGCCTAGGTTGTGGGCTCATCCCCCAGTAGGGGGCGTGCAAGAGGCAACTGATCAATGATTCTCTTATTGATATTTCTATCTTTCTTTCCCTCTCCCTTCCTCTCTGAAATCAATAAAACCATATTAAAAAAAATTTTTAATAAAAATATGTTTCGGGAATCAGTAAGTTGAAAGCTGGGAGTGTGGAATGATGTTTATTTTTATCATAAGCAAAGCATAAACAAAGCTCAGAGGAGATAAACAGGATGTTCATTTTTGTTAGAAATAAAAAAATATGTGTGTCAATCATCATCTTCATCATCACCCTGATAGTGTTGTAGAGATAGTAAGTCCTGATTCTGTCATGAACTATGGCCTTGTGAAAGCTACTTTTACTGTGTTACAATTTCCTCACTTGTAAAAATCAGGATAAGAATAATATCTGAAACTAGTGTTTTATGAGGACAGATGAGATTATAAAAGCACACATTTAGCTGTTCAATACATATCAATAAATATTCAATAGGGATATTTAAATGTATTCATATTAAAACATGCATTCAAAACTTTTCACTATGTGATGAATAAAGTGTTAAACATTGGTAAATGAAGCTGGTTAAGATAAAATAAACAGTTAAGTGGGAAAATAGGCATTTAAACCAGCAATTATAGTGTAATGAATATTTTTGCCTTAATATAGATGCATATAAATAGAAACTAAAACCTGGAAAAATGAAAGGCAAAGATTTCATCATGATACAGCCAATGCTTCACATAAAAGGAAATATTCAAGCTGAATTGAAAATGGTTAATAAGAATTTCTTGGCAGAAAAGTAAAGGAATGGAGAAAACACTCTGGGCAAAGTAAAAAAGAATCACAAGGTTACTTCCAGAAAATGATAGACAGTAGTGCAGGGAAGGCCTGGGGAGGGGGCAGGTGCAGGATTGAGGGTGTCAATGGGGGGGAAGGGAAATTGAATAGAAGAAACAGAGATTTCCCTCATAACCCCTACCCACACCCATGCATAACCTCCCCATCATCAACATCCTGTACCAGGGTGGTACCTTTGTTACAATGACAGAATCAACATTGACACATAATTATCACTCAAAGTCCATAGTTTACATTAGCATTCATTATTGGTGTTGTACATTCCATGGGTTTGGACAAATATAAAATGACATGTATCTACCCTTTTAGTATAGCACAGAATCGTTTTCACTGCCCTAAAAAATCTGTTCTGCCTAGTTATCCCTCTGTCCCTCCTAAACTGGCAAACATTGATCTTTTTACTGTATCCTTATTTTTTTCATATAGATGGAATCATACAATATGCTTTCTTTTCAGATTGGTTTCTTGTACTTAATAATATGCATTTAAGTTTCCTTCATGTCTTCTCTTGGCTTGATAGATCATTTACTTTTAGTACTTAATAATAATCCATTCTCTCCATGTTTACTTATCTATTCATCTACTGAAGAACATCTTGGTTGCTTCCCAGTTTTGGCAATTATGAATAAAGCTACTATAAACATGCAGGGTTTTATATGGACATAAGTTTTTTATTCCTTTGGGTAAATAGCAAGAGGCACAATTGGTGGATCACATGATAAGAGTATGTTTAGTTTTGTAAGAAACTGCCAACTGTATTCCAAAGTGGCTGTACCATTTTGCATTCCTATCAGCAATGAATGAGAGTTCCTTTTGCCCACATTATGGCCAGCATTTGTTTTCAGTGTTCTGGACTTTGGCCATTCTAAAAGGTATATAGTAGTATCTCATTGTTGTTTTTTGTGCCGTGCTAGCACAGCCAAGGGTTCGGTGAGCCTGATGAGGGGCAATGAAGGATTAAAGAAGACAGACAAAGAGACTACAGCAGGGGCTCGGAGGATCTCCCATGCCTGGCTGAGGACACAGAAAAACCCAGCCTGCAAGCCAAGGCTTTATTTTATAGTCTCATTAAAACATGGGAAGTGGTCAACATGTTTACAATGTCCTTGTGTGTTTCACCTTGTTTTAGCAGTACTTGTTGCACCTCCCACAGCCCACTAGCTACCTAGGAAGGAACTAGGGAGGGCTATAAGGTTAAATTAATTATGCTAAGAGGGCTATGCCCTCCAAGCTGGGACTTGTTTGTGGTCCTGCCATAGGTCAGTCCGAGGCTTAACCCTAGAGCCTCTCCCTACATTTTTTCGCCCAGCTTTATTGAGATATAATTGAAATATAACATTGTGGAAGTTTTAAATTTACAAAGTGATGATTTGATACATGTATGTATTCTGAAATTATTACCACAATTAAATTAGTAAACATCTCTGTAACTTCACATAATTAATATTTTTTGAGGAAGTGAGAACAATTAAGATCTCTTAGCAACTTTCAGGTACATGAAACAGTATTGTTAACTATCATCACCATGCTGTATATTGGATCCCCAGAATGTATTCATCTTAGAACCAGAAGTTTGTACCCTTCTCCCCATTTACCCCACCTTCCAGCCCCTGACAACCACCAGACTACTCTGTTTCTCTGAGTTTGGCTTTTAGAGATTCCACATATAAGTGACATCATACCTTATTTATCTTTCTTTGTCCAATGTATTTTACTTAGCATAATGTACTCAGGGTCTATCCATGTTCTCACAAATGGCAAAATTGCCTTCTTTTTATGGCTGAATAAAATTCCATCTATAATAATAAAAGTGTAATATGCTAATTAGACCGGACATCCTTCCTTCCAGACAAAGCCACAGTGTGTGGGGGCTGCAGCAGAGGTCCCCCGGCCTGGGCGGCAGTGGCAGGCAGGGGCCGGGGCCAAGACCCTTGCACGAAATTCGTGCACTCTTGTGGAGGGGAGGGTCCCTTAGCCTGGCCTGTGCCCTGTCACAGTGCGAGTGCCCCGTGATTGATTGCCCCAAAGAGGTAGGCCCCACCCACCCATCCAGGGTTCCTCGATGGATTGCCCCAAAGAAGTAGGCCAGAGTTGGGTGCCACCTCCACGCCGGGTGGAGCCAGGAGGCGGGACCCCCGGAACCCCAGGCAGGCCTCACTGAGTGGAACTGGGAGGAGGCAGGACCCCCAGGCAGGCCTCACCATGTGGAGCCTAGAGGAGGCGAGACCCCCAGGCAGGCCTCGCCTAGTGAAGCCGGGGGACCCGCCTCCTCCTCGCTCAGCGCGTGGAGCTGGGCAGCGTCAAGCCCAGCCCCTCCCACTTGTGCATGCGTGCTGTGCACACAGCTATCTTGTGATGGTGTGAGGGCATCACAGCGTGACAACCACTTAGGCTTTTCTTAGTAAGGATTATTATTATACATATACACATTTTCTTTATCCATTCATATGTGAATGGACACTTAAGTTGTTTCCACATTTTGTCTATTGTAAATAATGTTGCAATGAAAATGGGAGAGCAGATAACTCCTCAAAATAGTGATTTCAGTTCTTCTGGAAATATACCCAAAAGTGTGATTGTTAGACATATTATAGTTCCATTTTTAATTTTTGGAGAAACCTCCATACTGTTTCTCATAGTGGCTATAGCAATTTGCTTTGGCAACCATACTGCATAAGGTTTCCCTTTTCTCCACATCTTTGCCAACATTTATCTCTTATCTTTTTGATAATAGCTAATCTAACTTGTGTGAGGTGACATCTTGTTGTCATTTTGATTTGCATTTCCCTGAGAATCAGGGATGTTGAGGATGGCCATTTGTATGTCTTCCTTGGAAAAATGCCTATCCAGATCCTCTGATCATTTTTTAATTCGAGTTATTTTTTTGCTATTGAATTATATGAGTTTCTTATGTATGATGGATATTAACCTCTTATCAGATGTATTATTTACAAATATTTTCTCCCATTGGTAGGTTGCTTCTTAATTTTCTTGATTATTTGTTTATCTATCAAAAGCTTTTTACTTTGATGGAGTCCCACTTATTGATTTTTGCTTTTTTTGCTTGTGCCTTGGGTGTTATATCCAAAAAATCATTGCCAAGACCAATGTCCAGGAGGTTTTTTTACTTATATTTTCTATTAGGAGTTTTATGATTTCAAGACATACGTGTTTAATTCATTTAATATATTTGTATTGATTTTTTACAAAGAGTAAGGGAGAGGGATAGAGAGTTAGAAACATTGATGAGAGAGAAACATTGATCATCTGCCTCCTGCACACCTCCTACTGGAGATCGAACCTTCAACCCAGGCATGTGCCCTGACCAGGAATCGAACCCAGGACCTTTCAGTCCACGGCCCAACATTCTATCCACTGAGCCAAACCGGTCAGGGCTGTTTAATTCATTTAGAGTTAATTTTTGTTAGTGGTGTAAGATAGGGGTCCAATGTCATTCTTTTGCACATGGTTATCCAGTTTTCCCAACACCATTTATTAAAGAAACTATTCTTTCTCCATTGAATATTCTTTGCTCTTTTTTCATGTTAGTTGATCAAATACACATGGATATGTTTTGGGGCTCTCAACTCTGTTCCATTGGTTTTTATCTGTTTGATAATTCTTTTACCTGAAATTTCAAATTTGCTATTGAATGTCTGTAATGAATTTTTTATATTATTGTATTTGCAACTTCAGAATGTCTGTTTAGTTCTTACTTACAATATTTATCTCTTATCTCTTTATTATTTTCCTCAATTTAATAAAACATGGTCATCACACCTTTTTTTATTTTAATAATCATGGTTTTCTTTAGCTCTTCGAACACGTAACAGCTACTTTAAAGTCTTTGTTAAATACACTCACAGGTAGTTTCTGTTACATACTTTACCCCCAGTGGATGAGTGATACCTTGCAGTTTCTGTGCATGACTCATAACATTTTCTTGGAAACTTAACAATTCAGATAATATGGTATAGCAATTCTGAGCATTTAATTATATTTACTTGTATAATGATTGGCTGTATTATTTTCCTGAATTCTACAAGTCTACACCCATCCCCTCAACATGAAGCCTCTGATATTGTTACTCAGAGTGGTGCAGCCTTGGCTATTGCCACAGTCACCAGTTGGATAAAAGTGGTTCCAGCAGGGCTATTCTGACTGTCTCTTTCCCTGACCACACCAATCCACCACGTACCACTAACTGCTGCCTCGTTGCTTTATTATTTTCACCAATTCCCTGGGAGGCCAAATTACATCACAAACTAATCCAATCAAATTCTAACCCCTTGCCCTAACTGGTTTGGCTCAGTGGATAGAGCGTCGGCCTGCGACTCAAGGGTTCCAGGTTCGATTCCGGTCAAGGGCATGTACCTTGGTTGCAGGCATATCCCCAGTAGGGGGGAGGGTGTGCAGGAGGCAGCTGATTCTCTCTCATCAATGTTTCTAACTCTCTATCCCTCTCCCTTCCTCTCTGTAAAAAAATATCAATAAAATATATTTTTAAAAAATTCTAACCCCTTTGAAAGGATATTTATGGAGGTCAGTGTTTGAGATATTTACTGCTAGAAGGAGGACTTTTCCCAACTGTTTGGTTCCAGGTTTCTCTCCAGAAGACCAGCCAGCCCATAATTTAGCCAATATCTCCAACGAATCTATCACTATAATTCCACCTGTCTTTCACCATGACTTCTACATTTTTTTGTGAAAGCTCATATGCATGAACTTGTTCAAACTCTGTTTCAATTAAAGTTAGTCCCTTGGAGAATGAATTTGGAGTTCTCTATTCTATGGCTTCCTTTCCTACCCCAGGGAAAAATCTCTGAACCCAGGTTCTGGTGCTGGAAGAAGAAATAATGGTGCATGTCTCTTTAAGAGCTAGGTGCTCAGTGGATTGAGTAGCAATAGTACAAGGTCTCCTTGGTTTGCTTCTCCTGGCATAGATATTCTACTCTAAAGGCTAGGACAGGGGCAATCAGGTCCCGCATATTCTCAGGGGTGCCATAACAAAGGTAGTGCATTTGTTCAGTGAGTGGGGTGTGGGCAGAAAAAGGGAGCCCTCACCTCTTAGCCACATATGCCCAGATCCTAGCCTCAGCAACATATAGCTGGGACCTGGATGAGAAATGTTCACATATTTCCTCTATCTAAATTCATTAACCAATGTTACCCCCATAAATTCAATAAAAATTATGTAAATAAATAAAGTAAAAAATTTTGAAGTTAAAATAATAAACAAACAAATAAATATAAATTAAAAAGTACTAACTGGTGATATCTGGATTGATTTTTCTACTTACTAATAGATTGTGACTAATGGATTTTAAAACATTGCTCAAGTTAATTTACAGTCTTGGTTTATTTGTCCACTCATTCTTATTAATTCAATCTATAATATTTAGCACACTAGTTCAATTTATATTTTTTAATATATATTTTATTTATTTTTTACAGAGAGGAAGAGAGAGGGATAGAGAGTTAGAAACATCGATGAGAGAGGAACATCGATCAGCTGCCTCCTGCACACCACCCCACCCCCCCACTGGGTATGTGCCCGCAACCAAGGTACATGCCCTTGACCGGAATCGAACCTGGGACCCTTGAGTCCACAGGCCGACGCTCTACCCACTGAGCCAAACCGGTTAGGGCTCAATTTATATTTTTGAAAGTAAAAATATGAATGAAATACACTTATTTATTCAAGGAGTTTAAAATCTACTTAGAGATTATGTAAATTGTAAAAATGCTATTGACAACAGACATGCCATTGGAAGTTTTTAAGCAGAGGGATAATGTAATCATACCTATTTTTCAGGAAGTCAAATCTGGTGATGGCATAGAGATGGGATAGCTAATGGGGAGAAACCACAAACTGGCATATCAGTTTATAGGTTTTTGCATTTAGTCCATAAACATGGTATGAACCAAAATGTAAATGTTATAGTAGAATCAGATAGGAGAGAGTTGAGGTATGGTAATCTAACACACATGCAGCAGATAGAGTCAATAAAATGCAGTGATAGTTGGGTTTTAGGATAAAAATGTTTTCCTGTGCAGTGGAAGGTGTATGTGACATTATATACTTGAGATAGGAATATGAAGAAGAAATATAGGGTGTCCCCCAAAATGTATACACACTTTGAATAATTGTAAAGGCAGTGTTTATTAAAATACATTTAATTTTTAAAATTGAGCAACCAGCTGTTAAAGCATGTATACATTTTGGGGGATACCCTGCATGTTTAGGGGTAAGTGGAGAAGAAAGTGTATCTTTTGGTAAGTGCTGATAATTTGTTCATAATTGAGAAAATGTGAACTGAAATGAAGCCATTAACTAAATATTCTGGTAGAAATTGTAGGACTTCAACAGAAAGTGATACACAATTGAGTGAAGATTAAGAAAAAAAAATCAAGCAACCCTGATATTTGTGAAATTAAATAATTTTTATATAATATGTATTATGTAAATGTTTGGCACTATTGTTTTTGTGTAATACATATTGTCACTTCCATTTTACTGAAAAGTAGTAAGTTATTTAAAAATAAATCAATTAAAGAGTTAACATATGCTATCTAAAGCACAATGGTTATATTTTAAATTATTTATGAACTTAAAAATAATTTTCAAGAAGAGGCCATATTATCAATGTATTTTGACTTTAGAAAAATAACAGTAAACTCCTTTAAAGTAAATTAAGTAACTGAGTTTAAACATTTGCCACAGTGATCTTTCTGATTCTAGACTTATTAAATGCATCAAAATAGCATTCATTTAGACTTGCATACTGTCCGTTTGTCTGTCTGTCTGTCTGTCTATCTATCTATCTATCTATCTATCTATTTATCTATCTATCATCTATCTATCTATACTGTAGCTAAAATAACGTCTGCTCTTAATCGCAAAGATAAGAACCAGTTTTAAATTCCAGAACAACCACTTGCTATGTGAAAATGAAAAGTAATTTGTTTCTTTAAACCTTATTTATTCATCTAAAAGTGATAAGTAATACCAGCTCCCTCCTAGAGCTGTTGTGAGGATTCTATCAGGAGCTAAATGAAGGGACCAACATCCACACCTGGCATTTAATTGCTAGAAATGAGTGAGATATGGGAAAGGACCTGTATCCACGCCTCAAACTTAGTAGTTCAAATGAGCAAGCTGCTAAATCTGACACGCACAGCGTAACAGGAAGCAATACAAGGCAATCATCATTCTCGAAGTTTAATAGCCATGTTACCGTGGTGCAGCGTGACTATTGTCTTTGGTGTAAACAATATTATTGCTTGGGTCATGTCATTTTTGTCAACAGTGATGGATGCAATGACCAAAATTTAAGGATGAAGATAAATACATTAGAAACTACTGCTCCCTTTAATGTTTGCCCATTAAAATAGTTTATTTATTCCTATGAGTTCAGTGAATCTCAGCTTTTCAAATAGATCATATCATTAGGAATCTATAATAATAAAAGGGTAATATGCTAATTAGACTGGATGTCATTCCCAATGTCCATCTGGATGAAGCCAGGTCTAGAGTGAAGCCTGGGTCCCAGGTGCCTGCTGGCGGCCAGAGGGAAGCCCTCCTGGGTGCCAGTTGGAAGCTGGTGCCAGCAGCAGGGGAAGGAAGGTCTACTCTTGCACAAATTTCTTGCATCGGGCCTCTACTTGTTTCGTAATCAGCAATCACTAAAACATACCAATTAATTTTAAATGAGTACATGTTATGTACTAATACATATAGAACAAATTGTCAAATACAAATTTCTATTAAATCAGTTTTGTATAATTTTATAATGCAAACATTATGTATAAGAAATTGTGTATACCAAAAATTTTTAATATATTAGCTTAAATATCTTAACATAAATGATGTTACTACATAGAATATTTCCTGATAAACTTGAATAATATACTTTTGGGGAATATTATATGAAAATAATTATCTTTAAGGGCCATTAGAAATAACCTATACATGTACTAATTTGATAGCCTTTATTGTGTGCATTTCAATTAACTTTCAGCTAATTTTGCAATAAGAGAATATGTATTTTATGTCTATCTATCAATCTATCTATCTACTATGTGCCAGATATTGTGGTAGATGGTGCTAGGCATAATGGAAACCAAAATAGAAAAGAAATATTTCATTTTCTCATATTATTAGAGGAATTATTTACAATGGTTGTCACAAAATCAGTTAGTAAAAAGTTGATCATGTTTATAATCCAATATACTGTATCTAATAAGAAATGCATGATTTACCTTATAAAAATTTTAAGAAATTGAAAGTAAATAAGTCAAACATCCTATATGCCTTTCAGATATTTATGAGAGATTTTCCTTCTCCAACACTTCACCTATAAGAGTTCAAATATAATCCTACTAGAGGCTTAGTGCACGAAATTCGTGCACTGGGGTGGGGGTGGGGGTCCCTCAGCCCGGCCTGCACCCTCTCGCAGTCTGGGACCCCTCAGGGGATGTCCGCCTGCCAGATTAGGCCCGTTCCCCATGGAAATCCCTCTCATAGTCCGGGACCCCTCACTCCTTATCGCCCGCCTGCTCACTCCTCCTTACCACTCAGCTCACTGCTCCTTAGCACTGCCATGGAGGCAGGAGAGGCTCCCACTACCACCACTGCACTTGCCAGCCATGAGCCCTATCTTTCTGTGTAGTTGTCTGTGGGCCAACTGCTCTCTTCCTTCTCATTTAGGGCAAGCAGCATGTAAGGGCAGAGCGTGCTGTCGTGGAACACAGAGGGCTGCCCAGAGCTGAGGGGAGTCGCCGGGCCCACTAGGTGAGAGGTGGACACAGAGGACGCTATCTCACCCAATTGTGGCATGCCCCTGCGGGAGGAAATTCGGAGCCCTGGCTGGGGGCAGCTGAGACAGGGAGCTCTGGGCCCCAGGTTTAAAGGCCAGCCATGCCCTGATTGCAGTTCCGCAGCGTCCCGGCCGGGCCCAGACCTCCTTTTGGCCACTGGCCCTGGCCAGGGCCCAGGGCCCAGTCATTTGGTCATCCCTCACTGCCCCGCCTACTGGCCTGGTCGCCCCACGCAGCCTCCTGTTCAGTCGTCCATTCCGGTTGTGATGACCCTGGCTCTTTATATATATAGATTACTCATAAATGCTTCCCCAAGCCTTCTGAGATTTCAGTTGGCCCTGCAACTACTGGCAGTGATGGCCAGGAAGTCTGTTGCCAGAGAGGTGGGGGCAGAATGATATTTCAGCCCTGGGCATCTCTGTTTAGTGTTCTTAGAATAGCATCACTATGTAATTTTGCCTTAACCCTGGCCCTGATGCAAAATGACTAAGGAAGAGGAAAAGGGCAGGGAACCTATAAATAAATTGTATCATATAGAAGTGTAGTAAACAAATACTTATACTTACTAGACCTCTTTTTTTTCTATTATGTCCTCTGTTTTAGGGGGAGGGGCTGTGGAATAGAAGATAAAAACATATCACTTGGGATTTCCAGACATGTCTGGGGCAACAAATCAAGCCAAGATTCAGTAGAGCTTCAAGTCCTTTGGGGCCCACCCAACACACTATGAATCACACACACACACACACACACACACACACATGCACGCACGCACATGCACACGCACATGCACACACGCATACATAGGAATGATGCCAGCTACTCCCTACTTTTATAACCCCCCAAATTAAAGTTTTTATACTGATATTTAACATTCCTTAATCAAATTGTAGTTTAGCCTTGATCAACACAGAGGTTAGGGACACCCAACACACACACTCCACATAATAGAAAATGCATGTATAACTTTGACTCCTCCAAACACTTTTACTAATAGCCTAATATTGACCAAAAGTCTTACCAATAACATAAACAGTCTAATGACATGTATTTTGTGTTACATGTATTATATACTGTATTCTTATAATAAAGCTAGAGAAAGAAAATGTCATTTAGAAAATCATAAGAGAACATACACTTACAGTATTTATTGAAAAAAATCTGTGTATAAGTGGACCCCTGGTGTTCAAACACTTATTGTTCAAAGGTCACCTGCATAAATTAAAAAAAAATTACTTTCACTCATGCATTTTGCAATAGGAAATATTTGCCTCTACCATTATTGGCTCAAATGGTTGGGGGCCTAAGAATAAACTGACAGTAGACAAAGTAACAGTAGAAAAGACCAGGTTCATTTACATGTTGGTCAGTAATGAGTAATTTGATAAATAGCGAGAGATAAATGTACATATGCCAATTTGATGGAAAAATATAAAGGTTCTACTGGGCTTTTTGAGACAGCATGGAGGGACCTGGAGAGTATTACAGTAAGCAAAATAAGCCAGTCAGAGAATGACAAGTATCACATGATCTCACTTATTTGTGGAATCTAATGAACAAAATAAACTGATGAACAAAACAGATCCAGAGACATGGAAACATGATGCATCTCAAAGGAAAGGGGGGGGGGTGGCGGAAAGAAATAAACCAAAGAATTTATATGCATATATGCATAATCCATGGACACAGACAGTAGTGCGGTGAAGGCCTGGGGAGGGGGTGGGAGCAGGGTGGAGGAGATCAATCAGGGGGATAATGGAGGACATATATAATACTTTCAACAATAAAGATAAATTTTAAGAACTGTTGGGAGATAAAGAGTTCTACAAAGTAAAAGAAAAACAGAAATCAGAACAAGGAAACAAAAGAAAAACAGGGATTAATGGTGGAATAGAATCTTAACCAAGTTTCTGAGTCCACAGGGAAGCCAGTCAAGATTTCTAGATGTTGGGTTTGAGATGTCTTTATATGATGGAGTGAGACATTAGTGTGACAGTCATGTTTATTTCCCAAAACAGAGCATGAAAGATGTGGATGATCTGATGAATGTCATGAGTGGCCTACATTGTTGTGGGGATAAGTCATTTGAAGTTTAGATGAAGTCATTTAGCTTCCGTTTGCAATATTCAGGTAAAGGGCAACTATGAGACAATCTGGGGTCTCAGTGAGAATCTGAAAACTCAGGTTTTAATTTTAAGTGAAGCCAAGTCATGGGGGTGGCAGAAAAATTTTAAATCATTTATTACTGACAAAATGTACAAGATGGCAGGATCCAGTTTACAAAGAGGTGAAAAAATAGCTCAAACACAATGAGTAGGATTAGAATCTGATAACCCACAAGAGTGAGTTATCATTTTCCATTGAAACATAATATGTCTCTAAAATCACCCCATTTTGATCAAATGTAATCAAAATAAGGTAACTCTTAGGTATAAAATAAGTTGTGCCATTAAATTTGGCCTGATCATTTAAAGTGCAGCAAATCTGATAAATGACCACACAGCCCTTTCTTAAGTTTGCTTTGCTGAAACTTTTCTAAAGAATCTTAGATTTGACTTTTAAAAGTCTCTTGGGGGCTGGGCAGTGTGGCTCAGTGATTGAGCATCAACCTATGAACCAGGAGGTCATGATTTGATTCCTGGTCAGGGCACATGCTCGGGTTGCATGTTTGACCCCCAGGGTGGGGCATGCAGAAGGCAGCCAATCAATGATTCATCATTGATATTTCTATCTCTCTCTCCCTCTCCCTTCCTCTCTGAAATTAATAAAAATATATTTTAAAAACTAACTGAAATGTGTTTTTTTTTAAGTCTCTGGGGGCTAGAAAAGCAAAGCCAAAAACTCACCATCAGAATTCAATTGAAGTACCTATAGAGCTGAGTGAATTCCTCCCTTGTCCAAATCTCAAAATACCTTAAGGTTGCTGGGCTTGCCAGGAAGTCATCTTTCTTATTCACCTGTATGTTTGGGAACTCTGTGATGGCTCCATAAAGCCAACCTTTAATTCCTTAAAACTGCCCAGTCTTATCTAAATCTATGCACATTATTCTCAAATATGGCATTCCAGTCAATGCCTTGGTTATGTAAGCAATAACTTGAATTTTAGAAGACGTCAGATAGGAGAAAGATAAATGTGTTCTTTCTGTTTACAGAAGTATAATTCACTGAGTTGTTATGAGTTTTAGGTAAGAGAAAAGAGAACCTCCTTCAATCCAGAAAATAGAATTTTAAAGAACCAACAATGTTCCAATAAAAAGTCATGGAAATTATAATCATTCTTCATTAGATCATTCAATCCCCTCTGATTCTCATTCTATTTGATTTTGCGTTCGTAGTTTCACAAACCCATCAGCTTTCTCAACTAGAGTTATAAAAATCCTTATTTAGTCTAATAGTATTATCTCAAAGTTATTACTGCCATTAGAATATCTGTCATAGTACTTTGCATGGGTCTCTGAGACAGTGTCTTTCGTTGAAGGCAAACTATTCTGGCTTGTAGCTGATTGCAAGAGCTCTCAGGAAAGCATCAGAGTAAAACAATAGTTATGTCTTAATACAAAAGATGTAAAATGGTCATGGATAAAGATATGGTGAGAAGCCTTGATTTCTTCAAAGGCTCTCTTAGCTATGGGTGTCTACCCAACTTAGAACTTTACATGATTTCCCTGACTTTGGCAAGAGGGACTAGGGCCACTTCATTGTGGTCTGTCTGCCTATTCTCCAATGCACAGATAGGCAAGACTCCTTCTCGAATCCCTTAACAGATGGTGCTGGATCACACAAATCCCACAGAGGCATTTTTGTTCATGGATGGATGTCAAACTATAGTTGTACAAATGGGAGGGCAAAACCCAGGGCATCTTATGACATTATGATGCTGATGTCCCTCCTGAATGAGTTAACTTTAGTCCCTCAAAGCTAGTGCTACATACTTTGTTTAATAGTAGAGGAGGTGGGAAGAAGCATAGGTTAGACTTTCTTAATAAGACTTCATTGAAAGGAAAATTATGGAGCTTACTGATGTAATTATAAAAATGTGTGGTAATATTTAATTAAACTCTATTTTAAAAAATTGCCATTTTCCAAGTACTACACAATACAATTAATCTATGCTTTCTTGTTTTTGTAAATTTTAATTAACACTTAAAATGAACAATTTAAAATAAGGATTATACTATGTAGAATAATATTTATTAGATAATGATTTAACTTTTTAATGTGTATTATTTGTCATGTGAGACAGAATGGTATTGTTAAAAGCAGGCTTTGGGGACAGACAGACAAGGTTTGAACCCTGACTTTGTGATTCTTGATTTTGATACATGCAATAAGTTGAATGAATCTCAAGGGCATTGTGCTTAATGTGAAAAGTCTATCTCAAAAGGTTATATAGTACATAATTACAGTTATACAAACTTCTAAAAATGACAAGGATATAGAGATGGAGAACAGTTTAATGGTTGCCAGGAATGGGCTAGGAGTTATGGGATTGGATTGGACTATAAAGGATTAGTACAAAAGAGTTCCTCTGTGGTGATGGAATAGTTCTGTATCTTGATTGTGGTTGTTATTAAATCCATACATGGGTTCAAATTGGCTAAATAAACACACACATGCATGTCAAAAGCAGTGAAAATGGAATAAAGTTTATAGTCTAGTAAACAGTATGTTACCTATGTAAATTTCCTAGTTTGTGTATTTTATTACAGTTACATGACATGTCACCATTGGGGACAGCAGTAAGGTAAGAGTTCACAGGACTCTACTATTTTTGAAACTTCCAATAAGTCTATACTTATTTTAAAATAAAAGTTAAGAAATATGAGAATTATAAAACTATTGGAAATTTGAACACAAAAATGAATATTTATATGTGTTGGTATTAAGGAATTATTGTTAATTTTATATATGATAGTGATAGAAATTATTTGCAGATTAGAATGTCTGGGATTTTCTTCAAAAAATAAGGAAGGTGGGCCCTAGCTGGTTTGGCTCAGTGGATAGAGCATTGGCCTGCAAACCAAAGGGTTCCAGGTTTGATTCCAGTCAAGGGCATGTACCTCAGTTGTAGGCTCCTCCCCTGCCTGGGCCTGGTCAGGGCTCATGCAGAAGGCAACCAGTCAGCGTGTTTCTCTCACATCAACGTTTTTCTCTGTCTTTCCTTCTTTCTTCCACTCTCCCTAAAAATCAATGGAAAAATACCCTGGGGTGATGATTTAACACACACACACACACATGGAAGGTGGGGAAGCAGAACTGGCCATGAATGAATGGATGTATTCATACTGGGTGATGAGTGTATGGGAGTAATTATTCCATTTCTGCCCATATTTGGTTTCTCATAATAAAAAGAGGATCAACAAAATAGTGATTCTCCTTGTAATATTTTTACAAATTTTCCACTTCAGACTAACTGCAAATGTCATGTTCTCAGTCAATACCAGATACCAACTTATTCTCTTACATAAAATCTTCAGTTCTGCTGCCAGTGATTTAAATGACAAATTAATACAGAGAAGACAGGCAGAGATTTTGTTGAGAAAACATCTTAAGAATTTAAATTTATAAATGTCCACTGTACACTAGATAAAATGAACACCATTTTAATTTGCAAATCTACTTTTAAAGATGCCATTTAAGGCCCTTAGAACAAAAGTATATCCTCATTTCTTAATAAACAAATTCAACAACATAACTTTGAATATGTGAAACAAGGCTCCAGACCTTTTAGATTTTTGTTACCTGGGTTGTAAGAACTCTTAGAAAAATGAAAAACATAATTTTCTCAAACTATATTCAACACTTTTCTTTGTTTATTAAAATAGTAACAACTTATTTTCCTGTTAACTAATCAGAATCTTATTTAAGAGTCTAATAATCACTTTGGCAGCAAGAGTTGTGTCTTCAAACATGTCCTTTGTGCCTGTATTACTGAAAATAGACATGGCAATAGGCCTATTTTCTGAAATAATTTGAAAACTTTCTTTAATCTAA
This sequence comes from Plecotus auritus, assembly GCF_963455305.1. Classification (NCBI taxonomy): domain Eukaryota; kingdom Metazoa; phylum Chordata; class Mammalia; order Chiroptera; family Vespertilionidae; genus Plecotus; species Plecotus auritus. The sequence goes on from NC_137784.1 coordinate 28,510,193, forward strand.
AAGTTCTTAATAAAATGAATATAAGTGTGAAACTTTATAGAGAAATTTTGCTTACCTGTGAAATTTGCAAAATTATATTTATATTTGTTATTAATGAAATTATAGTTTTAATAGAGTTTTATATATTAACTAGAGGCCCGGTGCACAAAATTCGTGCACGGGGGTGTGTGTCCCTCAGCCCAGCCTGCACCCTCTCCAGTCTGGGATCCCTCTCACAATCCAGGACTGCTGGCTCCCAACTGCTCTCCTGCCTGCCTTCCTGATTGCCCCTAACCGCTTCTGCCTGCCAGCCTGATCACCCCCTAACCACTCCCCTACCAGCCTGATTGATGCCTAACTGCTCCCCTGCCAGCCTGTTTGCCCCTAACTGCTCTCCCCTGCAGTCCTGGGTCCCCCCAACTGCCCTTCCCTGCAGCCCCAGTCGCCCCAAACTTCCCTCCCCTGCTGGCCTGGTCACCCCTTACTGCCCTCCCCTGCAGGCTTGATTGCCCCCAACTGCCCCCTCCTGCTGGCCATCTTGTGGCGGCCATCTTGTGTCCACATGGGGGCAGGATCTTTGACCACATGGGGGCAGCCATCTTGTGTGTTGGAGTGATGGTCAATTTGCATATTACTTTTATTAGATATGATAGAGGCCTGGTGCACAGGTGGGGGCCAGCTGATTTGCTCTGAAGGGTGTCCCGGATCAGGGTGGGGGTTCCCTTGGGGCGTGGGGCAGCTAATTAGACTGGACGGTGGAATGACCTTCCTGAATGACCAGTGGGCAGGGCCGCATGGTCATGGGGCAGCCAGGGCCATGAGGCAGCTGGGGCTGCAAGGGCCTAGCCCTTTGCACAAATTTCATGCATCAGACCTCTAGTCTTCTATAATTGAACATTTGTAGCCTTGAGTGGAGGCCTGGGCCCACCAGGGCAGGTGGAAAGCTTGGCTTCCTCCATTGCCGGGGAAACCCAAGCCTCCTGCTTGCTCCTTGGCCACAGCCATTTTTGTTGGGATTTATTTATCTTCTATAATTGAAACTTTGTAGCCCTGAGTGGAGTCCTGGGCCTGCCAGGGTGTGTGGAAAGCTTGGCTGCTCCATTGCCGGGGAAACCCAAGCCTCCTGCTCACTCTGCAACCACAGCCATCTTGGTTGGTTAATTTAACCAATATTATTATGGTGATCATTATCATTGTTGTTATTGTTTTAACATTAGTACCAGTGCTAGGCAATGATGTGTGATCAAATAACTGAGAGATGAATAAGATAGTGTCCATTCTCAAGAAGCTCACACTAGTGCAGTGTTTTTAAATCACTGATTTAAAGGCAGCATACCATTAAAAGCCACCTTAAAATATTTTTTCAACAAATGGTTACCATTAAAGTTGTAATAGAGGATCAATCAGGATATTGTGGTGTTGTAATGTTGGTTCTTTGGATTGTAATTATCTAGTCATTAAATATTGAGTTTGTAGCTTGGGATAACCCAATGCTTCCTAGCATTTTGCTGGGATGTTGTCATAATTAGAGTGTTATGTTCTTGTTATCAGGGAGTTTCATGTCTTTGAATCTACTTGATTATCTGTGATTCTGAGTCTTTTTACAATCTAATATAAAAATATGCAAAATATCCATGAAACTTGAACAAAAAAAAATATTAACTACAAAACTTTAGAAACTAAAAAGTCCCAAATATTTAGAGCATAAGCATTAGTGACATAAGAATTATAAATATAATAATTTTATTCAGATACCTGTGGGCTATATAACATCCTATCTAATAAAGAGGTAATATGCAAATTGACCATCACTCCAACACACAAGATGGCCACCCCCATGTGGTCAAAGATGGCTGCCCCCATGTGGTCAAAGATGGCCACCCCCATGTGGACACAAGATGGCCACCACAAGATGGCTGGCAGGGGAGGGCAGTTGTGGGCGATCAAGCCTGCTGGGGAGGGAAGTTATGGGTGATCAGGCCAGCAGGGAAAGGCAGTTGGGAGGGACCAGGCCTGAAAGGGAGGGCATTTGAGGAGGGACCCAGGCCTGCAGGGGAGGGCAGTTAGGGGTGACCAGGCTGGCAGGGGAGGGCAGTTAGGGGTGACCAGGCCAGCAGGGCAGGGCAGTTAGGGGTGACCAGGCCTGTAGGGGAGGACAGTTAGGAGTGACCAGGCCAGTAGGGGGGTGCAGTTAGGGGTGACCAGGCCTACAGGGGAGGGCAGTTAGGGGCAATAGGTTGGCAGGGGAGCAGTTAGGCATTGATCAAACTGGCAGGGGAGTGGTTAGGGGGTGATCAGGCTGACACGCAGAAGCAGTTAGGGGCAATCAGGCAGGCAGGCAGGCGAGCAGTTGGGAGCCAGCAGTCCTGGATTGTAAGATCAGGCCTAAACAGGCAGTTAAACATTCCTCAAGGGATCCCAGATTGAAGAGGGTGCAGGTTGGGCTGAGGGACACCCATGCACGAATTTTGTGCACTGGGCCTCTACTATCTCTGTAATAGGTTCATGAATAATAAGGTTTCTATATTAAAAGTTTAAAAATTAATGTGATATTAAAAATCTTTATGGTGTTTACAGCAGAAGTGTATAATTTAGTATAATGCTAACAAATAACAACTGTTTGTAGAAAACTATGACCCACTCCTCTGTATTTCTTAATGTTGAGACACAGAAACCAAGTCTGGGATCTTCAGGGAAAAAAAATGTTTATGGACATCAGTGAGCTACGCAATTTGTTCTTCCTTAATATATTCTGCTGTTTTTGCAAACAAAATCCAAACAGATAATTAATGCTATGCCTGGAATTGATAAAAAATATCATTGATGAATGGCTCTATGCATGGATAATAAAAGTAACAGCCATCATTTATTAAACTTCTGTCACATCCAATATCAATAAAATCTCTTAAATGAGCTTGGGAGAAAACTTTAGCCAGAAGTATGGAGGATTTTGACTGGTTTCCAGGAGGAAGCATGGAAGATAGGAGCCTGGAGCCTAAAATTGTATTTATTGGGTGAATAGGGATGTGGGATCCACTATGGAGGAAGAAACTGTAAATATTGCTCTCTTGATTTGAGTGAGAGGGGCTGATGGATCAGGAGATTTACTCCCCAAGATATGGTGTTGTCAGCCCTTGACACACAACAGCACCAGCTGCTTGTGAAAGTAGTCATCACAACTTGGCACAAATATCATTACCTAACAGCAGTAATACAGTGTCCCACTCCTGTCTCCTCTGTGATTATGAATGTATGCAAGCTTCTCCAGGCTCCACTGGAATCCTTGGCCCCTGCCAAGTAAAGCGAAAGCCTAAGTAGAGGCTGCATTGACTTTGAGGAAGATGGAAACATGAGTGGACAAAGGGTCTTTGGGAAACACATGAGGCCTTGGTAGAGCCATGTCAGTCAGGCAAAGGCAGCATGAGAAGTGAACCCCTTTCCTTTTAGAGCTGGAGAGAAGAAATAGGAGGAGCCCAGACTCAGAAAAATGGATGTGTTGTAAATGTATATCCAAGCTGTAATCTTAAATTCAGGCTTTGCCCAAATCCCTGTCACACAGCTACCAGTGAATTATTTATTATTATAGTTTTGTCACTATTATGTTCAGACCTGGTTGTTTAATAAAATAATGATCTAGATTTCCTTTGTGAGATAAATCTTTTTAAATGCCTTATATTAAACTGAATTCCTGCCCTGGCCAGTATGGTTCAGTTGGCTGGGTGTTGTCCATGCACTGAAAGGTTGTCAGTTCAATTCCTGATCAGGGCACATGTCCAGGTTATGGACTAGATCTACTGTAGGAGTCATGTAAGAGGCAGCCAATCAATGTTTCACTCTCATGTCGATGTTTTTCTCTCTCCATTTCACTTTCTCTCTCTCTAAAAATAAAATTTTTAAAAAATTTATAAACTGACTTCCCAATTACATACCTTTATTCCCTTGTACTAACAGATATAGCTTGTGTAGTCTCAAGCATTCATGAGAAGCACATCGCATTAACAGAGCAATCTGTAACTACATAGAGGCATTAATTAAGGGGAAAATAGCAAGCCCCTGAGCCTGCCTTGGCCTTTACCATCCCTAGCAAAACATTGTACTGTCCCAGTCATCCTGTACGCAATTATAAATCTAGTATTTTGAAAACTAGATAAAAAATTAAAATGTCAGTTGTTGCTGATGATAAGAGAATAAAAATTGGAGTAATCAGTAAAATTTATGACTTTTAGAAGGAAAAAATTGCTGGTTACATTAGAGAATGCGGTGTTAAAGAGAGTTTCAATTTGTGATTTATGATGTGAATGGGCCTCCTATGAAGAAGAAACAAGAAAAATGGTTTTCTTTTTTTTTAATATATATTTTATTCATTTCTGAGAGGAAGGGAGAGGGAGAGAGAGATAGAAACACCCATGATGAGAGGGAATCATTGACTGGCTGCCTCCTGCATGCCCCATACTAGGGATCAAACCCACAACCCAGGTATGTGCCCTGACTGGGAATTGAACCGTGACTTCCTGGTTCATAGGTTGATGCTCAACCACTGAGCCATGCCGGCAGTGTGAGAAAAGGGCTTTTCTGAAATTACTTTAGTAAATACTCTGGTTTGTGCAAGATAGAATCATCCAATTAAAAAAAAAGCCATCAGAGAAAATTATAGTCATTTTAATTGAGGTTCAGAAAATGTGTAACTTTCAAGAGTGAAATAAAATTCAAAAGATACTCAGCAGGTATTCCTTTATCATTATTACTTCCAGTTTGTTAGAATCAGCATATATCATCTTTAATCTTGCTGGAGTTATAATATGCTGTAAGATTGGACATGATAGTAACAATATTTCTGTGGGTTTACAGAAAATTCACTTTATACTTATAGAGTCATTGAGAATTTTGAAAGATTGATTTTAACTATTCTTATACATTACCATCCTTTATGGGGAAAATGATATGCTAGAGTTATGTTCACAATATTGGAACTCCAAGTACTTAAGCCATCTCCATCTAGAATATTAAGGGCATATTTTACCTACAATTATTTCTTTTATTTGGCATATATACTGAGTTCCTATATTTATTACACATCCCTAATTGGGGACCCAAAGAAGTGTAACTAATGGTTCCTGTATGAAATAGCTGATAATTACTTGGGAAAATGAGCCATACAGACAAATACTTATAAAAACAAAATCAATTATAGTCAACAACTAAATGAATACTGCAGAAAACAAGGATTTTAGGAACTCACAAGAGAAAGGAATCTATGAGGCTCACTGGCCAAATAAATGGTAAAAACTGCTGGAGGCTAGTTCCAGCAGGGTCATAATAAATGCGAGAAATCCTCAAAAGGTTGAATGGACTCTTTCAGCAGGGCTGAAAATCTGCATGTTATTATCTGCTGCTGGAACAGCAGAAGGCAGTTCCCCTAACCTGATGGTCCTTTATTGTTTACCAAACCTTACTTTTGATATGTATATCTGCTTTGCTATAGGGCAAAATGTGTGAATAAAAAGCCCTGGGCCCAGAGATTTGGGGAGCTCTCCACTAGAGAGAAGCCTCCCCTGGCTTTCCCCAATGCCTTCCAAATTTATATTTCATGTCTAGTTTATCCATTTACGTGCAGCCTCTTTTCCAGATTCCTTGAACCCTTGCAGATGCTGAGAAAGACCCCGGCAGAAAACTTATATTTTAAAATAATCACTCTGGCTTTTATTTGTCCAACATCTTAGTGAGGCCGCAGTGGTAGCTGCTGCTCTCTGAATTTCACTATGCTGCCCAGGATAAGAAAAAGAAAGAAGCTGGAAAGTTGGCTGAGAAAGACAAAGACATAGTGAACAAATCTGAGGGCAAGGTCAAAAAGAAGTGCTCCAATGGCAAAGTTTGGGACATGCTCAATAACCTAGTCTTATTTGACAAAGCAAAACATGACAAACTGTAAGGAAGTTCCCAACTATAAGCTTATAACCCCAGTTGTTGTCTCTGAGAGACTGTAGATCCACAGTTCCTTGGCCAGGGTAGCCTTTCAGGAGCTCCTTAATAAAGGACTTATTAAACTAGTTTCAAAGCACAGACCTCAAGTAATTTACACCAGAAACACTAAAAGTGGAGATGCCATGGGTCCCACTAGCTGCACATTTTGAAAAATAAAACCTTATTAATTTAAAAAATAATCAGTCTGGCTATTCTGAGAATAAACTATAGGTGGGAAAGATAAAAAGAGACTAGCTAGTAAAGAAAGTATGCAGTAATCAGGCTGAAGATCTTGGTGGTTTAAATAAAGATGGCAGTAGTAGTAACAGTGAAAAGCACTGGATTTTGTTTATATTTTGTACACTGCATTGACAAATTTGCTAATGGATCAGATAAGGAGAGCAATAGAAACAGAAGAATTGATATTTGCTCACAGTTTCTTGGCCTGAAAGAATGCAAGATTAAAACTGTCATTTACTGAGATGAGATGATTTAAAAAAGAACCATTTTGGGGGGAAATTCAAGAATTTGTGGGAGATTGTATAATAAAGATGAATACTAGTATACAATTAGTGATGCTGAGTCAATAATTGGTTACGTAAGTCTCAAGTTTATTGAAGAGGCCTCCACTGGGAATACAATTTTTGGTTTCTTCAGAGCACAGGTATTAAAGTCATTAGAATGCTGAAATCACCTAGAGAGAGAGTATGGATAGAAGAAAAGTCTGAGATTAATCCCTGGGGCATTACAATGTTTAAAGATTATGAAAATGAGAAAGGACAACTGAAAAAGAGTGGCCAGTAACAAAGGAAAAAATCTAAAAAAGTGGGATGCTCTGAGGATAATGTGAGGGCAGTGGTTCAAAAGAAAAGAAGAGGTAAACTGCCAGTTGATGCACACAAGTCAAGTGAGATGAGAAGTAAGACTTGATCTTTTATTGAAAGTGTAGAAAGAATAGAACAGTGCAAGAAGCAATAGTACTGGATGCTTCATCTGAGTGGATATTGAAGTCATGAAGAACCATGTTAGGGATGGTGCAGGAAAAAGTGATATTGAACTAATTGTTAAGAGGGAGCTATTACAGTATCTTTAAAATGACTGTATCAAAAAAAGAGAATAGACAGGATATTCTGATAACATGATCTTCAAAGCTGGCATTGTGCAAGGAGGGCAATGTATGATGTAGAGTGGCAATAATGAGAAAGTTCCTGCCCAACACTAGGCCTAGTGATTTGTGGATTCCTCAGGTTAGCAGGAGGTTTAGTACCCCTTCAACAAGGCTTTAAAATATCTGTAATACCCAAACAAACACCCCTTCCCCATGGATTTTTAAATACTCCCTAAGAGGGTTATTATGGGCCCTGGTTGAAAACCACTAGACCTAATTTCAAAGCTCTATTTCTTGCCTTTTGTTGGCACTGCCTCAACTATACAACTTTTTCAAACGTGTGTAGTTCTATATACCTCTACATCAAGGTTAATTTTACATAACTCTGAGAGCCCATTTTAATTGTGGTTAGCATGGCTTCCAGGAGCTTCTCCTTCCTCACCTAGAGATGTGCAAGACTTCTATTTTATTGTTTACATTTTTAGCCATGGACTCCTTTGCTCAAACAAGCTATATAGAAGCAAAAATGAATGAAACAAATGAAATAGAGCTTTTCTATTTAGATACCAAGGGTCTGTGTGTGCTATTTGGGGCAGGGGGAGGATGATGGAAGAGAATAGGGTAACCGTTTTTAAAAATAAACTTTAATACAAAAGGATGAAACTCTGATAGAATTCCATACCCCAGTGTGTGATGACTGGTATTTAGAGAAATTATTCCTTCCTGTACATGGTATTCCTTAAATTGCACTGCCCAGTAGGATACCCATCCTACCAACATCTGCCAAAGCTAATGTTGAAGATAACTCTAATGGAACAGGAGTGTTTAATAGCTTTCTTGGTGATTTTGGAATTGAAAATGTAGCTGGAATATCTGTTATTTAGTCTACCACAGATCAGATAGCCTGAATCTGAAATTCACAGAACATGGATGTAAACAGGGTGTCTCTATTGAAATGAACCTAGAGGGAAGTGATGAAGACTCTCTCCTTAACCTCATTTTAGGCAGGTTGCTCTGTACCCTCTTCTAAGCTAGGACTTGACCTTGGACTTCCAAATCCATCCTTGCCAAATCTGGTCATAGCAAGAATCTTGCCAAGTTAGTTTAGAGAGAATGCCCAACCCTTCATATCTGATCACTCTGGCCTGTGTTCAGTAAGAATCCTGCTAAGTTAATTTAGCAAAAATCCCACTACTCTTCTCCTTTTACTAATTTTCCATCCACTGACCCTTTCACCTTGCTCGTTGTCTATAAATTCCCAGTTATCCTTGTATTTGCAATTGAGCTCAGTTCTATACTAAAATATCTTTTCCTCTATCACAATAGTTTCTCCATAAAATATGTCTTTAATGCTTTAATTGGTGCTTTAACAGAGGAGAGGCAGGAGATGAGGCATTATACCTAAATGGACACCCTGCCAACTACAAACTGCTGAGTCAAGTAACTTACCTCATTCTTCACTGTGATTGTGTAAATATGTGTGCTTGTGTGTGTGTGTGTTCAAGAAAATTGAAGAGAATAACACTTACTTTATAGTATCATTAATTATAAAAATTAAATTAGATGATCATATATGATAAACATTTAGTAGGCATGCAACAAAGACATTATTATAATTGTATGGACCATACGTAGGGAAGATAAGGGAATTATCTGCAGTGATTATGACTAATCACATAAGCAATCTCATGTTGTCGATTTGACACAGCTCTGACTTTTACTAGAAACAGATTATTTTCAGATCCTTTTCTTTGTAAGAAAATTATTAATAATATTAAATGGACTGCTTTCATACTTTGGATTCCATTATCTGTTTATCCTCATTCTTCAGAACACTTGGCAGCCATGAACCATAATGCCTAAAACTGTCCCTTGACAAACTTTGGACCTTTTTCATAGTGAAAACATATAAAAGTAAAGTATATTTCTTAAAAAAGTCCTCCTTTACCCCTTCTCTCTCCTCCTCTCCTAGGGATGCTGACATTTTAGAGATCAGAAATTTAGGAGAGAGACTAGCCAATACCACATGGCTTGCATGCAATACTTTCTCCTCCTTTCCCCTCCCTGAATGCCCAGTAAACAAGAAAAATGTGTAACCATCAGAGTATGGAGGTCTTTCCTCATCACAGCTTATTTTATTCTTGATCACTGATGAAAAAGGGGATGTTGATTTGGTTCAAGGAGAAGCTGATCAAATCCTGAATATGATTAGGTTAGCCTATTTTTTCCATGCCATCCTGTACCTTTGTGATATACTCCCCACTAGTTTTCAGAGTGACTTTAGATTTCTAATACCTACTTAGGAATAGCTTCTCCACTGCTAGAAAGTAAGATGGATATAATCAGTAGCTTATTTACATCATTAGATTATCTATCTATATAAAAGGCTAATATGCAAAGTGTGCCCTCAGGGGTTGGTCCAGAGACCAGCCGTTCGATCACTCGCTATGATGTGTGCTGACCACCAGGGAGTGGCACGGAACGAAGGAAGGCCCTGGCTGGCAGCTGGAAAACCCCTAGGGATCCTACCTGTGCATGAGTTTTGTGCACCCAGCCTCCAGTCCAGGGGTGGGCAAACTTTTTGACTCGAGGGCCACAATGGGTTCTTAAACTGGACCGGAGGGCCGGAACAAAAGCATGGATGGAGTGTTTGTGTGAACTAATATAAATTCAAAGTAAAGGAGCGGAGGGGAGAGCAAGAGAACCCTCCGCTCTTTCAGCTCCGCGGGCTGGATAGAACAGCCGAACGGGCCAGATCCGGCCCGTGGCCCGTAGTTTTGCCCACGGCTGCTCTAGTCTATAATAAACTTTAATATATACTTGGTATGGGAAGCAGTTAGTTTCCAATTGCTCCAGAAATTTGACCAGTGATGAGAAAGCAAATTCTCTCTTTTACAGCTTGGTTATATTACATACCATAATTTGACCCTTGTCACTCAAAGACTTCTAACTGGTAACAATATCCAGAAGGAATCTGGAAAGAGTTTAGTGATATAGAAGAGGCCTAAAATACTCAAGTAACCACACTCCATTATAGCATGCCTAAACTTTCTTTAACACTTTTCTCATTGAAAGGTGGTCTCTGTGTTCCCTTTCTTAATTGTAAGCAATATAATATGGCTTAAGTGATGCTGCCTAACTTCTGTGTCTAAGTCAGAAATGTTCTGCTTCTTCACCTGGTTCTCTTGGGATACACAAGCTAGGGGAAACCAGTCATCATGTAGAAAATCCAACTACCTGGGATATGCATAACATAAAGAATGCATGTAGACACTTCTGTTGACAGCCAAGCAACAACCAGCATAAACTGCCCGTCATGAGAGTTAGCCATATTGATTGCCCATCTTAGTCAATCATTAAGGTAACTATGGACATGGCCAACATGTAATTTTAACTGTAGGAGGAACCTCAATCATTAAAATGCACCAAAAATGCACCCCAAACCTACACATCAAATGTAGTTAATGATGAAAATTCCATTTGCTATTAAATATTTTTTAAAATACACAAGTATCAATATGTATAAGGTTTGCATTATTACATTCTCAGAGCCAAAGTTATACAAAATTAAAGTATTTATTAAATATTACATTAACATTTTTTTATTACTTGGGAATTCTAAGTAATTCACTCAGTATAAGAGGATCATCAGAGTTCAGGACAGAAGAATCAGATTTTATTTCATATTTTGAATTCATTTGATATACACTGAGTGGCCAGATTATTATGATCTCTGAACACATAATAATCTGGCCACTCAGTGTATATCCTATATAATAAAAGGCTAATATGCAAATTGTCCCCTCTACCAGGACTTCGACCAGCAGGCAGGCTGGCCAACTACCCATGTCCCCTCCCACTGGCCAGATATATACACACACTAAGTGGCCAGATTATTACGTGTTCAGAGATCATAATAATCTGGCCACTCAGTGTATATGATTTGATATAATAGAATTCCTGATAACTCTATTCATTCCCCTAGGAAAATATTTATTGAAAATTAATGAAGTAGGCTTATTTCATATTTATTCTGAAACTGTTTTTAAAATTAACACATACAGAAACCCACCCAAATGAAAGATAAAAGCTGCTTCTAATTTGAAACAAACACCTAAAACTATATTAGGGATGTTAATTAAAAATGAACTCAGCCAGCCCTAGCCAGTTTGGCTCAGAGGATGGAGCTTCAGCCTGCAGACTGAAGAGTTCCAGGTTTGATTCTGGTCAAGGGCACATGCCTGGGTTGCAGGCTCAATCCCCAGTAGGGGGTGTGCAGGAGGCAGAGGATCAATGATATGCTCTCACCATTGATGTTTCTATCCCTCTCTCCCTCTCCCTTCACCTTTGAAATCAATAAAAAAAAAAATGAACTCAGCCACTGAGTACATATAAAACAAAATTATTGCTTGTTTTTTGTTTCTTTCATACAAATGTTTTGCCATGCTTGTCCTTCTCTCTCTCTCTCTCTCTCTCTCTCTCTCGTCTCTCTCATGTTAAATAATAGAAAATGAGGAAGCAGACCTTATTACATTAGAAACTGAATCTTATGGCACATATTTTCTGGTAGTAGCCATTTGCCAAATAACCACTAAGATATTAAAATCAATAAGACACTCAGTAAAAATACAAAATTAAACCAAATGTCAATCTGAAGAACGTTATTTTTAATTATCTTAGTGTTATCTAAAGGCCTAGGGAATGTAGAAAGGTAATATGGAAGTTAACTTGGAATTGGATTGTGGATAAATGAATATATGTGGGGGGATAAAGAAAGCAAGGGTTGAGCTCCTAATTTATTACTCTGAGAAGCTGAGCAAGACTTAGATTCAATATTGTCACTTTTATCATAGGTAATACTTTGTTCAGCATATCTGCAAAATATTAACATTAATAAATTACTACTACTGCTGTAGAATCTATCAAGATTAGAATGATACCCTCAAAATGGAAAGAAAATCTTATTGGCATCTGAAATAAACTATATATTCAGTAGGATGTGACATGCTCCTGTTTTTCCTTACCCTCTTTCTGACCCTAAATATGGTTCTGTTTTCTGAATCATGAATGGTTCTGTTTTTAGAGATCCCATTAACTGCAGGCAGAGTTTCTAATTAGATTTAAAGCTAAATTAGACTAATGAAATTTTTTTCAACTTAGCCAGAAATAATCATGATGGCATTCTTGTAGAAGACTCATACATTTCATTTTAGATCCTTATTGAGAATTTTCTTTTGTGAGCATCATCTAGAATTTTAAAATGTGTGTTGATTGTAATCATTTATAACTGATGATTGAATTACTTAATTGTATCTGTCTAAAGCAATCACAACTGAGGCAACAGAGGATGGAATTGTGTTATTTTATTAGAAATCATTTGGTTTCTCTGTTTCATTAAATTACATGCAGAATGATATTACAGGATGATTAATTAACAAGGACACAAATGTAATAGCTCAATTACTATGAACTCTATGGATTATTTTCTATAACCACAGAAGAATAAAGAAAATTTTACTAGGTTAAAGGCCCATAAAAGTTATGAAATCAGTTTAATTTATTATGTTTAGGTGGAATACATCTGAAATATGTTTGGTTAATTTTCACCTACACTAGAAACTTGTGATGTGGAACATCTAAAATAGGCTCATAGTAGCAAAGACTCTGGGCAAACCCCAAGTGTTATGTAGTCCAGATGAACATACAGAACTGAATGAAGGAAAATCAATTTCCTACCCAAGAGGCATATTTCTCAGAGTAAACAAGCAGGATAGCACAATCTACTGCCTACCAAATAAGTAGAAATTCATTTTTGTGCTCCTGATTACAAAGGGAATACTCTCAACATGACCATAGGAAAGTTGTGGAGAACATTCCATTAATTAGTAGAGTAGTTCATGGTCATACTGTGTTTCTTTGGAACATATTAACCCAATAGGAAAACTCCTTTTGTTTACAATAAACGATTTGCTTTGAAAAGACTGTTTATGTGTAATGGCTTTATCCAGTAAATAAATATAAGGATTGCTGTAACATAAATCAAATATATGCCTGCTTTTTTAAAAATATTTTTTTCAAATTTTACAAAATATCTGATTAGAAATACTAATTATTTATATATGCCAGTATTCCCCAGAACCCCAAGAAATATACCAAGGCTCTCTTTTTACCTAAGTGTACTTAAAAGCAAATTTATATTCAACAATTACTAAGAGCATCGACAACTTCCTTGTTACTGTAGAAACAAAAAGGCTTGGGAATTTTCATTCTTTCCAGTTATACTTATTAAGCATCTCTTATGTGCTTGGCACTGGGCTGACTGCTGGAGATACAGTGGTTGAACAAGTTACCATGGTTAAAATTTCACATTTATGTATGATGTATAATTAATACACTGATTGAATAAATTAATGAATGACAAAATAAAATAATGACTGAAAGCAACCTGACCCATTATTGGATGGAATGGTAACATTGTTTCTTAGATTTGAACATTCAGCTCACACAAGACAATACTTGTTTTGTTTTGTTTTGTTGCTTTTTCACAAGCTGGGTGAGGTGATTTTATATCTCTTTACTCTGATTTTCACATTTGTAGGTGCCCTAGAAATTTATAGTGACCATCTTACAATGAAAAATTTAGAATGGATCAATTATTGATATGTCTCTGAGTAGCAACGTTTCAAAATACCCAGCTTTTTCTTTCTTAATGTTATGGTCATTTTTTTTTCAAATAGTTGTGATTTCTACATATTTTTCTTTCTTATGGATTAGAAGTAACTGCAGAAGGTAGTAACCATTCTAAGCATAAATCCATCAGTGAGTCATTAATTTAACCAAGGAGACTTATACGAATAATAGTTATCACTGCTCTGTCTTGCTTCCTGCAAATTTTTATCATCAGCATAAGGGCTTTTGTCCTGCCAAGTGACCTATAATGTAATTGCTTTTCTTATTAACTCAAACAAATTGAGTCCTGTTACCACACACACACACACACACACACACACATATATATATATAATATGATTTGTATTTATTCATATATTTTGCAAGTTCTAAATATTATCTATTATTTTTGAGAAAAATCTTATGGTTTTTGCCACATGTGGTATGAACTGACACAAAGTATTTTTTGAAAAAATTAATATAATTGCTACTGTAATCTAAAACAATATTTATACCCTGTTCTTTAATAAAGGCAAAGACTAATAATTTTGAATACTTATGAAATAGGTAAATGATTTTTCTTAACATTAGAGATATGACAATCTTCCATCATGGGCTCTTTTTTTCCTTAGGTAACCACAATGATTCAAACTTGATTATACCTTTTGGGGGCGTATTAGTGTTCCACACAGCTATCATATAACTACCAGCAAATTACATCCCACTGGTGAAATTGCTTCCTTCTTGCTGTTCTTCTAAAAGCACACATTTTGAAAGCTGATCACATGTTCATTTTGCTACGAAGATTTTCAAGATACAAAGATATCTTATTCACTTATAGACTTCTCACATTTCCAAAGGGTCATTTTTAATTTACAATTTATAAAATATTTTAATATAAAAATCAACAAGTAGGCAGGTAGACAGTAAATATCTAAAGCAGAAAGAAATAAAATATATTTAAAAAGTTATAAACCATATGATCTATGTTTGTTTTCTTTTGTGATTTTTAAATACCTAATTAGGTTGGTCCTCAACAATAATCTTTTACTTTAATTTCATAATTTCACTTATGGATTCACTGATTCATATTTCCCAAATTCTAATATGTATCATTTCCTCTGCTAGGTGTTGGGTCTTGTGCTATGGGAGCTCATATTCTTCTTAGTGAGAGAAATAAATGTGATAACAGGAGATATTTGCTGTAATTGTAACAAAGCCTTATGGGCACAGAGGACTGGAATAAGGATTTGGCATAGTAATTATTGAATAAATGAATGAAGAATATTGTCAAAATCAGACTTTAATACCTCACTTTATATAATGGATAGAACAATTAGAAAATCAAAGAGGAAACAGAACAACACAGTAAGCCCACTAGACCCAACCAACATCTATAGATTGCTCCATTCAACAGTAGCAGAACACATACTCATTTCAACTGCATATGAAACATTCTAACCTGGCTGGCATGGCTCAGTGGTTGAGAGTCAACCTATGAACCAGCAGGTCATGGTTTGATTCACAGTCAGGGCACAAGCCTGGGTTGCAGGCTCGATCCCCAGTGTGGGGCATGCAGGAGGCAGCCGATCAATGATTTTCTCTCATCATTGATGTTTCTATCTATCTCACCCTCTCCCTTTTTTGTTTTTTAAGTAAGCAAGCATTTACTGAAGCCAAAATAGCAGGATTAAAATTTCAAACAGCAGTTTTTATATAAGATGGAGGTTACTCTGCTTCATTCCTCCACTGGTTTTATGTACATGAGTCAAATCATTGACTCTTTTGGGTCATTGTTGGGGAAGGAGTTATATTGACCCTTGAGGACAAGTTTGATAGAATTAATTCTCTGCCGAATAAAGTAAGTGGGCCAGTTTATAAGATAAGGGCCAGAATGAGGACCAGGAGTAATCTTTAGAGGGTCTGAAGAGTCCTGGACTCTCTATTTTGCCTGGGCTGTCTTAAGCCAGGTGTGATGAAGCCACGTCAGGATCCCGTCTACCTTGACTGCTGTGGGGGTGGTCAAGATGACGGTGTGTGGTCTTTCCAAGTAGGAGTGAGTCCTTGTGTGGCAAATTTCTTTACCCAAATAGAGTCACTAGGGCAGGAGGGATGGACCGGATCAAAAGTTGGTACAAGCAGAGCATCTCAGACATGCTTCTGGACTGCTTTCTGGAAAGCCTGTAAGAACTTGAGTAAAGATTGGTTATGGATTTCAGCGTTTCTAGATTGGGTTTCTGTGTAAGCTGGTGAGGTGGGTAGGTCAGGGTCTGGAAGAGTCACTAGAATCTCTAGAGGCCTCACTGGTTTTAGGGAAGCCTCCCGGGCTGCTTCATCTGCAGCCTCGTTCCCTCTTGCTTCTGGGGAGTCCCCTTGTCTCACATAGGTAGAGATGGAAAGACTTAATTACATCTGGTAGTGCTAGTTGGCCCTTGGTCCTTGCTCTGCTCATATCTGTCTAACTGCCTAATATATTACCTCAAGGATCCTGGCTCTGAATTCTTTTAGGGAAAATGGATGTCGGTGAGCTCTTCTAGCTACTTCCCGCTGAGGCGGGTCAGAGGCTTCTCTCAGAGCCAAGAGATCCTTGCTGTCTGTCAGAGGGACGATGAGGCCTGGACACAGAAGGAGGTGGGCTTGTGACCTGGCGGAGACAAACTGTCTTATAAAATTTAGTATTATTGAGCAATTAGAACACCAAGAGTTATAACAAATGGTCTGGTGGAAGGGAAAGAAAGCATTTCAGTTTTAATAACTTCTATTGAAATAGAAATTTTCTCCTCAAAATTACCCCCATGTTTATTAAAAGAGCCAAATCAAGACCAATTTATCTATTGTATTTAATTTGGCCTGATTGTTTGCATAAACATAACAAGAATGGTAACTGACTACCTTTGCCGGAATTTCATGATTGAATCTCAATGTGCCCTGTAGAGCCAGGAAGCCAAGCCATCAGGCCTACCTCCACTATCTGCTCGGTTAGGTGAATTCCTCACCTGCAGTGACTCTACTCTGGCCCACGCCCTAGGCTTCAAGGCCTATCTCAGCCCTCCTACTCATCGTGGCTCAGAGTGCGTGGGGGTCCCGCAGGGACACAGAGGCGCCCTTATTGCTCCCCTTGTACTCTGACCAACCGCCAGTGATGGTAGAGAATGGGCCTGATGCTCCAGCGCCAGCTATTTTCAGGGCTACCAAGCAGGATACCAGACTTTCTCCATGGCACTCTTATTGGCTTCAAGTCTTCAGAGTTCAGACAGGGCTCTTTAAAACATGATACTCCAGTTAAACTTTTCAGTTAATAAAACCACTATTGGAAACCGGTCTTATTGGATTTATGCAAAGAAATGTATTGCCAAATTTTGGAGGAATTGTATAAGGAGAAAAATATACTGACCTGCTTTAAGATCTTCTGATTTTCCTTGCCAGTCCTTTTTATGGACTTTCCAAAGTAATACTTTATAAAGTAACAAAACAGTAACTATTGGATTTCTTTTATCAGTCCCCACTAAGTACTTTGGCATAACTATTTACCCTCTGTTTAGGGAGGCAGAATGTAAATTATTTACTCTTCCTAGCTTACTGGCCTGTATTATTTGATTAATTTCCTTTTAACATTTCTCTTATTATTATTATTATATACACAACCTTTATAAATCCTGGTGGAATCGGGCCTAAACGAGCAGTCAGACATCCCTCTCACAATCCAGGACTGCTGGCTCCCAACTGCTTGCCTGCCTGCCTTCCTGATTGCCCTTAACCACTTCTGCCTGCCAGCCTGATCACCCCCTAACCACTTCCCTGCCAGCCTGCTTGATGCCTAACTGCCCTCCCCTGCAGGCCTTGTCACCCCTAACTGCCCTCCCCTGCAGGCCTTGTCACCCCTAACTGCCCTCCCCTGCAGGCCTGGTACCCCCCAACTGCTCTCACCTGCAGGCCTGGGTCCCCACTAACTGCCTTTCCTTGCAGGCCCAGTCACCCCCAACTTTCCTCCTCTGCCGGCCTGGTCACCCCTAACTGCCCTCCCCTGCAGGCTTGATTGCCCTCAACTGCCCTCCCCTGCTGGCCTGATTGCCCACAACTGCCCTCCCTTGCAGGCCTGGTCCTTACCAACTGCCCTCCCCTGCTGGCCCTCTTGTGGTGGCCATCTTGTGTCCACATGGGGGCAGGATCTTTGACCACATGGGAGCAGCCATCTTGTGTATTGGAGTGATGGTCATTCTGCATATTACTCTTTTATTAGATAGGATAGAGGCCTGGTGCATGGGTGGGGGCCAGCTGGTTTGCCCTGAAGGGTGTCCCAGATCAGGGTGGGGGTTCCCTTGGGGCGTGGGGCGGCCTGGGTGAGGGGCCTGTGGTGGTTTGCAGGCTGGCCATGCCCCCCAGTGACCCAAGCAGAGGCCCTGGTATCTGGGATTTATTTATCTTCTATAAATTGAAACTTTGTAGCCTTGAGTGGAGGCCAAGGCAGGCCAGGGCTTCAGAAGCTTGGCTTCCTCCATCACCGGGGGCAACCCTAGCCTCCTGCTCTCTCCAGCTCCGTGGCTGCTGCCATTTTTGTTGGGTTTTATTTACCTTCTATAATTGAAACTTTGTAGCCTGGAGTGGGCCATCCAGGATGTGCAGAAAGCTTGGCTTCCTCCATCACCAGGGAAACCCAAGCCTCCCTCCTGCTCGCTGTGGCTGCAGCCATCTTGGTTGGGTTAATTTGCATGCTCGCTCCTGATTGGATGGTGGGTGTGGCTTGTGGGTGTAGCAGAGTGATGGTTAATTAGCATATTGCTCTTTTATTAGATAGGATACACAAACTTTATAAATCTTACACTTCTAAATTAGCCTTAAAATCTTCTTTCAATATCCTTTAAAAATGCATAACCATGCCTCAGACCTTCTACTATGTAATTCCTTATTCTTAGAAACCTCAATCTTTTATTGATTCCTAAAAAGTAAACAGCCAGCATTTCTTAGATGAACATTTATGAATATACTTTAAATGTACTTTTTCAAGAAAATATACCTAGACCTTCTGTGATAAAACTAAGAGCCGGTAAATTAAAACTTGTCTAGTAAAAACTGCTACATTCTTCCTTATGTAATTTCAAGTATATTCTATAGATCTAATTTAGTTCAAAAATATTTCTTTTTGAGAGAGATTTTTAAAACTTAAACTAGTTGTAACATTAAAGATATTATATCTTAAAGTTCCTTTGCTGAATATTCTGATGCAGCCCAAGAAGTACCTAGTAAGCCCACCCTGCCAGGGTCAGACAATGAGATTTTCTTTATGTGTATTGGAAGGGTTAAAAAGAATAAAGCAGGGCAGAGAAAGATTTATTGTGTTTTTCAGAGAGCCTTGAGTCCAGTATAATTCAGATAAGCAAAAATCAACAAAAACCTATCTCTCCCTGCTCTCCCTGCTGACGCCCCCCCCCCCCCCCATTTCTTTCCTTAGCAAGGGAAATAAGGCAGGCAATTGGTCTGAGATCATGTATAGCCAGGCTTTTTACACTTAAGGAACAGCTGCTTTCCCTCTCAGATTTTCCTTCTTTACTCTAAGCCCCAGAGGCTCAAATCCTCCCCCTCCTTTACCACTTCTGATCTCTCTGACCATCCCCCTGCCCCCAGCCTAGGGCTCCTTCATCTCAGCAGGCTGAAAGTGAATTCCACTGCCTCTACCCTTTCTCACTCCCACTCCAGAGCAGTTTTAGGCTCTCTTCCACCCCCAGTCAGAGCGGATGCTGTTCCTAACAGAGACCCACTGTAAATCTATCAGGAAGGGCAAGTAGGTCACAGGTCTGAAGACCACATGATAAAAATCTGGCAGTCCCTCTCCCTTGCCCCACACAGGCCATGAGAAAATGTACTAATCTTAACCCAACAAGCCTTTGTTTAAACTTCTCTGGGTTGGCAACCTTCACAAATTTTATACCTTTAAATTAACCCTAGAATTCCAAAATTTTAAACTAACACAGCAAAATTATAAATCAAGGAAAAGCAATTAAAAGTTATCTACTGTCTTTCTCCTAAAGCAGGGTTTGCACTATCATTAAACAAATTGAACAACAGAAAAATATAACAAATACTCTTATGTGTACAGCCAGACGGCACAAAGTAGCTCTCACTTCACACAGACTCTCACACTTACATTTATATACCAGACAGTCTGAGTTTTTTACTTCTACCAGATATTTATTCAGAGTTTAAACAGTCCACCCGATTCCTGATTAATCTGCCTGAGGAAGCCGTATGACTTCTGGGGAGGTGATTAAGCTCCCCCTTCCATGCACTCAGAGTGGGCCTGACTGATAGGGGCCCCTACCTTACAGTTTCTGTCAACAGGTCCAGAAGTGTCCGTCCACTCTCTCCAGATGGCGGCCGGGTCCTAGGCTGAGGTCTGGGAGCACCCAGAGTCCTCCAATTCAATTCTGCTAAATCAGCAGAGCAGTGCCTCCCGGAGGCCTGTCTGGCTCCCCTGGGGACCTAAACCCGGTCCACTCTCTGGAGGCCAAAAAAGGCCATCTTGTTTTGCCTTCTTTCTGGTCTGGGAACCATTTATGTTACAGAAGAAAAACCAAGCCATGCTTAGAGAAAGGGAGTTACATTTTATTATGCGCAGGCCCAGAGAAAAATGTGTCTATCAAATTATGGGCCCCCAAACATGGAGGAAACTTTTTCTATTTATACTTTTTCTAGCTCTTTTGTCTCCCAAATTTTGAATGAGACTTCCGGGCCTTCTGGGAAAGAAGGCCTACGTGCTGGGAAGGGGCCATGAGACCATATCTCAACGCCTGGCCTGGTGTCAGCACTGACAACTCTGTCTGGGGCATAGTCCACGGCCTCTCTGGAATGGGAGTAGTCTTATTTTCCTTATTATTTAGGTAAGCAAGCTTTTACAGAAGCCAAAATAGCAGGGTTAAAATTTCAAACAGCTGTTTTTATATAAGATGGAGGTTACTCTGCTTCACCTTCTTTTTTGAAATCAATAAAAATATATTTTAAAAAAATAAACATTCCAAGTGACATGTTAGGTTATAAAACAAGCCATAATAAATATAAAAGAATAGAAATCATACAAAGTATGTTCTTTGACCACAGTGGCATACAATTAGAAATAAATAAAAGAAAATTTGTGATATTCACAAATATGTCTAACTTACTGCACAATCTTAAATAACTACCAGATTTAAGAAGAAATCACTGTGGTTTTAATTTGCATCTCTCTGATGATTAGTGAGGAACATTTTTTTTATCTATAATAATAAAAGCATAATATACTAATTAGACCGGGCATCCTTCCGGACATCCTTCCTGATGACCTTCTGGACGAAGTCGGGGCTGTGAGGAAATCCCGGGTCCTGGATGCCTGCCAGCAGCCAGAGGAAAGCCCGGGTCCCAGGTGCCTGACAGTCCCTGGAGGGAAGCCTGGGTCCTGGGTGCCAGAGGGAAGCTGGTGCCAGCAGCCGGGGGCAAGAAGGCCTACTCTTGCATGAATTTCATGCATCAGGCCTCTAGTATGTCCATGAGCTGTCATAAAGAAAATTCTATTTGTTGAAATTTGGGATTAGAGGGTAATACTATCAACCTTAAATATATAAAAAGGATTTTACTATTAACAAGTGTATACCAACAAACTAGATACCCTAACTGAAATAAACAAACTTCTACACAGACTCAAACTATTGAAACTGAATCAGGAAGAAATGGAAAATATGATTAAATATATAACAAGTAAAAGTATTTAATTTGTTAGCAAAAATATTCTCACACAAAAAATCCCAGAACCAGATAGCTTCACTGGTGATTTTTATCAAAAATTTAAAGAAGAATTAACACCAATACTTCAACCATCAACAAAACAACAAGAAAGCCAACATATTTGCCAATTTTATCACTGATAAGGGTTTAATCTGCAACATTTACAGGGAACTCATACAACTTAACAAAAGAAAGATAAACAACCCAATCAAAAAATGGGCAACAGACCTAAATAGATACTTTTTGTAAGAGGACATAAGGAAGGTCAAGAGACATATGAAAACATGCTCAAAGTCACTAATCATCCGAGAGATGCAAATCAAAACAACAATGTGGTACCACCTCACACCTGTCAGAATGGCTATCATCAACAAATCAACAAATAACAAGTGCTGGTGAGGATGTGGAGAAAAAGGAACCCTCCTGTACTGCTAGTGGGAATGCAGACTGGTGCAGCCACTGTGGAGAACACTACGGAGTTTCCTCAAAAAACTAAAATTGGAACTCCCATTTGACCCAGTGATCCCACTTCTAGGAATATATCCCAAGAAACTAGAAACACAAATCAGAAAGGATATATGCACCCCTATGTTCATAGCAGAACAATTTACCATAGTTAAGATTTGGAAACAGACTAAATGCCCATCAGCAGATGAGTGGATTAAAAAACTGTGGTACATCTGCACAATGGAATACTACACTGCAGTAAAACAGAAGGAATTCTTACTATTTGCAACAGCATAGATGGAACTGGAGAGCATTTTTCTAAGTGAAATAAGCCAGTCAGAGAAAGATAAATATCACATGATCTCACTCATTTGTGGAATATAATGAACAACATAAACTGATAAATAAAAACAGATCCAGAGACATAGAAGCATCGATCAGATGCCCAAACCTCAGAGGGAAGGTAGGGGAGGGTGGGGGTAAGAAGGAGAGATCAGCCAAAGGACTTGTATGCATGCATATAAGCCTAACCAATGGGCACAGACACCAGGGGGTGAGGGCATAAGTAGGGAGGTGGGGGAGTGAGGGGGAGATAAGGACACATATGTAATACCTTAATCAATAAAGAAAAATAATAAATAAAACAAATTAAAGAAAAAAAAATAAAAGAGCTAAGAATACTCCCATTTTATTCTATATGGCAATCTTACTATGCTACCCAAATCAGACAAAGATGCACAAGAAAAAAAAAAAAACTACAAATAAATACTATGTATACACAGACGCCAGAATACTAAAAAACAAAGAAAAACACAAACCAAATGCAGCACCAAATAAAAAAAATCTGTAACTTTGTTAAAACTAAAACTATACACCAAATAGTAAGTAAGAAGTCATTCAGTAAGTACATACATACATACATACATTCATGCATAAAACAAGTCAATTTATCTACAAGTAAATTAAAAATAACCTCTTGGTGGATATAAGTGCAATAGAAATTTAAGACAGGAGAGGAATCTCTGTGTTTTACTGGTCAGATAATACTATGTTGGTGTCATAAAATAGCATAGAAACTTTGAAAATAGAATCTAAGTAGATTGATAGGAGGTAAGAAGGGCATTTTAGGAGCCTAAAGAAAATGAAGACAACTGAGGAAAAGGGATGCCTAAGACAAGCTCTAGAAACAGTGACCCTCTGTAAAGACTGAAGGAGAAAATCTATTTCAAGCAATAGAGAGGAAAATAGAAAATCTCAGTAGGCCAGTACTGTGTAAAGCATGTACAATTGAGACACTACCCTGTGTTAACAAATAGGAAAATGTTGAGTGCTTTTGAGAAGGGAAGTTACAAATTTAGAACAATGAGTAAGGGAGACTGATTTTAGGGTACACTATAAGGTGGACTGGAAGTGAATGAGACCAAGGAGGAAGTAGTTGTACTAGATCAAACATGAAGAAGAAAGCATCCAAACTAAAATGATAGTAGTGTGATTGGAATATATTTAAAAATTAAATTAGCAAATGGTTTCAACATTGGATGTAATTGAAAAAATAATTTATTGTGACCTATTATCAGTTGCTTTTGTTAATATTTCAAAGTGAGCAAGTGTTTCTAACATTTGTTCTGAAGATCACATTGATTTTTTGATGAAATCAGTTGAAAATATTTTCTTAAGCCTGGAAAACTCTTTTAGAATCATTAAATATATTTATATTTTTAAAAAGGAATCTAATAACTTGCAATATTTGCAGTTAATTGGTATAAAATGGTTTGGTTACAATATTATAATACCGTGTTTTCCCGAAAATAAGACAGTGTCTTATATTAATTTTTGCCCCCCAAAACACACTAGGTCTTATTTTCAGGGGATGTCTTATTTTTCCATGAAGAAGAATACGGTACACATTTATTGTTAAATGAAAATAAAAGAAATTTATTACCTGTATACGGTACGGTAGTACGGTAGTTGTCAACACAAACCAGACAAACTGTGAATCCTACAGTATCAAGAATTTACTCATTTATTCAATGACAATCATGTCATCATCTTCTGGAACATCATCATAACAATCCAACTCCTGAATTTCCTGGTGAATTTCTTGTGACTCCATTTCTTTCAGAATCAGTGGACCAAATCTCTCATGTTTAGCAATAGCACTGTCTTTAAATGAGTACTTCTTATCAAGGTAGCCTGCTCGCAGTGCATTTGCAATGCAACTGTCAGTGATTTTCTCCCATGAATTCTTCACCCAAGTCACAACTTCTTGCAGTTTAGGTTTCACAAAGTTTCCACGCTGATTTCTCTCCATTCTATTTTCAATGTAGTCATTAATTTCCATGCGCAGATTGTCTTTGAATGGCTTGTTTATTGCAATATCAAGAGTCTGGAGATAGGCCATCATTCCTGCAGGAATCATTATCTGATGTATTTTTCTTTCGTGAAGAAATGTCTTCATGTCTTTAGCACGGTGAGTGCTGGCTGCATCCCAGACTAGCAGACCTCTTTGGCTCCCTCGCATAACAAGCGGCAGCATTAAATCGACCCACTTCCTTATAACTGCTTGTGTGGCCCAGGCTTTTTCAGTTTCAAGAATAAAAACGCCCAAAACACATTCAATCTTTTCCTTCTTGCCCTTAGAAATGATTAAAGGTGGGATTTTAGTGCCATCCAGACGAATTGCCAAAATACAGGAAACACGTGCACTTTTGTAAGCAGTGGAGGGAATGTACGCCAAGGAGGCACCCTGCGGTTCAATTGTTGTTTGAGATGATTGGCCCATAAACACTGCAGTTTCATCCATAGCAATCATGTTGGAAAGATTGTATTTAGAGAAGTCAGCATCATCAATAAAGGACTTGAATGCAAGTGCTCGCTTAATAACTTGAGTATCTTCCAACCTAAACAATGTTGTAGATCTTCTTAAAGACAGTTCACTTTGCTGAAGGAAATTATCCAGCCAGTGTTGTGATGCTTTGAAGTCTTCGGGGGCTATGTCAAACTGTGGTGCCATTGCAAGGGCAAATTCTTGAATCTGAGCCCTATTCACAACCAAAGCCTTTGCTCTCCTGTCAACAACCCATTCACAGATCAGGTCTTCCAGCTCGGAAAATAATGGTTGCCGACCCAATCCACACTTGTGCTTTTTAACATTTCCCTTGTCCACTTGTTCAATGATGTTACCATACTCTGCTCGCCATTTTCGGACCAATCGGATACTCAACATCTTCTCTTTGCAGAAAGCAGTAAGATTTTGGCCCCAAGAGTCTTCCACAGTTCCTTTCTTGTACTCCACGGAGTAGCTTTTTCTTTTTGTGCTCATTTCTAGGGGTAAAAAAAAAAGGAATTGGGGTATCAAGGTGGGGGGAGGGGGATCACTCAAAATGACACAGGGGGGATCAGAGGGGGGAATCAAAATGGCACAGGAGAATCAGAGGGGGGATTACCATTTTAGTAACCCCTTTTGATCCTCCTGTGTCATTTTGATTGCCCCCTCTGATCCTCCTGTGTCATTTTAAGTGATCCCCCTCCCCCTACCCCTGTGCCACTGAACACCTTCACCGGACATCCCCCCTACCCCTTTATCAGACATTTACCCCCTGGGACCTGCCTGGGGACTGTCACTGGGCTTGCTGGGGCCTGGATCTGGGCTGGAGCAGGGTCTGCCACTGACTGAGAACCTTCAGTCATCATGAAGGCAGCCGCAAGCATCAGGTAGTGTTACCAGAGACAGACCAGCACTCACCACCTTCGCCGCGTTCCGTCCACTCTAATCCTCCTGTTCTTCTACACGCATCTGCGAAAGTCTCCTCCTCTCTCCCGCCCCATGCTCACCGCTCACTCCAACCTCCGTTCTGCCTCCACACAGCAGTGACGTCAGGACTCCACGTAACGTCACTGGTTGCTAGACGCCAGTTGGGGCGGCCCTAGCGACCAGTTTACGGTAAGTTAATTTTCATTCTGAGACAGAGCCTGGGGCCTTATTTTCGGGGGATGCCTTATATTTCGCTCAGAAGGAAACCTGTAAGTAGGTCTTATTTTCGGAGGATGTCTTATTTTCAGGGAAACATGGTATATTCAGTGGAGAATTCCAATTATAATAGGTGATCAGACATTTCACTGTTTGTTATTTTTTTTAATATATTTTATTGATTTTTTACAGAGAGGAAGAGAGAGGGATAGAGAGTTAGAAACATCGATGAGAGAGAGACATTGATCAGCTGCCTCCTGAATGCCCCCTACTGGGGATGTGCCCGCAACCCAGGTACATGCCCTTGACCGGAATCGAACACGGGACCCTTCAGTCCGCAGGCCAACGCTCCATCCACTGAGCCAAACCGGTCAGGGCCTGTTTGTTAATTTTGACTTAAGTCCATAGAATGCATTCATATATACCCAGTGTCTTTGTAAAGTTCATTTTTATGGTAAATACAGGAACCATACTGAGTGCCACAAAGCTCAGACAGGCAAGTCATGCAAAAAGCATCTTGAGTTATAAAATGAAGAAAATCAATTAGTTATGTCCCAACCTCAAGAATTCATACTTCTCCCATCTTTGTGGGAAGTATTCAGGAAGTCTTGGGAATATAAACCTCTTATTTCTAAACCCATCAAAGTTTAGCAGTCTGTATTGAGTAGACAAGATTAAAATTCATTATGGGAGACTCTGACCTATTCAAACAGAAACATAACATTTCTCTAGCATGTGATGAATAAAATTAAAATAAGTACTACCAGCCAGTTCCTAACCAGCATTTCAAATATAAAATAACAGGGAGAATTTATATTTTACCAGAGTGTACTTAAAACATATTGTCCACATGCATGTGACAGAGGCTAAAATGTTGTCATATAGCAAGTACAATAAGGACAGTTATGCTACAGCAGGAAAATTAGAAAATGGAATTAATGTGTGACCCAACCATCTGCTTAGTTAAAGCATTCATAATATAGAACCTTTAAATCTTACTGAAAAAAATCCATGTATGTTAAAAAATAATATGCATTTGGGATATCCATTACCAAGCAACTTCCCTAACCAATTGACAAGCATTTCCCTAAACAATTAATGTCTGGTTAATTCCTTTTGCCTCCAACATTTTTTTCTTCACCTAGTAGACATTACATTTTCTATATTTTAATGAACATGCTAAATGTATAAATTTTGAGCATAAAAGCTCAAGGAGCAAAAGAAGACCTAATAGGATTTTCCATCTTAAATTTTGTTTCACAGTTGAACATAAATTGCTTTCACGAAACTGAGACATGTACTTTTGCTTGATATATTACCTTCTCTGACTTGTCAGCCTAAAGTCAGTAATAAATTACTCAGGAAGCTGAGTCATTCAATGCCAATGACACTGTCCACTTCAGGCTCAGTGATAACCAACATTATGGGAAACTTCCAGATCCTATTGTGCACTTTATTATCAGTGTGACTTGAAAAAGAGAATAAACTACAAGTTGTAAAAAACAAAAACAAAAGCAAAAAAAACAACAACACAAATTTAGAAAACAAAGAAAGAGAACCATAGCATGCTAAATCAATAGCCAAGGTAAAATCATAAACCTTCAGGTTTTGAGAAAGTCATTGTGGATTTTAATTTCTTTTACATGCAAGTGGCTGCCAATTAGATTTCAGAAATAATTTTTATGATACAGTTTATATTATTATTTCAGTTTAGGGTAATCACTTAGCATTGTTTGCTAAGAACTGGTGGCTTGCAAATTTAACCAGCAGAAAATATTTGATAAAGAATACAAGGAAAGATTTTAAAAATAAGCCCAAGTATTAGGATAAAGAGCATGATACATGAGGGGTTTTTGTTCAAAATAGCTGATTCCAAAATTGTCATTTTGCTTGTTGGTTTGTTTTTAATCTTTATTATTGAAAGTATTACATATGTCCCCTTTTTACATTATAATTTCTTTATATAGAAAATGCATGTTTTCTGTGAATACTTGCAAAGTCTCATGTCATTGCTTGAAAAAGCCTTCTATTTTTTTAAATTAAATTACAATTACTAATGACCAAAGAAACATTACAACATAACATCCTATCCTATATAACAAAAGCCTAATATGCTAAGTGTCCAGTCGTCTGGTCATCCGTTCAACCAATCAAAGCGTAATATGCTAATGATATGCTAATGCCGCTCAACCGCTTGCTATGATGTGCACTGACAACTGGGGGCAGAGAGTCGACTGGTTGACCAGTCACTATTATGTGTACTGACCACCAGGGGGCAGACAGTTGAGCAGTCGACCAGTCAACCAGTCGCTATGATGTGCACCGACCACTAGGGGGCAGGTGCTCTGACTGGTAGGTTAGCTTGCTGCTGGGTCCGGCTGATCGGGACTGAGTGAGATGGGCCAGACATGCCCTGGAGCCCTCCTGTGGTCCCTCCCAGGCTGGCCAAACCCCCGTGTACCTTCCTGGCACTGATCGTGCACCAGTGGGGTCCCTTGGCCTGGCCTACACCCTCTCACAATCCAGGATGAGGGACCCCCCCCCCCAAATACATGAATTTTGTGCACCAGGCCTCTAGTTATTAATATTATTTCAATTCATTAAAGTTGCTGAGAGTATAGTCCAATGTAGAATAGGGCCAAACATTTTTTAAGTCAAATGGTAAATTTAGTGGTCATGAAAAAGTAAGAAGGAGAATATGCTTTGTTAACTGTTAACAGCTATTAAGCTGATGGCTTTTTGCAACATTTTTTAGGGACAACATTTTTTGTGGACTTTCACCCACATACTACTGAGACAAAAATTTCAAACATGAGCAGTAAGTAATCTGTAATGCCCAAGCTGCATGGGCATGAAGGGAAGCTACAAACAACCTGTTTGGGCTCACATACAAACAATAGAGAGGCTGTTCCTGCTGATCTATTATGGACAAAATACCCCAAGAACTGTCACCAGTGTGTCAGGTTGGGTTTTGTTTAATATAAGTGCTTCAAGTGCTGGCTCAGCCTAGCCAGGTATTTAAGGTTTACCAAGATTTCCCATCAAATCTTTTAAGCCACACTTAAAGGGTGAGCCCCTTTGAATTGACATTTTGTGATCAAGGTAAATTATTTGAGTCTTCTGTGGATAAACAGTCACTTTAAGGTTAGGAAGAATGAGAATTTGAAGTTAGACATATATGGAGTGTACAGTTATGTGATATACAGTATGCAGTCTTGGACAAGTTACATAAATCCTTTAAGTCTGAAATTAAGTAACATGTATCACACACAACATAATGTTTGGCACATCATGAATCCTCTAGATATATGAGCTTCCTTTCCTTTCTCGTGTCTGTTCTAGTGATAAAATGCAAAATAAGTCAAATTATAAGTAAATGTAAAACAATTACTGAAATATGTAAATGGCTACCATTTGTGTATCTGTGAATCAAATTATGAGTTTGACCTTAATCCCAGGTTACTTACATTTCTGTTATGATTAGAAGGACATTGGTAAATGGATTCCTTTCTTAGCCATCTTTTACTTTTTTAACTTTTAAAAAATGTGTTAGATTTTATATCCTCTGAAATAAGTTTCTTTATGACCCTTCTCAGTCAATCACCCATTCCACAGGCAACCTACCTCTCTTCTGATTTCTATTACCAGGGGTTAGTTTTGCTTATTCTACAACTTTGAATAAATGTAATCATACAGTATGGACTCTACTTTCTTCACAACCATGAAATGTTTGAAACTCATCCATGTTGACCCACATATCACCCACATATGAGTTTGTTTATCCATTCCACTCCATTTTTGCACTTACTTTTCTGTTAGTGAGTTCAGTTTGGAAAGTACTATTGATCACTTATGAGCAGATAAAAAGTTGCAGTGTGGGGAATAGAGTCAGTAATGTTGAAATAACTGGCCAGGTGGGACCACTCTGTAGAGTGCATGGTTTTCTGACCACTTTGCTGTACAGCTGAAACTGGTGTGAAATGGTACTAAATGTAAACTGTGGTTGCAAAATAAAATTAAAATATATATTCCTACAGAATATGGGAAAATATACAACATAGTAGACTTTGAATAAATGCTTATTAAATTTTTTAAAAGTTTAAAAATGTGGATATACAGAGTGAATTCAGAGAATGGCATAATTGGCACTTCTGTAAACAATCTATCACACAGTAATATGACTGTTCATCCTGCACTTCCTTGCTCTCTCAGAACAATTTTCATTGGCTAATTAAAAAAATTATATATATATATTAGAGGCCCAGTGCATGAAAATTCATGCACTGGGGGGGGGGTCCCTCAGCCTGGCCTGCCCCCTCTTACAGTCCGGGAGCCCTCAGGGGCGGGAGGTGACACAGCAATCAGGGAAAGGTGACACCATATTACACATCTGCTGCTGCCACTGCCTGTAGCACAAGCTTTGGACTGCCCTGGTTACCTGACCCTCGGGTGGCCTTGGGAAGCTGGGCAGCTGCAATCCAAGGCTTGCCTGCACCTTGGGCTGGCCTTGGCAGCTGGGCAGCTGACATCTGAGGTTTGCCTGCACCTCGGGGATTGGCTGGGCAGCAGCCATCCAAGACTTGCCTGTGCCTCAGGCCAGCCCTGGGTGGCTGGGTGGCTGAGGGGACAGGGGGACTCCAGAGGAAGGTGCGTGGAGTGGCCTTGCCATGTGCCTGCCACCCCATTGAAGCTGAGGGGACAGGGTACCACCATCCTGTGTCTGTGGGTTCCGCCATCTTTAAGGGCATTGCAGTCAATTAGCATATCCCATCCTTATTGGCTGTAGGCACCACCATTTTTGAGGGAGGGGCAATCAATTAGCATATTCCCTCCTTATTGGCTGTGGGTGCCACCATCTTTGAGGGCGGGGCAGTCAATTAGCACCTTGGTCGGCAAACTGTGGCTCGCGAGCCACATGTGGTTCTTTGGCCTCTTGAGTGTGGCTCTTCCACAAAATACCACGGACTGGGGGAGTCTATTTTGAAGAAGTGGTGTTAGAAGTTTAAATTTAAAAAATTTGGCTCTCAAAAGAAATTTCAATCGTTGTACTGTTGATATTTGGCTCTGTTGACTAATGAGTTTGCTGACCACTGAATTAGCATATTCCCTCCTTATTGGCTGTGGGCACCACCATCTTTGAGGGCAAGGCAGTCAATTAGCATATTCCATCCTTATTAGCTGTGGGCGCTGCCATTTTGTGAAGGCATGAGGGTCAATTAGTATATTCCCTCTTTATTAGATAGGATATAGATACTAATAAATGGGTAATATGCAAATTGGTTGGGACGCCATCACAGTAATGACCAGCACAGGTGGGCGGGAATGTACAGCATCAGGAATGGGGGTGGGGACTTGCAGCATTGAGGAGATGATGGCAGCTGCCACTTGCTCAGGGCCACTCCTGGGCAAGTGGAACTGGGAACGTGGGTGGGACAGGGGGGCCTGGTGGAGGGCGGCCTAGACTCACCACGTCATTGACGGCTGTGAGCACTCCTGATTGCTGATGCTACAAAGGTTCCTTCTGCCAAATGGCAGCAGAGCCACTCTGCCAGAAAACTTCAGCACCAACAGAAAACACAGGGGAGTGAGGGACAGCCAGGCAGCAAAGGCTGAATAGTGCTAGGCAAAGACCAGCAGCAAAGGCAGTTGAGGGCAAGGGAAAGAACAGCAGCAAAAGCAGGTGAGGGCGAAGTAAAGACCAGAAGCGAAGGCAGGTGAAAAAAGGGAAAGACAAGCAGCGAAGACAAGTGAGTGAGGGAAAGACCAGAAACAAAGCCACTTGAGCAAAGGAAAGACCAGCAGCAAAGGCAGATGAACACAAGGGAAAGATCAGAAGTGAAGGCAGGTGAGGTCAAGGGAAAGACCAGCAGGAAAGCCAGTTGAAGGCAAGGGAAAAACCAGAAGGAAAGCCAGTAGAGGGCAAGGGAAAGACCAGCTGTGAAGGCAGGTGAGAGTGAAGGAAATACCAGCAGCGAAGACAGGTGAGGGCAATAGAAAGACCAGCAGCTTAGGCAGGTGAGGGCTAGGGAAAGACCAGCAGGCAAGCCAGATAAGGGGGAGAAAGACCAGCAGAGAAGCCATGTGAGGGCAAGGGAAAGACCAGCAGGGGAAGGCAGGTGAGGGTGAGGGCAGGGGAAAGACCAGCAGGGAAGGAAGGTGAGGGCTAGGGAAAGACCAGCAGGGAAGCCAGGTGAGCAATGGAAAGACCAGCAGCAAAGGCAGGTGAGTGCAAGGGAAAGACCAGCAGTGCAGGCAGGTGAGTGCAAGAGAAATACCAGCAGCAAAGCCAGGTAAAGGGGGGAAAGATCAGCATCAAAGCCATGTGAAGTCAAGGGAAAGACCAGCTGTGAAGGTAGGTGAGCAAGGGAAAGACCAGCTGTGAAGGCAGGTGAGGGCAAGGGAAAGACCAGCTGTGAAGGCAGGTGAGTGAAAGGGAAAGAACAGCAGGGAAGTCAGGTGAGTGAGGGAAATACCAGCAGCGAAGACAGGTGAGGGCAATGGAAAGACCAGCAGCAAAGGCAGGCAAGCAAGGAAAAGACAAGCAGCTTAGGCAGGTGAGAGCTAGGGAAAGACCAGCAGGGAAGGCAGGTGAGTGTAAGGGAAATACAAGCAGCAAAGCCATGTTGGGGCAAGGGAAAGACCAGCAGGGAAGGCAGGTGAGTGTAAGGGAAATACAAGCAGCAAAGCCATGTTGGGGCAAGGGAAAGACCAGCAGGGAAGGCAGGTGAGTGTAAGGGAAATACCAGCGGCAAAGCCAGGAGAGGGCGAGGGAAATACCAGCAGCGAAGCCAGTTGAGCAAAGGAAAGACCAGCAGCAAAGGCAGGCGAGCAAGGGAAAGACCAGCAGCAAAGGCAGTTGAACAATGAAAAGACCAGCTTAGATGAAAGGTGAGCAAGGAAAAAACCATCAAGGAAGGCAGGTGTGGTGAGGGAAAGACCAGCCGGTAAAGCAGGGGAGGGCAAGTGAAAGACCAGCAGGAAAGGCAGGTGAGGTCAAGGGATAGACCAGCAGGGAAGGCAGGTGAGCACAAGGGAAAGACCAGCAGGAAGGCAGGTGAGGGCTAGGGAAAGACCAGCAGTGAAGGCAGGTGTGGTGAGGGAAAGACCAGCCGGTAAAGCAGGGGAGGGCAAGTGAATGACCAGCAGCAAAGCCATGTGGGGGCAAGGGAAAGACCAGCAGAGAAGGCAGGTGAGGGCGAGGGAAAGACCAGCAGAGAAGGCAGGTGAGTGAAGGGGAAAGAAGAGCAGGAAAGCCAGGTGAGGGAAAGGAAAAGACCAGCAGGTAAGCCAGGTGAGGGTGAAGAAAACACCAGCAGGGAAGTCAGGTGAGTGAGGGAAAGACTAGCAGCAAAGCCAGGTAAAGGGGGTAAAGATCAGCAGCGAAGCCATATGAGGGCAAGGGAAAGACCAGCTGCGAAGGCAGGCAAGCAAGGGAAAGACCAGGAGCGAAGCCAGTTGATCAAAGGAAAGACCAGCTGAGATGGCAGATGAGCAAGGGAAAGACCAGCAGAGAAGGCAGTAGAGTGGGGGAAAGACCAGCGGGGAAGCCAGGTGAGGGCAAGTGACAGGCCAGCAGCAAAGACAGGTGAGGGCAATGGAAAGACCAGCAGCAAAGGCAGGCATGCCAGGGAAAAACCAGCAGCTTAGGCAGGTGAGGGCTAGGGAAAGACCATCAGGGAAGCCAGATAAGGGTGAGAAAGACCAGCAGCGAAGCCATGTGAGGGCAAGGGAAAGACCAGCAGGGAAGGCAGGTGAGGGTGAGGGCGGGGGAAAGACCAGCAGGGAAGGAAAGTGAGGGCAAGGGAAATACCAGCAGCGAAGCCAGTTGAGCAAGGGAAAGACCAGCAGCAAAGGCAGTTGAACAATGAAAAGACCAGCTGAGATGAAAGGTGAGCAAGGAAAAAAACATCAACAAAGGCAGGTGTGGTGAGGGAAAGACCAGCTGGTAAAGCAGGGTAGGGCAAGTGAAAGACCAGCAGCAAAGGCAGGTGTGGGCAAGGGAATGACCAGCAGCAAAGGCAGGTAAAGGAGGGAAAGATCAGCAGCGAAGCCATATGAGGGCACGGGAAAGACCAGCTGCGAAGGCAGGTGGACGAGGGAAAGACCAGCAGTGAAGGCAGGTGTGGTAAGGGAAAGACCAGCAGGGAAGTCAGGTGGGTGAGGGAAAGACCAGCAGCTTAGGCATGTGAGGGCTAGAAAAAGACCAGCAGGAAAGCCAGGTGAGGGAAAGGGAAAGACCAACAGGAAAGCCAGGTGAGGGTGAGGAAAAGACCAGCAGGGAAGTCAGGTGAGTGAGGGAAATACCATCAGCAAAGCCAGGTAAAGGGGGGAAAGAGCAGCAGGGAAGCCATATGAGTGTTAGGGAAAGACCAGCAGGGAAGGCAGGTGAGGGCAAGGGAAAGACCAGCAGGGATTTCAGGTGAGTGAGGGAAAGACCAGCAGCAAAGCCAGATAAGGGGGAGAAAGACCAGCAGCGAAGCCATGTGAGGGCAAGGGAAAGACCAGCAGCGAAGCCATGTGAGGGCAAGGGAAAGACCAGCAGGGAAGGCAGGTGAGAGCTAGGGAAAGACCAGCAGGGAAGCCATATCAGTGCATGGGAAAGACCAGCTGGGAAGGCAGCTGAGCGAGGGAAAGACCAGCAACGATGGCAGGTGAGGAAGGGAAAGACCAGCAGGGAAGCCAGTTGAGGGCGAGAGAAAGACCAGCAGGAAAGCCAGGTGAGGGCAAGGGAAAGACCAGCAGGAAAGCCAGGTGAGGGCAAGGGAAAGACCAGCAGGAAAGCCAGGTGAGGGTGAGGGAAAGACCAGCAGCGAAGGCAGGTGAGTGAGGGAAATACCAGCAGCGAAGCCAGTTGAGCAAAGGAAAGACCAGCTGAGATGGCAGGTGAGCAAGGGAAAGACCATCAGTGAAGGCAGGTGTGGGTGAGGGAAAGACCAGCAGCTAATGCAGGGGAGAGCAAGGGAAAGACCAGCAGCGAAGGCAGGTGAGGGCTAGGGAAAGACCAACAGCGAAGGCAGGTGAGCAAGGGAAAGTCCAGCAGTGAAGACTGGTGATGGCCAGGGAAACACCAGCAGTGCAGGCAGATGAGCAAGAGAAATACCAGCAGCGAAGGCAGGTGAGCAAAGGAAAGACCAGCAGTGAAGTCAGGTGAGCAAGGGAAAGACCAGCAGTGAAGCCAGGGGAGGGCGGGGCAAGACCAGCAGCGAAGGCAAGTGATGGTGAGGGAAAGATCAGCAGTGAAGGCAGGTGAGGGCGATGGACAACCTAGTAGGGAAGGCATGTGAGGGAAAGTCTGAGCTCTACAGGTAAGAGCTCCTGGCCTGACCACTCCTCTTCTTGGCCTCCAGCACTTGTAGGTCAGTGGTTCTGAGAAAGAGGGCTCCTTTCTTTGGTTCCTCAAACTCCCAGGATGCCTCCATTGCCCCTCAACGCCCCTCGGTTCAGGGTCGGGAATCTCTGGAAGCCTCCAGGTGTCCGGGCAACCAATGTAGGGAATTTATTCTAGCAGCCAGACCCAATGACCCAGGGTCGGAGGAAGACCTGCACTCTCCCGCGCAGCCAGGAGAACTCTGGAAAACGCGGTCTGCATATCACCAGTTGAGCGCACCCAATTAGTTAAGCACAGGGAAGCTTGCAGTCAATGGCCACTGCCGCTTGCCCAGGGCTGGCTGCTGCGAGGGCTGAGGCTCAGGCAATGAGGGCCAGACGAGGCTCAGGCAAGCTACTGTGGCTGCGATGACCGAGGTGCAGGCAGCCTCGTGACCAGCAGTGGCAGCAGCAGAAGTGTGATGTGGGCGTCACCTTCCCGGGATCACAAGGTCGCCTCCTACAGAGGGAGGCCAGAGGCAGCAGCAGTGAAGGAGTGATGGGGGCAGTGCCTTCCCCTGATTGGCTGATTGCCTCCAGCAGAGGGAGGCCAGACTGCGGCTTAGGCCATCCCCTGAGGGCTCCTGGACTGTGAGAAGGGGCAGGCCGGGCTGAGGAACCCCCTCCAGTGCACGAATTTCATGCATCAGGCCTCTAATATACTATTAAAAGGGTAATATGCTAATTAGACCTGGAGACCTTCTGAAAGTCCTTCAGGACAAAGTCATGGTGGCGGGGCCGAGGCAGAGGTGGTTAGGGGTGAGCAGGCCAGCAAGGGGCAGGGGGGGAAGTTAGGGGTTAGCAGGTCAGCGGATAGGGCAGTTGGGGGCGAGCAGGCCGGCAAGGCGGGGCAGTTGGGAGTCAGCAGGCCGGCAAGGGGGGGGCAGTTGGAGGTGATCAGGCCAGCAGGAGGGGGGCAGTTGGGGGTGAGCAGGTCAGCAGGGGGGGCAGTTGGGAGCCATCAGGCCAGCAGGCAGAGTGGTTAGGGGTGATCAGGCAGGCAGGCAGGTGAGTGGTTAGGAGCCAAAGGTACCAGATTGTGAAAGAGATGTCCGACTGCTGGATCGGGCCTAAACCGGCAGTTGTACATCCCCCAAGGGGTCCCAGATTGGAGAGGATGCAGGCTGGGCTGAGGAACATCCCCCTGTGCAAGAATTTCAGGCACTGGGCCACTAGTATATATATAAATTCATCCAGATTTGAAAGATGGATCCAGGCGCCAAGAAGTCTATTGAAAAAGTCCAAATTCTTCATTGCTCCTGGATAAATACAATGTCATTCCAACACCCTACCCCCTTCTTGCACTCATGTTCAGTCTTACCAAGTACTTTACCACTTCAGAGATTGGCCCATGCCATCTTTCTGGAATGTTCTTTCTCTCAACACTTCTGTGCCTCATTTCCTAGGCTTGTGCCTATTCTCAATTTCAATGTTTTTCCCCCAGAGGTTATTCCTTGATTACTTCATCTAAGTTAGATCTCCTCATTGTATCTTAAAATAATTGATTTTTAATATATATTCTTTAAATGTAATGTGCTTCTCAGTGGAATATAATTTTACCCTCTAGGGGACATTTGACAATATCTTGAGATACTTTTTGGCATGTCAACTGGAGAGTACTCTTTTCATCTAGCGGGTAGTGACCAAGAATATTACTAAAAAATCCTATGCCAGACAACCCTCCTGCCCAACAACAAAGAATTATCCAGTCCAAAATGTCAACAGTGATAAGGTTGAACAACTCTGCTTTAGACCATGCATGAGTTTGGAACTACTTATTTTAGCATTTGTTTAACATCTGTCTTTCCCACTAGACCAATGTTCCATAAGGATGAGATAATGTCTATTTTGTTTAACATTAAATATCTTGCATCTAACACCAGGCTTCATATCAGGCTAGCTGCACAATAAACATTTGTTAAATTAAGGAAGGAAGAGCAGGCAGGAGCTAAGGAGGAAGAAAACTACTTTATAAGGAAAGTATATAAACACTAGAGACCTGGTGCACAAAATTCGTGCACTCAGGGGAGGTCCCTCAGCCTAGCCTGCACCCTCTCACAGTCCAGGAACCCTTGGGAGATGTCCGACTGCAGTGGAGGCAGGAGAGGCTCCTGCCACAGCTGCTGCGCTCGCCAGCTGTGAGCCCGGCTTCTGGCTGAGCAGCACTCTCCCTGTGGGAGCGCACTGACCACCATGGGGCAGCTTCTGCTTGAGCATCTGCCCCCTGGTGGTCAGTGCATGTCATAACGACTGATCATTCCACTGTTCGGTCAATTTGCATATTAACCTTTTATTATATAGGATTTCTTAGTGTAGAAGAAGCTGTCATTGTCCCCCTCATACCCCACAGCTTGTACCATTTATGTGCATATTGGTCTGTATTTCAAATGTCAGTACCTGAATTTCTTTTTATGAGGGCTTTTAGCAGGCTGCCAGAACCCATTCTGACCAATAGCATGATATTCCAGAATTCCGGGGCATTATCTTTCCCTGGCAAGTGTGTTTTCTAAAGTTTTTCAGTGATATTAAACTGATTAATAATGAATACTTTGTTTGCTTCTTTCCCTTCCCTGTTTAAATTCCTCACTTACCTACTAGAGTTTCCTGGGGATACCTCCTATGGTAGCTGAATAATGGCCTCCAAAGATAACCAAACCCAAGTCCCTTGAACCTGTTAATGTTACCTTATATGTCAAATGAGAATTTACATATAAGATTAAATTAAGGGTCTTGAGGAGGGAGATTATTCTGTATTATCTGATATAGCCTAAGAGCAAGCCCCTATGCCCTTATAAGAAACTAGGGGCCCGATGCATGAAATTCATGGACCTTGAAAGGAACTGTGGGCTGCGAGGCTGTGGTGGGCACATGGGTGGGTCTTGGCCCATCCTCCGTGCACCTGCCTAGCCCCTCCCGCCACAGCTCCTGGACCCCTGTCTGCCGGCAGCCCCGTTCCCGCTGACACCACTCCTATGTGCTGACATCGCTGGCCCCACTCGCACCCGTTGATGGCGCGCAATGATTGGGGCTGGCACCAACAGCTGGTGCGAGTGGGGCCAGTGCCATCAGTGGATGCAAGTGGTGGCTGCTGCCCTGCTCACCCCTCAGGAACAGGGGGAGGTGGAAAAGCCTTCAGGGGTGATCGGGGCTGGCAGCTGCCTCTTGCACCTGCTGATAGTGCCAAGTGATCAGGACCAGCGCTGGGCACTGGCAGCGGGTGCGAGCAGCAGCTCCAGTGCCAGCTGCAGGTATGAGTGCTGGCTGTGGGTGCAAGCGGGGCCATCACCGGCAGTGAGTGCGAAAGGCAGCTGCCAGCCCCAATTGCCCCTCAGGAGCAGGGGGAGGTGGAGAAGCCCTGAGGGGCGATCGGGGCCGGAAGCTGCTGCTCACACCTGCTGACAGCACCAAGCAATCGCAGCCTGTGCTGGGCACCAGCACCAGGTGAGAGTGGCGGCTTCAGCACCAGCAGTGGGTGTGAGTGCCAGGCAAGACCATGGCACGCAGGAGCAAAAAACTTTCAGTAACCACCAGAGGCTTGCCCCGATGTCAGCGACCAGCACCCCGCCTTGGTTTGCTCACCTGCTCCACCATCCTGCCACAGCCGACACCATCATGTTCTGTGCTCTGCCGCCTGTTGCCTTCCCCCACCATGTTCCGCGCCCGACCCCTGGTGGTCAGCGCACGCCATAGCAACTGGTTGTTTGGTTGTTCTGCCATTCAGTCTATGTGCATATTAGCTTTTTATTATATAGGATAGGCAGAGATAGCTCTAGCCAGTTTGGCTCAGTGGATAGAGTGTGGGCTTGTGGCCCAAAGGGTCCCAGGTTTGATTCCAGGCCCGGGCCCTGGTTGAGGCTCATGCAGGAGGCAATTAATTGGTGTGTTTCTCTCACATTGTTGTTTCTCTCTGTCTTTTCCTCTCTCTTCCACTTTCTAAAAGTCAGTGGATGCTATTTACAACAACATGGATGGACCTTGAGAACATTATGCTAAGTGAAATAAGTCAGACAGAAAAAGCTAAGAACCATACAATTTCACTCATATGTGGGATATAAAACTGAAACTTATGAACACAAAAGCAGTGTGGTGGTTGCCGTAGGGTGAGGGGAGAAGGGAGTCCAAATATGAGATGACAGGAGAAGACTTGACTTTGGGTGGTGGATACATGGTGCTATATACAGATTTTGTAACTTAGAAACCCATACATGAAACCTATATGTTCATGTTGACCAATAAAATTTAATAAAATAAATAAATAAATAAATAAATAATAAATCCAAAAAACAACAACAAAATCAATGGAAACATATCCTGTGGAGAGGAAGAAACAGAGAAAAAAAGAAGAAAGAAAGAAAGAAAGAAAGAAAGAAAGAAAGAAAGAAAGAAAGAAAGAAAGAAAGAAAGAAAGAAGAGAAGGAAGGAAGGAAGGAAGGAAGGAAGGAAGGAAGGAAGGAAGGAAGGAAGGAAGGAAGGAAGGAAGGATTGGAGAAAGGAAGAAAGGAAGGAAGGAAGGAAGGAAGGAAGGAGCAGAGATAAATGTGACACAGAAAAGGAAATTTGACCACGGAAGCAAGATTCTACACTGCTGGCTGTGAGGCTGAAGGAGGTGGGCACAGACAAGGAATGCAGCTCTGGGAGCTGGAAAAGGCCAGGAAACTGACTCTCCTCTAGAGCCTCCAAAGGGAGCGGGGCCAGGTTGGGAACTTGTTTTCAGCCCAGTGAAACGAACTTGGACTTCTTGTCTCCAGAGCTGTATGATACTAAACATGTGTTGTTATAAGCCACCAAATTTGTAGCAAAGCCATAGGAATCTAATACCGGTTTTGGTGGAAGTAGGTTGTTGCCATAACAGATATCTAAAAACATGGAAGTGGCTTTGGAATTGAATAACGGCTATAGGCTAGAATAATTTGGGGGAGCATGATAAAAATAAATCCTAGATTACCTTGAACAGTTAGTAGAACTATGCATGTGTAAAGTGCTACTGATGAGAGCTCAAAAGGAAGTGAGTTCCATTTTTATTTCACCTTCAATTTTGAATGATAGCCTTGCTAGATAGAGTAGTCATGAGTCCCAGTGATTTCACTTCTAGGAATATATCCTAAGAAACCCAAAACACCAATCAGAAAGAATAAATGCACCACTATGTCCATAGCAGTGTAACTTACAATAGCTAAGTTGGAAACAGCCTAAGTGCCCATCAGCATATGAGTGGATAAAAAAAGCTATAGCACATTTATACAATGGAAAACTATGCAGCTGCATAAAAGAAGGATCTCTTACCAGAAAAGAGGGATCTCTTACCATTTGAGACAGCATGGAGGGACCTGGAGAGTATTATGCTAAGCAAAATAATCCTGCCAGAGAAAGATAAGTATCACATGATCTCACTCATATGTGGAATCTAATGAACAAAATAAACTGATAAACAAAATAGATCCAGAGACATAGAAGCATGGAACACACTGAGGAATCTCAGAGGGAAGGTGGAGTAGGGTGGGTGGGTGGGTTGGAAGAGATTAACCGGGGAACTTATATGCATTTATTCATAGCCCATGGACAAAGACAATAGTGTGATGAAGGCCTGGGAGGAGTGGGTGCAGGGTGGAGAGGGTCAATGGGAAAAAAGAAGACATCTGTAATATTTTCAATAATAAAGATTAATTTAAAAAAGGAAGTGAGGAGCACAGCTGAGAAGGCCTATATTGTCTTAGAGAATACCTAATCATCAAAAACAGACTATTGATAGACACATGAATATCAGGTGTTGTTGGTAAAGATTTAGAGGGAAAATATTGGAAACTGGAGGATGGGGATTCTTGTTATGTAGGGGCAGAAATCATAGGTGAATTGTAACAATGAACATGTAGCTGAGCAGATTCCCAAGGAAAGTGTTGAAGGCATGACATTGCTTTTTCTTGCTATTAAGGGCAAAATCTTAAAGGGAATACATAAATTGAGGGAAGAACTGTTAAGCAAAAAAGAACCAGTACATGAAGATACAGGAAATTTTCAGCCTATCCAGATTGCAAAAGACATTAAAATGAGAGGATTCACTGTCAGGAAAGTGTCCCATGGAGATAAAATCAAGGATGTAGCTAGTCAACCATGTGCTAGTACAGCTGAGGAATCAAAAGGTCAGAGTATTCAGAGGGCTCTTTGAAGCAATATGGGATATGAATCATGGATATCCCCAGTTATCTTAGCAGAAGCAACAAATAGAGATGAGATTTTCCAGGAGGATCTGGGAAGGAGCTTCTTGTCTAAGAACATGAATCCCCATGACATACATGGGAGACGACAGAAATTTTGCATGTTAAATCAACAGAAACAATGTCATTTTTAACTGAAAGAATAGACAGAGGATGAAATGATAGAAGGTTGTGGTACTTCCAGGTATTGACAAGCAGAAAACGGGCTGATGAACTACTCAGCTGCAAACATGTGCTCAATTCAAAAGAAAAGATGATTCTGAGTGAAGAATATAGAGGGCAGAGTTGTGGAGCCAGGTGAAGTCATGGGATCAGAGGGAAGAGCCTCACCTCACCAATGATTATTCCCAGGCCTTGAAGCTATGGAGGTTTGTGTGCTTGGATACTGAAATTGCTTGGGTCAGAGACTCCTTTCTTCCTTCTACATTCTCTCTTTTGGAATAGACATATTTATAACTGTGATCAGCTATAAATGAACCAAAAACAAAGCAGACACAATATTAGTAAAGAGGAAAATGAAAATGATAAAAAACAAAAATAAACATCTCTTGGTGCTTTGGCTTCACCTAGGACATCCAAGTAAAAGCACATCTGGGCTTAAAATGATTCTTAAAAATCAGGCTCAACAATGTCTACCTGATCCTGACAGATGAATCTACTGAGCATCTCATTGTGAATTCCAAAATGATTAAAATATATTTTTGAAATGGTGTAAAAAACCAAGACATTCATACAGATATAAAATGAACATGTGTTAAAAGATTCTATTTTCTCAATGAAGGAATGGCAAGGTGTTATAACTGGTTGAAAATAGAAAACAAATTTAGATATGGGAATATTTATTAATCAAGAATATTTCAATGAATGTATAAATGGATGTAAAACTGGTTTCATGACGTCATCACAGGGGGACGATTTAACCTCTGCTAGACAAGACAGTTTACATGTTTATCAGTAACCTACAGCTAACAAAGGTTGTAAAGGACCTTGAAGAGAATGTAAGGTTAGAATCAGATAGCATGGAGTTGTGTCCTTAAGATGGGAAAATTTTTCCATTGAAACACATTTATTTCTACAATGTTAAATTCAAGCAGAAAATGACAGTTCCCTCAAAAATCAGGGGCCAATCACGAGAGTGACAGGTTCCTGTTAGGGACATTTCTAGGCTGAGGTCTGATGAGGTCACAGTGGACACCTATGGCAACCCAAA
Organism: Plecotus auritus; assembly: GCF_963455305.1. Taxonomy (NCBI): domain Eukaryota; kingdom Metazoa; phylum Chordata; class Mammalia; order Chiroptera; family Vespertilionidae; genus Plecotus; species Plecotus auritus. The sequence goes on from NC_137784.1 coordinate 28,552,867, forward strand.
GTCTAGGATGTCACAAAGGGCTCCCTGACCAATGAGGGGCTAGAGTGCAGGGATATAAAAGGCGGAGCTGAGCGCTGGTGTCTTCAGAAGCCTAGTCTAGCTCGTGAGTTAAGAAGGGCTGATCGGAGCCAAACTCAGCAACGATGTCACAAAATCAAAGCCCTGAGAACTCCTCCAAGACTCCAGACCATCTTATGACAGCCGAGTTGCAGTCTCCTTTGACCTACGTGGATCGCCTTCTTCAAAACAATCAACCGAATCAAGATCAAAGTTCGCGCACAGATGACTTGGTTATGGTCATGCTCGACTCCCTGACGGACTACATCGTGGAGATGGTGGGCATGGAAGCCAACAACGAAAGTGCGCAGACCACCCAGCAATCGGCGGAGGGGGCAGCCAACAACAATGGAGAGCCGCGCAGCAGTGATGCAGCCTTCACTCTGTTCGACCAAAAGCGTGGATCCAGAAGAGGCTGAAGCCTGAGTCCCAGAGCCTGGCAAGAGTCATCCGAGCAGCCCAAGCTAAATGTTACCTAGCTGAAGAAACCAGGTTCTGTTGTCAACGAATGTCATTAAAGGATTGAATATCATCGCAGTACTTTTGACTCCGCTTTTTCTGTCATTTGGTGTGGGAAGTAGCTGCGAGACATCCAGGAGATATCTCATGGAGAATTGGAAGGTAGAAGGTGTGGGCAGTGTGGGAATGGTGGAGTCAGGGATTTAAGGGCGCAGTTTCTAATGGTGAAGGTGCGGGGAGGGGCGCTGGTGGGAGTAACTGGGGGAGGTTGTTGGGGAAGAGAAGACTTCCACACGGGTTCTGAACAAGTCAAGGCTGGGGGTGGGGGTGGCTCCCAGAATGATGGTGGTAACTGGGGTGGGGCTGAAGACCATGACTGAGGCGCCAAAGGATTTATTCATGATTGGGGAACGTCTAAAAGTAGGAGGTGGTGGCAACGGGGGGGGGGGGGGGGGGGGTGGGGGCAGAGAGGGTAGCATAGCAGTTGACATGAACTTCATGGAACTGGAGCTTTACAGGAGGAGGAGGAGTGGTGGGGAAAACAAAGAAACATACATAAAAGGAATTAGAGTTGGCTGATTTCATTTATTTATATACTGCCTCATTACAAAAAAGGACTTGAGACAGTGATTATTAGCTAGTGCTTTAACTGCCATTTACAATATATTATTTTGTCCTGTTTGTGGATACTGGTACTTTAAACAGTAATATATAAAAGCTACTCTCAGGTCTAAGACATGAAATTCAAGCAATTCTTAATGATTACTGAATATTACATTATAAACACAATTATAAATCTCATTCCCAAATGAAACACCTATCTTGTTATCATCCTATCTAATAAAAGAGTAATATGCAAATTAACCCTCACTCTGCTACACCAACAAGCCACGCCCACCAGCCACGCCCACCAGCCAATCAGGAGCAAATATGCAAATAAACCCAACCAAGATGGCTACTGCCACAGAGAGCAGGAGGGAGGCTTGGGTTTCCCTGGCAATGGAGGAAGCCAAGCTTTCCACCTGCTCTTGCCCGCCCAGGCCTCCACTCAAGGCTACAAAGTTTCAGTGATAGAAGATACATAAACCCAAACAGAAATGGCGGCAGCCACTGAGCTGGAAAGAGCAGGAGGCTACGGTTGCCCCAGGTGATGGAGGAAGCCAAGCTTCTGCAGCCCTGGTTGGCCCAGGCCTCAGCTTAAGGCTACAAAGTTTCAATTATAGAAGATACATAAACCCCAACAGAAATGGCTGCCACCATGGAGCAAGCAGAAGGCTTGGCTCTGCTCCAGGCTACAAAGTTTCAATTGTAGAAGATAAACCCTAGATACCAGGGCCTCCGCTTGGGTCTCCAGGGGGCGTGGCCAGCCTGCAAACCACCACAGGCCCCTCGCCCAGGCCACCTCATGCCCCAAGGGAACCCCCACCCTGATCTGGGACACCCTTCAGGGCAAACCAGCTGGCCTCCACCCATGCACCAGGCCTCTATCCTATCTAATACAAGAGTAATATGCAGATTGACCATCACTCCAACACACAAGATGGCTGCCCCCATGTGGTCAAAGATCCTGCCCCCATGTGGACACAAGATGGCCACCACAAGATGGCCAGCAGGGGAGGGCAGTTGGGAGGGACCAGGTCTCCAAGGGAGGGCAGTTGTGGGCAATCAAGCCTGCAGGGGAGGGCAGTTAGGGGTGACCAAGCCAGCAGAGGAGGGAAATTGGGGCGACCAGGCCTGCAGGGAAAGGCAGTTGGGAGGGACTCAGGCCTACAGGGGAGAGCAGTTGGGGGGTACCAGGCCTGCAGGGGAGGGCAGTTAGGGGTGACCAGGCCTGCAAGGGAGGGCAGTTGGGGGGGACCCAGGCCTGCAGGGGAGGGCAGTTAGGGGGGACCAGGCCTGCAGGGGAGGGCAGTTAGGGGCAAACAGGCTGGCAGAGGAGCAGTTAGACATCAATCAGGCTGGCAGGGGAATGGTTAGGTGGTGATCAGGCTGGCAGGCAGAAGTGGTTAGGGGCAATCAGGAAGGCAGGCAGGCAAGCAGTTGGGAGCCAGCAGTCCTGGATTGTGAGAGGGATGTCCAACTGCCCATTTAGGCCCAATCCCAGTGGTGGGATCGGGCCTAAACGGGCATTCGGACATCCCTCGAGGGGTCCCAGAATGGAGAGGGTGCAGGCTGCGCTGAAGGACCCCCCCACCCCCCGTGCACGAATTTCGTGCACCGGGCCTCTAGTATTTAATAGAGTAGCAGAGTTATCAGTGGCTGAATACATGTTTTAAAATGTACATGTATGTTCTGTATAAATTCCATCCCAACTGATGGACTCAAAGCACATATAAGTTTTAAAAACACTTTTATGTGCTGTGTTAAGTTTTTTAAAAAGTTTTTGCATTAAGTATTGTAGAAAACTAACCCCTTTCCTGTGAGTGTCAACATTTGAAATTTCCACCAGTGTTCACTGCCCTCTGCTGCTTCCCCGCCTGTCATACAGGGCTGGTCAGAGGCTGCCTAGCTGGCTTCAACACTGGGATCAGAGGACATGACTTGGCCATCTCCGGACACCACTTTCTGGCCATGGGATCCTGGACAGTCAGTCATCTGTCCCCTCTGAGCAGCAGTTCCCTGGTGTGTGAAATGGGGATAATAAGAGTTCCTCCCAGTTTCAGTTTTCCCAAAGATTAAGTCAACTTGTGTTGGTAACTGCTGTATAACACAGTGCCCGGAACAGAGCCCCCCCTTATAAATAGCTGTGTATGTCTCCCTCCCTGTAGGCCAGATGCTTAGGTGTGCTGAGCCTGGTTCTCAGTGATTGTTGGAGGCTTGGGCCACTGGCTGTGAAAGCCATGGCCTGCCGAGCTTCATGGAGAGACAGGAGAGTGCCACACAGAGGGAGAGGCAGAGGTACATGAACATCTAGGACCAGACAATCCTCACCCTGGTTTCCTCTTGGCTCCCTTCTGCCTGGTGACTCAGCTTCTCTCTGCCTCCTTCTACCATCTCTGAAAGCTGCTGGAGCTGGTTTAGCCTTTTCCTACTTTACAAGAGTGTACTGAGAATGTGTAAGAGTTGTGCTTAGAGTTCATTGGAATATGTGCTTGTATAAATCCAAGAAACTTTTCTTGACACCCGGTACCCAGTAAAGCAAATATTTACAGAAATATAATTGTCAAGATGTTCACCTCACAATTTTTTTCAGGTTTCATATTCTTTACTTTCATTTAATTTATTGGGGTGACATTAGTTAACACAATTATATAGGTTTCCAGGTGTACAGTTCTATAATACATAATCTGTATATTGTACTGTGTGTTCACCACTCTAAGTTTCCTTCCATCACCATTTATCCCCCCTTTACCCTCTTCTACTTGCCTCCTCCCCGCTTTCATTCTGGTAATCATACTGCTGTCTATGAGGGTTTTTTTCTTGGCTTAATCCCTTCACTTTTTCTATCCAGCTATCTTAAAACCTCCTGATGGACCTGGAGAGTATTATAATAAGTGAAATAAGCCAGTCAGAGAAAGACAAATGCCATATGATTTAACTTATATGTGGAAACAAATGAAAAATAAACAAGCAAACAAAATAGAAACAGAATCATATATACAGAGAACAGGCTGACAACTGTCAGAGGCAAGGGGAGTTGAGAGGCTGGGTGAAAAAGATTGGTAGTTGCAGAACAGCCACAGAGATGTGGTTTGCAGCATGGGGAATCCTATCTAATAAAGAGGGAATATGCTAATTGACCATCACTCCATCACAAAGATGGCTGCACCCACAGCTGAAGCCAAGTTCCCATAAGGAACCTTAATGAGCAATCAGCAGGGACCTGAGGCTACACCCTCCCCCGCCCATGTAGGGCTTGACAGGGGACCTCAGGCCACAACCCCCGCCCTGATGTCAGGCTGGGGGACCTCAGGCAACACCCCCCACCCTGGCACCAGGCCAGGGGACCTGAGGACATGCCACCTGCCCGGCGGGGCTTGATGGGGGACCTCAAGGTGCGCTTCCTGTCCTAATGCTGGGCTAGGGGACCGCAGGCTGCTCCCCTGACCCCAGCACCAGGCTGAGGACCTCAGGCCACGCCCCCCCCACCCTAGCACCAGGCCCGGGGAATTCAGAATGCACCCCCTGCCCAGTGGGTCTTGACAAGGGACCTCAGGCCGCACCCCACACCCCAGCATTGGGCCAGGGAATCTGAGGCTGCGCCCCCCTGCCTGGCTGGGCTTGACAGGAGACTTCAGACTGCACCCCCCTCCCAGCAGGGCTTGACAGGGGACCTCAGGTTACGCCTCCTGCTTTAACACCAAGCTGGGGGACCTCAGGCCAAGCCCCCCGCCCAGTGGGGCTTGATGGGGGACCTCAAGGTGCACTTTCCATCCAGGTGCTGGACTGGGGGATCTCAGGCTGCTCCCCCCGCCCCAGTGCCAGGCCAGGGGACCTAGGCCGCAGCCCCCCACCAGGTGGGGCTTGACAGGGGACTTCAGGCCATGACCCCCACCCCGGCAGCAGGCCGGGGGACCACAGGTCGCATCCCCCTCCCCAGCACCAGGCTAGGGGACCTGAGGTTGCGCCCCCTTGCCTGGCAGGGCTTGACAGGAGACGTCAGGCTGTGCTCCGAACCCAGCGGGGCTTGACGGTGGACCTCAAGGTGCACCACGAGTGCTGGGTCGGGGGAACACAAGCTGAACCCCCACCACAGCACCATGCTGGGCAACCTCAAACCGAAACCCCCGCCTGGCAGGGCTTGACAGGGAACCTCAGGCCACGCCCCCCGCCCCAGCGCCATGCCAGGGGACCTGAGGCCATGCCCCCCGCACGGGGGGCTTGATGGGGGGCCTCAAGGTGCGCTTCCCATCCTGGTGCTGGGCTAGGGGACTGCAGGCTGCTCCCCCAGCCCCAGTGACAGGCTGGGGGACCTCAGGCCATGCCCCCCACCATAGCAACAGGCCGGGGGACTTCAGACCGCACCCTCTGTCCAGTGGGTCTTGACAGGAGACCTCAGACTGCACCCCCCACCCAGCAGTGCTTGACAGGGGACCTCAGTCCGCGACTCCTGCCTTGGCACCAGGCTGGGGGACCTAAGGCCACGCCCCCACCCAGTGGGGCTTGATGGGGTACCTCAGGTGCACTTCCCGTCCTGGTGCTAGGCTAGGGGATCTCAGGCTGCTCCCCCAGCCCAGCGCCAGGCCAGGGAAACTCAGGCCTCAGCCCGCACAAGGTGGGGCTTGACAGGGTATTTCAGGCCACGACCCCCACTGCAGCAGCAGGCCGGGGAATCTCAGGTCGCATCCCCAGCCCCAGCACTGGGCCAGGGTACTTGAGGCTGCGCCCCCTTGGCTGGTGGGGCTTGACAGGAGACCTCAGGCCACACACCCCGCCCTGGTGTCAGGTTGGGGGACCTCAGGCCTCACCCCCCACCCCGGCGCCACGCCAGGGGACATGAGGCTGCGCCCCCTTGCCTGGCGGAGCTTGACAGAGGACCTCAGGCCGTGCTCCCCACCCAGCAGAGCTTGATGGGGGACCTCAAGGTGCACCCTCAGTGTTGGGTTGGGGGAACTCAGGCTGCACCCCCACCACAGCACCAGGATGAGGAACCTCAGACCGAACCCCCCACCTGGCGGGGCTTGACAGGGAACCGCAGACTGCGCCCCCCTCCCCAGCACCGGGCCAGGGGACCTGAGGCTGCGCTACCCTGCCTGGCTCGGCTTGACAGGAGACCTCAGACTGCACCCCCGACCCAGCAGGGCTTCACAGGGGACCTCAGGCCATGCCTCCCGCCTTGGCACCAGGCTGGGGACCTCAGGCTTCGCCCCCCACCCAGTGAAGCTTCATGGGGGACTCAAGGTGCACTTCCCGTCCTGGTGCTGGGCTAGGGGACATCAGGCTGCTACCCCGCCCCAGCACCAGGCCAGGGGAACTCAGGTCGTAGCCCCCCACCAGGTGGGGCTTGACAGGGGACTTCAGGCCACACACACACACCCCCTCCCCCCGGCAACAGGCAGGGGGACCTCAGGTCGCATCCCCTGCCCCAGCACTGGGCCAGAGGACCTCAGGCTGCACCCCTGTGCCTGGCAGAGCTTGACAGGGGACCTCAGGTCAAGCCCCCCACCTTGGTGTCAGGCTGGGGGACTTCAGGCCACAACCCGAAGCCAGGCTCCAGGCCAGGGGACCTGAGTCCATGCCCCCCGCCTGGCGGGCCTTGATAGGAAACCTCAAGGTTCACTTTCCATCCTGGTGCTGGGCTGGGGGACCACAGGCTGCTCCCCCAGCCCCAGCACCAGGCTGGGGGACCTCAGGCCACGCCCCCCACCCTGGCACCAGGTCAGGGGACTTCAGAAAGCACCCCCTGCCCAGTGGGACTTGACAAGAGACCTCAGGCCGCACCCCCCACACCAGCATCGGGACAAGGAACCTGAGGCTGCGCCCCCCTGCCGGGCTGGGCTTGACAGGGGACCTCAGGCCATGACTCCCACCCAGGGGGATTGACAGAGGACCTCAAGGTGCACCCCCAGTGCTGGGCTGGCGGAACTCAGGCCGCACCCCCACCACAACACCAGGCTGGGCAACCTCAGACCGAACCCTCTGCCTATCGGGGCTTGATGGGGAACCTCAGGCCGTGCCCCCCCACCCCAGAATCCGGCCAGGGGACCTGAGGCTGCGCCCCCCTGCCTGGCTGGGCTTGACAGGAGATCTCAGACTGAACCCCCAACCCAGCAGGGCTTGACAGGGGACCTCAGGCCATGTCTCCCGCTTTGACACCAGGCTGGCAGACCTCAGGTCATGCATCCCACCCAGTGGGTCTTGATGGGGGACCTCAAGGTGCACTTACTGACCTGGTGCTGGGCTAGGGGACAGCAGGCTGCTCCCCCTGCCCCAGCACCAGGCCTGGAGACCTCAGGCCGTCGCCCCCCAACAGGTGGGGCTTGACAGGGGACTTCAGGCCACACCCCCCACACCGCCAGCTGGCCAGGGGACATCAGGTGACATCCCCCGCCCCAGCACCAGACTAGGGGAACTGAGGCTGCGCCCCCTTGCCTGGCAAGGCTTGACAGGGAACCTCAGGCTGTGCTCCGAACCCAGCGGGGCTTGATGGGGGACCTCAAGGTGCACCACCAGTGCTGGGTCAGGGGAACACAGGCTGAACCCCCACCACAGCAGCAGGCTGGGGAACCTCAAACTGAACACCCTGCCTGGCGGGGCTTGACAGGGAAGCTCAGGCAGCACCCCCTGCTCCAGTACAGGGCCAGGGAAACTCAGGCTGTGCCCTCTTACCTGGCTGGGCTTGACAGGAGATCTCAGACTGTACTCGCCACCCAACAGGCCTTGACAGGGGACCTCAGGCCATGCCTCCTGCTTTGGCAGCAGTCTGTGGGACCTCAGGCCACGAGCCTCCCAGTGGGGCTTGATGGGGGACCTCAAGATGCACTTCCCGTCCTGGTGCTGGGCTAGGGGACATCAGACTGCTCTACCCGCCCCAGCGACAGGCCAGGTGACCTCAGGGTGTGGCCACCCAACACGTGGGGCTTGACAGTTGACTTCAGGACATGCCCCCCACCCCAGCACCAGGCCAGGGGTCCTCAGGTCGCATCCTCACACAGCACCGTGCCAGGGCACCTGATGATGCGCCCCTTTGCCTGGCAGAGCTTGACAGGGGACCTCATGCCCTGCTCCCCACCCAGTGGGGCTTGACGGGGGACCTCAAGGTGCACCCCCAGTGCTGGGTCGGGGGTACTCAGGCTGCACCCCCACCACAGCACCAGGCTGGGGAACCTCAGACCGAACCCCCCGCCTGGCGGGGCTTTAAGGGGAACCTCAGGCCACTCCCCAGGCCCCAGAACCTGGCCTAGCGACCTGAAACTGCACAACCTAACCTGGCTGGGCTTGACAGGAGACTTCAGACTGCACCCCCAACCAAGCAGGGCTTGACAGGGGACCTCAGGCCACGCCTCCCACTTTGGCACCAGGCTGAGGGACGACAGGCCACGCCCCCCACCCTAGCAACAGGCCAGGGGATTTCAGACTTCACCCCCTACCCAGTGGGTCTTGACAGGGGACCTCAGGCCGAACCCCTCAACCCAGTATCGGACCAGGGGACCTGAAGCTACGCCTACTTGCCTGGCAGGGCTTGACAGGGGACCTCAGGCCACACACCCCCACCCCGGTGCCAGGCCAGGGGACCTGAGACCATACCCCCCGCCCAGTGGCGCTTGATGGGGGACCTCATGTGCGCTTCCCATCCTGGTACTGGGCTAGGGAACCACAGGCTGCTCCCCCAGCCCCAGTGCCAGGCTGGGCGACCTCAAGTCATGCACCGCACACTAGCACCAGGACGGGGGACTTCAGACCGCACCCCCAGTCCAGGGGGTCTTCTCTGGGGACCTCAGGATGGACCCCCGACCCCAGCATCCTGCCAGGGAATCTGAGGCTGCGTGCCCCTTCCTGGCTAGGCTAGACAGGAGACCTCAGACTGAACCCCACACCCAGCAGGGCTTGACAGAGTAACTCAGGCAATGAATCCCACCCAGTAGGGCTTGACAGAGGACCTCAGGCCACGCCTCCCACCATTGCACCAGGCTGGGGGACCTCAGGCCACCCACCCCGCCCAGTAAGTCTTGATGGGGGACCTCAAGGTGCACTTCTGGGCCTGGTGGTGGGCTAGGTGACCACAGGCTGCTCTCCCCGCCCAGCGCCAAGCCAGATGACGTCAGGGCATGGCCCCCAAAAGGTGGAGCTTGACAGTTGACTTCAGGCCATGCCCGCCACCCCAGCACCAGGCCGGGGGTCCTCAGGTCGCATCCTTCACCCAGCACCATGCCAGGGCACCTGAGGTTGTGTCCCCTTGCCTGGCGGAGCTTGACAGGGGACCTCAGGCCATGAATCCCACCCAGTGAGGCTTGACAGAGGACCTCAACGTGCACCCCCAGGGCTAGGTCGGGGGTACTCAGGCTGCACCCCCACCACAGCACCAGGCTGGGGAACCTCACACCGAACCCCCCGCCTGGCGGGGCTTGATGGGGAACCTCAGGCCACTCCCCCTGCCCCAGCACCTGGCCTGGGGACCTGAAACTTTGCTCCCTTACCTGGCTGGGCTTGGCAGGAGACTTCAGACTGCACCACAAAACCAGCAGGGCTTGACAGGGGACCTCAGGACACGCCTCCCACTTTGGCACCAGGCTGAGGGACCTCAGGCCACAACCCCCACCTAGCAACAGGCCAGGGGACTTTAGACCGCACCCCCTGCCCAGTGGGTCTTGACAGGGGACCTCAGGCCGCACCCCCCACGCCAGCATCTGGCCAGGGGACCTGAAGCTAAGCCCACTTGCCTGGCAGGGCTTGACAGGGGACCTCAGGCCAAACTCCCTGCCATGGAATCAGGCTGGGAGACCTCAGGACACGCCCCCCACCCTAGCAACAGGCCAGGGGACTTCAGACCACACCTCCTGCCCAGTGGGTCTTGACAGGGTACCTCAGGCCACACCCCCCGCCCTGGTTTCAGTCTGGGGAACCTCAGGCCTCACCCCCTACCCCGGCGCCAGGCCCTGGGACCTAAGGTTAAGACCCCCACCCAGCGGGGCTTCATGGGGGACCTCAAGCTTCGCTTCCCATTCTGGTGCTGGCCTAGGAAACCACAGGCTGCTCCCCCAGCCCCAGTGTCAGGCTGGGGGACCTCAGGCCACGACTTTCACCAAGTGCATCTTGACAAGAGACTTAGGCAATACCCCTCTCTTGCACCAGGCTGGGGGACTTCAGACCCCACCCCCTGCCCAGTGGGTCTTGATGGCGGGACCTCAGGCCATGCCCCCAACTCCAGCATTGAGCCAGGGAAACTGAGACTGAGCCCACCTGCCTGGCTGGGCTTCACAGGGGACATCAGGCCATGACTCCTGCGCAGTGGGGCTTGACAGAGGACCTCAAGCTGCACCCCCAATGCTGGGTCGGGGGTAGTGAGGCCATGCCCCCCACCCGGCAGAGCTTGATGGGTAACCTCAGGCAACTTCCCCTGCCCCAGACCCTGGACTGGGGACCTGAAATTGTGCTCCCTTTCCTGGCTGGGCTTGACAGGATACTTCAGACTGCACCCCCAACCCAGCAAGGCTTGACAGGGGAACTCAGGCCACGCCTCCCACTTTGGAACCAGGCTGGGGGACCTCAGGCCACTCCCCCCACCCTAGCAACAGGCCAGGGTACTTCAGACCACAACCCCTGCCCAGTGGGTCTTGACGGGGGACCTCTGGATGCACCCCAGACTCCAGCATCCTGCCAGGGAATCAGGCTGCATCCCCCTTCCTGGCTGGGCTAGACAGGAGACCTCAGACTGCACCCCACACCCAGCAGGGATTGACAGGGGACCTCAGGCCATGAATCCCACCCAATGGCATTTGACAGTGGACCGCAGGCCACGCCTCCCACCTTTGCACCAGGTTAGGGGACCTCAGGCCATGCAAGCTGTCCAGTGGATCTTGATGGGGAACTCAAGGTGCACTTCTAGTCCTGGTGGTAGGCTAAGGGACCTCAGGCTGCTCTCCCCGCCCCAGCGCCAGGCCAGGGGACCTCAGGGCATGGCCCCCCAACTGGTGGGGCTTGACAGTTGACTTCAGGACATTCCCCCCACCCCAGCACCAGGCCGGGGGTCCTCAGGTCGCATCCTCCACCCAGCACCCTGCCAGGGCACCTCAGGTTGCGCCCCCTTGCCTGGCGGAGCTTGACAGGAGACCTGACGTCTTGCTCCCCACACAGTGGGGCTAGACGGGGGACCTCAGGGTGAACACCCAGTGCTGGGTCGGGGGTACTCAGGCTGCACCCCCACCACAGCACCAGGCTGGGGAACCTCAGACCGAACCCCCCGCCTGGCAGTGCTTGATGGGGAACCTCAGGCCACTCCCCCTGCCCCAGCACCTGGCCTGGGGACCTGAAACTGCGCTCCCTTACCTGGCTGGGCTTGACAGGAGACTTCAGACTGCACCCCCCAACCCAGCAGGGCTTCACAGGGGACCTCAGGCCAGGCCTCCCACTTTGGCACCAGGCTGGGGGACCTCAGGCCACGCCCCCCACCCTAGCAACAGGCCAGGGGACTTCAGACCTCACCCCTACCCAGTGGGTCTTGACAGGGGACCTCAGGCCACACCCCCCCCACCCCTTTGCCAGGCCAGGGGACCTGAGACCATACCCCCCGCCCAGCGGCGCTTGATGGGGGACCTCATGTGCGCTTCCCATCCTGGTACTGGGCTAGGGGACCACAGACTCCCCCTTCCCCAGTGCCAGGCTGGGCGACCTCAGGCCATGCTGCCCACCCTAGCACAAGGCCAGGGGATTTCAGACCGCACACCCTGACCAGTGGGTCTTGTCTGGGGACCTCAGGATGCACCCCCGACACCAGCATCCTGCCAGGGAATCTGAGGCTGCGTGTCCCTTCCTGGCTGGGCTAGACAGGAGACCTCAGACTGAACCCCACACCCAGCAGGGTTTGACAGAGTACCTCAGGCCATGAATCCCACCCAGTAGGGCTTGACAGAGGACCTCAGGCCACGCGTCCCACCTTTGCACCAGGCTGGGGGACCTCAGGCCACGCACCCCGCCCAGTGGGTCTTGATGGGGGACCTCAAGGTGCACTTCTGGTCCTGGTGGTGGGCTAGGTGACCACAGGCTGATCTCCCTACCCAGCGCCAAGCCAGAGGACGTCAGGGCCTGGCCCCCAATAGGTGGAGCTTGACAGTTGACTTCAGGCCATGCCCCCCACCTCAGCACCAGGCTGGGGTCCTCAGGTCGCATCCTCCACCCATCACCATGCCAGGGCACCTGAGGTTGCGCCCCCTTACCTGGCGGAGCTTGACAGGGGACCTGAGGTCATGACTCCCACCCAGTGGGGCTTAACAGAGGACCTCAAGGTGCACCCCAAGTGCTGGTTCGGGAGTACTCAGGCTGAACCACCACCACAGCACCAGGCTGGGAACCTCAGACCGAACCACACCTGGCAGGGCTTGGCAGAGATCCTCAGGCTACGCCCTCCCTCCCCCTAAGCACCATGCCAGGTGACTTGAGGTTGCTCACCCTTGCCTGGCGGAGCTTGACAGGAGACCTCACACCGTGCTCCCCACACAGTGGGGCTAGACGGGGGACCTCAAGGTGCACCCGCAGTGCTGGGTCGGAGGTACTCAGGCTTCACCCCCACCACAGCACCAGGCTGGGACCTCAGACCGAACCCCCCGCCTGGCGGGGCTTGATGGGGAACCTCAGGCCACTCACCTTGCCCCAGCACCTGGCCTGGGGACCTGAAACTGCACTCCCTTACCTGGCTTGTTTTGACAGGAGACTTCAGACTGCATCCCCCAAACCAGCAGGGTTTGACAGGGGACCATAGGCCAAGCCTCCCACTTTGGCACCAGGTTGGGGAACTCAGGCCACAACCCCCACCTAGCAAGAGGCCAGGGGACTTCAGACCGCAACCCCTGCCCAGTGGGTCTTGACAGGAGACCTCAGGCTGCACCCCCCACCCCAGCATCTGGCCAGGGGTCCTGAAGCTAAGCCCACTTGCCTGGCAGGGCTTGACAGGGGACCTCAGGCCACACTCCCTGCCCTGCAATCAGGCTGGGAGACCTCAGGCCACGCCCCCCACCCTAGCAACAGGCCAGGGGACTTCAGACCACACCTCCTGCCCAGTGGGTCTTGACAGGGGACCTCAGGCCATGACTCCCACCCAGTGGGGCTTGAAAGAGGACCTCAAGGTGCACCCCCAGTGCTGGGTCAGCAGAACTAGGGCCGCACCACCACCACAGCACCAGACTGGGGAACCTCAGACCTAACCACACCTGGCAGGGCTTGAGGGGGATCCTCAGGCTACGCCCTCCCTCCCCCTAAGCACCATGCCAGGGGACTTGAGGCTGCGACCCCTTGCCTGGCAGGGCTTGACAGGGTACTTCAGGCCACACCCCCCGACCTGGTTTCAGTCTGGGGAACCTCAGGCCTCACCCCCTACCCAGGCGCCAGGCCCTGGGACCTAAGGATAAGCCCCCAAACCAGCGGGGCTTCATGGGGGACCTCAAGGTGCGCTTCCCATTCTGGTGCTGGCCTAGGTTACCACAGGCTGCTCCCCCAACCCCAGTGTCAGGCTGGGGGACCTCAGGCCACGACTTCCACCAAGTGCATCTTGACAGGGAACTTAGGCCATACCCCTCTCTTGCACCAGGCTGGGGGACTTCAGTCCCCACCCCCTGCCCAGTGGGTCTTGACAGGGGACCTCAGGCCATGCCCCCAACTCCAGCATTGAGCCAGGGAAACTAAGACTGAGCCCACCTGCCTGGCTGGGCTTCACAGGGGACCTCAGGCCATGACTCCCGCGTAGTGGCTCTTGACAGAGGACCGCAGGCCACGACTCCCACCTTTGCACCAGGCTGGGGGACCTCAGGCCACGCACCCCGCCCAGTGGGTCTTGATGGGGGACCTCAAGGTGCACTTCTGGTCCTGGTGGTAGGCTAGGGGACCTCAGGCTGCTCTCCCAGACACAGTGCCAGGCCAGGAGACCTCAGGGCATGGCCCCCAAACTGGTGGGGCTTGACAGTTGACTTCAGGACATACCCCCACCCCAGCACCAGGCCAGGGGTCCTCAGGTCGCATCCTCCACCCAGCACCCTGCCAGGGCACATGAGGTTGCGCCCCCTTGCCTGGAGGAGCTTGATTGGGGACCTCACACCATGCTCCACACACAATGGGGCTAGACAGAGGACCTCAAGGTGCACCCACAGTGCTGGGTCGAGGGTACTCAAGCTGCACCCCCACCAAGCACGAGGCTGGGGAACCTCAGACCGAACCCACGGCCAGCGGGGCTTGATGGGGAACCTCAGGCCACTCCCCCTGCCTTAGCACCTGGCCTTGGGACCTGAAACTGCTCTCCCTTACCTGGCTGGGCTGGACAGGAGACTTCAGACTGCACCCCCCAACCCAGCAGGGCTGGACAGGGGACCTCAGGCCACACACCCCCGCCCTGGAATCAGGCTGGGAGACCTCAGGCCACGCCCCCCACCCTAGCAACAGGCCATGGGACTTCAGACCTCACCTCCTGCCCAGTGGGTCTTGACAGGGGACCTCAGGCCATGACCCCCACCCACTGGGGATTCACAGAGGACCTGAAGTTGCACCCCCAGTGCTGGGTCAGCGGAACTCAGGCCACACCACCACCACCAGGCTGGGGAACCTCAGACTGAACCACACCTGGCAGGGCATGCCAGGCAACTTGAGGCTGTGACCCCTTGCCTGGCAGGGCTTGACAGGGTACCTCATGCCACACCCCCCACCCTGGCTGGGTTTGACAGGAGACTTCAGACTGCACCCCCTGGTTTCAGGCTGGGGAACCTCAGGCCTCACCCTCTACCCTGGCGCCAGTCCCTGGGACCTAAGAATAAGCCCCCAACCCAGCGGGGCTTCATGGAGGACCTTAAGGTGCGCTTCCCATTCTGGTGCTGGCCTAGGAATCCCCAGGCTGCTCTCCCAGCCCCAGTGTCAGGCTGGGGGACCTCAGGCCATGACTTCCAACAAGTGCATCTTGACAGGGGACTTAGGCCATACCCCTCTCTTGCACCAGGCTGGGGGACTTCAGACCCCACCCCCTGCCCAGTGGGTCTTGACGGGGGGACCTCAGGCCATGCCCCCAACTCCAGCATTGAGCCAGGGAAACTGAGACTGAGCCCACCTGCCTGGCTGGGCTTGACAGGTGTCCTTATTCCATGACTCCTGCGCAGTGGGGCTTGACAGAGGACCTCAAGCTGCACCCCCAATGCTGGGTCAGGGGTAATCAGGCCATGCCCCCCAACCGGCGGAGCTTGATGGGGGACCTCAAGGTGTGCTTCCCATTCTGGTGCTGGGCGAGGAGACCACAGGCTGCTCCCCCACCCCAGTGCCAGGCTGGGCGACATCAGGCCATGCCGCCCACCCTAGCACAAGGCCAGGGGACTTCAGACCGCACCCCCTGCCATGTGGGTCTTGACAGGGGTCCTCAGGATGCACCCCCCGACCCCAGCATCCTGCCAGGGAATCTGAGGCTGCGTGCCCCTTCCTGGTTGGGCTAGACAGGAGACCTCAGACTGCACCCCACACCCATTAAGGCTTGACAGGGGACCTCAGGCCATGAATCACACCGAGTGGCACTTGACAGAGGACCTCAGGCCATGCCTCCCACCTTTGCACCAGGCTGGGGGACCTCAGAGCGTGGTCCTCCAACAGGTGGGGCTTGACAGTTCACCTCAGACTGAACCACACCTGGCCGGGCTTACAGGTATCCTCAGGCTACGCCCTCTCTCCCCCTAAGCACCATGCCAGGGGACTTGAGGCTGTGACCCCTTGCCTGGCAGGGCTTGACAGGGTACCTCAGGCCACACCCCCCGCCCTTGTTTCAGGCTGGGAAACCTCAGGCCTTACTCCCTACCCCTGCGACAGGTCCTGGGACCTATGGATAAGCCCCCCAGCTAGCGGGACTTCATGGGGGACCTCAAGGTGGTCTTCCCATTCTGGTGCTGGCCTAGGAAACCACAGGCTGCTCCCCCAGCCCCAGTGTCAGGCTGGGGGACCTCAGGCCACGACTTCCACCAAGTGCATCTTGACAGGGGACTTAGGCCATACCCCTCTCTTACACCAGGCTGGGGGACTTCAGACCCCACCCCCTGCCCAGTGGGTCTTGACAGGGGGACCTCAGGCCATGCCCCCAACTCCAGCATTGAGCCAGGGAAACTGAGACTGAGCCCACCTGCCTGGCTGGGCTTGACAGGGGACCTCAGGCCATGACTCCTGCGCAGTGGGGCTTGATAGAGGACCTCAAGCTGCACCCCCAATGCTGGGTCAGGGGTAGACAGGACATGCTCCCCAAACGGCGGAGCTTGATGGGGAACCTCAGGCAACTCCCCCTGCCACAGCACCTGGCCAGGAGACCTGAAACTGTGCTCCCTTACCTGGCTGGGCTTTACAGGAGACTTCAGACTGCACCCCCAACCCAGCAAGTCTTGACAGGGGACCTCAGGCCACGCCTCCCACTTTGGCACCAGGCTGGGGGACCTCAGGACACGACCCGCACCCTAGCAACAGGCCAGGGGACTTCAGACGCACCCCCTGCCCAGTGGGTCTTGACAGGGTACCTCAGGCCACATCCCCCGCCCTGGTTTCAGGCTGGGGGACCTCAGGACTCAGCCCCTACCCCGGCACCAGGCCCTGGGACCTAAGGATAAGCACCCCACCCAGCGGGGCTTCATGGGGGACCTCAAGGTGCCCTTCCATTCTGGTGCTGGCCTAGGAAACCAAAGGCTGCTTCCCCATCCCCAGTACCAGGCTGGGCGACCTCAGGCCATGCCCCCAACCCTAGCACCAGGCCAGGGGACTTCAGACCGCACCCCCTGCCAGGTGGGTCTTGACTGGGGAACTCAGGATGCACCCCCGACCCCAGCATCCTGCCAGGGAATCTGAGGCTGAGTTCCCCTTCTTGGCTGGGCTAGACAGGAGACCTCAGACTGAACCCCACACCCAGCAGGGCTTGACAGGGAAACTCAGGCCATGAATGCCACCCAGTGGGGCTTGACAGAGGACCTCAGGCCACGCCTCCCACCTGTGCACCAGGCTGGGGGACCTCAGGCCACGCACCCCGCCCAGTGGGTCTTGATGGGGGACCTCAAGGTGCACTTCTGGTCCTGGTGGTGGGCTAGGGGAACTCAGGCTGCTCTCCCTGACCCAACGCCAGGCCAGGGGACATCAGGGCGTGGCCCCCCAACAGGTGGGGCTTGACAGTTGACTTCAGGCCATGCCCTACACCCCAGCACCAGGCCGTGGGTTCTCAGGTCGCATCCTCCACACAGCACCATACCAGGGCACCTAGGGTTGCGTGCCCTTACCTGGTGGAGCTTGACAGGGGACCTCATGCCCTGCTCCCCACCCAGTGGGGCTTGACGGGGGACCTCAAGGTGCACGCCCAGCGCTGGGTCGGGGGTACTCAGGCTGCACC
Source organism: Plecotus auritus (assembly GCF_963455305.1). Classification (NCBI taxonomy): domain Eukaryota; kingdom Metazoa; phylum Chordata; class Mammalia; order Chiroptera; family Vespertilionidae; genus Plecotus; species Plecotus auritus. The sequence goes on from NC_137784.1 coordinate 28,570,355, forward strand.
CCCACCACAGCACCAGGCTGGGAATCCTCAGACCGAACCCCCTCCTGGCGGGGCTTGATGGGGAACCTCAGGCCACTCCCCCTGCCCCAGCACCTGGCCTGGGGACCTGAAACTGTGCTCCCTTATCTGGCTGGGCTTGGCAGGAGACTTCAGACAGCAACCCCAGCCCAGTGAGTCTTGACAGGGGACCTCAGGCCGCACCCCCCACCCCAGCATCTGGCCAGGGGACCTGAAGCTATGCCCACTTGCCTGGCAGGGCTTGACAGGGGACCTCAGGCCACACTCCCTGCCCTGGAATCAGGCTGGGAGACCTCAGGACACGCCCCCCACCCTAGCAACAGGCCAGGGGACTTCAGACCACACCTCCTGCCCAGTGGGTCTTGACAGGGGACCTCAGGCCATGACTCCCGCACAGTGGGGCTTGACAGAGGACCTTAAGGTGCACCCCCAGTGCTGGGTCAGCGGGACTAGGGCCCCACCACCACCACAGCACCAGACTGGGGAACCTCAGAACGAACCACACCTGGCAGGGCTTGACAGGGATCCTCAGGCTACGCCCTCCCTCCCCCTAAGCACCATGCCAGGGGACTTGAGGCTGTGACCCCTTGCCTGGCAGGGCTTGACAGGGTACCTCAGGCCACACCCCCCGCCCTGGTTTCAGGCTGGGGAACCTCAGGCCTCACTCCCTACCCAGGCGCCAGGCCCTGGGATCTAAGGATAAGCCCCCTACCCAGCGGGACTTCATGGAGGACCTCAAGATGCGCTTCCCATTCTGGTGCTGGCCTAGGAAACCACAGGCTGCTCCCCCAACCCCAGTGTCAGGCTGGGGGACCTCAGGCCACGACTTCCACCAAGTGCATCTGGACAGGGGACTTAGGCCATACCCCTCTCTTGCACCAGGCTGGGGGACTTCAGACCCCACCCCCTGCCCAGTGGGTCTTGACGGGGGGACCTCAGGCCATGCCCCCAACTCCAGCATTGGGCCTGGGAAACTGAGACTGAGGCCACCTGCCTGGCTGGGTTTTCAGGGGACCTCAGGCCATGACTCCTGCGCAGTGGGGCTTGACAGATGACCTCAAGCTGCACCCCCAATGCTGGGTCTGGGGTAGTCAGGCTATGCTCCCCACCCGGCAGAGCTTGATGGGGAACCTCAGGCAACTCTCCCTGCCCCAGGACCTGGCCTAGGGAACTGAAACTGTGCTCCCTTACCTGGCTGGGCTTTATAGGAGACTTCAGACTGCACCCCCCAACCCAGCAGGGCTTGACAGGGGACCTCAGGCCACGCCTCCCTTTTTGGCACCAGGCTAGGGGACCTCAGGCCACGCCCCCCAACCTAGCAACAGGCCAGGGGACTTCAGACCTCACCCCCTGCCCAGTGGGTCTGGACAGGGGACCTCAGGCTGCACTGCCAACCCCAGCATAGGGCCAGGGGACCTGAAGCTAAGCCCACTTGCCAGGCAGGACAGGGGACCTCAGGCCACACCCCCTGCCCTGGAATAAGGCTGGGAGACCTAAAGCCTCACACCCCCAACCTGGCACCAGGCCAGGGGACCTGAGGCCATGAACCCTGCCCAGCTGTGCTTGATGGGGGACTTCAAGGTGCGCTTCCCATCCTGGTGCTGGGCTAGGGGACCACAGTCTACTCCCCCATCCCCAGTGCCAGGCTGGGCGACCTCAGGCCATGCTGCCCACCCTAGCACAAGGCCAGGGGATTTCAGACCGCACACCCTGCCCAGTGGGTCTTGATGGGGGACCTCAAGGTGCACTTCTGGTCCTGGTGGTGGGCTAGGGGACCTAAGGCTGCTCTCCCATGCCAGCTCCAGGACAGGGGACATCAGGGCGTGGCCCCCCAACAGGTGGAGCTTGACAGTTGACTTCAGGCCATGCCCCCCACCCCAGCACCAGGCCGGGGGTCCTCAGGTCGCATCCTCCACCCAGCTCCGTGCCAGGGCACCTGAGGTTGCGCCCCTTTGCCGGGCGGAGCTTGACAGGGGACCTCACCCCATGCTCCCCGCCCAGTGGGGCTTGATGGGGGACCTCAAGGTGTACCCCCAGTGCTGGGTCAGTGGAACTCAGGCTGCACCCCCACCACAGCACCAGACTGGGGAACCTCAGACCGAACCCCCTGCCTGACAGGGCTTGCTGTTTACCTCAGGCCACTCCCCCTGCCCCAGCACCTGCCCTGGGGACCTGAAACTGTGCTCCCTTACCTGGCTGGGCTTGACAGGAGACTTCAGACTGCACCCCCAACCCAGCAGGACTAGATAGGGGACCTCAGGCCACACCTCCGACTTTGGCACCAGGCTGGGGAAACTCAGGCCACACCCCCCGCCCTGGTTTCAGGCTGGTGGACCTCAGGCCTCACACCCTACACAGGTTCCAGGCTCCGGGACCTAAGGAAAAACCCCCACCCAGCAGGGCTTAATGTGGGACCTCAGGGTGCGCTTCCCATTCTAGTGCTGGCCTAGGAAACCACAGGCTGCTCCCCCAGCCCCAGTGTCAGGCTGGGGGACCCAGGCCACGACTTCCACCAACTGCATCTTGACAGGGGACTTAGGCCATGCCCCTCTCTAGCACCAGGCTAGGGGACTTCAGACCCCAACCCCTGCCCAGTGGGTCTTGACGGGGGGACCCCAGGCCATGCCCTCCACTACAGCATCGAGCCAGGGAAACTGAGACTAAGCCCACCTTCCTGGCTGGGCTTGACAGGGGACCTCAGGCCATGACTCCCGCGCAGTGGGGCTTGACAGAGGACCTCAAGCTGCACCACTAATGCTGGGTAAGGGGTACTCAGGCCATGCCCCCAGCCCGGAGGCGCTTAATTGGGGACATCAAGGTGCGCTTCCCATCCTAGTGCTGGGCTAGGGGACCACAGGCTGCTTCCCCTGCCCCAGTGCCAGGCTTGGTGACCTCAGGCCATGCCCCCTGACCTAGAATCAGGCTGGGAGACCTCAGGCCACGCCCCCCACCCTAGCAACAGGCCAGGGGAATTGAGACCTCACCTCCTGCCCAGTGGGTCTTGACTGGGGACCTAAGGATGCACCCCCCACCCCATCATCCAGCCAGGGAATGTGAGCTGCGTGCCCCTTCCTGGCTGGGCTAGACAAAAGACCTCAGACTGCACCACACACCCAGCAGGTCTTGACAGGTACCTCAGGCCATGAATCCCACCCAGTGGGGCTTGACAGAGTAACTCAGGCCACGCCTCCCACCTTTGCACCAGGCTGGGGGACCTCAGGCCACACACCCCGCTCAGTGGGTCTTGATGGGGGACCTCAAGGTGCACTTCTGGTCCTGGTGGTGGGCTAGGGGACCTCAGACTGCTCTCCCAGCCCCAGCGCCAGGCCAGGGGACCTCAGGCCATGCCCCCCACCCCAGCACCAGGCCGGGGGTCCTCAGGTCGCATCCTCCACCCAGCACCATGCCAGGGGACCTGAGTTTACGCCCCCTTACCTGGCGGAGCTTGACAGGGGACCTCACGCTCTGCTCCCCACCCAGACATCAAGGTGCAACCCCAGTGCTGGGTCGGGGGTACTCAGGCTGCACCCCCACCACAGCACCAGGCTGGGGAACCTCAGACCGAACCCCCCGCCTGGCAGGGCTTGATGGTGAACCTCAGGCCACTCCCCCTGCCACAGCACCTGGCCTGGGGACCTGAAACTGCGCTCCCTTACCTGACTGGGCTTGACAGGAGACTTCAGACTGTACCCCCAAACCAGCAGGTCTTGACAGGGGACCTCAGGCCACGCTTCCCACTTTGGCACCAGGCTGGGGGACCTCAGGCCTCACACCCCCACACTGGTGCCAGGCCAGGGGACTTCAGACCGCACCTCTTGCCAAGTGGGTCTTGACAGGGGACCTCAGGCCGCACCCCAAACCCCAGCATCTGGCCAGGGGACCTGAAGCTAAGCCCAGTTGCCTGGAAGGGCTTGACAGGGGACCTCAGGCCACACTCCCCACCCTGGAATCAGGCTGGGAGACCTCAGGCCACGCCCCCCATCCTAGCAACAGGCAGTGGACATCAGACCACACCTCCTGCCCAGTGGGTCTTGACAGGGGACCTCAGGCCATGACTCCCACCCAGTGGGGCTTGACAGAGGACCTCAAGTTGCACCCCCAGTGCTGGGTCAGCGGAACTCAGGCCACACCACCACCACAGCACCAGACTGGGGAACCTCAGACCAAACTGTGCACCTGGCAGGGCTTGAGGGGGATCCTCAGGCCACGCCCCCCCTCTCCCTAAGCACCATACCAGGCAACTTGAGGCTGTGACCCCTTGCCTGGCAAGGCTTTACAGGGTACCTTAGGCCACACCCCCGGCCCTGGTTTCAGGCTGGGGGACCTCAGGCCTCACCCCCTACCCCGGAGCCAGGCCCTGGGACCTAAGGATAAGCCCCCCACCCAGCGGGGCTTCATGGGGGACCTCAAGGTGCGCTTCCCATTCTGGTGCTGGCCTAGGATACCACAGGCTGCTCCCCCAGCCCCAGTGTCAGGCTGGGGGACCTCAGGCCACGACTTCCACCAAGTGCATCTTGACAGGGGACTTAGGCTATACCCCTCACTTGCACCAGGCTGGGCGACTTCAGAACCCTCCCCCTGCCCAGTGGGTTTTGACGGGGTACCTCAGGCCATGCCCCCAATTCCAGCATTGAGCCAGGGAAACTGAGACTAAGCTCACCTGCCTGGCTGGGCTTGACAGGGGACCTCAGGCCATGACTCCTGCGCAGTGGGGCTTGACAGAGGACCTCAAGCTGCACCCCAATGCTGGGTAAGGGGTAGTCAGGCCATGCTCCCCACCTGGCGGAGCTTGATGGGGAATCTCAGGCAACTCCCCTTGACCCAGCACCTGGCCTGGGGATCTGAAACTGTGCTCCCTTACCTGGCTGGGCTTTACAGGAGACTTCAGACTGCACCCCCAACCCAGCAGGGCTTGACAGGGGACATCAGGCCACACATCCCACTTTGGCACCAGGCTGGGGGACCTCAGGCCACGCCCCCCACCCTAGCAACAGGCCAGGGGACTTCAGACTGCACCCCCTGCCCAGTGGGTCTTGACAGGGGACCTCAGGCCACACCCCCAACGCCAGCATAGGGCCAGGGGACCTGAACCTATGCCCAGTTTCCTGGCAGGGCTTGACAGGGGACCTCAGGCCACACCCCCCGCCCTGGAATCAGGCTGGGAGACCTCAGGCCTCACACCCCCCCCCCCACACTGGCGCCAGGCCAGGGGACCTGAGGCCATGACCCCCGCCCAGCTGTGCTTGATGGGGGACCTCAAGGTGCGCTTCCCATCCTGGTGCTGGGCTAAGGGACCACCGGCTACTCCCCCATCCCCAGTGCCAGGCTGGGCTACCTCAGGCCATGCTGCCCACCCTAGCACAAGGCCAGGGGACTTCAGACAGCACCCCCTGCCCAGAGGGTCTTGATGGGGGACCTCAAGGTGCACTTCTGTTCCTGGTGGTGGGCTAGGGGACCTCAGGCTACTCTCCCCGCCGAGCGCCAGTCCGGGGGACGTCAGGGCGTGGCCCCCCAACAGGTGGAGCTTGACAGTTGACTTTAGGCCATGCCCCCACCCCAGCACCAGCCGGGGGTCCTCACGTCGCATCCTCCACCCAGCACCGTGCCAGGGCACCTGAGGTTGTGCCCCTTGCCTGGCGGAGCTTGACAGGGGACCTCACCCCGTGCTCCCCACCCAGTGGGGCTTGATAGGGGACCTCAAGGTGCACCCCCAGTGCTGGGTCAGCGGAACTAGGGCCGCACCACCACCACAGCACCAGACTGGGACACCTCAGACCAAACCACACCTGGCAGGGCTTGACAGGGATCCTCAGGCTATGCCCTCCCTCCCCCTAAGCACCATGCCAGGCAACTTGAGGCCTTGACCCCTTGCCTGGCAGGGCTTGACAGGGTACCTCAGGCCACACCCCCCGCCCTGGTTTCAGGCTGGGGGACCTCAGGCCTCACCCCCTACCCCTGAGCCAGGACCAGGGACCTAAGGATAAGCCCCCAACCCAGCGGGGCTTCATGGGGGACCTCAAGGTGCGCTTCCCATTCTGGTGCTGGCCTAGGATACCACAGGCTGCTCCCCCAGCCCCAGTGTCAGGCTGGGGGACCTCAGGCCATGACTTCCACCAAGTGCATCTTGACAGGGGACTTAGGCCATGCCCCCTCTCTAGCACCAGGCTGGGAGACTTCAGACCACACCCCTGCCCAGTGGGTCTTGACTGGAAGACCTCAGGCAATGCCCCCCACTCCAGCATTGAGCCAGAGAAACTGAGACTGAGCCCACCTGCCTGGCTGGGCTTGACAGGGGACCTCAGGCCATGACTCCTGCGCAGTGGGGCTTGACAGAGGACCTCAAGCTGCACCCCCAATGCTGGGTTGGGGGTAGTGATGCCATGCCCCCCACCAGGCGGAGCTTAATGGGGAAACTCAGACAACTCCCCCTTACCTAGCACCTGGCCTGGGGACCTGAAACTGTGCTCCCGTACCTGGCTGGGCTTTACAGGAGACTTCAGACTGAACCCCCAACCCAGCAGGGCTTGACAGGGGACCTCAGGCCATGCCACCCACTTTGACACCATGCTGGGGGACCTCAGGCCACGTCCCCCACCCTAGCAACAGGCCAGGGGACTTCAGACCACAACCCCTGCCAGTGGGCCTTGACGGGGGAACTCAGGATGCACCCCAGACCCCAGCATCCTGCCAGGGAAAATGAGGCTGCGTGCCCCTTCCTGGCTCTGCTAGACAGGAGACCTCAGACTGCACCCCACACCCAGCAGGGCTTGACAGGGGACCTCAGGCCATGAATCACACCCAGTGGCGCTTGACAGTGGACCGCAGTCCACGCCTCCCACCTTTGCACCAGGCTGGGGGACCTCAGGCCACGCACCCTGCCCAGTGGGTCTTGATGGGGACCTCAAGGTGCACTTCTGGTCCTGGTGGTAGGCTAGGGGACCTCAGGCTGCTCTCCCAGCCCCAGCGCCAGGCCAGGGGACCTCAGAGCATGGCCCCCCAACTGATGGGGCTTGACAGTTGACTTTAGGACATTCCTCCCAACCCAGCACCAGGCCGGGTGTTCTCAGGTCCCATCCTCCACCCAGCACCCAGCCAGGGCACCTGAGGTTGTGCCCCCTTGCCTGGCGGAGCTTGACAGGAGACCTCACTCTGTGCTCGCCACACAGTGGGGCTAGACGGGGGACCTCAAGGTGCACCTCCAGTGCTGGGTCGGGGGAACTAAGGCTGCACCCCCACCACAGCACCAGGCTGGGGACCTCAGACCGAACCCCCTGCCTGGCGGGGCTTGATGGGGAACCTCAGGCCACTCCCCCTGCCACAGCACCTGGCCTGGGGAACTGAAACTGTGCTCCCTTACCTGGCTGGGCTTGAGAGGAGACTTCAGACAGCAACCCCTGCCCAATGGGTCTCGACAGGAGACCTTAGGCCGCACCCCCAACCCCAGCATAGGGCCAGGGGACCTGAAGCTATGCCTACTTGCCTGGCAGGACTTGAAAGGGTACCTCAGGCCACACCCCCCTCCCTGGAATCAGGCTGGGAGACCTCAGGCCTCACACCCCCACCCTAGCGCCAGGCCAGGGGACCTGAGGCCATGACCCCCGACCAGCTGTGCTTGATGGGGTACCTCAAGGTGCGCTTCCTATCCTATTGCTGGGCTAGGGGACCACAGGCTACTCCCCCAGCCCAGTGCCAGGCTGGGCGACCTCAGGCCATGCTGCCCACCCTAGCACTAGGCCAGGGGACTTCAGACCGCACCCCCTGCCCAGTAGGTCTTGATGGGGGACCTCAAGGTGCACTTCTGTTCCTGGTGGTGGGCTAGGGGACCTCAGGCTGCTCTCCCAGCCCCAGCGCCAGGCGAGGGGACGTCAGGGTGTGGCCCCCAACAGGTGAAGCTTGACAGTTGACTTCAGGCCATGCCCCCCACCCCAGCACCAGACCGGGGGTCCTCAGGTCGCATCCTCCACCCAGCACCTTGCCAGCGCACCTGAGTTTGCGCCCCCTTGCCTGGCGGAGCTTGACAGGGGACCTCACTCCCTGCTCCCCACCTAGTGGGGCTTGATGGGGGACCTCAAGGTGCACCCCCAGTGCTGGGTCAGCGGAACTCAGGACGCACCCCCACCACAACACCAGGCTGGGACACCTCAGACCGAACCCTGCCCCTGGCAGGGCTTGATGGGGATCCTCAGGCCACGCCCTCCCTCCCCCTAAGCACCATGCCAGGGGACTGGAGGCTGTGACCCCTTGCCTGGCAGGGCTTGACAGGGTACCTCAGGCCACACCCCCCGCCCTGGTTTCAGGCTGGGGGACCTCAGGCCTCACCCCCTACCCCTGCGCCAGGCTTGGAGACTTAAGGTTAAGCCCCCCACCCAGCGGGGCTTCATGGGGGACCTCAAGGTGCACTTCCCATTCTGGTGCTGGCCTAGGAAACCACAGGCTGCTCCCCAAGCCCCAGTGTCAGGCTGGGGGACCTCAGGCCACGACTTCCACAAAGTGCATCTTGACAGGGGACTTAGGCCATGCCCCCTCTCTAGCACCAGGCTGGGGGAATTCAGACCACACCCCTGCACAGTGGGTCTTGACGGGAGGACCTCAGGCAATGCGCCCCACTCCAGCATCAAGCCAGAGAAACTGAGACTGAGCCCACCTGCCTGGCTGAGCTTGACAGGCGACCTCAGGCCATGACTCCCACACAGTGGGGCTTGATAGAGGACCTCAAGGTGCACCCCCAATGCTTGGTCTCGAGTACTCAGGCCATGCCCCCTGCCCGGAGGCGCTTAATGGGGGACCTCAAGGGGCGCTTCCCATCCTGGTGCTGGGCTAGGGGACCACAGGCTGCTTCCCCAGCCCTAGTACCAGGCTGGGCGACCTCAGGCCTGCCCCCCACCCTAGAACCAGGCCGCGGGACTTCAGACTGCATCCCCTGCCAGGTGGGTCTTGACTAGGGACCTCAGGATGCACCCCAGACCCCAGCATCCTGCCAGGGAATCTGAGGCTGAATGCCCCTTCTTGGCTGGGCTAGACAGGAGATCTCATACTGAACCCCACACCCAGCAGGGATTGACTAGGTACTCAGGCCATGACTCCCACCCAGTGGGACTTGACAGAGGACCTCAAGGTGCACCCCCAGTGCTGGGTCAGTGGAACTCAGGCCGCACCCCCACCACAACACCAGGCTGGGAAACCTCAGAGGGAACTGTGCACCTGGCAGGGCTTGATGGGGTTCCTCAGGCCACGCCCTCCCTCCCCTTAAGCACTGTGCCAGGGGACTTGAGGCTGTGACCCCTTGCCTGGCAGGGCTTGACAGGGTACCTCAGGCCTCATCGCCTACCCCGGCGCCAGGCTCGGGGACCTAAGGATAAGCCCCCCACCCAGCGGGGCTTAATGGGGGACCTCAAGGTGCCCTTCCCATTCTAGTGATGGCCTAGGAAACCACAGGCTGCTCCCCCAGCCCCAGTGTCATGCTGGGGGACCTCAGGCCACAACTTCACCAAGTGAATCTTGACAGGGGACTTAGGCCATACCCCTCTCTAGCAACAGGCTGGAGGACTCAGACCACACCCCCTGCCCAGTGGTCTTGACGGGGGGACCTCAGGCCATGCCCCCCACTCCAGCATCGAACCAGGGAAACTGAGACTGAGCCCACCTGCCTGGCTGGGCTTGACAGGGGACCTCAGGCCATGACTCCCGCGCAGTGGGGCTTGACAGAGGAACTCAAGCTGCACCCCTAATGCTGGGTAAGGGGTACTCAGGCGATGCCCCCCGCCAGGAGGCGCTTCATGGGGGACGTCAAGGTGCGCTTCCCATCCTAGTGCTGGACTAGGGGACCACAGGCTGCTTCCCCAGCCCCAGTGCTAGGCTGGGTTACCTCAGGCCATGCCCCCCACCCTAGCACCAGCCCGGGGGACTTCAGACCGCACCCCCTGCCAGGTGGTTCAGGACAGGGGACCTCAGGATGCACCCCCCACCCCAGCATCCAGCCAGAGAATCTGAGCTGCATGCCCCTTCCTGGCTGGGCTAGACAGGAGACCTCAGACTGCACCCCACACCCAGCAGGGCTTGACAGGGTCCCTCAGGCCATGAATCCCACCCAGTGGGGCTTGACAGAGGACCTCAGGCCCAGCCTCCCACCTTTGCACCAGGCTGGGGGACCTCAGGCCACGCACCCTGCCCAGTGTGAATTGATGGGGGACCTCAAGGTGCACTTCTGGTCCTGGTGGTGGGCTAGGGGACCTCACGCCCTGCTCCCTACCCAGTGGGGCTTGACAGGGGACCTTAAGGTGCACCCCCAGTGCTGGGTCGGAGGTACTCAGGCTGGACCCCCACCACAGCGCCAGGTTGGAGAACCTCAGACCGTACCGCCCGCCTGGCGGGGCTTGATGGTGAACCTCAGGCCACTCCCCCTGCCACAGCACCTGGCCTGGGGACCTGAAACTGTGCTCCCTTACCTGGCTGGGCTTGACAGGAGACTTCAGACTGCACCCCCAACCCAGCAGGGCTTCACAGGGGACCTCAGGCCATGAATCCCAACCAGTGGCGCTTGACAGAGGACCGCAGGCCATGCTTTCCACCAGGTTGGGGGACCTCAGGCCACGCCCCCCACCCTAGCCACAGGCCAGGGTTTTCAGACTGCACCCCCTGACCAGTGGGTCTTGACAGGGGACCTCAGGCCACACCCCCTGCCATGGAATTAGGCTGGGGGACCTCAGTCCACACACCCCCACCCCGGCACCAGGCCAGGGGACCTGAGGCCCTGCCTCCCGCCCGGCGGCGCTAGATGGGGGGCCTCAAGGTGCGCTTCACATTCTTGTGCTTTGCTAGGGGACCACAGGCTGCTCCCCCAGCCCCAGTGCCATGCTGGGCGACCTCAGGCCAGGCCCCCACCCTAGCACCAGGCCGGGGGACTTCAGAACGCACCCCTGCCCAGTGGGTCTTGACGGGGGACCTCAGGATGCACCCCCGACCCCAGCATCCTGCCAGGGAATCTGAATCTGTGTGCCCCTTCCTGGCTGGGCTAGACAGGTGACCTCAGACTGCACCCCACACCCAGCAGTGCTTTTTGGGCACCTCAGTCCTCACCTCCCGCCTTGGTGGGACCTCAGGCCACGGCACCCGCCCATTGGGGCTTGATGGCGTACCTCAAGGTGGACTTCCTCTCCTGGTGCTAGGCTAGGGGATCTCTGGCTGCTCCCCTGCCCCAACACCAACCAGGGAAACTCAGGCCTCAGCCCCCCACACCGTGAGGCTTTACTGGGGATTTCAGGCCATACCCCCAACCCCTGCAGCAGGCCGGGGAATCTCAGGTTGCATCCCCTGCCCCAGCACTGGGCCAGGGCACTTGAGGCTGATCCCCCTTGCCTGGTGGGGCTTGACAGGGGAGCTCAGGCCACACCCCCCGCCCTTGTGTCAGGTTGGGGGACCTCAGGCCTCACCCCCCTCCCTGGCGCCAGGCCAGGGGACCTGAGGCTGAGCCCCCTTGCCTGGCGGGTCTTTACGGGGGAACTCAGGCCATGACTCCCACCCAGTGGGGCTTGACAGAGGACCTCAAGGTGCACTCCCACCACAGCACCAGGCTGGGGAATTCAGACCGAACCCCTCGTCTGGCGGGCCTTGACGGGGATCCTCAGGCCACGCCCTCCCTCCCCTCAGCACAGTGCCAGGCTAGGGGACCTCAGGCCACACCCCCCCCACCCTAGCACCAGGCCGGGGGACTTCAGACCGCAACCCCTGCCCAGTGTGTCTTGAAGGGGGACCTCAGGTCACATCCCCTGCCCCAGCACCGGGCCAGGGAACCTGAGGCTGTGCTCCCCTGCCTGTCTGGGCTTGACAGGGGACCTCAGGCCATGACCCACCCTTTGGGGATTGACAGAAAACCTCAAGGTACAAACCCAATGGTGGGTCGGGGGGTACTCAGGCTGCACCCCCACCACAGCACCAGGCTGGGGAACCTCAGACTGAACCCTCTGCCTGTCTGGGCTTGACAGGGAACCTCAGGCCGTGCTCTCCGCCCTGCACCGGGCCAGGGGACCTGAGACTGGGCCCACCTGCCTGGCTAGGCTAGACAGGATACCTCAGACTTCACCCCCAACCAGCACGGCTTGACAGGGGACCTCAGGCCACGCCTCCCTCTTTGACACCAGCCTGGGGGACCTCAGGTCATTCCCCCTGCCCAGTAGGTCTTGATGGGGGACCTCGAGGTGCACTTACTGTCCTGGTGCTGGGCTAGGAGACCTCAGGCTCCTCCATCCTCCCCAGCACCAAGCCAGGGGTCCTCAGGCCGCGGCCCCCCAGCAGGTTGGGCTTGACAGGGGACTTCATGCCCCGCTCCCTACCCCTGCAGCACGCCGGGGGGCCTCAGGTTGCATCCCCCACCCCAGCACAGGGCCAGGGGACCTGAGGCTGCACCCCCTTGCCTGGGGGAGCCTGACAGGAGAACCTCAGGCCGTGCTCCCCACCCAGCAGGGCTTTACTGGGGACCTCAGCGTGCACCCCCAGTGCTGGGTCAGGGGAACTCAGGCTGCACCCCCTGCCCAGCGGGGCTTGACAGGGGACCTGATGCTGTAATCCCCTCCCTGTACCACGCAGGGTGACCTGAGCCTATGCCCCCCTGACTGGCGGGGCTTGACAAGGGGCCTTATGCCATGCCCCCCACCAGCGGGGCTTGACAGGGGATCTCAGGCCATGTCCCCCACTTGGTGGGGCTTGACAGGAGACCTCAAGGAACGCCCCTAGCCTTGGTCTGGGCTGGGGGACCTCAGGACACACACCCCCGTTCTGGCGCTAGGCCAGGGGACCTGAGGCTACGTCACCTACCCGGCTGGGCTTGACAAGTGTGGGACTGGCCAAGTCTGGATCTAGCCCAATGAGGGCGGGGGGGCCAGCCGGGTCTGGGTCTCATGTGATTTTGAGGTGCATGTGGTTGGGCGGGGACTTGACTCTGGGTCCCATGGTGCGCCCCAGACTCTAACAGGAGGAAGGTTTTTATATACACTTTACTAATTTTCTTTAATCTCTGACACTTCTATTATAGAGAAAGGGCAAAGAGCAATATTAAATTATTTCCTCTAATTAATCCCCTTTTAATGTGCATGAATTTTGTGCACTGGGTCACTAGTATAGTCAATAATGAGATAACTGGGTATGGGCCAGGTGGGTGCTTGGGGCAATGGGGAACCACTCTGTAGAGTGCATGGTTTTCCGGCCACTTTGCTGTACAGATGAAACTGGTGTGGAATGGTATTGAATGTAAACTGTGGTTGAAGGAAAAAGCTATAGGGAGTGTTAAGATAATTAGTATTTCAGAATATATGGGTCAAATACAGCCTACCACCTGCCTTTGTTAATAAAATATTATTGGAACACAGGTATGCCCAATTGCTTACAAATAGTTTATACCTGCTTTCATGCTATCATGGCAGAGTTGATTAGTTGTGATAAAGAACATATGACCCACAGAAATTAATCTGTCACTTTACCAAAAATGTTTGCTGATTTCTGTCTAGAATGATTATCAGACTGATCAATGCTATATGAGCTCTGTCCCCAATCAAAATGTCCTCATTGATTCAAGTTGTTATATAAGTCTTTTCTTTTTATTTACAATCAATATAAAATGGTCAAAGGCCATGGAAATAATATATTTTATATAAAAAGACCATAAGTTCAGGTCATTGACCATTATTATCTGAAAGGTTTGGAGTGGGCTGGGGTCGAGCACTTATGACATGAGGCCATAATGTATCAAAAGAGATTTTATTCTGACCACCTGGGCACAAGTGGGCTGAGACTGAGAAAGGCATCAGTGAAGAGAGCAGGAAGAGATAGGTTTTTATTAATTTTTGCTGGCTGCAAGCTGCTCTGCTGACATAAGGATCTGCCCTGTTCTTGGCTCCTCCCATGCCAGGTGTCTTCTGGTTATCTGAACTATGCTGTGCTTAAGGCTGCAAGCTTTCTGCAAGATATCTGCTAAGCACAGTAAGTTTTTCTCTGCCTAGTTTTATTCTCTTTAACCCTTTCATTCCCATCTTAAGGGGTATATATAAAGGAAAAGAAGGGGGATGAGGTTGCCGTTTCTCTTTGTCTGTTTCACGTGTGGGAGGGGCTGTCCTGGATGTCTAAGGAGCAAATTCAGATTATTTCCTGGGATATAGGCCTGTAGGGTGCCTTTACCTGGGTAAGGGCAAACTCTCCTACTGTCTTAACTAGGATTTGTAATTTTGTTTGTATAAATTTGGTAACTATTCTGAAAATGCAGGGCCTGAAGAGGAGGAGTAGGAGAAATAGTGTTAGGAGGCCTGTAAGGGATAAAAGCCAGGTTAATTTGGGCAGAGCTGCTTGTAGACTGGACCATATGGACTGCTCTATGCTGTCCTGACTGATCTCCTTGAGCCATTGAGTATTCTGTAGAATGCATTGTGTTCTTTCCTCTATTTGACCTGTAGAGTTTAGATAAAAATAACAGGAGGTGTTAGCAATTAAACAAACCCCTCCCTCTTTGGCTAAAAGATAGTGAGGGGACCATTTTAGGGACATAAGAGAGCTGCAAGATTTAGAAGTACTATGAAGGTAAACAAATAGATGTGATCTGGAGAGAAATCCTGTAAATTGCCCTGGTGCCAGAGGTCTGTAATTAGTTGCAAAATATCTTGCACTGTTCGGATGGGATAGTCTGTGCCAGGTAGGGAAATGTCACTAACAATCTGCAGGAATGTGAAAGTCTGGGTATATAATTTATTAGTTATTTGGCTGATATGCGAGAGGGGCTATTTTTCCAGGAAGGCTAGTGGGAGGGTAGGTTATTCTGGAGGCGAGGTTTTTGTTTGTTTGTTTTTCCTCCAGTTTTGCCCCTTGCTAGGCATCTGGGGCTTTCTGCCCTGGTGAGTTTATACACCTGTATCTGGCCTATTGTCCTTGCTCTGGGCGTCAGGGATGATGAAGCCTGGGCACAAAAGGAGGTTGTGATGGTATCTAGGGGTGGTAGTACAAGTAGGGCTTGTAATCTGGTGGAGACATACTGTTTTATAGATTTTAGTATTATTGGAGTAAAAGTTAGAACAATAAGAGTTATGACAAATGGTCTGGAGGAAGGAAAGAGACATTAGTTTGGAGGGTTGTAATCTAATATACCAAAATGAGGTTTATTTTTAAATTGTTTTTAAGTGTCCTTGGTTTAGAGAAGATAGGATTTACTAGATGGCTGCGGACTGCTATTTTATCATTTCAGTTTTTCTGTTCTGCTTGTTCTGGCTTACTGGCCTGTGTCATTTACAATATTTAAACCTTAATTTTTCAAGGAAGATTAAAAAGTAAACACCCAGCATTCTTAGATTGACATTCATGAACATTCTCACTTTTAAGAAATATATCTTTAACAAAGCGTAAGACATTATATTAACAATTTTAGCATATTAGAGATAATATGCTAAAGTTTGGTTGATAATGAGTTCAGGTTCTGCTAGTAGACAGACTGTTAAGTAAGCATTTGTAGTTTTGCAGTAAAGAAAGTTGTTCTTTGGGAGGGTATATGTGTGTATGAGAAGGCGCTGAGGTCAGAGCAGTTTTCAGAGCATTAAAGGGCTGAGAATGCTGTCCTTGGGATCTAAAGGCTCAGTGAGGAGTCCCTTTGCCATGTTACATTATAGAGGAGCTTTGTAAGAAAACTGAAAATGGGAACTCAGAGGCGAGAGTAAGGAAAGTATTTCTTATTTAGAGGAGGGGACAGTGATGGAGGAGATAAGGCATTTACACTCTAAGGAATGGTGATTTTGTGGGGTTGAGAGTGAAACTGAAGTAGGTGACTGTCATTTGGGACAACTGGGCTTTATGTCTGTACCCTTTCGGTCAGGCAAGAAGAGTGGATAAGGGGTTATTTAGTAAGATGCAGTATAGATGTGAGGTGGCTAATGACTGTGAGACTAATTTGTCAACCCCCATAATGGAGACTGAGGAGGGGACAAGGGTCCCAGTGAATTCAGAGAGGACAAAATAAGTGGCCCTAGTGTCAAGTAAAAAGGAGATGGGCTTACCTGCCACCACAATCATTACCCAAGGCTCTGTCCTGGTGATGTAAGTCTGTGGGACCTTGTCAGGAACTGGGCAGCTTCAGTCTTCTGCAGCTAGTCCCAGGAGGTCTGGGAGCTCCAAAACAGATCCAGAGGGTGGCCTTGCTGAGGTCTGACTTGGAGGGGCCAGAATACAGTCTGATTTCCAGTGGCCTTCCTTCCCACACCTTGGGCAGGGCCTGGGCAGGGATCTCAGGTTTGGGCAGGACTTGTTCCAGTGTCCTCTCTTGTTGTATTTGAAGTATGGGCCCAGAGGAGGCTTAGCCCCTGACTTACCCTTGGTTGGAGGACTAGCACTTCATTTGGGGTTCATGAGAGTGGTGTCTAGGAGCTGAAAGGCCTTCATCTGGGCTTCAGCCTTGGCTTGATCTCATCTTTGTTTTCGGATTTGGGTCTCCTTCTCTCTATTATTCAAGACCTTAAAGGGCATGTTTAAAAGGTCTCATTGGGGGATTTGTCCCCTCTGGGTTTGTAGGGTTAAGACTGGCATATTTTTTCATGGCCTGTGTAAGGCGAGAGATTTTTATGTCTTTTCTGGGTGACCTTTGCTAATTTTTTATAATTAACTGCTTTGTGGCCTGTGTTTCTCAGTTCTTCTAGGCAGAGAACAGTGTGGTCTTGAGACCTGGGACCTGCCTGCCCTTCCTGATAGTTCCATTGTGGGTCCCTGTTAGGGACAGCATCTGCTCCGACTGGGAGAACAAGGGCCTGCCGGTGGAGGGTATTCGCGTGGCCCTGGGCATGAAGCCAGATTGGGCACCAGCAATCTCCCAAGAAGGTTCTTTAAGGCTAGTGCCATAGTGGGGGGAGGAAGAGAGCCAAAAACTGCTCCAGAGCGAGTGTGAGATGGGATGTTGGTGGTGGGATCCGCTGGGTAGGGTGGTGGACTCTCAGGCTGCTGAAACTGAGGAGCCATAGGCTGGGGTACAGGGGGATGGTCGGCAAGATCAAAAGTGGTTAAGGAAGAGGAGGATTTGATATTCTTTGGGGGATTTAGCATAAAGAAGGAAAAATCTGTGAGGGAGAGCAGCTGTTATAGAGAGAAGGATGTGTCCTTGAGTGTAAAAAAGCCTAGATATATGGGACCTCAGACCAGTTGCCTTGCCTGTGGCAGAATTATCAAGGTCAGCCAGAATTTGGAAACTGAAAGTGCCATTTTCCTGAGGCCAGAAGTCCTGTGTGAATTCTAGGGTCTGAAGGCTTTTAAGTAGACAGCCCAGGGGTGTAGTGCGGGAATGGTCGACTGTGAATTCCCCATGGCAACAGGCAGTGGCTTAAGGTCTGCTTTCCATTAAGTTAAGGCCGAGAAAGGATTTCCCATCTCCCCCTAACCTTCACCAGAAATGGATGGAGCCCTCCCTCTGTGACAGGTGTCCCCATCAGGAGTGGACGTGGGAACCTGGTTCCCCCAGAGGACTTGTCCCAACCAGCACTGGATTTCCATGGGCTGGCTGAACAGTATCAGCCCAGAACCTGTCTCCAAACCCAAAATGACAGGACAGTCCGGACAGATGAAAACAGACTAAAGCCACTTACCTAATAATCTATACGTGGTGTTGATGCAGGAGGATGCAAGGCAAGGAGACGTCCGCTATCCAGTCACAGGCACGACCCAGACCAGTCCAGAGGAAGGCTAGGGGGGCCCAAGTAAGTGTTGTGAGTTCAGCAGAAGTTCAACTGTGCAGGAGCTTGGCTGGGGGGCTTCTGTGGACACAAGGGGAGCTCAGGAGCCAGATGATCACGGTCTCTCTGAGTGCCAAGTGCCCAGTTGCTGGAAGCCTCCGATGGCTCTTACTGGACCCCTCACTAGACCTTCCCGGGTTTCAGCACCAAATGAAAGGTTCGGAGTGGGCCTGGGTTATGCACCTATGACATGAGGCCATAATGCAGTGGTTCTCAACCTTTCTAATGCCGCGACCCTTTAATACAGTTCCTCATGTTGTGGTGACACCCAACCATAAAATTATTTTTGTTGCTACTTCATAACTGTAATTTTGCTACTGTTATGAATTGTAATGTAAATATCTGTGTTTTCTGATGGTCTTAGGTGATCCTGCTAGTGGTTCTGAACCTGTGGGTTGTGACCCACAGGTTGAGAACCGCTGCTGTAGAGACTAAGACCATCAGAAAACACAGATATTTACATTACGATTCATTAAGAGTAGGAAATTTACAGTTAAGAAGTAGCAACAAAAATAATTTTATGGTTGGGTGTCACCACAACATGAGGAACTGTATTAAAGGGTCGCGGCATTAGAAAGGTTGAGAACCACTGTGCATAATGTATCAAAAAGAGATTTTATTCCGGGCACCTGGGTGCAGGTGGGCTGAGACCTAGATAGGCATCAGTAAAGAGAGCAGGAAGAGAAAGATTTTTATTAATTTTTGCTGGCTGCAAGCTGCTCTGCTGACACAAGAGTCTGGTCTTTCCTTGGTTCCTCCCATGCCAGGTGTCTTCTGGTTATGTGAGTTATGCAGTGCTCAAGGCTACAAGCTTTCTGCAAGATATCTGCTAAGCACAATAAGTTTTTCTCTACCCTGTTTTATTCTCTTTAACCCTTTCATTATCTAGTGCAATGTATCTCAAAATATTTTAAATAAAAAATCACCTAGAATTTATCAAAAGGATACATTCTGAAGTAATGGTGCATTTTTCTTTACCAAGCTATGAAAATATGTAATGCATATTTGCCACCCAGGAAGAGTTCCATTTAACATTCTATTACTCTATGGTAATATTTTATTGTAATTATCCTATCTAATAAAGAGGGAATATGATAATTGACCCTCATGCCATCACAAAGAAGGCAGCGCCCACAGCCAATAAGGAGGGAATATGCTAATTGCTGCCCCCCCTCAAAGATAGAGGAACCCACAGCCAATAAGGAGGGAATATGCTAATTGACTGTCACACCCTCAAAGACAGTGGCACCCACAGCCATAAGATGGAGGTTCCCAGTCCCCTCAGTCCCACCAGGCCCACCCCTAAGCAGGCCCTGCTGCTCCGCACGCCTGCCTCCAGAGTCCCCTAGTCCCCTCAGCCCCTCAGCCACCCAGGGCCAGCCCGAGGTGCAGGCAAGCCTCGGATGGTGGCTGCCCAGCCACCCAGGGCCAGCCTGAGGCTCAGGTAGCCAGGGCTGGCACTGGGTTGCCTCCTACCCCTGAGGGCTCCCAGACTGTGAGAGAGGGAAGGCCGGGCTGAGGGACCCCCACCTCCAGTGCATGAATTTTCATGCACTGGGCCTCTAGTTTTTGATAATTGTGAATTATTGCTTTTAATTAATACATAATTGTTATTTATGTATCTCTTCCAATGAAGCAAGTCAAATAGTTTTGAAACAAAAAAAATGACAGAAGTCAATTAATATGTAAATATATGCATAAAATAGAATTATTAAAATTCATCAGAACATCACACAATAATCATAGAAAATTATGAACCTCATGCATCCAAATTGTCCTATATTGGTTTCCAAATGCTTACCAATAATCTCTAAATCCACATGTACTTGACTGAGTATAATATGGGCACTAGCTCTGCCCATATTTATCAATATTATCTAATCCCCTGCTAGTTTTTGCTGGCATATTTCATATCACTAAATTAACTCAGTAAAAAACTGAGTATGAACAAATACTAAAACTTAAACATAGAAAACTATGCATACCAAAGAAAAGGTAAAATGGGGTACTATGATGTTTATAAATTATGCTCTTCTTAAAGTTTGATTTTATTACTGCTTCCTAAGTATTATTCTGGTATGATGTAAATTGTCATAAATATTCAAAGCCATTATAAATACATTCATGAACACATTATTAGATACTTAATATTATATTAATAGTTAAAATATAGTCATAATTTCAAAACACAATTAATTATTTTGATTGTTTCAGGGAATAGGAAAGTTCTCAGCCACCAATCCTATCACTTTTCAGGAAAGATAACATACAACAGCACTGGTGACAATGAGTTCCTTTCCACCTAGCAGGCCAGGAAGGGTCACATATCCCTTGACATGGGGGATAAAATGACCAGAAATGTTTCTGCAATTGGAGGAGGGTTCTAGGGAGAGAGCATTTAGATGTAAATAATAATTTTGCACTCAAAGAAGGCAATATACTTCCACTGATCTGGTCATGAGACCTAAAGTAATAGAGTGGCTTAGCAATAGGGGCAGATTACCATGTCCTGTGGCACTATGTAGAAAAGACTAAGGAAAACACCCAGTTATCCTTCTTAACAAGCAGTCCCATAGTCATGCTGTCTATGGTGATTAAATGATCACAGTCAATTAAGAACCTTTATCTTTCTGTTTCTCCAAAAATGGATTGCACAAAAGCTTATTTTTAGAATTTAACTTTCCCTCTCCCTCTAAATATATAAAGATATTTTGAAACTGAAAAAACCATCCACAAAAATGAAATCAAACATTCCCTCATTTTCTTCCTCCTCCCTTTTGTCAGTTATCTCCCATTCTTCTGGATCTTTCCATTTTCCTTCAGCTTAACATTTTCATTGTATATACTAATCTACTTCCAGACATGTAAACAATTTATGTAGTTGACATCTGCATGTATTCCTGTTTAATTATTGATGCCTTTATGGAAACAATAGTGTCAAATGAAGCTCATAAATGAGAAGTAAATTTTAGTTTCAGAATCTGTCTCTATGGTTGTAATAATTCTAATTACTATAAGAATATCCATTGGTAAACAAAGATGTGATTATCAGCTGGGGGACAGATGGTGAAGCAAGTAAGAATCAGTGAATATATTTTTTATTCCATATATATCCGCCTTGTCTGTAACTTAAATATATTGGATACAAGCCCCTGAGCGAGAGGGACAGAATCACCATTGACAAAAATCATGATAAACTGACATTCTACATTATGTTTTAAAGGTGAATTATCATCTGGCTGTTGAATAAAATCAATCTCATTATGATAAACATAGCTGACAACTTTAAGAGAATAAATACTGATTTCTATAACAAGTATTTAAAAAATTCAAAGTTACAACTCAATAGGCCTAAGAACTACTATAACAAATCTTTCAATGTTGGAGAAAATTCTGCCTTTTTTTAGCACATACTTAGAAAGACACTTGAATTCATGAAATTGATATTCAGAATAAGTATATGTTTAACTTCCGTTGTGTTTAAATAGTATGTAAATATTTACTAACCTCTGTTGTTTTTCTCCTATCTTACAATCCTATATAATAAAACCCTAATATGCAAATCGACCGAATGGCGGATTGACTGGTCACTATGATGCACACTGACCACCAGGGGGCAGATGCTCAACACAGGAATGCCACTCAGACAGAAACCGGGCTCACTGCTGGTGAGTGCAGCAGTGCTGGTGGGAGCCTCTCCCACCTCTGCGGCAGCACTAAGGACATCCCCAGAAGGCTCCTGGACTGCAAGAGGGCACAAGCTGGGCTGAGGGACACCCCCCCACGAGTGTACAAATTTCGTGCACTGGGCCTCTAGTATATGTATAATAGCACAGGCTTATCTTCTCAAAGCACCTCCCACTGTTATTTTTTGTCAGTTGTCTCCCATTCTCTGAAGATTTTCATGAACCACTACGACCTATAGATTCATCAGCATTTAACTTTCTAGCTGTGGCTAAATTCATAAATATGAAATACATAGTTTTGTTTTAATACCAATATCTAAATATACTTTGAAAACATTTTTTATTACTTACATTTTCATTCCTTTCATTCAGCAAAATAGTAATTGCCAACACAAGTAGTTTTAAAATTATTACTGTGATAACTGTTACCATGAATATGTGAAGAAGGCTGTAAGTGCAGAAGTCCTAGGATCCTGACTGCAAACACCAATACACCAAACGTGAAGGATAAGAGCTAGCTCAATATAAAGAGGAAGAAATTGCCTTCTAGGTACCAAAGCAGCATGTGCGAATTTTCCATGATGGAAGCCAGCATGGCCTGTTTTTAGGAAGAACTTATGCGGGTGGAGTGGAGGGAGTGGGAAGAACTTGTCAAGATATGAACTGAGCAAAGTTGGCAAGACAATGCAAAGTATGGTGAAGATTTGGGACTTCTAGGGATAGCAGGGTAGTCGCTGAATGTTTTAAATATGGAAGTGATGTGCATTTAAAATGGTAAATTGAGTAAAGGAGATTCAAAGAGAGAAATTAATGAAGATTCTGCAGTAGTTCAGGCCAGGTAGTTGTATGTGCAAGTGTGAGAAGAAGATGTAGATTAAATAAAAAACTGCCCAGTTATGTATAAATCAGGAGCTACATGAGCAGTCATGATTGCTAATTAGAATCATGTTCATCACTTCAGTATTATATTCATACTCTTAATAGATATGCAGCCCTACCTGATTTGGCTCAATGGATAGAGCATCGGCCTGTAGACTGAAGGGTCCAGGTTCAATTCCTATCAAGGTGCAGGCTTGATCCCTACTAGGGGGTATGCAGGAGGCAGCCAATCAATGATTCTCTCTCATCATTGATGTTTATATATCTCTCTCCCTCACCTTTTATCTCTGAAATCAATAAAAATAGATATTTAAAAAAAAAATAGATACACAAAATATTTAATCAAGCAGGTATAGTCATAAAATAAGAATAGTAATAATCATTTGGATGTGCCAACAAAGTCATCATATTGAACAAAAGTATAAGTGTCCCATCCATATATTGTCACTGCATAATTACTATTCAACCTAATGTCTGAAACATAGCACCAAAAGATCATACAGCAGGAGCTCTGTTGGCCAAGAGTGCCTGTTACTTGGGTGAATTTTCTGAGAACAGTGAATGAGTTTTAATCAATATAGTAGAACCAGTAATTTAAAAAAACACACAAACCAGAGTATTTAATTAAATGTGATAAATAATTTAAACTATTGAACTACAGAAATTATTTATAAAATAAAAAAATAATTTTAATCTATAAGAAGTATATTTTATGGCAAACTCAATAAAATATCTCGATGATGGAGAAATTAATATCAAATTATAAAGGAAATAGTTATCCATGTAATTTCCCTAAATTTCTGTAGTTTCCTATGCTTCAATAATAAGCATATACATTTATTTAAAAGAACATAATAAGAATATAAGAAATGAATGGAATCACTGAAGACAAATTTGAAATTATATAATAATCACAAGGTATTCAAAGAAAATAGAGGATGACAGATAAACTACCAGAAACTATATTCTTTGTTCATATAATTAAGAAATGCCATCTGTATACTTATTTTTATAAAATTGCATATATTTTTGAAGGAGTATTTCATTTACACGTTTTTATTTCACTTTCATAAGGTCATTTAAAAGAATAGACATTTTGATTAATTTAAAATAACCGCATTTTCCTCTGCTATGGCTTCAAGAACAGGTAGCAACATAATGAAAACTGAAGGAAAAATGTGGTCACATACCTGATGCTCTTCTTACACATTTTCTATTTTTAAAAAGGTTCCAGAAATGAAAGTTAAAGGGACTTCCTGAAACATACATACTTTAACTGAGCTTTCAGTAATTAGCATTCAATTTCAGACTATATCCAAGATTTAAGCATTATATTTTTGTACTTTCTTTCCATAGAATATTATTTTGTGTAATTCTGAGAAAACTCACTTAAGATGGAAGGTGGGCACTCTATTACATCACATCACAGAATACCCAACTGGAAGTTCAAATAATAATAATGGTAATATCTAACATTTATGAAACACTTAATGAGAAACAAGCTGTCTGATTTCAGAGTTCACAACCTAGGATATTAGGCCTGTCACATGGCATAATTGCTGAGAAGGTGCCATCAGGGTCAGAGATCAGGGGAAGAGGGGCCAGCAATAGATCCTGTGAGATAATAAATTAATACAGCTAGTCATGAAATCCAAGAGCAGAAATAACTTCAACTAGTCAAAGGGTAAATGCTACTGATAGGTTGAGTAAGCTCAGAATACAAATCTGATAATTGGATTAGAGGCATAACAGACAAAGTTGGCCTTCTTGTCAAGAGCAGTCTTACTAAACTGAGGAGGATAGAAGCCATAATGAAGCAAATTGATCAGAGAAAACAGTGAGGAAGAGCAGAGCCAAGGGTTATGGTCTGCAAGCCAATGTGAGGTCATGGGAGAAACAATGACAGTCTTCTCAGGACCTGTTTGTTATTATAGACCAAACCTGACGAGAGTATACATACAACATGCAAACAAAACACAGCAAGATGACTGGCTTTGGGTAAATTGAGACCAGCATGACACATAAATTTGCAAATCAGACACACAGAAAAGATAACAAGTTAGTCAAAGAACAATGTTCTTGAGCTATAGACCTCCTGGGAAATAAAAAGAAAAGCCATGAATCTGATGTATAATTAAACAGTAAAACCACTCTCACAGAGAACATTCTACAGAGAAAAGTCGCTGAATCACTGCCCAGAGAAGTACAACGAATACCTGTAACAAGAGTTATTTAGGCCCTAACCAGTTTTGCTCAGTGGCTAGAGCGTCGGCCTGCGTACTGAAGGGTCCCAGGTTCAATTCCAGTCAAGGGCATGTACCTTGGTTGCGGGCACATCCCCAGTAGGGGGCGTGCAGGAGGCAGCTGATCGATGTTTCTCTCTCATCGATGTTTCTAACTCTCTATCCCTCTCCCTTCCTCTCTGTAAAAAATCAATAAAATATATTTTTTAAAAAAAGAGTTATTTAGGAAGAAGAAATACAAGGATAGGGGACATTCTGCCCACAGAGAATGATTTGTAATCTTATAGAAGTGATATGTGAAACAAAGTCTAAATATCTAAGGAGAATAATATCCTGGTAGGGAAATACCAACTAATTTAAATAGAATGAATGCATAAATAAAACATGGTGGATAAATGTTCATTGAACCTCCTGACAACAGAATCTGTGTTTTGTTCATTTTCGCATTTCTGAGACAGACCATAGTATTTGGCTGCAAAGATGTTCACTCTATTGTTAAATGACAAAGGTATTAAAATGATCAATGGAGTAGGGGCAAAGAGAGAGCAAAGGGGTCCTGACAGTTTTACTTAATGAGGCATGGCAGTTTTATGAGACCAAGGGGAAAAATAATAGAAATAAAGGGAAGGAAATTAAAAGTGAGTGGTGGAGATTCTTATTTCCTAGTTACCATGTTTATATAGAAGAGCTTATTCACTCACAAAAATGGAAAGTTATGAGAGAAAAAAATACCAGCTTCTACTTCCCTCTTCCCTCATGATTTGCCATGGGAGGAACAGTGACATATCTGATAAGTGAATTTGGGTGAAGGAATAGAACTTGAGTAGATAAGCAGACACTTCTCTCTCTTTCCCAATAATTTGAATACAGGATGCACAACTTTCTTCTCCTCCTTTGTGTGTAGGTTGTTTTTCCCTGCAGAAAGTCCACAACTGGCCAGTTTGGTGTGACTACACTCAATTTTGATGGAAGTTATTAATATGCCCATTGTGTCCAAAGTTCAAAACCACTTTCCAATTTATCTTTATAAATGGTTAGCTAACTTTTTAATTTCCATCTACATTATTTCTCCATTTACTTCTCAGTTGATTTTACACTCAGATGAGGTAAGGCAGGGTGTGATTAATTGGTGACTAATGACCTTTCCTAAAACACCATGGGAGTTCAAATCACAGAGTGAAGTGTCTTAATTTTCACCATGAGGGGTTTAAGTGATTATGGAAAGGACAAAATGGCATGGACAACATGACTCTTGAACACTATTTAATGTGCTGAATAAACTGCAATTAAATACACCCTAGGGGGATATAGTTGGTTTGCTTTTGCATATACTAAAGAATAAAATCATACTTAAAGTTGTGGCCAGACTTATTCCTTCATAAAGAAATGGGTGAGAGGAGAAGGACAAGAAGGGAAATGTACAGAGAGTGCAGACAAGTTAGTTATACACATAATAAGGGCAGGGGAAGGAATCATATTATTACCAGATACCTCTAAGAAGATTAGACAAGAGAGAGGTCAGCTGATTTTATCAATATTCAGGTCCCAAAAATACAGAGAAAAATATTAAAGTTGAGAGGAGACTGGTCAAATCTACTTCTGTATAGTAAGGCATGTTTCAGGAGAATAGAAATTAACATTTATAAGTTTAAGTGTCTTTAGCCAAAGAATAATGAGCTTGTTTAGTTTGGTAGCACTAAACAGAGAAAAAAGAATTTCAGAGAGAATGATGGGTGAAAATAAACCTAAAATTTTTCCATATAGTTATCTATAATATTAATTATTATTTTAATTTAAAAAGTTATAAAGCAATAAATTAGGACCATATTAAAATTATATTTTCAAAAGCTGTTTGAGAGAGATTATTTTCCTAATTGCCTTTCAAATTTTCCAAAATGATTTTGGCAGATTCCTTATAGATCTTGCTCATCTAGGAGAAAGTGGATTTTTTTAGGTAGTAACTTTTTTATTTTTTTCAGTTTTACTGAGATACAATTGACATATAGCACTGTATAAATTTAAAGTATACAGCATGACTTAACTTACATATATTGTGAAATGATTACCATAATAAGTTAAATTAACATCCATCATCTCATCTAGTTACAAAAAAAGTGCTTTTTCCCCCTATAGATGAGAACTTTTAGGATCTACTCTCTTAAAAGTTAGGTAGTAACTTTTAATCAATTCCCATCATCTGATTAATAATTTTAGTTTACAACGTGACAAATTTACGAGGCACTAAAATACTGAGAACATATTACAATGGCTCCTATATACCAGCATTTCATTCTACCTTTCTTTATACATAGAATCACTTTCCTTCATCAGGATATGTTTCTAACAGAAATCAAGGTTTGAACACTTTATCCCAGGTAACTTTCTACAATGAAATGTAATCAACCATTAAACTTCAGGTAACTAGCAGGATCACACAAAACAATCTTTTTACATGTGAATGAAACTGGACATTCCCAGAGTAATAGAAATATCAGTTGTCTATTTATTTTCCATCTTTTTAATTTTTCATTTTTTTCATCATCATTTATCCCCCCTATACCTTCTTCCACTTCACTTTTGAGGTAAGACTGTTAAAAAATAATTCACTAGTCAGTGTGGCTTACATGTTATTCTCTACCTGTTTCCTAGTGAGAAGTATTTCCAGTTATTTTGATGCTTAGTTTATATGATTGTATTTGTGGTATCAGAAAATAAATTATGAAAAAATAAATAAATTATGTCATGAAATATAAAACTTCCTTAATATGCCCTATCTTGTCATTCCCTCTGGTATCCTATATAATAAAAGCTTGGTATGTTAATTGTCCCCTCAACCAGGAGTTCATCTGGGAGTTCGGCCAGGGGGCAGGGCCGTCAGGGGGAAGGAAGGGAGTACCTGACCAGCAGCCGGCAGCTGCTAGGGACCCTACCAGTGCATGAATTTCATGCACTAGGCCTCTAGTTCATACATAAACAACTAATATAAAATATGAACATATAAATATATGAATGTGTGTGTGCGTGCATGCACACACACACACACACACACACACATGCACATTCTGCCCCACAAAAGAGAATGACTGGTAACTCAAAGAATATACAAGATGACACAGATGAATGCTAACCAATATAAAATAATATACTATAAAAATGTATCTGAAAAATGTATCTTCTATATTAAAGAAGGCTAGATTAGTACATAGGGAATCTGCTTCAATAATATAATTATATGATGAATGCAATTGGTCACTGTGGACATATGAATTTTCTCATTGTGGCAATAACAATCTCTAATTTTGGCAAAATTGGTGTGACACTATAACAAATGTGCTTTATAGTATATGCTTTAAATTTTTTATTCAAGCAATTCTTTACTCTAAATACTTATTCCAATGCACCTTATTAATGTATATTTAAACTAATTTAGTAAAGTATTTTTAAAAATTTTAATTGCTTTTCTATTTACAAAATAAAAAGACTATTACATTTTTAATTGTGAAAAATAAATATAATTGTAATTAATTATCTCAAAAATAAGGTTAAATATATGTAAATATATATTACATAAATATGGATATTATGTATGAATTACACATTACAAAAATATGTATTTTCAATATTGATGGAAGAGAAATTGTCAATGATCTTGTGAGAAATAAAAATATAATTTATCTGTACAGACATTAATAACACAAAGACATGGTATGAATATTTTCTTTGTGCCTTAGCTCTAGAATACTCTGGGGCTATGTGAATGAGAATCCAAATAAATAGGATAATTTATGTTCCTCACAAATATATCAAATATTATACTTTTATTAAGTCAGGTGCACAGAAAATATACATTGAATGTATGGGAAAGGGGGAATCATAGTATTGATAGAGCTTTTGAAATTTATTATGCTATATTTTTGTGGCAAATAATCATATATATATATACTAAAACTACAAAATTGGTGAGCATGCAAATTTATGTGTGTTTGTAATATAATACAGTATCTAAAATAAATTTATATTTCATTCTAAAATTTACAGTCTGGTGTCGCACACTCTGGACCTAGAATACATTTGCAAAATAAACAATAAAAATACAGCTAAATGTAAATTGAGAGGGTTAGAATGAGTGAAGAAACTGTATAAACTATTCTGGACATAATTAGCTTTACTGTCTTAAAGCCTAAAACTGGAAATTAATGTGATAGAATTTACAATTATTTTATTACTGACCTTGTCATATAATTCTTTAAGAAATTAGTGCTGTGACAATGCAAGCATCTCTCCATCACAATGGATTCATTTTCCATTGTATTTTCACTGTGATGGGTAGTGAAGTTCTTTTCCAATTATCT
This sequence comes from Plecotus auritus, assembly GCF_963455305.1. Classification (NCBI taxonomy): domain Eukaryota; kingdom Metazoa; phylum Chordata; class Mammalia; order Chiroptera; family Vespertilionidae; genus Plecotus; species Plecotus auritus. The sequence goes on from NC_137784.1 coordinate 28,599,274, forward strand.
GACCCAATGGATATGAGCACATAAGAATCCAGAATGAAGGGGTGGCTCACAGAACCACAAACACAAAAAAGAACCTTGCATTTGAATATAATCTGGGTGATACAGAAAACTACATATAAATAAAAGTAAAATATCAACAGATGACTCAGTTGAAAGGGAAAGCACAGAGTTAATCTCCAATGATCTATGAAGGAAATAATGGAGATGGACTATACATAATTTATATAATACATATTGAACAATGTTCTCACACTCCTTGTTTTAGATTAAAATTTTCTGCTTTATAGTTTTAATTTGCGGGGGGGGGGAGTTTCTACAGCAGACATAAGCAATGTTACTGTTAAATTTTCAACAGAGCAATATCTAGGTTTTATTACAGCACTTTGATCAGATGACTGGGTATTATAATAAATTTTAAACTTTATCTCTATGGAAACTATACAATCAATTATCTACTAGAAATAAAAGAGAAACATCTTGACATGTTTCTGAAACATCCTGAAAATAATTTAGTAGTTATAAAATATATATAAATGCTACACATTTTTTAATCCAACAGTAAGGATAGTGAAAATAAAAAAAAGTAACATTATTGTCAAAGGAACTATAAGATATGTGGATTTTCACTCCAATTGTTAAAATTAAAACTATTGAAATCATTGTTTTGGCTTCCATCCACCCTAGGTTTTAGATATTTGAAAGGAGTGTTGCTATTAGCTTTACAATAAAAAAGAGACCAACCAAATTCAAATTATATGGCTTTTCTTGAACTAATAAGGGTTACTTGAACACCACCAATGCAATACTATAACAGTCCATCTGATAACTGAGATGGCTACTAAATGACTAATGGGTTGGCAACATCTATACAGTATGGATGTTCTGGACAAAGGGATGATTCACATCCTCAGCTTGATGGAGCTAGAGATTTCATCATAGTACTCAGAATGGCACACAATTTAAAACTTATGAATTATTTATTTCTGTAATTTTCTACTTAAGATTTTCATTCCATGGTTGAGCACAGATAACTGAAATCATGGAAAGAAGTATTGTTACCTCAATAAATATTTTTAAAGAAATTACTTTCAAACAAAAATTATAGTATAATAAATTGCAAGTGCACTATTACCATTTATCTCAAAAGATATCAATCAGCCCTATTAAACAGTCTACCCTTAGGAAGAAGAAAGAAGAAAAATTCTCACTCTTTTGAAAATCAGAAGGCAAAATGATTGCTAGCAGTTTCCTATGTCATACTAGATTAGAAATTCTCAAACTTTGCTCTGTATAAAAATAACCTATGGATCAAAGAGAGCCTGGTGAAACCCACCTCCTGGATTCTGATTCGTTCAATCTGGCTGCTGTCCAGAAAGCTGCTGTTTTAAAGACCAGCTTTAACTGGAAGCTAAGGAATCTAAAATCAAATTATCATTGGGCCATAGTATAAAAAACAACATATTCGTGACAGGTATTTAGAGGTTTCAGAAGTTATGAGTTCTTTACAATCTATAATAGCAGCAAATACAAAAAGAATATCTTAATGATACTAAAGTATTGTTGGCTGTATACTTTCCTTATTCTTTGTAATAAGACATACAGTATTCAAAGATGTTTCACAAAAAGTGGAACTTCTTACTAAACCATTAATAAAATCAAAAAAAGAAATAGAAATTTTCTTCTTCAATATGCCCCAACTCAAGATTCTTTTAATTCCACCAAATGTAATTTGTATTTCTTAAATGCAAATATATTAAGCTCACTATTACTAAATAAATCACAGATGGTAATTAGTAGTAACTAACTGACCTTTGTTCTGGGTATTCTCATTTAATTATCAGAAAAACCCCTAGAGTTAAGTGCTATGATTATTCCCATTTTATAATTAGGAAAATTGAGATAGCAAGATTAAAACACTTGCCAATGTAACAAATCTTATAAGTTATAGTAACAAGAGGACTTCAGAGGGATAGCAGTGTGAGAGATCCCCATGGGCTCCCCACCTGAAATTTCAACAAATTAACCAACTATAACTCAACAAAGCATGCCCTACTCATTACAGAGGCATGCCTGAGAGACTCAGATATTGAAACATCTAAGGATGGGCAACTGGGAATAGATGGGGAGATGAGAAGGGAGGGAAGCTCGGATGACCTGCAGAAGCAGCCCTGCAGCCTTGAGCTCATGGCTAGGCCTGGAGAGGGGAAGAAGCCACTGGTAGCAAGTGTTTCCTTTCATGGCTGGAAGGAACAGAGAGCTGCAGGGGCCAGTTCAGCAGGGCAGTTGCAGCAAATAGTGACTGAGCCAGCAGACACTGACAGAGTACAGGATTCTGCAATGCTACTCTCCACTGTCAGGCTCAGTGGCAGTGTATCATACAAAGAAACAGAACCAAAGAGTCCTGCCACCACTTGGACTCACAAAACCTCCTGTTTCCCTTGGAGTCAGGTCAAGGAGCATGCTATCTGTAAACCAAGAGCTATTGCAGTAGAACTGCTACTTCCCTCTGTGACTGATCCACATGTGGTATACTTGGAGTGGGAACCCCATGAAGGTCAGGGGTCACCACTACAGTGAGGGCAAAACAATCTCTACCACCAAGCAGCCTTGATGTACTGTTTTATGGAAGCAGTGAACGTCAAGTCCAGGAGTTAATAATAGCTTAAAAAAAATCTTGAGATTCAGTGACATCCACTTGAAGATAGTAGAAATACCTCTTCAAAGAAAGCTGCTATAGAAGGCTATTAATATAGACAGACATACATGCCTAGAAATGGAGGACAGCAAATATCATGAATAACCACTATAACAAGGATGACTAGAAAGAAAATGAAAAATACCTAGAAAGCAGCTGGAACACATGGAAATATCCTATCTAATAAAGAGGAAATATGCTAACTGACCATCACACCCACAGCCACAAGATGGCGGTGCCAAGTCCCCTCAGCTCCACCAGGGCAGCAGGCGCACAGCAAGTCTGGGCCCGCCCCAAGGAGGGTCTGGCCACTCCGCGTGCCAGCCTCCAGAGTCCCCCACTCCCCTAAGCTCCCAGCTGCCCAGGGCCAGCCAAAGGCACAGCCAAGCCTTGAATGGTGGCTGCCCAGTGCTGGCCCAAGGCAAGCCTCAGATGGTGGCTGCCCAGCTGATGCCTGAGGCGCAGGCAAGCCTTGGATGGCAGCTGTCCAGATGCCCAGGGTCGCCCAAGGCTCAGATAACCAGGGCCGGCCAGGGATTGCAGCAGCAGAGGTGTGATGGGGGCATCACCTTCCCCTGATTGCCGGGTCACCTCCTGCCCCTGAGGGCTCCTGGACTGTGAGAGGGGGCAGGCTGGGCTGAGGGACCTCCCCTCCAGTGCATGAATTTTCATGCACCAGGCCTCTAGTGCAGGGGTGGGCAAACTTTTTGACTCGAGGGCCACAATGGGTTCTTAAACTGGACCGGAGGGCCGGAACAAAAGCATGGATGGAGTGTTTGTGTGAACTAATATAAATTCAAAGAAAACATCATTACATAAAAGGGTACGGTCTTTTTTTTATTTCAATAGTTTTATTCATTTCAAACATTTTAACAAGAAGAATGTAAACACTAATTATTATAATTTGAAACTTCAAAAAATGGAGGAATCATAGCACAATAACATACCTTATATTGAAGATGGCAAAGGTAAAATAAAATTGCCTAACAAAGGAAAGGTACAAAAGCCTTTCAAATTAAACTTAAATATAATAAAATAATTTAAAACTAAAACAAATAGAAAAGAACAAAATGTGTAAACAGTAAATTAAACATTTTCTTTAGTGCAACTTCCAAATTATGCCCGGGACGTAGATGTAGATGGCAATGTAGACTGGGTTGAAAGGTTTTGGTCTTTAAAACATCAACTTCAGTGGGAACAGTGTTGTTGGTCTCCTTTTTAGCTAATGCTCTGATACTGTGCTCTCCAGGGGCGTGTCTCCCTACATCACCATGATAACGTGTCTACGCATTCCCAGGGTGATGTCAGGGGATGCGTCTGTGGGCATTACAAGGAGCCTCTGGAAGATTGAGAGGTTGTTCCTTCTACTGAATGGGGGATATAAATCCGCCCACTCAGAAGAAGGAGCTGCGGCCGTGTTTCCCGACGTTGCCATGTTAACACTGCTGCTGGTGAAGGAGCGAAGGGTAGAGCAAGAGAACCCTCCACTCTTTTGGCTCCGCGGGCCGGATAGAACAGCCAAACGGGCCGGATCCGGCCCCCGGGCTGTAGTTTGCCCACGGCTGCTCTAGTGTGATATAAATGACAGAGATTTCAAGATTGCAATTCTGAAAATACTCAGATATACAAGAAAACACAGACAGGCAATTCAGTGCACTAAGAAAATAAATCAATAAAAAAAAGAATGCTTTAGCAAAGATATTGAAACTTCTAAAAAGAACCAAACAGAAATCCTAGAAATGAAGCATTCAATAATGGAGAGTAAGAGCGAGCCACTGGCCAGAAAGAGGCAGCAAAAATGTGGAGACAAAGAAACAATCCGCAAAGGAAAGAAAAGGAGAAATTGACAGAAAATGAACTAAATGAAATAAAAGCAAGCAATATGTCAGAGAAAGAATTCAGAGTAATGGTCATAAAGAAGATAACCATCTAGATGAAAACTTCACCAACATATGTAAGAATAAAGGGGAAATGAAGAATAATATAGCGGAAATAAAGAATGCAATGGAAGGTTTCAAGAGTAGAATAGAAGGAGCAGAGGACTGAATAAGCAAGTTAGAAGATAGGTAGAAAACACTCAGTCTGAAGAGCAATTGGATAAAAAAATTAGAAAGCAGGAGGAGAGTTTAAGGGAGCTTTGGGACAACCTAAAATAAAGCAACATCCATATAATAGGGGTTCCAGAAGGACAAGAGGAGGAGCAAGGATTAGAAAACTTATTTGAAGAAATAATGACAGAAAACTTCCCTGACTGGGGGAAGAAAAAACTCACACAAGCACAGAGTCCCAAACAAGATGTACCCAAAAAGACCTACACCAAGACATGTCATAGTTACAATGGCAAACGTTAACAACAAAGAGAGAATCTTAAGGCTGCAAGAGAAAGACATAAAGTTACCTACAAGGGATCTCTCATTATACTATCAAACAATTTCTCAACATAAACACATAAGGCCAGTAGGGAATGGAATGAAGTATACAAAGTGATGCAAAGAAAGGGATTGATTCCACAAATACTCTATCCAGCAAGGCTATCATTAAAAATTGAAGGGCAAATCAGGAGCTTCACAGAGAAAAAGGCTACAGGAGTTTATTACCACCAAGTCAGCAATGCAGGAAATGCTAAAGGGACTGTTGTAAAGAGAAGAAATAGAAAGGGAAGAAGGAACACAGGCATAAAGAATAAATATGGCTACAAAAAAGTACTTATCAATAATAACCTTAAATGTAAATGGGTTGCTCCAATCAAAACACATAGGGTGGCTGAATGGTTAAGAAAACATGACCCATATACACTGAGTGTCCAGATTATTATGATCTCTGAACGCATAATAATCTGGCCACTCAGTGTATATCCTATATAATAAAAAGCTAATATGCAAATTGTCCCCTTGACAAGGAGTTTGACTAGCAGGCAGGCCAGCCAATCGCCCATGTCCCCTCCCCTTGGCCAGGTTGGCTGGACCCTACCCATGCACGAATTCATGCATCAGGCCACTTAATATGTATACTGAGTGGCCAGATTATTATGCCTTCAGTGATCATAATAATCTGACCACTCAGTGTATATGCTATCTACAAGAGACCTGCCTCAGAACAAGGGACTCACACAGACTGAAAGTCAAGGGATGGAAAAAAAATTATCAGGCAAACAGAAAAAAAATAAAGCTGGGGTAGCAATACTTACATATGACAAAATAGAACTCAAAGTAATAAGAGATAATGACAGCCACTTCATAATACTAAGGGGATTGATACAACAAGAGGATATAACTTTGGTAAATACATATGCACCCAATGCAGGAGCACCCAAATACATAAAAAATTTATAGAAGATATCAAGGGTGATATCAACAGCAATACAATTATAGTAGGAGACTTTAATACCTCATTGACATCACTGGATAAATCTTCTAGACAAAAAAATCAACAAAGAAACAGCAATCCTAACTGATTCACTAGATCCAATGGAACTAATTGACATCTTCAGAATATTTCACCCCAAAGCTATACAATACACATTCTTCTCAAGTGCACATGGGACATTTTCAAAGATAGACTACATATTGGGACAGAGCCAAAGTCTTTTCAAATTCAGGAAGATTGAAATCATATCAAGCATCTTCTCAGATCACAATGACATAAAATTAGAAATCAACTACAATAAAAACAAAAACAAAAATCAAGCACTTGGAAGCTAAGAAAAAAATAAACAAATGGGACTACATCAAAATAAAAAGCTTCTGCACAGAAAAAGAAACCATCAACAAAACAACAAGAAAGCCCACTGCATGAAAGAACATATTTGCCAATGTGATATCTGATAAAGGTTTAATCTCCAAAATGTATAAGGAACTCATACAACTTAACAAAAGGAAGATAAACGATCCAATCAAAAAATGGGAAAAGGACCTAAATAGACACTTTTCAAAAGTGGACATACAGAAGGCCAAGAGACATATGAAAACATGCTCAAAGTCACTAATCATCTGAGAGATGCAAATCAAAATGACAATGAGTACCATCTCACACCTGTCAGAATGGCTATCATCCACAAATCAACAAATAATAAGTGCTGGCGAGGATGTGGTACATTGCTGGTGGGGATACAGACTGGTGCAGACTCTGTGGAAACAGTAAGGAGTTTCCTTGAAAAATTAAAAATGGAACCCCCATTTGACCCAGTAATCCCCCTCCTAGGAATATATCACAAAAAGTTAGAAACACCAATCAGAAAAAATATACTAGTATGCATCCCTATGTTCATAGTAGCACAATTTACAATTGTTAAGATTTAGAAACAGCCTAAGTGCCCATCAGCCCATGAGTGGATTAAAAAACTGTGGTACATCTATACAATGGAATACTATGCTGCTATAAAAAGAAGGAACTATTAGCATTTACATCAGCATGGCTGGACCTGGAGAAAATTATGCTAAGCAAAATAAGCCATTCAGAGAAAGATAAGTATTGTATGATCTCACTCGTTTGTGGAATATAATGAAAAACATAAACTGATGGACAAAAATAGATCCAGAGACACAGAATCATCTAACAAACCATCAAACCTCAGATAAAAGAAAATTTTATCAAAGCAGGCAGGGAAAAGTAGGAAGCAGAGAGGCAAATAAGGAAGATAAGAGTACATTCATGATAGTTATTGTAATTATGGATCATGAACTTGATTACATGAAGTGAGGACATCAGGAGGGAAGAAATTTGAAGAATTCTTAGAACTGGAATATTAGAAGGTGGTAATAAGTGAAAGGGATACTTGAAATTGAGATCATGGAGGGATTTTAGTTATTGAGAATGACTTGATCTAGTGTATGAAACCAGGAGTTAATGGATATTGTTGGGTCAAGAGCAAGATGACTGGGGGCAGTTACAGACAGAATATTGAAATTTCCAAGAATTGGATCAAGAGTTGGAGCTGGAACTACAAAACCTTCCAGGAAGGCAAGACTGGAGTAGAGTTGATAATTAGTTGTGATAGGCGATTTTGTTTAATGGCCTAAGATTCAAAGCTAAAGATTTTTAGGAGAGAGGGAAGGTATAGGAGAGAAAAGAACCACCACATGAAACAGCTGGGCAGGGGAAGCATTGTTCTCACAGGGAAGAGCCAGTTTTCAAGTAGGGCAAGAAGTTACAGAGAACATTAGAGACGTTGATATAGGGTATATAAGTGATTTTCCTGATGGCAGTTTAAAATTTCCAGAAGACGGTGTAGTATGGCTTTATAATTTGGAAATAGATGAGAATTCTAGTCAGAAAAGTAGATGCACACTTCCCTTGGTGATAAGTTCAGAGAATGAAGGATGACATGGAAGATCTGTTTTCATGTGGGAACATATATAATGGGAATAAATGCATAATGAGATATTTCTTGATGGTAAAAAGATAGATGGTGGTAGTAAGATCTCACACCCACACTACTTTGGGGGGTGAGTCTTTGGGATTGGAAAAAATGGAGAGCTTCATAAATATAAATCACATATAAGGAATTTACTGTGGTGAGAATGTAATCTACCCATTGTTTAACACTCTTTAACTACCTAAACATGCATAAGTATGTATATATACTATGAACATATGTGTATATGGATACATATTATATAGACTTATGTGTATTATATGTAAAATTCGATATTCTAAATGTATAGAGAATATATGTATTATAACTAGATATAATTATACATACTAAATTATGTATGTATATATATACATATATATCATACTTAATAATAGACAAACATGTAAATTGACCATACCTCCACTACACCCACAGCCAATCAGTGAGTATGCAAATTAACCCAACAAAGATGGCAGTTAATATGCATACGTAAGTGCCCAGCAGCCTTGGTCCCGGGAACTTCCTTGGCACCCAGGTCACTCCAAGGTAGGCCCCGTGTGGGTCCTGAGCAACCTGGGAAGGGCCTGAGCCAGGGGGCTCCTGGGCAGGGGCGGAGCCCATGGTGGGAGGGAGCTGGGGGACCCCTACCCAGGCCCCGAGGCTTTAGGCCTTGGCAGGGGTGAAGCCAGCGATAGGAGGGAGCTGGGGGGCCCCTGCCTAGAGCCCAAGCCTTGGCCAGAGGCTTGGGGCCTGGGCAGGGGTGGAGCCTGCAACCAGAGGGACCTGGGGGGCCCCTGTCCAGGCCCCAAGGCTTTAGGTCTTGGCAGGGGTGGAGCCAGTGATAGGAGGGAGCTGGGTGCCCCTGCCCAGGCCCCGAGGCTCTAGGCCTTGGCAGGGGCGGAGATGGCAATTAGAGGGAGCTGGGGGGCCCCTGCCCAGGCCCTGAGGCTTTAGGCCTTGGCAGGGGCAAAGCCAGTGATCGGAGGTGATTGGCGATAGGTGTGAACTACAGAGGAAACACCTTTTCTGACCACTCATTGGCTAAGTTCCCTGTATGCCACTGGTAATATTCTTAGTAACTTGGGTATAAGAATCCAAGAAGGTGATCTAGGGTTTTTCCACCACACTCCTGGAGAAAAAAAAGAAGGTCTGCTGCTGGAGGGCTAAGAAATGTTATATCCTGCCCTAGCAGGTTTGGCTCAGTGGATAATGCCTAGGCCTGCCAACCACAGGGTCCGGGTTAGATTCTGATCAAGGGCATGTACCTAGGTTGCAGGCTCCTCCCTGGCTGGGGCCCAGGTCAGGGCTCATGCAGGAGGCAACCAATCAAAGTGTTCCTCTCACTTTGATGTTTCTCTCTGTCTTTCCCTTTTCTTCCACATCCTCTAAAAATCAATGGAAACATATCCTTGGGTGAGGATAAAAAAAATAATAAAGAAATATCATAGCCTATGAAAGACACATCTTGAAAATGCCTAAAGAAAGTTGTCATTTTTTCATGGTGAAGGGACTGGAGTCCGTGTTGATGAAAACACCTTGGTGGCTGTGGTGACTGGCAGTGGCTGCAGCAGAGGGGTGATGGGGCTGGTGCCTTTCCCTGATCAGCCCGGTCGCCTCCCACAAAGGGAGGCCAGACTGTGGCTTAGGCCCACTCCCCATGGGACATCCATGGGCCGCCAGTAGGACATCCCCTGAGGGCTCCCAGTATGTGAGAGGGGGCAGGGTGGGCTGAAGGACTCCCACCCCCAGTGCACAAATTTTGTGCACCGGGCCCCTAGTATATATATAATATCTTACATATGAGGTTAGTAGTCTCAAAACTGAGTCCTCATAAATAAACCAATGTCATATGTGGAGAGTTTCCTAATGTACCCAGGAATTAATTGCTTGGGTATAAGACGAATGTCTCACCATTTCTCCTCTTTCTCTTATCAGTTTTTCTTGTCGTATAATTTGTAGTCAATATTGAAGCACCATTTACATGTGGTAAAAAGATAAATTTAACTCAATAATGACTCTGTCTACTTCTATCAAGAAGTCATGCCCTAATCAGTTTGGCTCATTGGATAGAGCATCGGCCTGAGGACTGAAGGGTCCTGGGTGTGATTCCTGTCAAGGGCATGTACCTTGGTTGTGGGCACATTCCCAGTGGGGAGTGTGCAAGAGGCAGCTGATTGATGTTTCTTTCTCATCGATGTTTCTAACTCTCTCTCCCTCTCCCTTCCTCTCTTTAAAAACCAATAAAATATATTTAAAAAAATTTTTAAAAAAGAAGTCATGAGTCACAATACCTGCCCAGTTGCTCTAGAAAAGGCAACCAATTTAGCTACAATTCAGGAAGAATAAACAGCAAAAAATTATGAGTTGTATGTCCAGCCACAAGAGGAAAATCTGAGAATGAATTTTGTACATAAAATGCATTCATAATTTCCCTTATAAAATGTAACTAGAAAAATATGAAACTAATCCATATTGTAAGATTAAAGGTTGTTGACTTGTTCACAGAGCTGGTGATGGTAAAGTTTTTTTGTGTGGAGACTTAGATACAACACAAAAAGCCCAAACTCAATGATCTAAACCCCAGCTAACCACACATATGCTTTAGTACAGTGGTCGACAAACCACGGCTCACGAGCCACATGCAGCTCTTTGTTTGGCCCCTTGAGTGTGGCTTTTCCACAAAATACCATGGCCTGGGCGAATCTATTTTGAAGAAGTGGCGTTAGAAGAAGTTTAAGTTTAAAAAATTTGGCTCTCAAAAGAAATTTCAATCATTGTACTGTTGATATTTGGCTCTGTTGACTAATAAGTTTGCCAACCACTTCTTTAGTACAAAGTCATGTTGTTCTAAATCACAGAATTCTAATGTGAATTTGTTTTTCAGCATATTTGTAGCAATAGCTGATAGAGACACTGGAACTGATCTTACAATTGGGATAACTATGGTATTCTACACACAATGCTTTTCTCTAGAGGTCTAATGACTAGTTAAAAAGCTAAAGTTAGCTTTCACAATTAACTAAGACCAATTATGTTTCTGTGAATTACATTTCTAATACAAGTAATACCCTTAATTGTACCCTGGTTACAGTGTTCCTTAATATTACACTATCTATTTCCATTACATAAATATATGAGTTAGAAAATTTTACCCTTTTTATCAGATAATTTCATACATAAATTACTGGCTATATTTTTGGTTGTATTTAATAAACATTTATACTGACCTCATATGTTAGACTAGAGGCCTGGTGCACAAAATTCGTGCACTTGGAGGGGGTCCCTCAGCCTGGCCTGCACCCTCTCGCAGTCTGGGAGCCCTCAGGAGATGTCTGATTGCCGGCTTATGCCTGCTCCCCCTGTGGGAGCACACTGACCACCAGGGGGGCAGTTCCTGCGTTGAACATCTTCCCCCTCGTGGTCAGTGCACATCATAGCAACCAGTAGTTCTGCCATTCGGTCGATTTGCATATTAGCCTTTTATTATGAAGGATAGTGTTTTAAGCATCATAAAAATGTTGATTTTATCCTCATAGAATTGTTTACAGTAGGTATTATCATTTTAATTTTAAAGATAATGAAACTCAGGCTCCTGAGTTTAAGCAATTTGTTTAAAGTAATTGCACATTAAGTAGTGAAGGTTGAATGCACGCAAACTGGGCTCTTAACCCAATAAACAATACTGCTATAAATTAACCATATCAGTGATAAATAATAAATCATTGATAAATAATATTAAATTGAAAATATTAACACCCAGCTGGCATGGCTCAGTGGTTGAGCATCCACCTATGAACCAGGAGGTCATGTTCGATTCCTGGTCAGGGCATATGTCTGGGTTGCAGGATTCATCCCCAGTGCGGGGGGGAGGGGGGGGCATGCAGGAGGCAGCCAATCAATGATTCTTTCTCATCATTGATGTTTCTCTCTCTCCCTCTCTGTTCCTCTCTGAAATCAATCAAAATATTTTTTTAAATAATTGTATATCACTCAGAATTATCTTAACTAATACAGTTCAGTGTCAGGGAGCAGAGCATACATTAAAAAGATTAATTTCCAGGAAGTTTATCAAGGAGTGCATTCAGGAGCAGCATCTCTGATGGAAGAGAATGAAGCAGGATTAAGTAGCGGGTGGGCTGTGATTCAATCACAAAAAGGTCTCAGCTGACCCTATGTGAAGCTTGGAATCTGGAAAGGCTCTTCAAATTAGTCCTATATTGAGGTGTTTGAATCAAAATTTCATATCCCTTCAGTCAACCAGTCATTAGATGCTGTTTGCCTGTGGAAAAAACTCCAGACCTTGACTCTCTTCTTCAATGAAGGACAATTCTCAAAAAGGGCTGACAACTGCAAGCTCTCAACAGGCAGTATTTCCACAAGCTGGGTTTCAGTTTTGAAGGGTTATCTGGGCAGTATATAATAGCCTCCGCTACAACTAGGGGAAAAAACAAAACAAAAAACAAAAAATAAAACCAAGGAACCACATTTTTGCTCCCTTACCCTCTATGAAAACACTGCTGAGCAATTTCAAATCTTAATAAGAATAGGTGAATGATTATTACTTAATAAAAACATTTTTTGAAAGCCAGCTCTTTCAGAACAAACACTAGGCCAGTGGAAGAAAAAAATCAAAATGAAGGTAGACTCGGTAGGAAAAGGGTTATGAACTGTGATACTAAAGTGTGCAGAATTATTTATACACTAGAGGCCTGGTGCACAAAATTCGTGCACGGGGGAGGGGTGTGTCCCTCAGCTCAGCCTGCACCCTCTCCAATCTGGGACCCCTCGAGGGATGTCCGACTGCCCGTTTAGGCCCGATCCCACTGGGATCGGGCCTAAACGGGCAGTCGGACATCCCTCTCACAATCTAGGACTGCTGGCTCCCAACTGCTCGCCTGACTGCCTTCCTGATTGCCCGTAACCGCTTCTGCCTGCCAGCCTGATCACCCCCTTACCACTCCCCTGCCAGCCTGATCAATACCTAACTGCTCCCCTGCCAGCCTGTTTGCCCCTAACTGCCCTTCCCTGCAGGCCCAGTCGCCCCCAACTTCCCTCCTCTGCTGGCCTGGTCACCCCTAACTGTCCTCCCCTGCAGGCCTGGTCCATCCCAACTGCCCTCCCCTGCTGGCCATCTTGTTGTAGCCATCTTTTTTTTTTTTTTTTTGTCTTTTTTTTTTTTTCTTTCAAATTTTTATTAAGGTATTATATGTGTACATATCTTACCATTGCCCCCCTTGTTGTGGCCATCTTGTGTCCACATGGAGGCAGCCATCTTTGACCACATGGGACAGCCATCTTGTGTTTTGGAGTGATGGTCAATTTGCATATTACTCTTTTATTAGATAGGATTCCCTATGCTGTACTGGTAAAAGTTCGATCTTTAGAGCAGGGGTGGGGAATGTCCAGCCCGCGGGCCATGTAAGGCCCGTGAAATAATTTGGTCTGGCCCTGCCAAGGCATTAGGGGTGAGTTAATTAAATGTTTGACCAAATATAGCAGGCTAATTTTTAAGTTGATAATTTTGTATGGCCCTCGAATTATGTTATAAATATCCAAATGGCCCTTGGCAGAAACAAGGTTCTCCCACCCCTGCTTTAGAGCTATGAGGCAGTCAACAACAGTTATTATATAGCCCCTATGTGCTAGTATTGTGTAATGTGACAGTACATGATGGTGTGTGTGCGTGCACGTGCATGCCTGTGTGTGTGTGTGCATGCATGTACTTGTGTATGAGAAGATGATGTGTGTACATTAAATAAATGGCAGATTCTGAATTCTAGGAACTTTCTTTTTAAGGACATATGACAGAAATTTTAGTAAAGCGCTGGGTGGGCATGTCTGGGAAAAGATATAGGGGGAAAATTTCACTGGTAGCCAAAGAGATTTGGGTTCACACATCAGTTTTTGTCCATGTTTTTGCACAAATCACTTGAAAATGCATAATGGGGGTAAAACTTTAAAGAGTGCATCTTGTGGTCATTTTGAAAATATTTACTGCCACACAAATGTTCCCCTAACACAGTGGTTGGCAAACTCATTAGTCAACAGAGCCAAATATCAACAGTACAACAATTGAAATTTCTTTTGAGAGCCAAATTTTTTAAACTTAAACTTCTTCTAATGCCACTTCTTCAAAATAGACTCGCCCAGGCCGTGGTATTTTGTGGAAGAGCCACACTCAAGGGACCAAAGAGCCGTTATAAATTATATAACCATTAATCAATTATTCTGATTTTCCCCTCTTCCCAGACCTGGTAACCTCTAATCTATATTCTGATTATATTTTTCCTTTCCAGATATTTAGTATAGTAGAATCATATAATATTTATCCCTTTGTATCTGGCTTATTTCACTTAGCATAATATTTTCAATATTTATCCATGTTACAGCATGTATCAGAGCTTCATTTCTTTTAGGGCTGAAAAATGTTCCACTGTATGTATATACCACATTTATTTATCCTTTCATCTATGGATGGACAGTTGGGGTTTCCCACCTTTGGCTATTATAACTGATGTTGCATTGAAAAATGGCATACAGCATCTGAGTGTTTTCAGTTAATTTGTGTACATTGCTAAAAGTGGAATTTAGGAGTCATCTAGTAATACCATATTTAACTTTTAAGTACTCAAGTCCTTTGTACATTTTCAGTTGGGTTGTCTTTTTGTTTTTTAGTTGTAAGAACATATGCATACATACACACATATATATGTTCTAGATAGTAATAATTTCTCCAACACAGAATTTACAAAAATTTTCTTTCATTTTGTGGCTGATGTTTTTCAGTTCCTTGGTAATATCATATGAGGTGCTTTTAAGTGAAGTCCATTTATCACCTTTTTCTTATGCCTCATGCAAATTTCAAAAAAAATTAAGCAGATGCAATGACTTTATTTACCAATGCTAGTGGAATTCTGAAGTTGCACAGAACTAATAATGTTGTGTTAAACTTTTAATTGATGTTAAAATGATGACTTTTCCAATGCCAGATTATTTTATGGGCCCTAAGGGCCTATGTCACTGTGAATCATCATGATTGGCATACCATAATTAAGCACAGACTATGGCAAAAAACTGTCATTCATCTTTAACAGGAAATTATTTTCCTAAATACCACTGATCTCCTAAATAGGAATATAATAAAAACCACAGGTAAGGCAATTATAGAAAAAAATAAAGTGACAAAGTTATAATTGGGAGTACTAGCTACTTTAAAAGTAATATTCTGTACTCTGATTGACAACCTATACAGTCATTACATCTGTGAAAATCAGACAGAATTTAAGAAAATTGGTTTGACAGCATAGCTGAATGCTCTCCTATCACAAGATGATTCAATGTGTAATTTCCTGGCCTTTTGCTAATTGCTGAGGTCAATAAACCTCATCAGTGATTACCATAGATAATATAAGTAACACATTTTGAACACTTATAACTAAATGGATTGTAAAAAAAAAATCTTATACATTTACTATAAACACAGTTTTATGTGGTCTACCTAATCAGGCCTTTAAATAAGCACAGATTTATTACTTGATGTACCCACCTCTCCCCCCACTAAGGATATATTTGAATATTAAGATAAAACAGGGTTCATGTACTTAAATAATTACACCTAGTGGTTATCCAAGAACAAGAAACTGAGTGCATGTGCCATGCTTCAATGCCACAACCAGCATACAAGTGAAAATTCCCCAAACAGATAATCAAGAACATAAGTAAATAGTTATGACTTGCTGATGCATCTTTGAATCTTCATCCAACAACCCCATCCTATCCTATTCACTTTTTGTAGTTGGCAGGACTTCAGATTTGTATGGATCCCTGAAACATAATCTTTTCTATACATTACCTTGCATAATGCTCACCTAAAAGTTCCTTTGGTATGCTATGTTCCTATTGTAATCTGTACATGTTCTTGCCTGGATAGTGCTATTCTTAAACGAAGACAGGATAAATCCAGAAGAAGTTGAGAGCCACAATTCACTATTATTGATTTACCACATCATGTGTAGGATAGTTCTGCAGCAATCAAAGCTTTGAAATAAACTATGGTGCTAACTGTCTCATAAGTGCATTTATTTATGCCCTCATCTATTACAAAAACTTTTAAAGGTAACACAAAGATATAAAACACAAGAAAAGATTAATTACAAATAATTTTTTTAGGAAATGGAAACAAGATTAGGACCACCACCTGCAGTCAGTGATGGTCATTGTACTTCTCTGGATAAACCAAAGTACATTTCTAGCAGGCTGTGTATGGAGGAAAGATGAAGAGTGACACAATCATGTTCCATAGGATAAAAACTAATTGCTTAAGAGTCACCACTCTTCCTGATATTATCATCTGAAAGCAATTTCTCCCAAAGTTTTCATAGAAAGACTGCAATGTAACAAGAAAGCCTTTAATAACATTCCTACCTACACATTATAATGAATCCCTTAGAATATTTCTGTGTCATCTGATGTGAATAGATGACATTAAGACATAGTGAAATTCACTGAATGTAATCTTAGTGTGATTAGGGGAGGATGTAAATTTCAGGCACAAGGCTTTTGGTCATTCGATTTAATCACTGAGTAGATTTTAGAGCACTTAAAGGAAAACATACATTACAAGTCTTTCCTCTAATCATTTACTAGAATTACTTTTTCTATAGGTATTAGTGAGATAGTGTTCTGCCTGCTTAGAGAGGCCATGTGCAAAGGGATTCAGAGACCCAACTTTAAAGTCTTGAGTTTTGGGTGTTTGTGTTTGTTTGTTTGGTTTATTTTTTAAATCTTTGTTGAAAGTATTGTCTAAGTTCCCCCTTTTCTCCCATTGACCTCTTTTAGCCTACCCCCGCCCCCCACCCCAGGCCTTCACCACCCTATTGTCTGTGTCCGTGGGCTATTGAGTTTTTATGACATCAACATCACTTAATAGTTCTGTGATCTTGAGCAAGTTGCTAAGCCTCTCTATGCCTCGGTTTTCTCATTTTAAAAAATGAAAAAGTAAAAAAAAAAAAAGCCTATTTCAGAGGCTATGCAGGCTCTGGCACCCAGAAAAAGCTCCTAGGAAAAGATCTGTGGTTATTGGCAGATGGGAGAAGACCTAGATAAATTTCATATGGGAAACCAAAAATGTCCTGGGATAAAACAAAGTGCCTTGTAAAGTGTCTATCATAAATCACATCTTAAATAGTAACTATTGTATATCACTAAATTATAGTAGTTAAGTTACAAGTAAACAATATGCCATAATTAAGAGTTGAATCAAAGGTTGAGTTCACATAACTCATGTGAAAATTGAGGAACATAATAAGGACTTATGTCTGAGTGGAAGGCAACCCACCCCACTCAGGAAGTTCCTGTAAATGGAGCCAAAATTCTTAGGAAATAATTGTGAGTCTGCTTTAATGCACAGACCATTGTGCAATGAAAGCCTCTAATTTCTGCTCAAAATAATATAGCCAGAAAGATTTTTAACTTGGGAATTTTTTCAACTGTGGTAAAATCAACATAATATAAAATTAACCATTATGAAAGTGTACATTTGATTGGTATTTACTACATTCACAATGTTGTGCAACCACTATCTCTATCTAGTTCCCAAAGTGTCATTTCTGCAAAAGAAAACCTAGTAGCCATTAGGCAGTCACTCCCTAAAGCTCTCTCCTCCAGTCTCTGGTAAGCACCAATATGCTTTCTGTACTATGGATTTACCTATTCTGGATATGTTAGGTAAATGGAATCATACTGTTATAGAAGACCAGAGAAAAACCAAGCAATGCTTAGAGAAATGGAGCTATACAACTTTATTATGCCAGCAGACTCAGAGGAGGTTTCCTCTCAAATTCTGAGCAAACCAATATGGTGGAAGCCCCTCTTTTATCCCCTTTTGGTGTCTTTGAACCGCTAATATGGGTTATATTTCCAGACCTTTCTAAGGCTTTGCAAAAAGCCCCAGGTGTTGGGGGTCTTGAGACCATACTTAAGGGCCTGGTCTGGCACTAGCACTGATAACCCCCCTCCAGGGGCTGTGTCATGGTTTATGGCCTCTGTAAAATGTGAGCATTTAGGTAACAGGTCTTGCAAGACCAGTTTCTGGAAAAGAGGCAATAACTTAATTGTAGGATATCAAGAATGTACACTGGGCTTGCTGGCACAGATTCAGATTGCTACTCACCCCAAAATATCAGTGTTACATTGGTATTAGCCGTTTTTAGCCTTCTCAATCTCTCGGTTAAAGTCTTGAAATTTAACTTGGGAAGACTGTCAAATATACACAATCCAAAGATTATATCACACATTCTTTGTAATTATTCTAAAAGACAACAATCAAACTCAAACCAGTTTTAATATAAAAAATTTGGTCCAGACCATACAATTAATCCTTTTTTTTCAGGCCAATAAAATATTATATCCTAGGTTGAAATTTTACCACACATAGTACACAGACACACATACACATAAAGACTATATTGTATTTTGAACTACTAATTTTCCAGAGAAAACACAAGAATTATTTTCCTCAAAAATGAATTTTTATACTTCATGCATTCTATTATCACAACCATATAATTTCTTCTGATTTAGTTTGAATTTTTAACTCTTAGAAGCCTCAAATTTTAGGTGGCAAGTTAAATACTTAGCATTTCTCAGATTAGTAATTCATTCACATTTTTACGGACATATTTCAAATAAAATAAAAAACATATTCAATTAATAGAATCAAATCTATCCTCTAGATTCTTTATACAAGGCAAACTCAGATTAATTAAGGTTTCAGTATCCTATTACTTTAAAGTACCTAGGTATTAAAAATTTTATATATATATATATCTGCTATCTAATAAAAGAGTAATATGCAAATTAACCATCACTCCGCTACACCCACAAGCCACACACATTAGCCACGCCCACTAGCCAATCAGGAGTGAGTATGGAAACTAACCCCAACCAAGATGGCTGCGGCCACAAAGAGAGCAGGAAGGAGGCTTGGGTTTCCCTGGCAAAGGAGGAAGCCAAGCTTTCCGCACACCCTGGCCAGCCCAGGCCTCCGCTTAAGGCTACAAAGTTTCAATGATAGAAGATACATAAATCCCAACAGAAATGGCTGCCACCACGGAGCGAGCAGAAGGCTTGGCTCTGCTCCAGGCTACAAAGTTTCAATTGTAGAACATAAATAAACCCCAGATAGCAGGGCCTCTGCTTGGGTCGCCAAGGGGTGTGGCTGGCCTGCAAACCACCACAGGCCCCTCACCCAGGCCACCCCACACCCCAAGGGAACCCCCACCCTGATCCGGGACACCCTTCAGGGCAAACCAGCTGGCCCCCACCCATGCACCAGGCCTCTATCCTATCTAATAAAAGAGTAATATGGCCGAAGCCGGTTTGGCTCAGTGGACGGAGCGTCGGCCTGCGGACTGAGGGGTCCCGGGTTCGATTCCGGTCAAGGGCATGTACCTTGGTTGCGGGCACATCCCAGTGGGGGGTGTGCAGGAGGCAGCTGATCGATGTTTCTAGCTCTCTATCCCTCTCCCTTCCTCTCTGTGAAATATCAATAAAATATATTTAAAAAAAAAAAAAAAAAAAAAAAAAAGAGTAATATGGATATTGACCATCACTCCAACACACAAGATGGCTGCCCTCATGTGGACATAAGATGGACGCCACAAGATGGCTAGCAGGGGAGGGCAGTTGGGAGGGACCAGGCCTAAAAGGGAGGGCAGTTCGGGGTGATCAAGCCTGCAGGGGAGGGCAGTTAGGGGTGACCAGGCCGGCAGAGGAGGGAAGTTGCGGGCAACCAGGTCTGCAGAGAAGGGCAGTTGGGGGGCACCCAGGCTTGCAGAGGAGAGCAGTTGGGGGGGACCAGGCTTGCAAGGGAGGGCAGTTCGGGGTGATCAAGCCTGCAGGGGAGGGCAGTTAGGGGTGACCAGGCTGGCAGAGGAGGGAAGTTGGGGGCAAACAGGCTGGCAGGGGAGCAGTTAGGCACCAATCAGGCTGGCAGGGGAGTGGTTAGGGGGTGATCAGGCTGGCAGGCAGAAGCAGTTAGGGGCAATCAGGAAGGCAGGCAGGCGAGCAGTTGGGAGCCAGCAGTCCTAGATTGTGAGAGGGATGTCTGACTGCCCGTTTAGGCCCAATACCAGTGGTGGGATCGGGCCTAAACGGGCAGTCAGACATCCCTCGAGGGGTCCCAGATTGGAGAGGGTGCAGGCTGGGCTGAGGGACACCTCCCTCCCCATGCACGAATTTCGTGCATCGGGCCTCTAGTATATATATTATTATTTAACCCAGTAATGCTCCAAAGTTTTTAAGTTACCAATTAGGCATATGAGGCTGGAGAAAAGGCAGAGGGGGTAAGGAAATAGGCCCAGCAACCTCTTTTAATAGCTTTTTACACTTCTATTCTTCCAGTTCTTTAACTTTTGTAGTTTTCTTGAGATGTCAGGCCAACTATTGGTAACAAAATGTAATTTTAATATTCCTTGGATTATCATTGAAAGGCTTTATCACAAATCTTTCATTTTAGTTACATTTATTTGTTATATCTTAACAATTTTGAGATTTTAAAGCCAATTATTACCTAAAGCATTTTCTTGACCAATTTTGTAACAGGGATAACTCACCAGCCTTCAGTGGCTTTAATGTAAAAGTATTATTTTATTTTCCTTTATAAAACAGGAGTGCACCCCTCACTCACCATTCACTGCTAGAGGTTACTTCTACAGATTTGTTCCTCTCAGTTTTATGGGGAAAAATAGAACATTTGGGACTAATTATGGTTATGGAGAATATTGATTATGCTGTTAACCATTATTTCCCTTTCTGTTCAAAGAAAGGACTTTCCAACCTGGCTGGGAGTCCCATGTCCCCAGGACCTGGGAGTCAACCTTGGAATGTGGTCCATTATCATTCAAGAGCTGCCCATTATCATGGAAACATTAACCTTGTTGCCCCAATCCAGCCTGTATAGCTCACTTCCCCATGCCTGTAATCCCTACTTCCCCATGTAATCTTTGTCCCTATATTCATAAACAAGGGTAGAGCAAACCAAAATCCCTAAAAGATAGAAAGCCAAAATTACATTGCAGACACACAGACAGAAATCTCACTAGCTGTTTCTGGTGGCTGAAGACCTGAGAGGGAGAACAAGAAGAGCCCCCAAGATTAAGAATTCTTGGCAGCTGCTGGGATGTTCCTGCAATCTCTCTCATGTTTTCAACCTTACCACACATAACTGGACTTCCCCAAAGTGGGACTTGCCCCCTCTTTAAACAAATTAAAAAACAAAGAGACACAAAACATCAACACTCTTATACAGGCATGCACAACACACTAAAAGTTTACGCCACAGAATGTCTGGCATTAAAAACCACCAAAGCAATGTCTTTTGTCCTTGGTTCAGGAACTGCCCCTCTCTAGGACCTCAGCATTCTCCCAATGGACTATTTAAAAATGGACTGGGCCTTTTCTACTTGCTTATGTTAACGTAAAAAAACAAAACATTGAAACCTGTAAAGAATTTTTGTGAGTTTATTTGAGCCAAACTGTGGACATATGCCGGGAAGCAGAACCTCAACAAATTGAGATAATGCTCTGGAGAATGGAGGGTTACATTTGTATTTATACATTACAATCAAAGGAGGAACATAGGTGGGTTACATGAAATTCATTGGTGATAGATTAAGGAGGTGGGATAAAGCAAAGCAGAGGAAACCCCTGGGATTGGATAAAAAGTAAAATGATGGACACATACTTAGGTGGGTGCAGCAACAATTAACGTGATAATGAAAGAATCTGTCCTGGCGCCCACCACATTTGGTTGTGTCCCAGGGGCTCCAGAAAAAGGGAAGTTACAAGTTACCCAGACATTTCAAGGGTATGTTATCATAGATGCAAAAAGACAGATAGGCTCAGTTAAGGTAAAGGTAGACCTCATCAGTGAAGATACTGGCCTAGGATGTAACTGCCCACCATAACTGCGTTTAGTTAAAGTTTAATTTCAGACCATCCTTTTTGGTTACTTTAGGTCTCTGAGTTTGCAAGACTGTCATGCAGGCCTCCCCTGAGCTTGTCAGGTCAGCATGTGGCCCCTTTCGTCCACACATCCCCCTTTTGGTCATAAATCAATCCAAAGGATGCATAGATGACCAACCTTTTGGTTGGATAACGGAGTCCCACGGTACTAGGACGGCTCATTCCTAGGATGTCTCAGTGTCAGCATGTCTTGCTGAACAGGTGGACCTGTTCCACTGGGGATGGGGCAAGACCATAACCTCAGATGGCATTTAAGGTCAAATTATTATTATTCAAAAAGGGCAGGTAAGTGGGAGGCAGTCAGATCCTATATGTCCTTGTTAAAAAGTATTCTGGATCATTTCTAATTTTTGAGCTACCATGATCCGAGTCTTTTTGCTGTTTGTCAAGCTTTGTTTTTCTGCATCTAGTATAACATTTACATATCAGGAACAAAAGTAACAATACTAAACCAATAACACTGATTAGGAACAGAAAATGTTTAATACTAGACAAGGAAAAGTCTGAGGGGAACAAACATCCCAGCCAACCGAAAAACCCTTTACACGTATTATCATAATTTTTTATTAAGCTAATTACATGTTTTCCTCCTTCATCCACTGTCAGTTGTACCTTATGATATTTTTGGCCAGATGAATTAATACTCTTTACTATTTCATTATCTAGAAGCTCTAATTTTCTTCTGGCCAATTAGTTTCCATAGAAATGACTTCATGGGGAGGATTAAGTTCAATTTCCCAATACATTGGTTTTTCAGTATCAATATTATCACAGATTTTATGAACATCACCCAAAGTCATTCTGCCTATAATTTCAGTATTACACCATATTCTAGTATTTAATGTAAACTTGGTGATATTACAGTAAAAATTGCTTAGTATAACAGAAGAGTCTTTTAACCCTTCCCAGCAAAAACGGCCCTTTCCCATATACCATATATTGTTATTTGTTGGGGTAGATACAATAGGCCAGGACTAGGTGAATTCAATATTCCACATGGATCGGGGGCATAACCATTCACCTTTCCAATTTTCACAGTCAGTGAGATGGGTTCACATGGTTTATTATTTTTATATGGCCCCTCTACTTCCCATTGGAAGTATTCTAGTATTATTGAGGATGGTCCCTATGCCAGCCAGTTGAACTACTGGGAATTTAAGCTAAGGATTTAACTGGCATCTGGGCTTTTAAAACACAACGTCGTAGATAGCATTTCCCATTCAAATTTTCCAAATTCCTGGGGAACCATGTGAGTCCCATAAGTGTCTGGCCTGGGCTCCTGCAGCCATTAAGTTGGCCATTGTTTCATAGTCACTTCAGATTCCTTGCATTAGCATAGACAAGAGCCCCAGTTGAGTTAGGACACAGGCACGTTCCCATTGTTGGGTTTGTGCATGAGTTTTTATAGTCTGTCGAGTCTGTTCTATCCATGAAACTAAGGCTTTATTGTCTTTCCATGCTGCTTCCCACCCTTTTTCCTTCTTCCTGAAACAGCATTCCCTCTATATGACCTATTTGAGATAAAAACCTTTGTCTAATGAATGACATTCTTCATTAGCTGCAAATTCAGCTTGTCCCAGGATACCAAGGCCAGCCCCTACTCCTCCAAGTATTCCCCTTTTGATTCTTTTAGGGGGGGGAGCAATGTTGTTGGATCCACCAGGAATGTTGTTGCCATTGGGTAGTTATGGCTTGGGAGCAGTTAGGGTAGACTGAGTGGACCCAAAAAATGTTGAGTTTCCCATGCCATAGTTAAATGGGTGAAGGTGATGCCCAAATGAGCTAGAGTTTGAGTATTCCATAGAGCTTCTCACAAGTGTCCAGGACTCAAGGATGGTGGGGTAATTACAGACATCTCTACCCACCAAGTGATCCTGATAATTTCTGAAATGGGATCCATTGATTTCTTTCTTGTTTCACAGACATCCAGCCATAGGAGCATGGCTGGTGAGTCCAAGGACATGATATACTATGACAGATAGGACAGGCTGCTGCAAGCCTTTGGCTATCATATCCAGGTGTTTTTCTTAGCTATTCATCACCCATCTCTATAGCTATACAATATTCATCCAGATTAGATCCATATACAATTCTACCAGTGAAATTATCAGGGAAGTATTCTTGGAGGTATTTGCCCAAGGTGGGTCCTTTATAATAGATACAGCCAGAAAAAACAAAACCAAAGCTTATATTGATAGTAGGAGAAGACCAATGTGTGGCTAACAAAGCATTAATTTCACTATCATACCTGATAATCAGAACATCATTGTATAGTAGGTGGGGAAGATTAGCAGGTATCCAAGTTAAATTTTTCATATCTAATAAGGGAGGGGGTCTGGGGAGGTAGATATTGTTTCCACTAGGGAACCATAAGGATAATAATAATATGAAAATAATTTTATGTACATTCAATCAATAAAAATCAGATGATATAAAAACAAGGTTCAAGCAATATTAGTTTGTGAGCATACAGGCCTGTTGATGTCGTCTTGGGATAGCTGTCTGCCTCCGTGGTCAGCGACTTCTCGCCCTTGAAAGGTCTTTGATCTCCGCTGCAGACAGGTGTCAGAGATGGGAGTAGATGTCCATTCACAGTCAGGTGCCTGGTAAGGTCCCCTCCAATGAGGTTGAAGAGAGTCTTTTATTTGGTGTCTTTTCCAATACACCAAATCTCCTGGTTGTAAGCCATGATCTTGAAAACTTCGTCTCCCGTGAGCTCACTGTGAAATGAATCTGCTACCAGTTTGTTAGTTCCTATAATGCAGAATGTCTGCTCTTTACTTTTCCTTATATTCGGGGAACAAAAGATTTAAAAGTCAACAATATTTTAAACAGTCATAAGAATAATTATCCTCAATTCATTTAGTCCCATATTTACTTTTGTTTATCCTGATTATTTGCCAGTAGTTTTTGAATTCAGTTATTCCTTGAAGTTCTATAAATCTTCATCCAGTTCAAAAATATGACCTGCTTAGAAGCCTGCAATTTAGAATAAGTCTGAGTCCTTTTCATGGATTTTTCTAGACATATAATATGCCTACAAATGCATCAGAATACAGCTGTCCACAAATGACAAAAATTTAAAAGTGGCATGGATATAGATTTGATAAAAAAAACAAAAAAACTTTGCTCTTCTATAAAATATAACATTCCAAGACAACAACTTCTTGGTAAGTAATAATCCCTGTAAAATGACATAGAGAATATAAAATTTGTATACCTTTAGATTCAATTATAATTTCAACATATAAAGAATAATATGTAAGATTTTAAAATGAGGCACATGGCTTATTGGAAGCAGTGTATTGAGCATTGAAAATAATTCATAAACTCCCAATATGTGAAACGCAAATACCCAGAGTATCACTGGCAGATGCCCCCACAGGGAATCATGACGCTTGGCTTGCCCGGTGTCCCTGACTGGACACATGCTACCCCCTTAAAGTTTCCTGTTTGAACTTGGCTCTGAATCTTTGCAAGTTCCTTTCAGAAGCAGAGTGCCTTAACAATGCACATGACCTGTCCCTTGCTCTTGATTGGAGCACAGGGGCACGGTCTTTCCTGATTGGCTAATTCAAAGGGGGGGGGGTTGGCCTTTGCTATTCCAAGATAGCAGCCCCAGGGAAGCAGCAAGCCATGTGGCCAACATGGCGGCTGCCAAGTCACACAGTCCAAATGGAGGCTGTCTAAACTGTTCTTTGACAGAAAAGATGATTTGTTTATTCTCACAATAAACAAGGAAAGAGCAAACCGAAATCCCTAAAAGATAAACAGCCACAATTATATTGCAGACAAACAGACAGAAATCTTACTAGCTGTTTCTGGCAGCTGAACCCTGAGAGGGAGAGCAAGAACAGCCCCCAAGATTAAGAATTCTTGGCAGCTGCTGGGACGTTCTTGCAATCTCTCTCAAGCTTTCAACCCCACCACACACAACTAGGCTTCCCCAGAGCGGGAATTGCCTCTTCTTTCAACAAATTAAACAACAACAAAGAGACACAAAAACATCAACACTCTTATACAGGATCACAGAACACACTAAAAGTTTACACCAGAGAATGTCCAGCATTAAAAATTACAAAGCCGCGTCTTTCATCCCAGGTTCGGGAACTGCCCCTCTCTAGAATTTCAGTATATTCCCAATGGACTATTCAGAAAAATTGGTTGGGGTCTTTTCTTGTTGCCTCTAAATCAGAGGCATGCTTCCTATGGGGAAAAACAGGTTGTAGATATTTATTAACTTCAGGATAGTTCTGAGACAGTCTCTAAAATTTTTTATTAATTTCCATCTTATTGGAAGAAATTTTTTTCCATGCTTTTTCTTAGAAGCTTCTAATTTCCAAATCAAGATATGCTTCCCATATACTCATTCAGTTTAATTTCAGAGCCAGCATTTTCTAATTTCTGCATGCAAAATATTAACATAGGTACCCCAAACAAACTGCATTTTTGGCCATTTCTCAGTTAATATTTTCTAGTTAAATCTTCTCATTTCTGTAAAGCACTTGCAAGTAAAGGCTTCCTATCAGTAGTATTAAATGAGGGCTGGGGTCTTGGGAGCTTCTGGCCTTGTAGGCATAATTTCCCATTTAAATGTTTTTTATTTTTGGATATCTGTAGTCTGAGCAAACTTTAGACATGTTATGTAGTGGGTCAAATGTGGCCTCAGTTTCTCTCCCAGCTGTCTAAAACCACAAGAAAGTATCGGGGCCTGGGCAGACCAAGCCTTATGGTGACCCCCTAGATGAGCCATTTAGTTAACAGTTGTGTTGGGACTTCCATATGGGCCTTCTGCATTTCTGACACCTCCACAAAGATTCTTAGTTACCTAAGAACACCCCAGAATCAGACTATTCAAAAAAAAAAAAAAAAGAAATGTTGCCCCTTTATCTTCGGAGCTAAATGAGTTCAGCTCATTTATATGGCGAAGGTTATTTTTGCTCAGACTCAGCAATTCCAATTGAAAAGCCAAAATCAAAACCAGCCACCATTTTTTTTCCTCCAGTCCTGCCTTAGCCTGGGTTCTGTCAACACTGGTTCCACCTCGAGGATTTTAAAACACAGCTCAAATAAAGTCAGA
Source organism: Plecotus auritus (assembly GCF_963455305.1). NCBI lineage: Eukaryota > Metazoa > Chordata > Mammalia > Chiroptera > Vespertilionidae > Plecotus > Plecotus auritus. The sequence goes on from NC_137784.1 coordinate 28,626,427, forward strand.
CCCTCTACCAAAGCAAGGGAAGGTCCTGGATCCAAGAGACAACTCACCCACCCAAGTTCACCCAATGGGCGGAGAACCAGCGGGCTGAATGGGCCCTTTGCTGGATCATAGCACTGAGTCCAAGTCCAAGGGATGATCCCGGGTGAATTTTCTTTGGAATCCTTTCCGCAACTACGCCAAGTAATGTTAACGTAAAAAAAAAAATATTGAAACCTGTAAAGAATTTTTGTGAGTTTATTTGAGCCAAACTATTGACATATGCTGGGAAGCAGAACCTCAACGAATTGAGATAATGCTCTGGAGAATGGCGGGTTATATTTGTATTTATACATTGCAATCAAAGGAGGAATATAGGTGGGTTACATGAAATTCATTGGTGATAGATTAAGGAGGTGGGATAAAGCAAAGCAGAGGAAACCCCTGGGATTGGATAAAAAGTAAAATGATGGACACATACTTAGGTGGGTGCAGCAACAATTAACATGATAATGAAGGAATTTGTGGTATCTGTCCTGGGGCCCACCACATTAGGTTGTGCCCCAGGGGCTCCAGAAAAAGGGAAGTTACAAGTTACCCAGACATTTCAAGGGTATGTTATCATAGATGCAAAAAGACAGATAGGCTCAGTTAAGGTAAAGGTTGACCTTGTCAGTGAAGATACTGGCCTAGGATGTAACTGCCCACCATAACTGCGTTTAGTTAAAGTTTAATTTCAGACCATCCTTTGTGGTTACTTTAGGTCTCTGAGTTTGTAAGACTGCCATGCAGGCCTTTCCTGAGCTTGTCAGGTTAGCACATAGCCCCTTTCGTCCACACCAGCTTCATGGAATTCAAATTTCCTAGAATCTGTGTCAAGGATCAACTCCTCACCTCCCTCCTAGGTGTCCTTTTTAAGACATGAGAATATGTCACCCCAAAATATGTCACTTTGGCATATTGTTTATTTTGAATTAAAGGTACCAGAAAAACAGCAGGAGCAGGAGGGATACTCTGACCCTCTATTTTCCCCCTGAAAGCAGGATATAAATCTCCCATGTGAAAGTAACCTCCCTATGCCAGGGAGCTAGAAGTCCTCCCTATCAGTGGACAGGGGATTTAGGGCCTAGAAGGTTTTATAAATAAACCTTATTTCTTCTTCATCAGTTTACTATCCTAGGCTTAAACCCCTTTACCTTGTCAATTCTAAACAAATTTATTATTTCCCTAAAATGTATAAATGCTTCCTACTTTAGTCACTTCCTTGAGTCTCTCTTTGTGACTCTCGTACCTATGTACATAATTAAATTTGTTTCTCTATTAACTTTTTATATAATTGGGATTCATAGCCAAGATACTAGGATAAAAGTAAAATTATTATTTTTTTTTCTGATACAGTCGCATTTATTTTTATTTATTTTTTATTTATTTTTTTATTAAGGTATTATATGTGTACATATCTTACCATTGCCCCCCCCCAACCCCACTCCCATACATGCCTCACCCCCCAATGTTTTGCATCCGTTGGTTACTCTTATATACATGCATATAAGTCCTTCAGTTGATCTCTTATTTCCCCCACCTCTCCCTAACCTTACTGCTGTAATTTGACAGTCTGTTTGATGCTTTACTGCCTCTGTATCTATCTTTTTGTTCATCAGTTTATAATGTTTTTCATTATCCCCAAATGAGTGAGATCATGTGGTATTTTTCTTTCATTGACTGGCTTATTTCACTTAGCATAATGTTCTCTAATTCCATCCAGGTGCCTACAAATGGTAGTAATTCCTTCTTTTTTATGGCAGCATAGTATTCCATTGTGTAGATGTACCATAGTTTTCTGATCCAGTCATCTGCTGACGGGCACTTAGGCTGTTTCCAAATCTTAGCTATGGTAAATTGTGCTGCTATGAACATAGGGGTGCATATATCCTTTCTGATTGGTGTTTCTAGTTTCTTAGGATATATTCCCAGGAGTGGGATTACTGGGTCAAATGGGAGTTCCATTTTCAGTTTTTTGAGGAAACTCCATACTGTTCTCCACAGTGGCTGCACCAGTCTGCATTCCCACCAGCAGTGCACGAGGGTTCCTTTTTCTGCGCATCCTCGCCAACACTTGTCGTTTGTTGATTTGTTGATGATAGCCATTCTGACAGGTGTGAGATGGTATCGCATTGTCGTTTTGATTTGCATCTCTCGGATAATTAGTGACTTTGAGCATGTTTTTATGTGTCTCTTGGCCCTCCTTCTGTCTTCTTTCGAAAAGATTCTATTTAGGTCTGTTGCCCATTTTTTTATTGGATCATTTATCTTCCTTTTATTAAGTTGTATAAGCTGCCTGTAGATGTTGGAGATTAAACCTTTATCAGTGATAACATTTGCAAATATGTTCTCCCATACAGTGGGGTTTCTTGTTGTTTTGTTGATGGTTTCTTTTGCTGTGAAAAAGCTTTTTATTTTGATGTAGTCCCATTTGTTTATTTTCTCTTTGGCTTCCATTGCCCTAGGGGCAGTATCACTGAAAAAGTTCTTTTGGCATATGTCTGAGATTTTGCTGCCTGTGGATTCCTCCAGTATTTTTATGGTTTCCCGTCTTATATTTAAGTCCTGTACCCATTTTGAGTTTATTTTTGTGTATGGTGTAAGTTGGTGATCTAGTTTCATTTTTTTGCATGTATCTGTCCAATTTTCCCAACACCATTTATTAAAGAGACTGTCTTGACTCCATTGTATGCTCATGCCTCCTTTGTCAAATATTAAATGTGCATATTGGTTTGGGTCGATATCTGGATTCTCTATTCTATTCCATTGATCTATATGTCTGTTCTTGTGCCAGTACCAGGCTGTTTTGAGGACAGTGGCTTTGTAATACAGCTTGAAATCTGGTATTGAGATCCCTCCTACTTTATTCTTCTTTCTCAGGATTGCTGTGGCTATTCGGGGTCTTTTTTTATTCCAGATGAATTTTTGGAGAGTTCTTTCTAGGTCTGTGAAATACGCCGTTGGTATTTTAATGGGGAGTGCATTGAATCTATAGATTGCTTTGGGTAGTATGGACATTTTAATGATGTTGATTCTACCAATCCATGAACATGGTATGTTCTTCCATCTGTTTACATCTTCCTCTATCTCTTTTTTCAGTGTCCTGTAGTTTTCCACATATAGGTCTTTTACCTCCTTGGTTAGGTTTATTCCTAAGTATCTTAATTTTTTTGGTGCGATGGAAAATGGGATTGCTTTTTTAGTCTCTCTTTCTGTAAGTTCACTGTTGGTGTATAGAAATGCCGTAGATTTCTTGGCGTTAATTTTGTATCCTGCTACATTGCCGAATTCATTTATTAAGTCTGATAGTTTTTTGATGGAGTCTTTCGGGTTTTTTATGTACAATATCATGTCATCTGCAAATAAGGACAGCTTTACTTCTTCTTTTCCAATTTGGATGCCTTTTATTTCTTCTTCTTGTCTAATTGCAGTGGCTAATACTTCCAGTACTATGTCAAACAGGAGTGGTGAGAGTGGGCATCCCTGTCTTGTTCCTGTTCTTAGGGGAAATGGTTTTAGTTTTTGCCCATTGAGTATGATGTTAGCTGTGGGTTTATCATATATAGCTTTTATTATGTTGAGGTATGATCCTTCTATTCCCACCTTGTTGAGAGTTTTTATCAAGAAAGGGTGTTGGATTTTGTCAAATGCTTTTTCTGCATCAATTGATATGACTATGTGATTTTTATCTCTCAATTTGTTTATGTGATGTATCACATTTATTGATTTGTGGATATTGAACCATCCTTGCATTCCTGGGATAAACCCTACTTGGTCATGGTGTATGATCTTTCTGATGTACTGCTGGATCCTATTTGCTAGAATTTTGTTGAGGATTTTGGCATCTACATTCATGAGGGATATTGGCCTGTAATTCTCCTTCATTGTGTTGTCTTTATCTGGTTTTGGTATTAGGGTGATGCTGGCTTCATAGAAGGAGCTTGGAAGTGTTCCTTCCTCTTGAATTTTTTGGAATAGTCTGAGGAGGATAGGTTTTAGTTCTTCCTTGAATGTTTGGTAGAACTCTCCTGTGAAGCCGTCTGGCCCCGGGCTTTTGTTTGCCGGAAGCTCTTTGATGTCTGCTTCAATTTCTTCCATAGTTACTGGCATGTTGAGCTGTTTAGATTCTTCCTGATTGAGTTTTGGAAGGTTATATTTTTCTAGGAATATGTCCATTTCCTCCAGGTTGTCCAGTTTGTTGGAATAGAGTTGTTCGTAGTATTTTTTAACAATCCTTTGTATTTCGGTGGGATCTGTTGTTATTTCACCTCTTTCATTTCTGATCTTGTTTATTTGGGTCCTCTCTCTTTGCTTCTTGGTGAGCCTGGCTAGAGGTTCATCAATCTTGTTTATCCTTTCAAAGAACCAGCTCTTGGTTTTGTTGATCTTTTGTATTGTTTCTTTGGTCTCTATGTCGTTTATCTCCTCTCTGATCTTTATTATTTCCTTCCTTCTGCTTACACTGGGCTTTTCTTGTTGCTCTTTTTCTAACTCTTTGAGTTGTTGGGTTAGGTAATTTATTACCCCTGTTTCTTGTTTTTTGCAGTAGGCTTGTAGAGCTATGAACTTCCCTCTCAAGACTGCTTTCGCTGTGTCCCATAGATTTTGGATTGTAGTGTTTTCATTGTCATTTGTTGTCATGATGTTTTTTATTTCTTCTTTGATCTCTCTGGTAACCCAGTCATGGTTTAATAGCATGCTCTTTAGTCTCCATGTGTTTGATTTCTTTGGGTTGTTTTTATTGTAGTTGATTTCCAGTTTTATGCCACTGTGGTCTGAGAAGATGCTTGATATGATTTCTATCTTCTTGAATTTGAAGAGACTTTGCCTATGTCCCAACATATGGTCTATCTTTGAAAATGACCCATGTGCACTTGAGAAGAATGTATATTCTGTGGCTTTGGGGTGAAATGTTCTGAAGATGTCAATTAATTCCATCTGGTCTAGTGAGTCATTTAGGATTGATGTTTCTTTGCTGATGTTTTGTTTTGAGGATTTGTCCAATGGTGATAGTGGGGTATTAAAGTCTCCTACTATGATTGTATTGCTGTCAATCTCTCCCTTGATATCCTCCAGGAGTTTTTTTATGAATTTGGGTGCTCCTGTATTGGGTGCATATATGTTTACCAGAGTTATTTCTTCTTGTTGGATTGCTCCCTTTAGTATTATGAAATGGCCTTCCTTATCTCTTGTTATGTCCTTCAGTTTGAGATCTAATTTGTCAGAAATAAGTATTGCTACCCCAGCTTTTTTTTCAGTTCCATTTGCCTGGAAAACCTTTTTCCATCCCTTCACCCTCAGTCTGTGTGCGTCTTTTATTCTGAGGTGGGTTTCTTGTAGACAGCAGATATATGGGTCGTGTTTTCTTATCCAATCCGTTACCCTATGTCTTTTGATTGGGGCATTTAATCCATTTACATTTAAAGTTATTATTGATAGGCACTTATTTGTCGCCATTCCTATTCTTTACCCCTGTGTTACTTCTTCGCTTCCTGTTTCTTTCTTTCTTTCTTTCTTTCTTTCTTTCTTTTTTTTACAGCAGACCCTTTAGCATTTCTTGCATTGCTGGTTTGGTGGTAATAAATTCCCTTAGTCCTTTTTTGTCTGTGAAGCTCCTGATTTCACCTTCAATTTTGATTGATAGCCTTGCTGGGTACAGTATTCTTGGATTCAGACCCTTCCTTTGCATGACTTTGTATATTTCATTCCATTCCCTTCTGGCCTGATGAGTTTCTGTTGAGAAATCAGTTGCTAGTCTGATGGGGGTTCCTTTGTATGTAACTTTCTGTCTCTCTCTTGCTGCTTTTAAGATTCTTACTTTGTCGTTGGTGTTTGCCAATTTAATTATAATGTGCCTTGGCGTCGGTCTTTTGGGGTTTATTTTGCTTGGGACTCTGTGAGCTTCTTGGATTTGTGTGGGTTTTTTCTTCCCTATATCAGGGAAATTTTCTGTCATTATTTCTTCAAAGAGGTTTTCTATTCCTTGCTCAGCTTCCTTTCCTTCTGGAACCCCTATTATGCGGATGTTGTTTTGTTTCGTGTTGTCCCAAAGTTCCCTTAGGCTCCTCTCCTGCCTTTTAATTTTTTTTTCTAGAAGTTGCTCTACTTGGGTTTTTTTCCATCTTGTCTTCTAGCTCACTGATGCGGTCCTCTGCTTCTTCTAATCTACTCTTGATGCTTTCTATTGAGTTCTTTACAGCAGCGATGTCATTTTTCATTTCTTCTTTGTTCTTCTTAATTTCCTCTTGGTTCTTGCTCATATTGTCGAATTTGTCTTCCATTCTTTTCAGCCACCTTATGACCATTTCTCTGAATTCTTTTTCCAGAAGGTTGCTTGCCTCCATTTCGTTTACTTCCTTTTCTGGTCATGCCTGCTTTTCTTTCATATGCGGGCTGCTTCTTTGTCTCCCCATGGTCTCTCTTCTCTGGGTGTCTGGTTATGTAGTTCTCTCTCTCCTGGGTTGATTTAAAGGCACAAACTACAGCACTACCAGGTACAACTCACAAGGCACTGAACAGGAATGTATTCACGATATTAATAACCTCCAATAAAGGTGACCACCAGAGAAAGGCAAATTAGGTGATAGGAGAGAAAGAAGAAGAGGAAAAAGAAAGAATGAAAGAAAGAAAGAAAGAAAGAAAGAAAGAAAGAAAGAAAGAAAGAAAGAAAGAAAGAAAGAAAAAAGGAGTGTGAAAATGAAATTGGGAAAAGGGAAAGTAAAGAAAAAAAAAAGTAAGAGAGACAAGAAAGTGACTAAGAGAGAAAGGGGAACAGACTATATATATTGGGGATAAAACTCCAATAGAGCAATCACTAATCCCAGCAAATGCCAGCAACAAGTGCCTGGGGATTAGTACAAACTACAACACCAACTAATATGGAGTGAGGCAAGGGAAAGCTGAAGAACAAAACAAACAAAAAAATAAACAAAAGAAGAATAAGCAAAACAATCTCACAAAAAATCATAAAAATTTGATATAATCTACATTCAAGCAAACAACAACAAAAGGACAGAGAGAAGGACAAGTTTATGGATAGCTCAGACAGCGAAGGGAGAGGTGTATGTGGACTTGGAGCAGGGGATTGGAGATTAGATATGTAAGTAGGGTGAAATTTTAACAAGGGGTAAACAGAAAGAATAGGGAAAATCTAAAGCAGTAAAAGGGTAAGATAAACAGGACACTGAAAAGGGGGAGGTTAGGAAGAGAGTGATGGCCTAAAGGTAGAGTTGAGATAGAGTAAAACGATGCTACAGGAAAGATAAAAATAGAATGTAGAACCCTAATCCCAAAATAAAATGAAGAGAAAATAAAATGACACTTTAAAAAAAAAAAAAGAAAAGATAAAATAGCAGTAGTAATAATACGGATTGAAAATAAAAATGTAATAATTAAAAAGGTAAAATCAAGTGATGAAAAAATAAAAAAAAGTTTCTTGATTAAAAGATGCAAAAAATGAAAATATAAAAAAATAAAAAAAATAAAAGGTAAAAATAAAATGTGAAGTAGTGAAGGTCATTCACTTCCTCTGTTTTTCTGTTTGGCACGCCTGTTTCTCAGTCCAGACAGTATTGTAGTTCCCTGCGATCCTCTGCTCTTCAGTGTTGTAAGCCAGTCCTGATTTTAAGCAGGCGGTGTGTCTTAATTTCTCGTATTCCTTTATTTTTGATTACACAAGAGTCAATTTGTGATTCAGCCCCTGGGTGGCAGTGTTTCTGGATTGACTTCCGGGTCTATCTATGGCCTCTCTAGGCAGTGTTAGAGCCTTCTTTCCCTGTGGCACTCACTACTGGTTTGTGGGAGTGGGCTGCCTCAGAGCTGACTCTCTGATGGTCACTCCCTGCTCCGATCCCCAGGTTCCAGAAAAACAACTTTCCCCTGCAGTCTCCCAGGGTGTCCCCAACTGGGTGATCCTATGTATTGGGCTTAGTAATCAGAAGCAAGAATTTCAAGAGGAAAAAGCCCAGTTGTGCGAACTCCGGGACTGCGCGTAAGTCCAGGCACCCAGGGAACGCAGGGGCTGCGTGTAAGTCTGGACTGCCTGAAATTCTTAGGGTGTCCCTGCACGTCAGATCAAAATGGGTTGCTTTTTAGAGTACCCTTCTCTTAGCAACTCTGAGGACCCCTTTCCCCAATCACAGATCACGCCAGCCCCTACAGCCACAGATTTTTCTAGGCACAGACTTCCCTGGTCCTCCAGCTCCCGCAAAACACGCGTTCCTCTCTCCCGCCGGGACCAGAGACCTCACCTTATCCCAGGCGAAATCTGACCTTTCCGTGGTGGAGTGTAGAGCTCCTCTGAACCCGTGTGTTTGCGCCAATTGGGGAGCGTTGTTCTGGGGCTCTCAGTCGTTCCTTGGGTGCCGCAGTTGTGGATTCTCAGGCTTCCGATAAGCTCCACTTTCCGGATCAAGATGGCGCAGACTCCGCGTCCAAGCCCGCAGCTCCGGGAGGGGACCCAGCCGCAGTTGGTGCTGCCAGGTCAGGGGAACCCCGTTTAGCAGTCCCCCACCTCCTTCTGGAATTCAGCTGTCTCCCAACCAGCCAACAAACACTCCTTGTGCGACCCTCAGCTGTTCTTTCTTTCTGCTCCGGGACAAGGCTCGGAACACGTCTGTCTATTCCGCCGCCATTATTCCCTCCCTGATCAAAAGTAAAATTATTTTTCTTCCCCTATATCATACATTGTAATCCCCACTTATTTTATAATCCTTACCCAAGGATATGTTTAATGATTTTAGAGGGGGCTGAGAGATAGATGTCAATGTGAGAAACATTGATTGATTGCCACTCACACATACATCAACCAGGCACCAAACCCAGAACCTCAGGAATCAAACCAGAGACCTTTCGGTGTATGAGACAATGCTCCAACCAACTGAGCCACACCAGCCAATGCCCCCCTCCGCCCGCGACACACACACAGACACCTTTTCATTCTTCTTACCCCTACTAGAAATTTAGCCTTTGTTAATCGTTTGCCAAATTACACTAAATAAAGCTTACTTAAATTTTCCTTGGAATGAAGAGGGCACTGACTCTCCTCAGCCATGGCAGAGTTCCAGCCTGGTGGTTTCTGGGTGTTCAATCTCCAGGGAGTATCATCTCTGTTTCTCACAGATGATATATATAAATGAAACAACTAATTTGTGCACTGAGTCCCACCGAACTGGCACAGGAATGCAGAACACCTTCCATTCCAGTACCAGGTGAGAATTTGCCTCTGGTTTACTCAGGATCCAAAAAATTTATCATATGTTTATATAGACACACATACACAATGTTATTGTAAAAAACAAACACACACACACACACACACACACACACACACACTCACACACACACACACACACACTCACACACACACAAAAGTAAGTGGCCAGGGAGAGGTCAATGGGGGGAAAGGAGATATATGTAATACTTTAAACAATAAAGAACTAAATATTTTAAAAAAGAGTTAACAGCAGCTTTGCACTACAGACTTTGGGTTTCAACTTTGAGACACTGTCTGGGTTGCTCCCTGCTCAGGATGTCCTCAGCCAGTTAAATATGAAATTAATTCCCACTTAAGGACTTGAAGTTTGCCAAGGCCCCAAATTGCCATGCTTAACAGTATTAACACATAGACAATCTCATATGGACTGTCCACCTACCTACTTTCGCCTTCATTTTACTAATCCTTTGGAGACTAGAAGATCACAATAATCCTTAAAAGATTATTGCTTCTCTATGCTATAATATAATGACCAGGTCCTGATTCCTTAAATCCTAGCATACCCAGTATTGGTGCAGTGTTTTCAAAAGGACAGGTGTTCAATGAAGTTTTCAGGGGGAAATGAGCCAGAGACCATAAGGTCTAATTTATTAACATTTATTTCTTGTAGCTTCTTGAAAAAGCTTGGCAAATACATGTATGTATCACTTAATTTTACACAAAAAGAGCTAAAAGAATATTAAGCCAAGATTTGAGTATCATTTAGATTTCCTTCTCTTTCTCTATTGATCCCAACTTTCTTAAAGCTCATTTCCTTTACATTTCCAGGGACATGGCTATAGCAATGCCATTTTGTCTTTTTCCAGATGACAACATAAGATGGATGGTTTCACATTTTGTTTTCCAAAACAAAACAAAACAAAAACTCTTAATACAAAAGCTCCTTAGAGCATTATATGAATGACCAATATCATTCATAAACTTGGATATTTTGAAGCTAATTAAACCTATACTAAAAAAAATGACAATATTTGAGTAATATGGATTTCAACAAATAAAATAATACATTTTCAAGTTACACATGTAAAAGAGGAACACAGGCATATATAGTGTGTTTCTTTAAGCCTCATCACAGACCTAAATTCTATGAACACGAACCGCCTCTTCAACCAATGCATGAGGAAATTATCCCTGACTTCCCCAGGTGTGGCAGGAACTCTGAGGCTTGGCCATAGAACGGGCAGTGGCCACAGAAGTCAAGACAGCCCTGGCTGAAATTCTGGCTTGGACTCTGCCTTCTTCATCTTGCAATGCATCTTCATACTGAGATGGGAAACAACTTGGGTTAATCCCATGAACCTTGGCCATGAATTCTAGGACTTGCATCTTGGTGGTTTCAGCATGGGCTCTTGGGCCCCACAGAAATTCAAATTGTGCAGGATCACTGTTAGGCACCTGCTGGTACTTCAGGTATTCCTCCTTCACAAAATATTTAGTGATGAGCTTCCTGGGCTCTCCAAAGATGGGGTGCTTCCTCCCAGAATATACCCCCGTCACCTTCAGAACTTGCCAGATTTCCTCTTCAGTGGAACGGTTGCCCTTCATGAAGATCACAGCCAATATAAGAATCAGGATGCCAGTCTTAGGCACACCGACTTCACAATGCAGCATCCCATCATAGGTGAGGCCCATTTTGATGAAGATGGCTAGCAGTGGTTGGTGGGATCAACTTCCTTCACATCAAGGCCAAAGATTATCTCCATGCGCATAGAGGTTCTCAGGAAGATCTCAATGAAGTGATCTTCATAACCTTTGCTGACAATCTTCAACATCTCTGCCTTGGTTATTAGCTCATTCATCTGATACTTGGGCAGGAGGAAATTCACCAATTAAGCCACATTTTCATCTAGAGCATCTATGGGCACATTTTTGGGGTCTGGATCTGCCTTTAAGGTGCTACCCTCCTCCTCTTCGCTAGTGCAGCCCTCACCATATTTGCTTGATGAGGAGACTGTGGTGACAATTGAGGAGGAGCAGGAACCCTGAGCACTCTCAGAGGTACTGGGGATACCAGCATCAGGAGCCTCCTTCAGATTGTCAGGCATTGCAGGATGGGAGGAGAGACAGGCCTCCTCCAGAGCCTTGGATTCCTGTGCAACCTCCAGGCCCTGGGTCTCACTGTGGGTCTAAAGAGTTGATCAGGTAAACATTGTGGATTCTTCTGAGGAAAAGCCATGAGACACTTGTGGGTGGTGGTAATTAGGAGTGTGAACAGGAAGACAATGGGGAATCACTCCCTAAGGGAAAGAAGGAAGATGTGAGTGGCCTTAGCTTCCAATTTCAACTGTGATGGCTCTGATAAAAGCCGACTCCAATGGTCCTCTCCTGACAAGTGTTCCAGGGTCTCACAGATCACCTGGATGCTGTGTCCCCCAGGGACATGAAGGTCAAATACTCAATGCTTCTCAGGGTACAACAAGGAAAGCCAGGCTGAGGATTCTCAGGGATGACAGTAGGCAGGTGTGGCTGGGCTCTGTAGAGCCATTTGTGTTCTGAGGAGTGTGGTCCCTTCAAGTCCTCGCTCAGGTTCATTACTGAGGCATTCCCTAGGGTCTGTTAATCATCTCCCTCATGCTATATATACTGCCCCCCTAAGACCAAGTCACATCTCCTTTCAGTCCTTACTCTGTATCACCCTAAGGAATCTGCACTGCTTGTTAACTCTATCTAAAGCTGATCTCAACCTGGCTCCTTCAGACTAAAACTTCCAGGGAAAGAATACAGTGTGTAAATTGAGGTGTTAAGACCACTAGCCATCCACACAAACAAACAACAGAAACAGACTCACAGACAGAGAAAACAGACTGATGGTTGCCAGCAAGGAGGGGTATTGGGAGACAGGGTGAAAAAGGTGAAGGGACTGCGAAGTATAGATTAACTAGTGTCCCGGTGCACAGATTCACGCACATTGAAAGGAAATTAATTAGAAGAAATATTTTAATATTGCTATTTGCCCTTTCTCTTAATAGAAATGTCAACCAAATTCACAATTGACAATGCCAGATCTAAGCACACATGTGTGATTGGCGCCAGCAAGAGCTTTATATGTATCATGTATGCGTGAGTCAACTTAGCCTTTTATATATAAAGAATAAACTTGCTTAATTAGACCTGCTTTCTGATTTAGCTAAACTTTTTCCAGCCCAGTGAAGCACCCCAACTTCCCTTTCAGGTAATTCTCAGCAACACAGCAGTAAATATCAACACAAAGCAGATTCTTATTGTAGATCATGCAGGGAAAACAAAGGGTAAAATATTTAACTGTAGCAGTGTTTGACTCTATTTTGTGCAGTGAGAAAACCTGGATTCATTTTCAAGTTCCACCATTTCTTACTTCTTTTTAGTAGGGTCAAGTTTCTAAACTTCCTAAATCTATTGCCTTGCTAATGAAAAGAAAATAGGATTCTACTGAGTCTCCTATCTACCTACTACAAGACTTCTGTGAGGCTCAGATCAAATGAGATGAAGCACAGGAAAACACGTCACAAACATTTGGTTGAACTGAAAAATGTTTGCACCTGACTATAAAGTAAGTCATGTTCCTGAGTTGAAGAAACTACAAGGAGGCTAGTTGCTAGGGAGAGAAAGCCAGGTGTGGCTAAGTGACGTCATTACCCGGCACTGACAGCAACCATTTCCAGGCTGTGCTGGGCTGTGGGCCACATTTTGCACCATTGGGTCTTGGCAGCATTGGCTGCAATTTGGTGGGGTGTCGCTCCGGGTTGGTGTCCCACATGGGGGAAGCCGAGTGTTGGTTTGTCGGAGCCAGGTCGGTGGTGCCGTTTATTTTTAAATGGCCAGCGTGCGTCATGGCAGCTCCTGCACTGACTGTCTGCCCCCTGGTGGTCAGTGCATGTCATAGCTACTGGTCAGACAGACACTAGCCATATATATATATATATAAAATTATCATGAGGATGTAAAGTACAGCATAAGGAATATAGTCAATATTGTAGTTGGGTACTGGAACTATCAGGGGGAATACTTTCTAAAGTATATGATTATCTAACCACTATGCTATACACCTGAAACAAATCTATATATGTATAAAACCCTAAGCGATTGGTCGACCGTTCAACTGGTCGCTATGAGGTGCACTGACCACCAGGGAGCAGATGCTCAACACAGGAGCTGACCCCTGGTGGTCAGTGCGCTCCCACAGCGGGAACACCACTCAGCTGACCAATGGGTGCCAGACGACAGGCTCATGGCTGGCAAGTGCAGCTGCAGCAACACAAGCCTCTCCCACCTCCGTGGCAGCGCTACCAAGTGGCAGGCACAGCGGGGCTGAGGTAAGCAGGAGAAGCGCAGTGCCCAGCCCAGGCTCGGGCTCAAAACTAGAAAATCTTAACACACATATAAAAGTAAACTCAAGTTAGAGATTTTATTTAACTCATGAGGAAAACAAGCTGATGTTTTAAATGGTTAAAAAAAAAGTCACGAAGCACAAATGTATACAGAATAAAGAATGTTGAAATGAACAGGCAAGGGGAGCCCAAACTATTTTTTTTTCCCACTGAAGGAATAAGAAAATTTATTTCAGTTTCTACCAGATAGGACAGAATTTGCATGTCTATCAATTTCTATGCAGGGTATTGGTGGTGAAAAACTCTGCCAGAGAGCCTCAGGCCTGAGGTGGTTTAGAGGGGATGAGGTCCTGTGGTAACTGGTCCCCAGGGACAGTCTAACAGTAATTTCACTGGAGAGTGCTGGTGGACCAGAGCTGGTCCGCAGGAAGTGGTTCTCTGTATGAAAGAAAAACTTCCCAGAGAATGAGTACCCTCAGCCTCGTATATGCTGACCTGACAGTTTTGCATTCACCCAAATATAAGTAACCAAAAAATGAGATAAAATGACAAGATGCTTAAACTTTGGAATGCCATTTACTAGTCAAAAACTTGCTTTTCTCAGTTAACAATGTACTGTGGGCATCTGCTATTGTTGATGTGTATAGATCTTTTCCTCTTAGTAGGTGCAAGTTATTCTGCTATATAGATACCTTATAATTTAATAGTAGAGGCCCAGGGCACAAAATTTGTGCACTGGTAGGGTCCCTAGAGGCTTCTGGCCTCTGGCAAGGGCCTCCCTCCCTTCCCCTGGCACACACCCCCTGGTTGAACTCCCGGAAGAACTCCTGTGGAGGGGACAATTTGCATACTATGCTTTTATTATATAGGATTATATGCTTACTGATGTACAGTGGTGGTTCCAAAATTTTTGCTAAAATTAAAAAATATATGGCATATGTGAATTATACTTCAATAAAAATGTTGCAATATGTGTTCTTTTATTATATTTAAAAACAATGTATATAGTATTGAAAATTCTGGAAGGATATACACCAAAATATTTACTCTGGCTGTCTGTGGAGGTGGGGTATTTTGGAGAATGTTATTCATAGCTGGACTGTTTCAATTTTTTCATACAAGCATGTATCATTTTTTATGATCAGGAAACAAAATATTTTGATATTAAAAATATGTATAACTTAATTAAATTTATAAACTGCAAAAAAAGAAAAAAAAAAAGAAAAAGACTACTACATACTTTCTTGAAACCTCCCAGGGCTGACTACAGGGGCAGGGTAGATACATACCAAGGGATGCCATCTTCACAAGTGGATGGTCAGCTCTTTGCTCAAACAAGGTCTATGCCTTGAAACTTGACAGTATCTGAGACTCCTCCCCTCTGCTAACCTGATGTCACTCTCTCCCACTAAACAGTTCTGTCCCTGTGACCACTGAGGATGAATTAAGGGGCTGTCACATCCAAAGTTTCCCAAGTGTGACAACAGGACAGGGCTGTTGATAACGTTCTGTACTGGAGTGGGTGTCCCCATCAGCCTCACTTAGGGTCCTTCCCATGACTAATTATAGGTCCTGAGATCAGACAACACTTCTACAGAGCAATCATGTTCATCCATAGTTCAAGGAACAGGATGTAAGGTGATATCGCAGCCTCACAGCTCTCCTCAGGGCCTCCTAGGGGCAACAGCAGGCTCAGCAGAGTTATGTTGGCTCCTGACTTACCGGATGGGTGGTTTTCTCAGCCTTTGGTCAAGGTCTTCAGTCTGACTACTGGTCAGACCTCACTCACTCCCTAGCTTCTGATACCCAATGCAAACCCTGCCAGAAAAGGCTTATTTTCATTGAGACACTGAGAAGGAAAACATGAGATGGTCTTGTCATGGGTTCTTCACCTGGAAGCCTGGCATGGCCTGGGACTTCTCCTTTTGTCCTGATTTGCCCATTACCCTAAGGCCTCACTGCCCAGTGAACACCATGGAAGAGTGATTAGTTGTCTCATCTGACTGTCATGGCTTGGGGTCTCCAAAGCGTTCCCTGAGACCCCTGGGACCACCCTTTCATGTGCTGAGTTTACCCTTCAGACAGAACTCACCGACAACTGCCAAGGCATAAGTCTCCTTCTGCTGAATACTCTATTCAGAACAAATTCACCTTCTGGGACCCAGAGTAGCAAGGGAGGGGTGGCTGCCATCCGTCCCTGGGCCATGCAAGGGTTTGTTAGTCCCTCAGTCTCCAAATGCTGTCCTCAGGGGGTACAGAATAGCCATATGCTTGCCGCACTCTATTCCCCACAGGTGCCACCTTCCAATGGATGCCCCATCTCTCTGAGACCCCAAACTAGAAGTGAGCAGACACCTTATGCACAGGGCTACCTGGGCTGACAAAACACATCACACTCTCGGCCCTGGATCGGTGGAACCCTAAGAATTCCCCGTGGTGCACTCGGGATTTCCACGGGGCCTGGGACGCCCTCCTTTGCTGACATGACACTGCCAACCTCCGCCCATGCCTCGCATCCCTCAGATTCGGAGGCTAAAGTCCGTCAGCGACACTTCCAGCCCCGCTGCTCGGGGCCTCAAGGCTGGGGGAAGGGCCCAGCCTCAGGGAGGCCGACACTCTGAGGGGAGGGTCGTCCCCTAGTCCTAGGTCCTCACTCACGGACCTTTTCATGATGACTTTGGCTCTGAAACCATTACCATGCACCCCCACCTCACCCCAACACCCAATCCCCGCACCATCTCCCCCCATTGCACGTCAGCCCGCACAGAATGGCTGCCCACACAAAATGGCTGCTGCAAAGAATGGTCTCCATTCCCTAGCCCTAGGTCCTCACTCAGGGTCTTTTCATGATGACTGGGGCTCTGAAACCATTACCATGCACTCCCACTTCGCCCCAACACCCAACCCCACACCATCTCCCCCCACAGCACGTCAGCCCGCACAGAATGGCCGCCGTCCCCTCAGCCCGTTGCCCAGGAGGCAGTGTGGGCCAGGCCACCTCACACCCCACGCGGTCTGCCAAAGGAAGGGTGGGGCTGCTATCCAGTGCGGCTCCCTCTTTTCTCTGGTGGGAGCTGCCGTGACTCCTCATGAAAAGTCTCACCTGACACCCCGCAGCCCGGCAGCCCTGACGGTGACCCCTCAGCTGCGGAAAGCCCACGCACCACGCCTCAAACGGAAGCTCTCAGTCCGGAGTCTGAGGCGGAAGTCCAGGGAAGGTACATCCGGCAGGTGGGTAGCGCCCCTGAGTGGCTGGTGTCACCGTAGGGGCAGGCTTTGCGCACCCACCCCCACCCCACTTCCAGCTGAGCTTTATAACGCGGTGGTGGCTGGTCCTGCTCACGGTCCTCGCCATGAGGTCTGTCCCGGGAATACCTCCCGATGCTGAGCCAGCTCATGCCCCTCATGCCCATGTCCTCCCGCCCCTGAGAGCCTGCAGAGTAACTGAGGGGACGCCTCAGACCAGAGCTCTGCAGGGCCTTTTAGGGCTGAAAGCAGGCACTGGCCCCTCTCTGTGTGACCCCCCTACCACCCCGCCTTTATTCTCTGGTGATGGGCCCTTCCTTTCTCATGACTCAAGGCTTCCTGGGAAATGCCACATCCCAGTGAACCCTTGATGTGATTATTTTCCGCAACTTCAGAGCTTGGACTAAGTCCTGTCCCAGCCTCCTTGTCAGAGCACATGGCAGGCAGGGTCCAGGGCAGCTGGAGGGCTGCCAGAGAAAAATCATGCTGACCTATTCCTTCTCTTCAACAATCAGACTTTGTCTCATATAAATCTACTAAAGGTCCAGTGCACAAAATTCGTGCACTGGTGTGGGGGGTCCCTCAGCCCAGCCTGTCCCCTCTCACAGTTCAGGAGCCCTCAGGGGATGTCCTACTGATAGCTTAGGCCCGTTCCCCATAGGGAGTGGGCCTAGGCCATAGTCTGTCCTCCCTCTGCAGGAGGTGACCAGGCTGATCAGGGGAAGGTGCCACCTGCATCACCCCGCTGCTGCTGCCATTGCCGGCCGCCACAGCCGCCAAGGTGTTTTCATCAACAGACTTCAGTCCCTTCACCACAAAAAAATAGCAACTTTCTTTAGGCATTTTCAAGATGTCTCTTTCATAGGATATGACATTTCTTTCTCTTTTTTTTATCCTCACCTGAGGATATTTTTTAATTGATTTTTAGAAAGCATGGAAGAGAGAGGGAAAGACAGAAAGAAACATCAGTGTGAGAGGTACACTTTGATTGGTTGCCTCCTGCATGAGTCCTGACCTGGGCCCCAGCCAGGGAGGTGCCTGCAACCTAGGTATATGCCTTTGATCAGAATTGAACCCGGACCCTGTGGTCGGCAGGCCGAGGCTCTATCCTATGAGCCAAACTGTCTGGGGCAGGATATGACATTTATTAGCCCCTCCAGCAGGGAACCTTTGTTTTTCCTCCAGGAGTGAGGTGGGAAAACCCTAGATCACCTTCTTGGATTCTTATTACCCAAGTTACCAAGAACACTGCAAGTGGCGTACGGGGAGCTTAGCCAATGAGTGATCAAAAAGGTGTTTCCTCTGCAGCTCACGCACAGAGGCACCCCTGTGTGTGTCCGCTTGGAGCCTATTCCCCGAGCCACACCGTGGTCACTGGGAGCAGGCCCCCACCCCTGTGTGTGTCCGCTGGGGTGGGGGCGAGTGTGTCCACTGGGGTGGGGGCATGCTCCGAGCCATGCTGGTCATGACTGTTAAGGCTTGGCACTGGTCGTGGCTGTTAAGGCATCCCAGACAAATTTGCATATTACCTCTTTATACATATAGATACTAATAAAAAAGTAATATGCTAATTAGACCAGGAGACATTCGGAAGACCTTTCGGACATCCTTCCGGACAAAGTTGGGGGCTTGGCCGGCCTGCAAACTACCCCCAAACATCCCTCAGCCCCTCGCCCAGGCCAGCCACGCCCCCCAGTGGGGCCCTTCACCCCAATGGGAGCATGGCCAGCCTGCAAACAGCCCTCAGCCCCTCGCCCAGGCCAGCCACGCTCCCCAGTGGGGCCCTTCACCCCGATGGGGGATTGGCCAGCCTGAAAACAGCCCTCAGCCCCTTGCCCAGGTTGGCCATGCCTCCTAGCAGGGGCCCCACCCCAATGGGGGCATGGCTGGCCTGCAAACTTCCCAGGACCCTTGCCCAGGCAGGCCCCGCCCCCCAAGGGGACCCCCACCCTGATCCAGGACCCCCTTCAGGGCAGACCAGCCGACTCCCACCAGTGCACCAGGCCTCTTTCTATACTAATAAAAGGGTAATATGCTAATTAGACTGGGAGACCTTCTGGACGTCCTTCCAGACAAAGCCATGGTGGTGGGGACAAGGCAGAGGCGGTTAGGGGTGATCAGGCCAGGAGGGGAGGGCAGTTGTGTGTGATCAGGCCAGCAGGGGTCAGTTGGGGTTAAGCAGGCCGCCGGGAGGGGGGGCAGTTGAGGGCGAGAAGGCCAGCAGTGGGGGGAGGCAGTTGGGGGCAATTAGGCAGGCAGGGGGGACAGTTGGGGGCGATCAGGCCAGCAGGGGGTCAGTTGAGGGCGAGCCGGCTGGTGGGGGGGGG
Source organism: Plecotus auritus (assembly GCF_963455305.1). Taxonomy (NCBI): domain Eukaryota; kingdom Metazoa; phylum Chordata; class Mammalia; order Chiroptera; family Vespertilionidae; genus Plecotus; species Plecotus auritus. Next base: position 28,645,599 of record NC_137784.1, read on the forward strand.
GCAGTTGGGGGCTATCAGGCAGGCAGGCAGGTGAGTGGTTAGGAGCCAACAGTCCCGGATTGCGAGAGGGATCAGGCCTAAACCCCCAGTCGGACATCCCCTGAGGGGTTCCAGATTGGAGAGGTTGTAGGCTGGGCTGAGGAACACACACCCCTGTGCACCAGGCCACTAGTTCTTTTATAATAATTTACTTTCTCTTGGGAGGGACTGAGATCATTTTGAAAGTTGTGTTTGTTTGTTTTTAGAATATTAGACATTCCATGTGTATAAGTTATATAGGCATGATAAATATTATATCTCTATTTGCATTTTTCATAATTCTCATTTTTTTTAATTTTTATTGCTCTGGCTATACTTTCCAGTTCAGTTTTGAATAGTGTAGTGGGCTAGGCTCAAATATTATTTTCTTGGGTCTTCTCATCTATCTAGTGTTTGCATCAAGGAAAGATTCACTTGTTAAAATGTGTTAAGTAATTTCAAATCTTTCTGTGAGATTTGGAAAAGCTTACCTAAGATACTGAACAGTTTTTGCCTGATTAAATGGTGTAACTGATTTCTAAACCTGATCTGATCTGGGAGCTTTTCAACTCAACTTTCACTTTGTAATTGTTGATTACAATTTTCTATTTCTAATGGTCACTTTTTGAAATTCATATTTTGCTTAAAAATAGCATTTAAATTGGGTTTTAAAATATGAAGGTATGGTATTCATAATAAATCATTTTTATAGAAACTTTCAGACATATTCTCAGTCATATACTTTGAAATTTTGAGACAGTTCATTTACACAAATAGCACAATGCACCCTATTTAACTGACACTCAACATAAGGATTATCAATAGTTTTAAGTAGAACCAGGTAAGATGTGATAATTATGATCATTATCTGTTCTTAGTTATAGGCTGTGTGTGGTAATTCTCTCATTTGTTTTTAATTTATTACATGAAAGATTTCTTTTCTTAAAATGTATTTTTATTGATTTCAGAGATGAAGGGAGAGGGAGATAGAGCTGGAAACATCAATGGTGACAGAGAATCACTGATTGACTGCCTCCTGCACAGCCCACATTAGGGATCAAGCCCACAACCTGGGCATGTGCCCTAACTGGGAATTGAACCTTGACCTCCTGGTTCATAGGTCAACGCTCAACCACTGAGCCATGCCTGCTGGGCAACATGAAATTTTTCTATAGGTAGAAATCTTTCCTTGTCTGTCTGTTTGTTTATCCTATGTTGTTATTACATATTTCTCATGTTCTCTTATAATATTTAAATCTCCTCTGCACCTATATTTTATACAACAATATTTAACTAATATCATTTATTTCTTTTTCTTCCTTTTTTGATTGACAATACTTATAGAATTATCTGTTGTGTAGATCCTTTTTTAAGAATTGGCTATTTTGAGTTGGTTCTACTGTCTTCTAACTCATTAATTTATGTTTATTTTCATAATTTCTCATATTTGAGCTTAAATTTGCATTTCTTCTCTTACATTTTTAAAAATATTTCAAATATATCCTTTGCTCTAGAAATCTTTTAAAAGTCTATAAATATATCCATGAATACCTTTTGATCTGCTTCACATAATTTGTTCTATAGAGCATATTACTTATATGTTTAAATTTTTAAAATATATATAAACACTCCTGATTGGAGAAAATTATCTTGTGTAAGCTGTAAAGAAGAGGAAAAATATATATTTTTAGATGCAGTTGAAGGTCCAGGGGTCTTTTGCTGTTTTGTTTTTGTTATTTGTTTGTGTGTGTGTGTGTGTGTGTGTGTGTGTGAAATTTTGTTACAAAATAAAGTACCAGGGAGTGTGTGTGTGTGTGTGTGTGTGTGTGTGTGTGAAATTTTGTTACAAAATAAAGTACCAGGGATTTAAACAGGAGAATATGGACATACATGTGCAGGTGTCAGGTTTGTGTGGGTCTCACAGTGACCACCATGGACTCATTCCTTGGTGCTGACATTAGATGGGGTCATTGAAATTTGTACTGTTCAGTTTGTCATTGAGGTTAGTTTTCAAACTACTGTAGATGATTAATGTTAACTCTTGTTAAAAAAAAATATAGTTCAGAAAAATATAAGGTTACCATTTCCTCATTTAGGGCTTTCCTGAGTCTGTAAATAGGAGAAAGAATAGTTTTTAATATGAAATTAGAGTAGAACATTTTTCTCTTTACCTTATTTTTTCCCATAACCATTTATCCCCTCTATACCCTCTTCCACCTCTATCTACTCCTCTTACCCCCTCAAGCACCACGCTATTGTAGGTCCCCATGAGTTCTTTTGTTGTTGTTTTTTCCTTTTTGGCTCAAACCAGCACAACCTGTTATGACCAGAGCTGTTAACCTGCTTTCTATCTATTTTAGAGTCTGTCTCTATTTTGCTTGTTAGTCCAGTTTGTTCATTAAATTACACATATGAGTGAAATCATATGGCACTTGTCTTTCTCTGACTGGCTTTTTTCATTTAGCATAATGTTCTCCAGGCCAATCCATGATTTCGTAAAGCATAATGTTCTCCAGGCCAATCCATGATTTTTTTACAGCCAAGTAGTATTCCATTGTGTAAATGTACCATGGCTGTTTTATCAAATCATCTATTGATAGGACACTTGGGCTGCTTCCAAATCTTGGCTATTGTAAATAATGCTGCAATGAACATAGGGGTGCATACATTCTTTTGAATCAGTTTTTGGGTTTCTTTGGATAAATTCCCAGAAGTAGAATCTCTGAGTCATAAGGCAGTTCCATTTTTAATTTTTTGAGGTATCTCTATATGGCTTTTTACAGTGGCTGCACCAATCTGCATTCCCACCAGCAGTGCACTAAGGTTCCCTTTTCTCCACATCCTCATCAACACTTGTTTGTTGATTTACTGATGATAGCCATTCTGACAGGTGTGAGGTGATATTTCATTGTGATTTTAATTTGCATTTCTCTGATGATTGGTGGCATTGAGCATCTTTTCATATGTCCATTGGCATCTGTATGTCCTCTTTGGAGAAGTGTCTACATTTTGATATCCATATTAAAAACAAAATGTGACTAAAACTCTACCTCACACTTAACAGAAATTCCAATTCCAAGTGGTTAAAACTTTACCTTTAAATGTTTCACTCTAAAATTATTCATACCTACATAAGAGAAGGGAATACTATTTTACCAGATTAAATTTTTTAAAATCATGCCTAAATTATGAAACTGATTTAAAAATCAGCATTCATGCATGTTAAAACGATGTTATCTGAGTAGATAAAATATATCTATAAAAACCCTTCATTAAACATTATACTTAACTAGTGACCCGGTGCACGAAATTCGTACACATTAAAAGGGGATTAATTAGAGGAAATAATTTAATAATGCTATTTGCCCTTTCTCTATAATAGAAGTGTCAGAGATGAAAGAAAATTAGTAAAATGTATATGAAAACCTTCCTCCTGTCAGAGTCTGGGGCTCACCACGGGACCCAGAGTCAAGTCCCTGTCCACCCACATGCACCTCAAAATCGCGTGAGACCCAGACCCGGCCATCACTCCCCCCCATTGGGCTAGATCCAGAACTGGCCAGTCGTACCCTTGTCAAGCCCTGCCAGACAGGGGGCATAGCCTCAGGTTCCCTGGCCCGGCACCAGGACAGGGGACGTGGCCTGAGGTCCCCCAGCCCAGACCTGGGCAGGGGGCATGCCTTGAGGTCCTCCGTCAAGCCCCTCCAGGTGGGGGACATGGCTTGAGATCCCCTGTCAAGCCCGGCTGGGTAGGGGGCATGGCCTGAGGTCCCCCGTCAAACCCCACCAGGCAGGAGGGGGTGCAGCCTCAGGTCCCTCATGAAGCCCCACCAGCAGGGGGGCACAGCCTCAGGTCCCCCATCAAGCCCCACTGGGCGGGTTGTGGCCTGAGTTCCCCTGACCCAGCACTGGGGGTGCACCTTGAGGTCCCCTGTCAAGCCCTGCTGGGTTGGGGGCACGGCCTGAGGTCCCCTGTCAAGCCCAGCCAGGCAGGGGGGCACAGCCTCAGGTCCCCTGGCCTGGTGCTGGGACGGGGGGCATGGCCTGAGGTCCTCTGTCAAAACCTGCTAGGCGGGGGGTGCAGTCTGAGGTCCCCCGGCTTGGTGCCAGGGTGGGGAGCGTGGCCTGAAGTCCCCTGTCAAGCCCCTCTGGGTGGGGGGTGCGGCCTGAGGTCCCCCTGCCTGGCGCTGGGGCAGGGGGAGCAGCCTTCAGTCCCCTAGCCCAGCACCAGGATGGGAAGAGCACCTTGAGGTCTGGGCATAGGCTCAGGTCCCCTGGCCTGGCACTGGGGCGGGGGGATTGTGGCCTGAGGTCCCCCAGCCTGACGCCAGGGTGGGGGGCGCGGCCTGAGGTCCCCTGTCAAGCCCCATGGGGGCGGGGGAGGGCGTAGCCTCAGGTCCCTGCTGATTGCTCATTAAGGCTCCTTATGGGAACTTGGCCTCAGCTGTGGGTGCAGCCATCTTTGTGATGGAGTGATGGTCAATTAGCATATTCCCTCTTTATTAGATAGGATATCAAATCATTGAGAGCTTTTATTCAAAATTGGGAAGGAGCACAGCTGGCATGGCTCAGTGGTTGAACATCGACCTATAAACCAGGTCATGGTTCAATTCCTAGTCAGGGCACATGCCCAGGTTGCTGGCTCAATCCCCAGTGTGAGATGTGCAGGAGGCAGTTGATCAATGATTCTCTCTCATCATTGATATTTCTATCTCCCTCTCCATTCCTCTCTGAAATTATTAAAACTATATTTTAAAAAACTAAAATGAAATTGAGAAGGAGAGGAGGCTGGCTGTTATCACCATTTTTCTCATAGGGAGGTAATGGAAACAGAAATACCATAGGGATTGGGATTGGAAAATAAAGCTAGTTATCATTAATAGATTATTAGAATGCATCTGAAGAAAAACTATTAATGGTAATATACCAAATCAATGTAAGTATTTATAAAGGTTGTTGGGTATAATATGAATGTGTAAAAATATACTTTGTATCTGTGGCATCCTCTTCTGGATGCTACAAGTGCCACTTACTAGATCAACATTAAGGCTGTTTGCATCAAAATGATATTTAAATGTTGGCTTGAACCACATGAAATTGTCAACTACATAAATGGCAATTTAATTTGATTCATCTAATACATCTGCCTCCCTAATATAATGAACACACACAGAGACTTGCATGCACACAGATATATCACATTTCTTTCCCCAGGCACAGCACACATTACTGTCTTAATTCTATTTTCCATTCCCCCTCATTGCCAGATTGTAGGAAAGGAATCACACTCTGCTATGAAAGGGGAAAGCAAACAAACAAAAAGATATTTTAATTTAAAAACCATGAACATAAATCACTCAAAAAAATTAAATTCACAGAAGAAAATAACCAATAGAATGTAAATGATGGTTTTAAGCACCATAATTTTAAAGCTGAGTGACATGTTGAATATATTTAGCACATTAGAAAAGATGCATAAAGTCTCACTATTTATCAACATCAGTATTAAATGGTTAATAATAACACTCAAATCTCACATATATCTTTTCCATCATTACTTAAGATAAGTGAACCTTATCATTGTCTTTGAAATTGTTAGGGTTTAAATTCTGAAACTTCATAGTAAATGTGTTAAAAGGCTTTTCAATTAAAGTATTGCTTTCCAATAGAGTATTGACACCAAATTTTTGGACTGGAACCCGGATTCTTTGTCCGCCAGAATCAAAGAATGAATCTATGGACAGAAATTGGTACAGCAAAGGTGGAAATTTATTGAAGAACAAGTACAGACTCCCACATGGGAGAGGGAAAGAGTTCCACAGAACTGACTCCCATGTAGGGAGGGGGAAAAGGGTCCCACTGGGTTCCCTTTCCCTATGGCTTATATAGGCTGCAGATCCTGGTGCCTTGATATCCCTTCTGATTGGTCACTATTCCCTTAGACTGGTTACTATAGTAACTCCTGGGCTCAAAGGTTGAACCTCACATGGGACATGTGAGGTTCTCCCCTCCTCCTTCCTTATTGTTTTCCTATTCCCTTTGGGCTTTCTTCTTCTCCTCCTGAATGAAGGGCTTCCTTCTCTTTATTTTGTAAATATAAACCTTTCTTGGCTACTTTCAGTTCCCTTTTCTTATGGAAATATACTGTTGCTGCCTCCTTGTCTTATGGAGATGTAACTGCACCTGGCTTCCTTGTGTTATGGAGATGTACTTTCCCCCAGTCTGTTAGCCCTGTTTTTTTCCATGGACCCCCAATTCTAAAAAAAAAAAATTCCCTAAGTCTGTCTATATCCCCCTAAAATTCCTGCTTCAGTCCCCCCTCTGATTAGGAAATCCCAACTGCCATTGGGGACAGGGGACGCCAAGTCTTTCTGGCTGCTTCCTGCTGGTAAAGGGGTCGTAGTTTGGGGCAGCAGTCAAGGTCCCATAGGAAGTGGGTGGTCTAAGGCTCCAGGGAAGATGGATGTAGTGGCCTCCATTTGCTGTTCTATGTGGAGGACCAGTTGCAGCTTTAAGGCTTCTAAATGGGAGAATATGAAACATAACAAGCAGTGATTAAAGATGAGTAATAATAAAACAGTATGAACAAAGGCCTGAGGGAGTGGTTTTGGTTGGTGGTAGTGGTAGCATAAGTTGTCCTATAGACCAAAATTTAACACATTTTACTCTGAATTGGGTTGCTTATAATATACTTAGTAGTTAGGGATTTGGGGAGCCAGTATGGCTTGAGAAATGTACTATACCAGGGTTACAGAGAGGGGCTATAAGTAGGAGTATCTTGTGGTGTTTCTGGGTCCCAGTAAGGACAGAGAAGGTCTCCTCCAGGTACCAGCTTAGGGTTTAAATGACACTTATGAAAAGACAGAATAAGAATTGTTTAAAAGATTAAAATACTGAATATTTAGAAATACCAGAGTTATGTTACTTATCTGGCACTCATTGTCTTCCCAGGATCCCTTTGAAAGAGAAGTTTCAGGTCCTTTAGAGGCTCACATGAGTAGAAATCTGGTGATTTAGCTGATGGCAATACAGCTTCATCCTCCTCCTGTGCTGACATTCAGGACTCATTGGAGACAGACGAATTTAGGAGTTAACGCTGCTGACCTGTGGGGAGACTTAAAGAGGGCGCCTGTAAAAGAGCATTTGGGGCTGTTTAAAGGCCTGCCTAAATAAGTGAGGGCTATTCCCAAAAGCTCTGGATCAGTATTGTCTTATGTTATCAGATGGCTTTGATTCTGAACTAGTCCTCCCCTTCTTAGGCTCTTGTACCCTAAGATAGGGTATTGTGAGGACTATGTCAAGGTTTCAATAAACCTTGGGCTTAAAATATTGAGTCCTTCTAGAGCCTCAGGGTTGAGGGGACAGTGTTTCTGATGTGAATGTGAAGCTTTTTGCAGGGTCAGGAAGGCATGGGAAAGGAACAACTTACCCCAGCTACACCCTAAAGGCTGAGAAAAAGATCTCTTTCTTGGCTTCCCAGACCTTCCTGTAATGGCTACAGCCTCTGAAGATGATTTATCAGGGTTTGGGAGGAGTACAGAGAAGGTGGCTCCAGCATCAGGTAGGAAATTAATTTCCTTGCCCTCCCACTGTCAGGCTTACCTCGGGCTCCTGGGTAGTGGTGGAAGTCCTCCTGATAAGCTGGATTGAGAGACCTCTAGCCCCAGCAGTCCTGTTGGGCCAACTGGTCACCATCCCCGCCCCACAGAACCTCAGTCTCCAGGGGCAGTCTGACTTCCAGTGGTTTCCTTGACAGGCAGAAAAGGGCTTCAGGAGTCCACCATGCCCCTTGGGGCTGTTATGCCCAGATTTCGTGATTCCCAAAGACCACGAGGGAGCCGAGTCCGATGCAAAAGCAAAGAGTCTTTTAATCGAGCTAGCTGGAGCTCAGTCCCACACACACACACACACACACACACACACACACACACACACACACACACACACACACCGGCGCGGTGGAGAGAGAGAGAGAGAGAGAGAGAGAGAGAGAGAGAGAGAGAGAGAGAGAGAGAGAGAGAGAGAGAGAGAGGAGAGAGAGAGAGAGAGAGAGAGAGAGAGAGAGAGAGAGAGAGAGAGAGAGAGAGCGTCAGCCCCCAAACGCACTGATTTATAGGGGGCCTGGGAGAGGTAGGAGGGGTGAGGTAATGTGGTCTCTGCTGATTGGTCGGGATCAGGTTGCACATGGGGCAGGGTGCGGCTTACCTTCCCCTTGCATTTCTATTGGCTAATCCAAAAGTGTGGGTTGGGCTCTTGAAGAGGTTCTAGGGCAGGAACCTGACTCCACGAGGTGGAGGACATAGAACAAAAGGAACATGGAGTCTCCCCGCCCTTTCATTCCCCCCTTGTCTTGAAACTTACAGGCCCAATCATGGGTCGGTTTGTATTTCTACTGGACAACATTCCTGGGTCACGAGGGTACACCACCCCAAATTCCCTGTACTGATAAAATCGGAGTCCCCAAGTCTTCCTTCCCCCTCCAGCATCAGGCAGGTCGAGCACGCTGTAGCTTGAGCTTGAGCGGGTTGCATTGATCTCGATCGATGCTCCATTTGGTGACAAAGTCTTCCTGGATCACAGATGGGTCCGCTGACCGGACGTGAGTGTGATGGACCCAGGTTGCGACGCCGTCTACCTTGAGAGCGGTGGGGGTCGTCAGCACCACGACATAGGGACCCTTCCATCGTGGCTCAAGGGTCTCCCGGCGGTGTCTCTTGACATAGACCCAGTCCCCGGGCTTATGCTGATGAGGAGTCGGGGCTGGGCCGGTCTCGTAGATAGCGCGGAGGCGTGGCCAAATGTCTTCGTGCGCCCTCTGGAGCCCTCTCAAGGAAAGAAACAGTTCTTGACTTTCAAATTCTGTAAGAAATTCGGCTTTAAGGTTAGGGATAATAGGGGGTGGCCGACCAAACATGATCTCATAAGGAGTAAAACCCAGGGTGTAGGGGGAGTTCCTAACCCGGTAAAGGGCATATGGAAGGAGAGCCACCCAGTCCCCGCCAGTCTCCATGGTCAATTTGGTCAGGGTCTCTTTTAGAGTTCTATTCATCCTTTCTACTTGCCCTGAGCTTTGGGGCCTATAAGCACAATGCAATTTCCAATTTGCCCCAATGGCCTTGGCCACTGCCTGCGTTACCTGCGTGACAAAAGCTGGTCCATTGTCTGACCCTATCTCAGCGGGAAAACCGTACCTGGGCAAGATGTCTTCCAGCATATACCGTCACCCCTTCTCCTCCTTTGCTTGGGGAAGCTTCCTAATGTGCTGTAACTCCTCCAGGGAATATCCTGGCTGAACTGGCGGAACTGGGTCTCCTGGGTCTGGGAGCTGTAGGGCCATGGTGAGGATCGGAGAAAGGGCTACTGCCTTGGCCGCCTGGTCAGCCCTGCGGTTTCCTCTTGCCACTGGGTTGTCAGCCTTCTGGTGTCCTTGGCAGTGTATGATGGCCAATTTGGCAGGGAGCCATAAGGCTGAGAGTAAGTCGAGTATCTCCTGTTTATTCTTTATAGTCCTTCCCTCTGCTATTAGTAACCCTCTCTCGGTAGATTGCCCCATGAACATGAGCGGTGGTGAACGCATACCAGCCGTCTGTGTAGATGTTGAGTCGCTTTCCAGCTCCCAGTGTCAGGGCCTTGGTGAGGGCCACAAGCTCTGCTCTCTGGGCTGACGTCCCGGAGGGCAGAGCCTCTGCCCATACAGTGTCCGTTTCAGTGTCTACAGCCGCACCCGCATACCTGCTCCCGTCCCGTATGAAGCTGCTTCCATCCGTGAACCAGGTGACGTCTGCATCTGGAAGGGGCTGGTCGGTCAGGTCCTTCCAGAGCCCATTCACTTGCTCTAGGATTCCCAGGTCCTCGTGCAGGGCCTCGTTGAAGATGGTGGGCGAGTTCTTGAACCCGAGGCAACCGAATCCGCGTCAGTTGTCCGCTGTAGCCCTCTATTGGAGAGGCTTTTTGGTGAAGCCGGTACTCATCCTCCAGCCTTATGGTCAGGACCTGAATGGGGTGGCCCTTGCCTTCAGTAACCTGAGGCCCCCCTTGTCTGAAAGTTATCTGAGCTCTGATCTTAGTGAGCAAGTCTCGTCCTAACAGTGGGTAGGGGCATTCCGGAATTACCATGAAAGAGTGGGATACCCAGCCCATCCCTAAATCCACCGTTCTTCGGGTAGTCCATGAATACTGGCTCATACCAGTTGCTCCTTGTACCCAAGACTTATTTGTTAATTTTCCTTGAGGCGTACAGAGGATCGAGTGTTGCGCTCCGGTGTCGACAAGGAAGTCAATGGAGGTCCCCTCCACTCTAAGAGTTACCCTGCTCTCGGGGAGGGGGTCCGAACCCCGACTCCCCTAATCACTCAGTTCATCTAGCTCCAGGACCTTCACTCGATCCGCTTCGCCTCCCTTTTTGCTGGCCCTTTTCGGACACTCTTGTTTCCAGTGCCCTATCTCACTACAGTAAGGACACTGATCTTTCTGCAGCTTCCACCTCCAGCCCCGGGCGGTCCCCTTACCGTCCTCCTGGTTGCTGGCGAGTTGGCGGAGACAGCGGTTCCGTTCCTCGGAAGAGTCCGCGGTGGTGGCGAGCAGGATCTTAGCTAGGTCTCGGGTTTGTTTGCTGCTCGCAGCCGCCGCAGCGTGAGCCTGCCTTTCTTCCGGGGGCTCCCTGTTATTATACACCTTCTCGGCTACCTCCAGTAGGTCCTTTAAACTCTTCTCCCCCAGCCTATCTACTTTTTGCAGTTTCTTTTTAATATCCGCAGCCGATTGGGTTTACAAAGCTTATGATCACAGCTACCTTGTTTTCAGGAGCTTCTGGATTCATGGGGGTGTAGGTGCTGTATGCCTCCATGATCCGTTCTAAAAAGACAGCTGGAGACTCATCCCTTTCCTGCTGAACATTCCCTACCTTGGCCAAATTAGTTGGCTTTCTAGCAGCCATTCGGAGACCCCCCATTAGAGTCTGGCAGTAGACCCAGAGCCTCTCCTTACCTTCTGCCGTGTTGAAATCCCATTCAGGCCTAGTTAAGGGAAAAGAGACATCTATCTGGACCGGGTTGGTGGTTGGTTTCCCGTCCACGCCTGGAACCACTTTCCGGGCCTCATTGAGGATTCTTTCCCTCTCCTCAGTTGTGAACAGGACCTGTAAAAGCTGTTGGCAGTCGTCCCACGTGGGCTGGTGGGTGAAAAGGACAGAATCTAACAGATCAATAAGCCCTGCTGGCTTCTCAGAGAACTTAGGATTCTGAGCCTTCCAGTTGTAAAGGTCATTAGTGGCGAAAGGCCAATAGTGATGGGGTTGATTGCCATCAGCATCTGGGAGCCCACCGGAACCGTAGCCGCTCTCGGAACTTCGCCCCCAGCCGCTCCCGGAACTCCGCCCCCAGACGCTCCCAGAACTCCGCCCCCAGACCTCCGCTCCCAGCCGCTCCCGGAACTCCGCCCCCAGATGCTCCCGGAACTCCGCCCCCAGACGCTCCCGGAACTCCGCCTCCAGACGCTCCTGGAACTCTGCCCCAGACGCTCCCCTTTGCGTGGGAGCATCGCCCCCCTGTGAACTTCTAGGGGGCTGATATGAGAGAGGAAAGATTAGTTCCTCTTCAGTTCCTCCCTGAAAGACAGGGTAGAGGGGAGCTGAAGGCGGGATGAGGTCCTTCTTCTTCTTCACCTTCTCCGTTTCCTGCAAAGCAAGTATGGGTTTCGGCTCCAGGGGGCGCGGGGACAGAAAGGGCTTAAGCCAGGAGGGTGGCTCTTCCACGAGGTCCTGCCAAGTAATAATGTAAGGGAGTTGATCAGGATGTCCCTTCTTGGGCTGAGAGACGATGTCCCTCACCCGGTGGATGGTGGGGAGGTTGAAGGTCCCCTCCGGCGGCCACCCGACACTAAAAGTCGGCCATTCCCTAGAACAAAAAGTTTGCCACCAGCCCTTCCGGACCTCTACACTGAGGTTGCTAGTTCTTCCCTTAACCTCTTTGAAATGATCAACCATAATGCTTAAAGGAGTGGTTTGAGTCTGTCCCATGATGTCCGTCAACAGAGTCCACAAAACAAAACAGAAAAACACAGACATAGACAAACAAAGGGCCCTTGAGACAAGCTTTCCAACGCGAGTCCGTTGGAACAAAACTGACAAAACCGAAAGTGCGGACGATGGCCTCACGCCGATCGGTGGGAGCGACCCACCTCGTCCCAGAGGTTCGAGGGGAATACACGTCCCTCCTGAAGGAGGATCAGGACGTCTCCCGATTCCTCCCGCCCGTGGTCCTCCGGTGCGTCCACCTAGACCGCTTCGGCACTACCAGAGATTCAGAAATGAGCTCACACAAAAGAGACAAGGAACAGACAGACACCTACCGTGGCCAGTCAGACTCTACGGATCGGGGGTCCCTTGAGGTTCTTGGGGATCCCGGGCGAGCCCCCAAATGTTATGCCAAGATTTCGTGATTCCCAAAGACCACGAGGGAGCCGAGTCCGATGCAAAAGCAAAGAGCCTTTTAATCGAGATAGCTCGAGCTCAGTCACACACACACACACACACACACACACACACACACACACACACCCACACACCGGCGCAGCGGCGAGGTGGAGAGAGAGAGAGAGCGTCAGCCCCCAAACGCGCTGATTTATAGGGGGCCTAGGAGAGGTAGGAGGGGTGAGGTAGTGTGGTCTCTGCTGATTGGTCGGGATCAGGTTGCACATGGGGCAGGGTGCGGCTTACCTTCCCCTTGCATTTCTATTGGCTAATCCAAAAGTGTGGGTTGGGCTCTTGAAGAGGTTCTAGGGCAGGAACCTGACTCCACGAGGTGGAGGACATAGAACAAAAGGAACATGGAGTCTCCCCGCCCTTTCAGGGCAATCTCGGCGCATAATTCCAACCTGGCTACAGTTGTAGCAGGTGACGGGGACTGATCTTCGCCTCTGGGCTCTGACTGGGGTTCCTTGCCTTACTGAAGCATGGCACTAAGAGCCTTGGCTTTGGCTTGGCTTTCCTTGTTTCTCCTTTTTCCTCATTCTAGTCTCCATTATAGAACACAGAGGTGGTAACTTTCAGGAGATTTTTTAAAGTACTCTTGGGACCAATAGCCAATTCTTGCAACCTCCTGATATCTGGGATAGCCTGAGTGATAAATTTGTCCTTTAAAATTAGTTGTCCCAATTCTGAATCTGGGGTAATGTTGGTATGCTTAACCAAGACCTCCCTGAGCCTTCCTAAAAAGCCGAGGGGTTTTTGTTATCCCCTTGGTTAATGGTGGTTAATTTAGAGTAATTAACAGGCTTTGTTTCACTATGTCTGAGGCCTTCTATAATACAAAACTGGAAGTGCTTTATTTTCTAGTATATTTTGCTTTTCAGTGGCTGAGAGGATCAGGTTTAATATGAGCATGATGTCTCTAAAAGAGATATCAAATACTTGAATGAGGTTTTGGAAGACATCAATATATTTGTCAGGGTCTTCTGAGAACTTTCCTAGGTCACTTTTAATTTGTCTCATGTCCCGGGATAAGAAGAGGATCTGGGCTAATGTATGGCCAGATCCTTCATCTGTCTTGGAGCAAGCTAAGGTTGGTTCAGCCCTGGGCGGGCCTTCTCTCTTGGTAAACTTGGGTTATTATTGCCAGGAGCAAGGGATTTACTTTACATTTTTTATATAAATCTGGCCTGTCCCTTAGGGTAAAGAAAGTTTGGACATATGGGACTTTTGACCATTTCCTATTTTTCCTACAGAAAAGTTTAAAACTTCCTTCTGCGGCTAGTTTTTACTATTTTCTTTGTGTGTGTGTGTGTGTGTGTGTGTGTGTGTGTGTGTGTGTGTGTGTGTGTTTACTATTTTCTAATTGGCATTTGAGGGCAGAGAGAGATCAGGCATTATTTCTTTAAGGTTTGTAGATCAAACTTATCCCAATTCTTGAGGATACATTTTAGTGAATTATTTTATGTAGTGTAGAGAATATGTTTCCGCTTCCTATCTAAAAGAAGAAAGAAAGGAAACTGTACAAGGATGACCAGCATCTTGTACCCACAAAGGACGTCCTGCGTCCACTGTGTACACCCCTTTGGCAGAGGCAGGGGCACGTCCCCTTCCCAACCAACGGTACCTTTGCCAGTGAGGTGCCTCCTCTTCTGGCCAAGGGTGTATTATGGAGTGAAGACCTCACTCATAAAATCTGGAGTGAGTGGCCCTTACTGCGTATGGTCGCAGATCAAGCTGTCGGTGGACTAACCGCACTGACCACCGCACCCCGACAACCCAAGCTCACTCAGAGGTCGTGGTTTCCTCCTTGTCTCATGGGGGAAGCATGTATACCCCATGTCTTGTCCTCAGGCCCTTTGTCTGTGATTAAAAAGTGCCTGAGTTGGCTATAATGTTTTGAAGTACCCACTGAACTAGATGGGTTAAAGTACCTGCTAAACTGAATTTCCAAGGGGTCTACTCTAGGATGAGGACTTAAGAGAGTTTACACAGTACCTGGAACCCTGTTCTGGCCAGTATCCAGTGATCCGGGTAAAGTATCAACAGCTCCGACCCCCACCCCTGTATTACGCCCCCCACCCCCCCATTCCCATCATTAAAGGATTTATCCTCTGCCTGATTTTGTATTTTAAACTTCCTGCTCACTGACTTAACTTTTAGTTTTAAGAATGTCAACTTCTTTTAAATTGGGCAACCAACTTGGTTGCTTCACCTGCTGGGAGAGGGACATGCTAGTTGACTTTGCAGGAAATTACAAAGGCACCCCTTTCTAACTTTCATTAATGGTATATATTGGTGGAAGATATTTTTCTTTCCCCCTTTTTAAGTTTAAATTATTCAGGTATGCTTGGAAAGGGGTGCCATAATTTCCTGAAGTTTTACAAATACCTTTTGGTTCAAACATGACCTGCTTAGAAGCCTGCAATTTAGAGTAAATCAGAGTCCTGTATCTGGGTTTTTAAAGACTTAAATGCCCCAAAGTAAGGCAATGGCTATCCAATGACAAAATCCAAAAGTGGCATGGTTATAGATTTGTTTAAAATGCAATTGATAAAACCTTCGTTTCATAATATTCTGAGACAACAACCTTCTAGTACAACAAACAATTTGTATATAAAATGTGGCACATGGCTTATTGCAGATGGCACATTAAAACATTGGAAACAATTTATAAATCCTTATAAGAGAAACGTAAAATCCCAGAATGTCACTGGCGGACACAGTTATCACATTGCCATTTTTCCCTGACTGAAAGTTTCCTGTTTAAACTTGGCTTTGAATCTGTGTAAATTTTTCCTGAAGTAGACTAAAACCTTTATGACATTCAAAGTATATGTATTTAAATAGAACATTGCTATTAATTTTTCATTTTGGCAGAGTTTCCTCATGCAACTTCAAGTATATTGCATTGGTCTAATTTAGTTCAAAGATATTTCTTTTTAGGGAGGAAGAATAAATGTTTTTGCAGCACCCCAGGACCCTTGGGGTTTCACAAAAATCTGTCCTTCAGTTAAATTCTTGAAATATTACATTCGGAAAAGCTGTCAAATATACCCCATTTAAAGATTATTAAAACTTAAACCGGTTTTTAACATTAAAAATTTGGTCCATACCACTGGATTAATGCTTTTCAATTTGGCCATTAAATTTTTATATGATATACTTTGAATGTCATAGAAAATGCTGGGGTGACACGCCTCCCGCCCGCCCATTTCCTTGCTGCCTTGCTGCCATGCCTTTAAGGGCGCAGAAGCCACAAAGCTGTGGTCACCTCATAGATCACCTTAGTTCCCGCTTTGGCATGGCCTGCGTGGGTTGGTGACGTCACAGGGAGGCGTGGACCACCCAGTACCCCTTACTGCCAATGCTGCCTATAGGATGTTTTAATGGACATGATGCTGGGCGGGGCTTTGCCAATTTCCCTGCCCTGCCGCCGCCTTTGGAACTAAAAGCCACTTGTCTGAGTAAAAGGGCTCTTTTTCCTTTTCCCGTTTTGCCCCAGGTGGGGAAGACAATCACAACTTTAGCTAGTGGTCTTTATGCAAACTTCCCTGGGTTAACATATATGCAACCTTCACAAATTTACACTTTCAAATTAGCTTCAGGATCTTAAAATTTTAACCTAGCCAAACAATCTTTGGTTCTGAGTGACACAAAGCCTACACAGAACAGAGACTGAGTGCTTTCTATTTTCATAAAGATGGCGAAGAGCAAACCAAGCTAGCAATTAGTAACCAAAGTACTATTACAGACAAAGTACTATTACTCTCAAGATTCAAACCCTGCCAGGTGTTCCTCCTGTCCACAAGCAGCTGAGCCTTGGCAAATTGGGACGTTCCCTATCTTCAAACAGACTGATTCAAACATCAACATGAAACATTAACAGAAACACTCTCATACACAATATTTACAAGTACGCACAATCCACAGACACTCCGCAAAGCACTCCATTAAAAGCAATGTCTCTCTGTCTCTGGATCTGTTTTTGTTCATCAGTTTATGTTGTTCATTATTTTCCATAAATGAGTGAGATCATGTGATATTTATCTTTCTCTGACTGGCTTATTTCACTTAGCATAATGCTCTCCAACTTCATCCATGCTGTTGCAAATGGTAAGAACTCCTTTTTTACCGCAGCGTAGTATTCCATTGTGTAGATGTACCACAGGTTTTTAATCCACTCATCTGCTGATGGGCACTTAGACTGTTTCCAAATCTTAGCTATTGTAAATTGTGCTGCTATGAACATAGGGGTGCATATATCCTTTCTGATTTGTGTTTCTTGTTACTTGGGATATATTCCTAGAAGTGAGATCACTGGTTCAAATGGGAGTTCCATTTTTAGTTTTCTAAGGAAACTCCATACTGTCCATCAGAACATCAAACCTAAGGGAAGGTAGGGGAGGGTGGGGGTAAGGGGGAAGAGATCAACCAAAGGATTTGTATGCATGCATATAAGCCTAACCAATGGACACAGACAACAAGGGGGTAAGGGCATGAATAGGGGGGTTGGGGGGGGGGTAATGGGGGAATAAGGACACATGTAATACCTTAATTAATAAAGAAATTTTAAAAAATAAAATAAATAAATAAATAAAGCATTGTCTCTTGTCCCGGGTTTGGGACTGGTCCTCACCAGAACCTCAGCATTTTCCAATGGACTATTTTGGCCATGTGGCTTGCCTGATTGTCTCTCATTCTCCTTGTGTCACTTTCACCATTTTCTAAAGAAAACTGTCTTAGGCTATTCTATAGCATCCATGAAGAGGTGGGGCTCAGGCCAAGGGCCATCCAAAGTTGGGTGGGGCGCCTCCCTTTGAACTAGCCTTTCCCCCTACATGGTATAGAAAAGTCCCAGAAGCATCCCGTAATTTATGAGAAATGGCTCACCTTTCCAAATTTCAAATGGACTGGGAAATAAAACCTGGCGAAAATGAGACTTTTAAGAATGCTCCTGAGAGTGTACCACCATTTTACAGAATCACAATGAAGGCGAGAGACGAATTACCCAGTAATTAATGAGATAACTTAACAGCTATGTCTGGCTCTAATGCTGAATTCTCTGAAAGGCTAAAACTTCTACAGGGGTGGAAAACAATTAGCTGGCTTTCCCTTTCTTAACTCTTGCCTAGAAAATTTTTTCCAGGACCCTTACTATAAAGGCCTGCAGCAATGGAGACTTAGGATCTTAAGCTTAGTAGATCCTGGACCGCGGAGGCAACGGTCTTGGCTGGATACTATTTGACCCGACTGAGATAGAAAGCAGAAGGAAAAGGCAGATGATTCTCCAATTAAAACCTGTTTGGGATCTGGGCCAGGGGAGTGGACATATGTAGTGGGTCAGAAATGTGCTGTTTTTGGAACCATGTCTCAGTTTCTCTCCTAGCTGTCTAAGACAGCTGCGAGGACCTGGGATGCTGGGTGACCAACCCTTGTATGCATCCCCTGGACGGGTCAGAATTTAATTACATGTGTTGTTTCTGCGAGGCCCCTGCACATCTTTTAGGGTTCAACAACCCTAGACACCCCTGCGAAGTCCTGTACTCACGTAAGGACATTTGAGATTCTCAAACCAGGGGGAGGAATTGCCTCTTTGATCTTCGGAGAAGGGCAGGGACCCAAGCACTCATTTAGTCGATGGCCGGGCTTTGACTTGCTACTGGCAGAAGCCTAACGCTCTAACCCGACCCAGCACCAGTTTATCCTTCCCTGGGAGACTTTTTCTTCTGGTGGCAGTCGCCCTAGCGGCCTTTACTTGACTGACCCATGCCCGCTTTTGGTTTTGGCTCTGGAGAATACATCCAGAAAGGAGCAGTGAAAGAAAGAGAGATGCCCGCTTTTTAGACAGCAGCCAAGTTTAAGTGACTGGCAGGCATTCGTAAGCCTCCAAAATCATACAAGAGACAGGAAAGTGACAGAATCCATGGCTACTCACCATTCGACGTGAAGAGGGTTGACTGGCTTACAGAGAAATTCCTGGCAGACACACCATCTGATACCAAATTTTTGGACTGGAACCTGGATTCTCTGTCCGCTGGAATCAAAGAACGAATCCACGGACAGAAAGTGGTACAGCAAAGGTGGAAATTTATTGAAGAACAAGTACAGACTCCCACATGGGAGAGGGAAAGAGTCCCACAGAACTGACTCCCATGTAGGGAGGGGGAAAAGGGTCCCACTGGGTTCCCTTTCCCTATGGCTTATATAGGCTGCAGATCCTGGTGCCTTGATATCCCTTCTGATTGGTCACTATTCCCTTAGACTGGTTACTATAGTAACTCCTGGGCTCAAAGGTTGAACCTCACATGGGACATGTGAGGTTCTCCCCTCCTCCTTCCTTATTGTTTTCCTATTCCCTCTGGGCTTTCTTCTTCTCCTCCTGAATGAAGGGCTTCCTTCTCTTTATTTTGTAAATATAAACCTTTCTTGGCTACTTTCAGTTCCCTTGTCTTATGGAAATATA
Source organism: Plecotus auritus (assembly GCF_963455305.1). Lineage (NCBI taxonomy): Eukaryota > Metazoa > Chordata > Mammalia > Chiroptera > Vespertilionidae > Plecotus > Plecotus auritus. Next base: position 28,664,549 of record NC_137784.1, read on the forward strand.
CCTGTTGTTGCTTCTTTGTCTTATGGAGATGTAACTGCACCTGGCTTCCTTGTGTTATGGAGATGTACTTTCCCCCAGTCTGTTAGCCCTGTGTTTTGCCATGGACCCCATTTTCTAATTCTAAAAAATCCCTAAGCCTGCCTATATCCCCCTAAAATTCCTGCTTCAGTATGAAGTACTATAATGGCTAAAGATTGTGACATTATTTGTATCTTTTTGCTCTTAAGTAAGGTTCTCTTCCTATATGCATTATGAAAGACAACTTGTGTTCAAAAAGGAGTTCAACTGAACATGCATTTAGTTCATAGAAACAGGGTCAGAGCAAGAGGAAGGGACAAAGCTCCATCCTAAATTATGAACCCGGTTTATAAAAATATCAGCATTCATGCATGTATGTTAAAACGATGTTATCAGACTAGATAAAATATATCTACAAAAACCCTTCAGTACACATTATACTTAATATAATGTGGTTGCTAGGAGTAGGTCTTTATAGTCTTAAAATAGAGGCCCAGGGCATGAAATTCGTGCACTGGGCGGGGAGGGGGGGTGTCCCTCAGCCCAGCCTGCACCCTTTCTAATCTGGGACATCCCTCTCACAATCCAGGACTGCTGGCTCCCAACCACTCGCCTACCTGATTTCCCCTAACCGCTTGTGCCTGCCAGCCTGATCACCTCCTAACCCAGTCGTGGGCAAACTATGGCCCGCGGGCCGGATCCGGCCCGTTCGGCTGTTCTATCCGGCCCACGGAGCCGAAAGAGCGGAGGGTTCTCTTGCTCTCCCCTCCGCTCCTTTACTTTGAATTTATATTAGTTCACACAAACACTCCATCCATGCTTTTGTTCCGGCCCTCCAGTCCAGTTTAAGAACCCATTGTGGCCCTCGAGTCAAAAAGTTTGCCCAACCCTGACCTAACCACTCCCCTGCCAGCCTGATCGATGCCTAAATGCCCCCTGCCGGCCCGATTGCCCCTAACTGCCCTCCCCAGCTGGCCTGGTTGCCCCTAACTGTCCTCCCTTGCAGGCCTGGTAGCCCCCAACTGTCCTCCCATGCTGGCCCAGTCACCCCTAACTTCCCTCCATTGCCAACCTGGTCACTCCTAACTAGCCTCCCCTGCAGGCCTGGTCACCCCTAACTGCCCTCCACTGCTGGCCTGGTTGCCTCCAACTGCCCTCCCCTGCAGGCCTTGATCCTCCCAGTTGCCCTTCCCTGCAGGCCTGGTCCCCCCCAACTGCCCTCCCCTGCAGGCCTGGTCCCTGCCAACTGCCCTCCCCTGCAGGCCTGTTTCCCCCCAACTGCCCTCCCAGCAGGCCTGGGTCCCCCCATAACTGCCCTCCCTTGCAGGCCTGGTTGCCCAAACTGCCCTCCTCTGCCAGCCCAGTCACCCCTAACTGCCCTCCCCTGCAGGCCTGATCGCCCACAACTGCCCTCCCCTGCAGGCCATCTTGTGGCGGCTGTCTTGTGTCCACATGGGGGCGGCCATCTTTGACCACATGGGGTGGCCATCTTGTGAGTTGGAATGATGGTCAATTTGCATATTACTCTTTTATTAGATAGGATGGTTGTGTCTAAACTTTCTCCACAAGGCATCTAAACCAAAAATTACATGTTGACAAAACTGGTAGCTGGCTATGAAAGGTTAATGTAGAGTTCATTGCTAACACTGCTGGATTGATACACAACAAATCTTTTTCTTTAATTTTTCAAATTTTAATCTTATTAACCAATGACACCACAACTCTTTTTATGGGGTTAAATAAACTCAGAATAAGAGAATGAAAAGAAAATATGTTGTGTCAACCCTTTGAAATGCTTTATATTATGATATCTGCTACCACCCACCATCACCATTCAACACAAATGATTATTACTATCCATCTACTATTTAAGTAAAAAGGTAAAATTAGTAGAATCATTTTGATTTACTGTGCTTGCTTCAGAGAATGTTATTACGGAAAACAAAATTTGTTTAGCAAGCATTCAAAAGCAAATTATACTGTCCACACATATTCAAAATATTTCTCAACTTAATAACTGGTAGCAAAAATATTCACATGTAAACTTACACACAAAAGGTTAATTAATGTTTATTTAAATATGCTGTGGCTTATTATAGATAGTGTATCTATGTTAGAACAATTGATGGAATAAGTGAAATTTGATTCTGGTATGGTAATGGATGTTTATAAGGACAGGGTTCATCTATGGTGTTGTAAAACCATAAGAATGTCTCTTTCACAAGTCATTTTTTTAAATGAGAAATAAATTTCCAGAGTTTTAATTTTTTCATTTATTTTCAAGAATCAAAGCAGGCTTAAATACAGGGTGGGTCAAAAGTAGGTACACAATGGTGAGTACACAAAACAGAGTTTATTCTTGTATTATTATTTATTGTATTAATGTCCATACAAACAACTATAAACTCACTTTTGCCCCATCCTGTATTTTTGAGGATAATATGATTCTAATTTATTTATCTTTCTTTAGAGGGGAAAGAGGAGTAGAGTTATAGCTACTCTTTTAGGTGTTATAGTAACTTAGATTATACTAGTATAGTCACTGTTATTTATGGAAATTAATAATTATAGCAACTTTATATTAACTAATTTAATACCTTAAAATAGATTTTCAGTTTAAGCTAAAATTACTTAAATCTATGAAAGCATGTTGCACATGTGAATGTCTTCCATCGATTTGCATGACAGCAGAGTAAGGGCAGAGCGTTCTTTTTCAAATTACATAAGAGATGTATAGATATTCATCAAGTATAGAAATTTATACCCACTTAGCAATAACTTAAATTTATATGCTATTTTCACATGAATAATTTCATTTGCTGGATACCCAATAATCTGGTAAAATAAGAAGAAACTGAAATTTTTATGATGCATTTGAGAAATCTGACTATTTCTCTTCGAGCTTATTTTAAGTATTTAAAAACATTATTTTTGATTGATATCTACCAATATATATTTTCTTTTCAAGAAAATGTTTCTAGAGGAAAATACTATAATCTATTGTCTAAATTTTTCAAAATGTAGTTTCTAGAAATGAATTGTGACAAAAAATAAAAACTACCAATCCCTACAAATATTTATATTTGGGAAAAATCATAAATATATGTGTGTGTGTATACACTGAGTGGCCAGATTATTATGATCTCTGAACGCATAATAATCTGGCCACTCAGTGTATATACTATATAATAAAAGGCTAATATGCAAATTGTCCCCTCGACCAGGAGTTGGCAGGCCAGCCAACTGCCCATGTCCCCTCCCTCTGGCCAGGCTGGCCGGACCCCACCCATGCACGAATTCATGCACTGGGCCTCCAATATATATATATATATATATACTGAATGGCCAGATTACTATGCATTCAGAGATCATAATAATCTGGCCACTCAGTGTATATTCTAAATTTATAAACTTCTTTTGCCTTTACAAAGATATATGTAAATAACAATCATTACAAAGAGATACAAAGACAAAATTTAAATTTTAAGTACTCAGAAAGATATACAAGAGTACTAAATAGCACTGTCTTAATGTCCAAAGAGTGTGATACATGGTAGATTGCTCTAGTAACATGATTAGCTTTAAAATACCTAATAAAGCTTAATCTAAAAATTACTTGTAAACTATATGATACAATAGCTTTTCTTCTGCTTGCACCCTTACATATTTAATGGTTAAGCTCAGAGAATTTTTGTGCAGAGTCTAAAGCCATTAAATATATTATGGGAATCAACAGCTGCATCCTGCTGGTAACCAAAAACTAAAACTCCCACTGAGATGGCATAAACTCACATGAACACAGTAAGCTCATTTCCATTAAACTATTCCTTCAAATTTTAATGCACTTTATTTTAAGGCAGCCATTATAGACTGGGTAATATTTATAAGTTATTTCCATTTTATCTCTTAGATTTTAGGATTCTTAAATGAGCATAAAAAGAAGTCATAGTTGTGTTTCAAATACCTGATATCAAACTATTCTATTGAGAAGACTTTTATAAACAGATAGTAACATAGGCTAAGGTCAGAGCTGGTCTTAAAGTTATTAAAGGAGGTCATCAATCCTGTGTCATTATGGAACTCTAATAGAAATCCTTATTAAAATATATCCCCCCCCCCCATAGCCAGTTTGGCTGAGTGGATAGAGCATGGGCCTGCGACTGAAGGGTCCCAGGTACGATTCCAATCAAGGGCTTGTACCTTGGTTTCAAGCTCCTCCCCAGCCCTGGTCAGGGCTTGTGCAGGATGCAACCAATCGATGTGTTTCTCTCACATGGATATTTCTCTCTGTCTTTCCCTCTCTCTAAAAATCAATGGAAAGCCGAAACCGGTTTGGCTCAGTGGATAGAGCGTCGGCCTGCGGACTGAAAGGTCCCAGGTTCGATTCCGGTCAAGGGCATGTACCTTGGTTGCGGGCACATCCCCAGTAGGAGGTGTGCAGGAGGCAGCTGATCGATGTTTCTCTCTCATCAATGTTTTTAACTCTCTATCCCTGTCCCTTCCTCTCTGTAAAATATCAATAAAATATATTTAAAAAAAAATCAATGGAAAAATATCATCAGGTGAGGAATATATATATATATTTCCCAACCATGTAGTCAAATGCCTGAAACCCCACCAAGTAATGTGTATTTTCATTGGCTGGAGCAATGCTAAAGAAGAATATATGCTGACCATAAATTTGTAGCTTGAAGGTTAAATATTGATGTCTAAGTACAGATATTGGAGATCATCTAGGCTATATATAATGAAATATCTACAGCATCTTTTAAATGAAACCAGAAGATGGTCTGGCATCACTTTCAGTAGGAATATACCCAATAACTTATAATATTTTCCATTTAATACTTTTATATATATTTTCGATATATCACTTTCAGTAGGAATATGATGGCAGAAGGTGGGATTATGTGGGAACTCCTGACCATACTGGAATGGCTCAGAAGGAAGTAAAATACAAAATTAACCAGGAACTATGATGTACCAATTTTAATAGAAGGCAGCCTTATCTCATTTAATTTTTCAAAGATAGATGATTTTTCAGAATATTCCCATTGGTTATGATTCCAATGATAGGAAAATAGGCAAACTTTATATTACATGTGTTGTTCCTTTCCAATAAGAGATCAGTGAAATCCATCAAAAACATCTCTGATCAATTTTAATAATAGACTTGCAATGGTAACGTTACCAACAGGTTTCCATCATCTTTGAAAATAGATCCTGATCTCTGGGCTGCAGATACCTGAGGGGCATCAGAAACCTGAGACACAGTTTAGGTCCAGTATTGTGTTATGTACATCAAAGAGTCTGACAAATAATTTGTCTGACATTTTAAAACATGATGTTATAGATGTCAATGCATGCCCTAATAGTTAATAAAATGAAGTTTTACTTTAAACAGTTGTTGAGTTTAGAGTAACTTTTGGTCATGTTTTCTCAAAAAGCAGTAAAATGTAAGTACTCTCATATAGAGGGTCTGGTACATGGTCTGAGATTAAAAGAGTTTGCAATGCTTGTGAAAGGTAAAGAATTTTGTTTACTTTATCTTATCGAGGCAAATCCTGAACTTCTTAACTCCAGAGATTAAAAAGCAACAATGGAAAATGGAGCTTCAGGAAAAAAGCAAACCCTAACTGAAAGAGTAAAGTTTTCTTACAGCTGTCCGTTTTATCTTAAAACTCCAAGGTCTTCCCCCTTCGCTGGTGGTGGGAACAAGACCCTTGGACCTGTCTCAGGAAAATAGCACTGAGTTAAGAGCAGATAAAGCAAATAGTGCTCTGACAGATAAGAAAAGCAGGACAGGAGATTACAGGATGGGACTGTTGACTGAAAACTTAGGCCCTGTCATTAAACATGTTATTAACGAGCCCTGTTGGAATTTCCTGGCGGCTTTGTCCTCTCTTCCCCCTCACATGTGTAACCCCCCAATGTATAGTTTTTGCCTATATATATTTGTAAGACTGTCTGCTCGGGGTTCTACTCCTCGCTCGCGTGAGTCAGGAGTTGAGCCCCAGCGCGCTGGAATAAAGCCTCTTGCTGTTTGCATCAAGTGACGCCTCCTGCGGATGATTGGGGTTGCCGCCGATCCGTGAGATAGAGTAAGGGTCCCTTTGGGGGTCTTACACTTGAAAAAGTATGAAACTACTCACTGCTCTTCAGTTTGAATGTTGTTAGAGCACACCAGGATTCCATTAGTTTATGCAAGACTGAGATGAATATCATTTAAAGTGCAAGGAAAATAGCTTCAAGCCCCAAAGTAGAATTCTGCACTTTTTTTTTTTTTTTTGCGTTTCAGCAGGGGAGAAATGAATTTAACTTCCTGTGGTTGATGCTTCTTTTTGTACTTTTCTCACAGTAACAAGGAAATACTATGTCTAGCAAATCACTAGAAAAGGTCAGATTGGAATGTTTACAAACACCCATGTGATAGCTACAAAATCCAGCTGGAGACTGACTTAGTTACAGGGAATAAAGGAGCCCCCCACCCCCGCCATACATTCAAGGCCCCTCAATGGATGTCTGAAACCTCAGATGGTACCAAACCATATATACTTTATACTACATTTTTCCTGTACATACATAACTATGATAAAGTTTAATTTATAAATGCAGCAATGTCAAGGATATAAGATTCACTCTTACCTTAGCAACCTCAGGATATGATTTCTTTCTTTATTAAGTTAAGAACTTTCACATTTTCACCTAAGGAAAACACTTTACAGCTTCCTTTTGGTATATCCAAATTGCCAGCATCACTACTCTTGTGCTTTGGGGCCAGTATTACATAAAATAAGGGTGACTTGAACGCAAGCACTGCAGTACTGCGGCAGTCAATCTGATAACAGACTGCCACTAAGTGACTAATGTGGGCAGGAGCATATATAGCTTGGAGATGCTGGACAAAGGGATGATTCATATCCTCGGTGAGACAGAGGTGAATTTACAGATTTCATCATGCTACTCGGAAGGGCATGCAATTTAAAACTTATGAATTGTTCATTTCTGGAATTTTCCATTTATTTTCAGACCACAGTTGACCACAGGTAACTGAAACCATGGGGAGTGAACCTGTGGATAAAGCAACTCTGTGGTGACTAGACTATAACTTATTTCAATTATAAAATGGAATTTAAGCTGTAATAATAGTCTAGTCATAGATGGTTTGGCTCAGTGGATAGAGTGCCGGCCTGCGGACTGAAGGGTTTTGGGTTCAATTCTGGTCACCGGCAGGGACCTCCGTTGCAAGCTTCATCCCTGGCCCTGGTCGGGGCACATGCGAGAGACAACCAATCGATGTGTCTCTCTCACATCAATGCGTCTCTCTCTGTGTCTCTATCCTTCCCTTCCACTCTCTCTAAAAGTCAATGGAAAAATATCCTTGGGTGAGGATTATGAAAATATATATATAGAGAAAGTCTATTGTAATAGTAATACTAGGTCATATATTAAGCACTTTATATATTCTGTAATTACCTCACTTAGTTTTCATTAATGCTCAATATCTCTGTATTACAAATGTGAAAATAGAGGCTTAAGGAGTTTTTAAGTAACCACCCCACAGTCATGCAGCTGGACAGTGTTAGGGTCCAGATTCTTGGCCTGGTAATCTGATCCCACAAACAACCCTCCATGGATGCACAGTAGAAAATCCTGGGCAACTTTTCAAATATCTCCTCCCCATATTTAATTGTTCTGGAGTGGGGCCTGGGTGTGTTATTATTTTAAGTTCTCCAGGGCATTTTAATGTGCAGCTGGAATTGAGAACTACTATAAAATGACTGTATTGTAATGCCTAAGATTACATAGTAGAACAATTTGTTTCAAATATATTATTTAGTGAGATAAGAAAAAATAACTGAGCTCTCTTTCTGGGGGGAAAAAAAAAGCCTTTAGTGCAAACCCAAATTTTTCTATGAAAAAAATAGTGATACTGATAAAGTAGTTACAGCTGTGTACACATTTTTGAAGAAAGAGTAATTTAAGTGCAACAGACATTTTGAGACGGTAATAAATATTTAAATGGACTAACATACAAATGGATTCCTTAATAAAAATATAGTATGTGCTGTATGACACTACTTCAGCAAATACTCAGAAGCTACCCCTACATTCTAGAAGTCATTGTGGCAATAAATTAACACTTTTCCTCCCCAACATTCCACATTTCTTGGAAAAAGAGTTTCTATTTAAAAATTTGCCACCAATTTGCTCTGCAAGTAAATTAAAATTTGCTTTCTTTCAAGTGTGACCATCACCCAAACCAGTGGTTGGCAAACTGAGGCTCGCGAGCCACATGTGGCTCTTTGGCCCCTTGAGTGTGGCTCTTCCACAAAATACCACGGCCTGAGCGAGTCTATTTTGAAGAAGTGGCGTTAGAAGAAGTTTAAGTTTAAAAAATTTGGCTCTCAAAAGAAATTTCAATCGTTGTACTGTTGATATTTGGCTCTGTTGACTAATGAGTTTGCCGACCACTGAAACCATTAAGATTGTTCATTACAACAAAATTCATTTTAACAATATTCCCATGTTCTCCTTTTCCTTCTTCCTATTCCTTCCCTCAAGTGCAATATTTTCACCTTTGTTTTCACGATTGCTTCTCACATCGCTCTTGCTCTTTCTACCACTAGTAATCAAATATTGACTCTTAGGTATCCCTTGTCAGAATCACAGAAGGAAAATCAGAGAGCAGTAGAGATAAATTATCAGAGCTCATTAGTCAATATAGCCTGATTCTAGTGTCTGTCTCCAATTCGTAATGTACTCCCTAGACACTCTTTTTAAATTTTTTTTACTTTCTCAATTATAGTTTACATTGCATATTATTTTGTATTAGTTTCAGGTGTATAGGATAGTGGTTAGATAATCATATACCTTACAAAGTGTTCCCCCTGATAATTCCAGTACCCAATTTTTAATGTACTCTCCAGAGACGCTTTGTAAAACAAAGTTAAAATCAGATTTTTCCTGTGATCAATACTTCCACTTAGTTCCTGCCTTTGATAAAGCAAAACCTAATTTATTCAACTTAAAATTTACCAGTGTGTGGTATGGGGTGTTCATAGTGGGGAAGGCTGTGAATGTGTTTGGGCAGAATTTACATGGGAACTCTCAATATCATTTTGTCCTATCCATGCAACCAATTCATTGTCATTTCTTTTGTTGTTGTAGTTGTTGCTTCAGGTGTACAATTTTATACTACATCTGTATATTGTATTGTGTGTTCACCATCCCAAGTCAAGTTTCCTTCCATCACTATTCATCCTCCCTATACACTCTTCCACCTCTACCCACTATTGTCATTTCTTACAAACCATCCTCAGAATTGGCCACTCAAATGTCTATGACATTTCATGCTTAGCTGTTCTTTTTACCGTCTTCTTTCAAGTATATCTATCCCTTGCCATCGCATTATTTTACTGGAAAATATCTAGTTATCTCCTTGATCAAACTCCTCTGTTAATCAATTATCTCTTTCTCTATCATAATATAGAAATGCATTCTTTATTATAATATAGAAAGTGTTATTTTGTCTGTCTGATTGTATTACAGAAATTAGTGACCATGTTCTAGGAAACCAATGTCACTAGCAAAGACTATGTTTTGTAATAGGGCATTTGTAGAGGTCAAGGATGTCCCAGCACATGACTGCACTCACTGAAGCAAGAGATGTAATAAGCCATTTCTTTGAAGAATATAAAATTGGAATGGCTATTATCCACAAGACAGGTAATAACAAGTGCTGGAGAGGTTTTAGAGAAAAGGAACCCTCATTTATTTCTGAGAGGAATGTAAACTTGCACAGCCACTATTGAAATCAGTATGGTGGTTCCTCAAAAAACTAAAAGTAGACTTACCATATGACTCAGCAATCCCTCTTCTGGGTATCTACCCAAAAAACCCAAAAACACGTATTTGCAAAGATATATATACCCCTATCTTCATTGAAGCATTATTCATGGTGGCCAAGACATGGAGACAACCCAAGTGTCCTTTGATAGAGCACTGGATAAAGAGGATATGGTACATAAACACAATGGAATACTACTCAACCATAAGAAAAGGTGAAATACTGTCATTTGTGACAACATGGATGGACCTTGAGAATATTATTCTAAGAGAAAGAAGTAAGTCAGAAAAAGCTAAGAACGATGCTATTTCACTCATATGTGGGATATGAAACTGAAACTTAGAGAGACACAGACAGACAACAGTATGGTAGATACCAGTAGAAAGGGGGTGAAGGGATGGTAGAGGGTAAAGGGGGCCAAATATATGGTGAAAGAAGATGATGATTTGACTTTGGTTGGTGGGTACACAATGCAATGTACAGATTGTGTATCATAGTAATATACACTTGAAACCTATATGACCCTGTCAGACAAGGTCACCCCAATAAATTTAATCTTAAAAAACTAGCTAAAGCATTATTAAATTTAAAAGAAACTCATTGCAAGTATTATATGTGCTTCACTCCTTTGATTTTTAAATAAAATTTCCATAGCTATGTTGTGTCATGATATGTTTATTTTATTGTGTAGCCAAAATTTTAAATTAACAAATTGGAGTATATTTTGGTTTAAAATGTACATATGTCTAAGGTTTGATGAATGGATATGTAGGCAGTTAACGTAGTGAATACTAATCAAGCTTCTGCCAGTCATTTCCAATGCCCTAACATTTTATTAGCCTAATTTATCTACCACATTACATGGTAGAAAGAATTAGATTTTAAAATATCAATCTTAAATGGATGCCTTCACTGGTAATTATTGCTGATGCTTAGCACTGCACCACAATAATATACTATGCAATTCAGCAGTGTACTTGTATATTAATGTTTAATTTCTTCTTTCTTATGTCTACTTTGGCAAATGGAAGGCAACTGGATGAGTTTCTGTGCCAATAATATGCACTGTTATAGAAAACTGCCAGCAGAAATATATAGTTATATTCTTATTTTCCTGTCATTATTTCCCTTTAAAATAGACTTTATTTCCCAGAGAATTTTTAGATTCACAACAAAATTGAGGAGAAAGTACTGCAGCAGCCAACCGGCCTGATCGGAGCCCCAACAAGGCCCCCCCACAACCTCCTGCAGCCCCTCCCCCTGGCCAGCCCAGCCCCGATTGCCCCCCCATATCCCCTCTGCCCCGCTGGCCTGGCCCAATCGGCCCCACTGGGGTGGGCCGGCTGGACCACACCCATGAACTAATTTGTGCACCAGGCCTCTAGTTGTTTAATAACATGCTATCTGTTGAAATGTTTTGGGGTGTTTTTATTGTAGATAATCTTTAGTTTTATGCCATTGTGATCTGAGAAGGTGCTTGATATGATTTCAATCCTCTTGAATTTGTAGAGACTTAGTTAGTGTCCTAACATGTGGTCTATCTTTGAAAATGTCCCATGTGCACTTTAGATGAATGTATATTTTGCAGTGTTGGGTTAAAATGTTCTATAAATATTAATTAAAACCATTTCATCTAGTTTTTTATTTAGGCGCACTATTTCCTTGTTGAATTTTTATCTAGAAGATCTATCCAGTGATGCTGTTGGGGTGTTGATGTCCCCCATTATGATTGTATTGCTGTGGATCTTTCCCTTTAATTCCTCCAGAAGTTTCTTTTATATATATTTGGGTGCTCATATATTGGGTTCATATATGTTTACCAGGGTTATATCCTCTTGTTGTATTGGTCTCTTTAGCATTATGAAGTGGCCTTAATTGTCTTTTGTTAGGGCCTTCATTTTGAAGTCTAATTTGTGGAATATGAGTATTGCTACCCCAGCTTTTCTTTTTGTTTTGTTTTTTTCATTTCCATTTCCATGGAAAATTTTTTTCATCCATTCACTCTCATCTTGTGTGTCTTTTGTTTTGAGGTAGGTCTCCTGTAGATAGTATATGTATGGGCCTTGTTTTCTTATCCATTCAGCTACCATATGTAATTTGATTGGAGCATTTAAGCCATCTTCATTTAAAGATATTACTGATAGGTACTAATTTGCTGCCATTTTCATTCTTTATGACTGTGTTCCTAATCCTCTCTCTATTTCTTATTCTAGCAACAGTTCTTTAAGCATTTCTTACAGTCCTGATTTGGTGGTAATAAACTCTTTTACCCTTTTTTTTTAATTTTTGGCTGCAGACCTACTAATTGCACCTTCAATATTGAATGATAGCCTTGCTGGATAGAGTAGTCTTGGATTCTGTCTCTTGCTTTTCATTACTTTGTATAGTTCATGCCATTCCCTTCTGGCCTCAAGTGGTTCTCTTGCCAGTCTAATGCAGGGATGGGGAACATCTGGCCTACAGGTCATATAAGTCCCACAAAAACATTTGGTTTGGCCCTGCCAAGGCATTAGGGGTTTGTTAACTAAATGTTTGCCTAAATATAGCAGGCTAATTTTTAAGTTGAGATGACTTGTGAATAATGTTATAAGTATCCCCAAATGGCCCTTGGCAGAAAAAATGTACCCTACCCCTGGTCTAATGGTAGCTCTCTTATAGGTAACATTCTGTCTCTCCCTTGCTGCCTTTAAGATTCTTTCTTTGTCTTTAACATTTGCCATTTTAATTATGATGTGTCTTGGTGTGGGTCTTTTTGGGTTATCTTGATTGGGACTCTATGTTTTCTGGATTTGTATGAATTTTTACTTTACCAGATCAGGGAAATTTTCTGTCATTATTTCTTCAAACAGGTTCACTATTCTGTGCTGAGATTCTTCTCCTTCCGTAACCTCTATTATGAGGATGTTGTTATGTTTCATGTTGTCCCAAAACTCCCTTGCACTCTTCTTTTTTTTTTTTTTTTCTTTTTCCAATTACTGCTCTTAAAGGGTGTGATTTTCTACTTTCTCATTTGCTGATTTGGTCCTCAGCTTCTTCTAGTTAAATGTTGAATCCTTCCTGGGTATTCTTTATTTCAGCTATGTCATTCTTCATTTCTTATTGATTCTTATTCATCATTTCAACCTTTTCTTTTATGTTGCTGTAGTTCTCATTTAGTTCCTTATAGTTCCTTTAAGTTGCTTTTAGTTCTTACTAATTTATTTGAGCACCCTTAAAGATTACTTTTATTTATTATTTATTTATTTATTTATTTATTTATTTATTTATTTTTTTTTGATAAATCACTTGCCTTTGTTTCTTTTAGTTCCTTTTCTGGTGGTTGATCTTTACTCGCATTTGGTGGTTGTTTCTTTGTCTCCCCATGTTATCAGTCCAGTAGTCCAGGGTGAGGTAGGTGGGGACACAGGAGTGGGTCCATGCATCCAGAGCTGTCAGGTCCTGCAGGGTCCCAGTGGTGGGTCTGATCTGATGGAGCCGGGTTAGTCACTGGGGTACTGTGGCAGGTCCTTGATTCTGGGGGGAGGGGGTCAAGTCACATCTACTAGGTGGTGTCAGAGAGCAGGGCCATTTGTTCAGAGGTGCCAGTTCAGGTACAGTGGGTCACAGTGGCAGGTATGTGCATCTGGGGGAGTTGGGTCATGGTGGCAGGGTCGTTTGTTCCATGTCAAGGCAGTGGGGCCATTCATCTAGGGCAGTGGTTCTCAACCTTCCTAATGCCGCGACCCTTTAATACAGTTCCTCATGTTGTGGTGACCCCCAACCATTAAATTATTTTTGTTGCTACTTCATAACTGTAATTTTGCTACTGTTATGAATTGTAATGTAAATATCTGATATGCAGGATGTATTTTCATTGTTTCAAATTGAACATAATTAAAGCATAGTGATTAATCACAAAAACAATATGTAATTATATATTGTGAAATATTTATTCTCATTACAAATAAATGAAACTTTGTCTTGAAGCATGGTGTAGCATGGGTAACAGTCTTAATATAACAACAGTAACCTACATTGCTACATTTTGTGACAGTATGCGTAAAAAGCCAATGTCAGTGCGAAGGTTGAGATTGCTTCTTTCTCACCAGATCAAAAATTCTCAGGACAGTCTTTGCAAAAGCACAATGAAGATCATCTTCTACAACAAGTCTACTTCTTTATTTAGACTAGATAACCAACAAGCTGGAAAACCCTGTTTCACAAAGATATGTTGTTGGAAATGGAAGAAGAAGGCGCAACACAGTCTCAGACAGAACAGGATATGACTGCAAACACTTGGTCCAGAATTTTGTAACTGGCATTGTAGAGAAATCAGTTCTCGCTGCATCACTGTTAATAAGTTCAATGAACTCCTCTTGTGCTGTCTCAGGAACATCTTCAACTTTGACTGTGAATGGGCTTCTGTCAAGTGCAAATGGGGTATCAGGTAGATTTGGAAAGTACGATGAAATTTCATCTGCAAGCATGTGCAAGTGTTCTTTCACAGAAATTATCATCGTAATCCTTTTGTCTGGTTCAATGTCATGTTCCTCAAAGAAAGCAGATAAAGTAGGCAACATGTAAATTTTATTTTCATCCAATTTTTTTTTTTTTTGCCAAAGCTGAAGTTTCATTTGCAATGATCAGATCTTTTCAGACAAATTGAGGCATGTTGCATTTGGTCCTTGCAGTGATAAATTTAACTCATTCAAGATGGCAAAGATGTCAACCAAGTAAGCTACTTTCTGCAGTTCACTTTATCGCTGAAAAGTGCTTCGAACTGCGGTCTTGCTTTCTGATTAAAAAACGTTTTGAGTTCATCACGAAGCTCAAAAACACATTTTAAAATGTTTCCTCTCAACAACCATCTCACTTCAGTGTGAAATACCAGACTATTGTTCGGCGCATTCAACTTGTTGCACAGTTGCGAAAACAGTCGACTATTTAAAGTGTTCACCTTTACAAAATTGACAGAACTTACGACGTTTTTCATTACTTCTTGTAACTCTTGTGGCAGCATCTTCATTGCTAATATTTGCCGATGAATCATACAGTGAGTTCCAATGACTTTTGGTGACTCATTCAGTACCAAACGTTGAAATCCAGATTGACATCCTAGCATAGCTGGAGCACCATCTGTGCAAACACCACAAACCTTTTCCCAAGAGAGCTTATGCTCTTTCAGAAATGAACCAACTGTGTCAAATACATCACGTGCAGTAGTTGTTGTTTCAAGAGGTTTGCAAAAAAGAAACTCATCTTTAAAATCACCATCATTAATATACCTCACGTAAACCAGTAACTGTGAACAGTTTGCAACGTCTGTAGATTCATCAAGCTGGATACTAAATATTGGAAGTGGAACAGATTTAATTTCCTGGATTACCTGATCAAGAATATCAGCAGACATGTCATCTATTCTTCTACGGACAGTGTCATTAGATAAAGAAATTGCACCCAATTTCATAACAAATTTGTCTCTGATAATAACTCGAACAATGTCTTTGGCCGCTGGCAACAGTAAATCCTCAGCAATGGTGTGAGGTTTCATAGCTCTGGCGATTCTGAGTGCCACCAAATATGAAGCTTCAATGGCTGCTACGTTTTGTTTGTGGTACTTGCCATCAGTGTCAAGTATGGCTTTCTTGAGTCCATCAGCTTTGCTTCTAAAATAGTTGGTATCCTTGCCGGCAAAGCTTGGATGCTTGCTATTAAAATGGTGTTTTAGTTTGTTCAGCTTCATGGATTCGGCTGATAGAACTTCACAACAAATAACACATAGCGGTTTCTCAATTCCTGCTGTAATTATTGAGGTAAAACCATACTGTAAAAAATCCTCACTATGTTTTCTTTTCTTAACTTTCTTCTCTACACGATCCATTGTCATGGGATGGTTTGCTAATGAAAATAATAAAAACATAACAATAGCTTTGATAACACAAAAGATGATACAAGGCATAGTTCAGTCAATACAGTTCATTAAAGTTTCCTATGATTTACCATTCTCTGTGTTGTTGTTTTTACATACCTGTTACTATCACAAGGGGGCAGTATTCACATCAACCACAGCTGAATATAAAATGACCGATCAGCATCTAGATTAAGTTCCCATGGTACAGATTTTTTTTTGCAGTAGTTGATGATTTTACAGTACATGATTTTACATTTACCCAGTAATTATAATTCATGAAGTTTCATTTTACCTCCAATACTGCTGCTTTCAACACAGTAGCTGCTTTTAACAGAGTAGCTGCTTTCAACACAGCAGCTGCTTTCTATACAGTAGCTGCTCTCTACACAGTAGCTGCTCTCTACACATGTGTGACTGGTCTGCATAAGTCAATTATGGCGCCAACCCTGTCACATACACATGTATTTGTACAGGGTGTATGTGATGGGGTTGGCGAGATGATGTCATCACTCCAGTACCCGTATGTGGGTGTATCTGCATGTGGGCAGACCCACCTGGAGACGGATAGAGCTGCGGTGTCTCAGTTCCTAAGACCATCGGAAATATGCGTTTTCTGATGGTCTTAGGTGACCCCTGTGAAAGGGTCGTTCGACCCCCAAAGGGGTCGCGATCCACATGTTGAGAACCGCTGATCTAGGCCATTGGATCAGGGATGCTGGGTTGGGGTGGCAGGTCTATGTGTTCAGGCATGCTTCATGTTAAGGTGAGGAGGTGTGCCGAGTGCTCCACTGGTGGAGGTGTTGGGCTGGGCCAGGCACTGCTCTGTTGGTGGAAGGGTGGGCCAAATTGGGAGCTGTTTCACTGGTGGAGGGGCCAAGCAGGGCCAGGCTAGGCACTACTCAGCTGGTGGAGAGGGCATGCCTGGCTGTGTGCTGCTCTATTGGTGGAGGGGGTGGGCCAGGTCAGGCACTCAGCTTATAGAGGAGGTTGGCTGAGAGCTCCTCATATTATGTTTATTATTTTAATAATGTCTATTATTTCTTTCATGAATCATGCCTTTGCTGTTGTATCTACATTTCATTTCCCTACCCAAGTTCATCTAGATTTTTTTTTATATTATCTCCTAGGAGTTTTATAGTTTTGTGTTTTACATGTATCCATTTTGAGTTAAGTTTTGTGAAGGGTATTAAATCTGTGTCTAGATTATTTTTTTATGCATGTGGATGTCCAATTTTTTCAGAACCATTTGTTGAAAAGACTATCTTTGCTCCACTGTAATATCTTTGCTCCTTTGTTAAAGGTCAATTGATTACATTTATGTGAGCTTATTTCTAGGTTCTCCATTGATATATTTGTCTATTCTATCATCAGTACCACATTGTCTTGATTACTGTAGCTTCATTGTAAGTCTTCAAGTAAGGTAGTGCTAGTGCTCTGACTTTGTTCTTCTCCTTCAATATTGTGTTGATTATTTAGATATTTTGCCTCTCCACATAAACTTTAGAATCACTTTGCTAATATATGCAAAATAACTAGCTGGGATTTTTATTTGAATTTCAATGACTTTATAAATTAAGTTGGGAAGAACTGATATCTTGACAATACTGACTTTTCCTATCATGAACATGGAATTTCTCTCCACTTATTTAGTTTTGTGATATCTTTCAGCAGAGTTTTTAGTTTTCATCATATAGATCTTATTCACATTTTGTTAGATTTATACCTAAGTATTTCATTTTTTTGTGTGTGTGGTATTATAAATGGTATTATATTTTTAATTTCATTTGTCCATTGCTGATTCAGATTTTCTTTAAGAACAACAACAAAAATTATGGAAATGTTTGACTCACCATAGAAGGTATGTATGCATGAAATTCTTGAAGAAAGTAAGATTTCAAAAAATAAAATTAATGAACATTTATGTAAATTTTACTGTATAGTATATACTAAGCACTGGAAGGACTTAAAGGTGAATAGATACTCAAACTTTGTACTTAAAGATTTGTTTCACTTTTGTTTTTGTCACTTAAGATTTTTAAGCCACAAATAACAGCATATATGAGTACAAGTGTTTTAAAAATTGAATAATTCAATATTTGTATTACCTTAAATCAGACGGTAGAATGTTATATGAATAAGTTATTTAATTTGCCATCAAAATTATAAGGGATTCATTTTTGTTTAGCCCTCCCAGCTTGGTGACTTTGTTTTAGGTATTTGCATTAATAGGTCCCATAAAGCTACTAAAGTTTTTATATAAAACCTTCATTCAGCTATCCCTAGTGGAAGATAAATGGCACCTCTCCTTTGTGCTTCTATTCTTCTAGGAGGCAAACTTTTCCCAGTAGCTATATAGAAGAGTGCCCCTTTCATCTCATTGTCCAGAATTACATACCATGCCTGTAGATAAAACAGTCTTTGGTAAAGGGACTAGTACACCCACCAAAAGTAGGATTATTAGTGAAGAAGAAAGGATAAACACCTATTAAGGAGGCAATCAACAGAGTCCTCTTTAGAATTATAATACATCGATGAATACTGCTAGTTATATAGATAGGGTCTAGTGTAAAAGCTGGTGATATCACAAAATCATTGTATATTAATTCAACCATGAAGGTCATGATCATCTCTTATCTTCCAATCACTGATGAGGAAACTAAGATCTAGGGAATCTAATACAATGCTATCCATCCAAGGTCATGGTTCTGTACACTAGAACTTGCATCTAGTTTACCAGATTTCTACTCCAGCATTTTTTCTTTTCCTTTTTTTTTAAAATCTCTATTGTTGAAAGTATTACATATGTCTCCCTTTTTCCCCCATGAGCATTTTTTGTATGAGGTCCGCCCCCACCCTGTAATTTGTTGGTTTAATCCCCTATCTTCACTAGTCCAATAGCAAAACACTATATTCAGAAGAAAAAAATCAAAGATCTGAAAAATTGAAGTTATTTTTGGTTAGATCTTTAGAGATAGAAGAATTCTTAGGTTTTAAAGACATTTCAGAGGAGAATCTTGTTTTTTAAAAAAATGATTTATCTTAACATTTTTAAACAAAAAAGTAACAAAAGTATAATTTCTTTTGCTTTTTTACTGAAATATATCATAAGGAAAGTTATGAATGTTATGAATGTTCTTTTATTTAAACAGTTTTATCTGTTTTCTCACTTTGTCTTAATTATCAAGTATATTTTTCCTTTGAGAGAAATATTTTTATTTGTCAAATTACTGCATACTCATACTATTATGTATTTTTTCAAAGATTACTTCATGAGCTTGATACCGTTACCTATTTTAAGCCATATATATTAAAAATGGATTCAAAAGAATTTTATTAACCCGAGACTTGAGCCCAGAGTATTCTGCTACTAATTTCCCCTGCTTTCCCCAACAAACACATTTTCCATCACCCTAGACAGCCTTCTTTGGATCACACCCATAGGCTGGCCCATGACACAGGAACATATTTTTCATTTTGATATTTATCTTCTTAGGCTACAAAAATAAATCCAAGAATTAAAGTATTTAATTTTGTTTTTTATTTTGTTGATCTCCTAAAATTTAGGACCTAAATCATTTCCCTGTGTCTGTTGTGTAATAGAGTCTCTATTGAAGAAATGTGAAACCACAGAATACAGATGAAAAACTTAGAGGTCCTGGTATATTATCATAATCACAAGCAGCTTTCTACCACGCTACCACGCTGAGGAAATCCAGCTCCCTTATTTTTTACTAACAATCCCCTCCCAAGGCACTTTTATTGGTAAGCCTTACTGCTTTTTGACAAAAAGAGAGAAAGAACAAACCTGTCCTGCCTTCCAAAGGAGAGGAGTTTATGAAGAAATAGGTACTATTGGATTATCAGAGAGGATAGTGTTTTTCTCTATTAACTGCTACCAAATACCATCAATTGCATGGCACTTGAGGTTTTCTCTAATATTTTACCACTTGCATTTCCAGCTCAGGCCCAGATAATTTTCAGTTGCTAACTTGAGTATGTGACATCAAGACATAGCTGATCTTCATTTTATACAAGTGCAGAAAGATGATGGCTTACTTGGTATCAGTATGTCTTTTAATCCTCACTTCACATTAATCTCAATACTCCCTTTCTGTGAAAAACTCTCCTCCACTACCTCTACCGTTCTCTAAGAGATCCTAGGGATCCTTCCCTTTTTAGATCCTGGTCCTATTTTTGGCTCCAGCTTACATTTTGGATCTATTTATTGGATCTACCGTTTGTTATTCCTCCATACTTTTCAAAGTTATTAAAAAATTTCCCTACTCCCATCTCTAATTATTTTTGCTTATCAATATAATTGTCATTTCTGTTTTATTATATGTAATATCTCTTTCATGGTCCTTTCTCCAACCACTTCTGTTTGATCTGCCTGAATAGTTAGTTGCCCTTGTTCTGTCATTCCTTGTTCAAACACCAAGTCCCTCACTCTGACATCCAGAACTTTAAATGAGGCTCTGACACTCCTTTTTCTCATCACTGACTACTTATCCTTCTTATCTTATGCATGATCAAAGTTGTACTTTCTTTTCATTATTGAACAAGCATTAATTATGCTTACCTATGTCCTTCCCTTCAAGTGTTTTATATAGCTTATACAGTTTTATACATCTTGAGTGTCTCATACAGCTTTTTCTTTTTGATAGAATATACCATTTCCTTACCCTAAACATAACCTAGTCACTATCCTACCACTCTTTAATGCCCATTTCAAATGCAACCTCCTCCAATGGGTTTTTATTGAAAATCTCTTGCCATTCTTTCTTTATTGCTTAGTACTTTGCCCACTTTTTATGTATAGTATATGATTCTGTAAGACAGGAAGAGTGTCTCAGTCACATTAGTTGTTTCTAGAGTCTAGTATTCTAAGCTCTGACATTATTAAAGAGTCTATGAGGCTGTGAAGTCAGTATTGTACAAAGAATACAACTCATTTATCCTTTAGTAATTCTAATTAATCTTTTAACACAGAGGGCAAGCTCTTCTGATTTAGTTTAAATTTTCCTGTTTGCTATTTCTTTGTCAGTTATTGATCAGTAAATTTTAAAATATAACACAATTATTACTATACTATGTCTCACTTTTTTAATATATTTTAATTAATCTGTTTATCTTCAAAATTTATATTTTTCTTCCTTAAAAAAAATGGGTCACATTTGTGACCCAAACATAATAGCAATGCTTGTGCTTTCTGTCTACAAGTACAAATCCTTCTTAATGCATTTCCCCAAGAAGGTACTGTCCTTTCATTGTACTAAAGGACACTGCTAAAATAGGCATGGGTACTTTTGGGAACAAAATACATGTGAGTTAAGCACTTTAGCTGAGTTTTATTATTTTTTTATATTTTTTTTAAATATATTTTATTGATATTTTACAGAGAGGAAGGGAGAGGGATAGAGAGCTAGAAACATCAATGAGAGAGAAACATCGACCAGCTGCCTCCTGCACACTTCCCACTGGGGATGTGCCCGCAACCAAGGTACATGCCCTTGACCGGAATCGAACCCGGGACCCTTCAGTCCGCAGGCCGACACTCTATCCACTGAGCCAAACCGGTTTCGGCATTAGCTGAGTTTTAGATATTTCTTTCATAAGCCCAAATGAATAGCAATCATCAATATGATTAATTTATTGAAATTGAATGACTTCGCAAATATGCTCCTTGTTGGCCCATGATTTATAAGAGTGAAAGAAACATTTTACATTTAATAATAGAAAACACTTAAAATGAATCATAGTACTTTCTTGTTCAGGAAATTAATGGAGTTTGGGGAGGTAGACAATGAGAGTTATATACTTTGAAGGTCCAAATCTTCCAGGATACTTGAGATTCCTTTCATGTGTGCAAGATTCACACTCTAAGAGGAATCTAGTGATCTGAATGTGTTCAGCTTTTCATTAGATATTTACACAACAAGATGGATTTTATTTTTCAAATGAGGATATAGAAAAGGAAGTAAAAATGAAAATTCTCTTGACCAGAGTCACCTAATTCCCACTAAAGTCTTTTGTATACACTGAAACTGTTAAAAATGTAACTGTGTATTTGTCAATTTTCAGAAGAACTTGAAAATGGAATTTCTGAATCTGATGCAGAAAACATCCTATGTAATAAAAGCCTATTATGCAAATTGTTCCACTGGGAGTGTGACCACTTGCTATGACATGCACTGACCATCAGGGGGCGGCACGGAACATTGCAGGTGGCAGTGAAGGTGCTGCTGGCCCTGATGGGCCCCAACAAGAGCTGGACTGTGGCAGGATGGTGCAGCAGGTGAGCAGGAGGCACCAGGCCAAGGTGGGTGAGAGCAGGGCCCGATTGCCCTAACAATCGCCCCACAGATGGCAACCAGCAACGATGGCAGGTGGCAAGGCCGCTGCCCGGCTCCCAGGTGCTGAGGGAGCCAGGCAAGGGGCCCAGCCCTGACCAATCACCCCACAGACACTGATGGTGACCAGCAGCCAGCAGGCCCTGATTGCCCAATCAGGGCCAGGCCCTGGGCTGGGACTGGGAATTGGGGGTGTGTGGCGGTGACCAACCTCCCACAGTGCCTGGGCGGGGGGGCTGCGACCTCTCTCCAGCTACCTGGGGGCGGGGGTTATAGGGATGGAGGTGCGGTGAGAATGCAGGGTGTCCACCAAGCTCACTCTCACTCCCACTGCTACCCTCCCCTGGGACGCTATGGCTCACACACCAGGGAAGCCCCCATGCTCAGGTGCTGGGCATCTGCAAAGAGCCTGCCCTGCACCTGCTCATCCTCTTCCAGATGAGCTGGGCCACAGCCACCAGGTCTGCAGGGGCTGGTTGGGCTCCCCATGGGTTCATACAGGAGCCAGTCTGCAAGGCCAGCCGGGAAAGAGCACGCTGCCCGCCTAGCTTCTGTGTGGCGCTGCTGGGTGGCCCAGAGGCCCACGCTGTGCCCCAGCCCGCATCTTCACGTGAGAACTCAGGCGCCATGACTTGGGGGAGGGGGTTGCGTGGGAGCCCAGGGGCCCAGGTGCTGCCCAGGGCCCAGAGGTCAGCTGGGACCTGCCCTTCCACACCAGACGCTTGCACTTCGATCGCCGGTCAGGCCTAGGGACTACACCCATGCATGAATTTCATGCACCAGGCCTCTATTTTCTATATAAATATGTCAATGCTTGCAAGTGTCATCTTTGGTGAGGGAAGTATCTTGTCTCTATTTTGTCTATATCTTGTTTCTATATTTTGTCAGGGTACATTAAACTCTTTTTTCAAATTATTTGTTCTTTATTAGCACTTAAGAAA
This sequence comes from Plecotus auritus, assembly GCF_963455305.1. Lineage (NCBI taxonomy): Eukaryota > Metazoa > Chordata > Mammalia > Chiroptera > Vespertilionidae > Plecotus > Plecotus auritus. The sequence goes on from NC_137784.1 coordinate 28,687,598, forward strand.
TATTTTCTAGAATGCAATTTGAAATTGCTTATATTTATGTAAGACTACCCCTTTCTACTAGTTTTCATAGAGTCTATGTTGGGCTCCAGGGCATGTAGCCTCCAAATATAGAACAATGGTATATTGATTATTTAGAATGAAAACCACTTGAGAAGCAGCAGGAACAGAATGGACTCTCTGAATCTCCTCTTTCTTTCTAAATGCAACAAATAAATCCCCATGTGAAAGGTGCCTTCTCTGCTATAAAAGGGCTAACCACAAAGATAGACCACATATTGGGTAAAAAAATAAATAAATAAATAAATAAATAAATAAATAAATAAATGGGCTAACCAAAAATCAGACAAATAGATAGCCTTATCATCAGAAATAGAGAATACAGAGCTAAGAAACTTATATAAACAAACTCATGTTAATTTTACTAATTTACGTCCTTTACCTCTATTCTACTTAAAATCCTTATTAACTACATATCCTCAACCCATGCTCTCTTGTCTTGTCAAATCCCAAAAAATTTATTGTTGTTTTTTTTTTTTTATGGAAAGGATATAAACAGTCTGCTCTATTTCTTTCACAGAGAATTATTCTTTAGTTCTCCTGTATACACATAATAAAACTTGAGATTTTTCTCCTGTTACTCTGCTTTGTTCCAATTTTATTAGTAGTCCAGCCACAAGAACTCAAGAAGCATAGGAGACAGAATTCCCTCTCCCCACTGAAGGTGTTCAGAATAGACCTCGCCAAGATGTCCTACTTTGGCATATGGATTATTTTGAGCTGAAGGCAATTGAGACCCTGCAGGCTCAGGAGAAACTTTTACTTCTCTTTTATAGAATTTAAATTAGGGACCTTGCTCATAATAAAAGTTATTACCAGAGATAACATTTTATGATCTATCTATCAGGTAGGGCAAACTTCTAAATACTGAACATCTGCTCTTACTGTCCTACAAAGTGCCCTCATCTCCTCCAAAGCTCCAGGCTTCTTACATAATTCCTTAGCTCAGGATGTCACATATACCTGGATTTTACCTTTCTGTCTCTGAATCTCTCATGTATGTGAGGTCTCTGACTTTCTCATGATGTGGGATTCCCATACATACATAATTAAATTTGTTATTTTTCTTTTGTTAGTCTCTCATGTTGACTTAATTATTTGACCTGTGGAAAGAACCTAGAAGATAGAGGAAAAATTTTCCTCCCCCATAACAACATCTTCAACCAGATTTATTTGTCCCCCTATGTTGTTGTTTTTCTCAGCACACTATTGGCTGATATCTTACTTTGTCTAATAAATATTTTACCATTTTGATCTGATTCATGTTAATTTCTTTTCTTCAGGCTGTTCTACGTGTTCTTATTCTTATTTTTATTAGGACAAGAAAGTTTATTTATATGTTGAAAACTTGTTCATATTGTTCTTCAAAGTGTGTTCTGGTGATCTTTTAGTTGTAACTGTCATCACCTTGAGAAAATAACTGTGGTCTGCTACATGGTGTGACTGATGCTTGATTAGGATTCAGTTATAAATTGAAACAAAATTTCTTATCTTAAAGGGTAAAGTGCTCAGGTTAGAGAAAGAAAAGCATCTGCTTTCCCACTTTTTTGCTAAAGACATTAAGATGTGTTCTCTTGAATTTGATTTTATTCATTTCTGTTTTTCTCAGCAGAGATAAACTTTCAAGAAAATTTTTTCATCAGTATTTACTAAGATAATTCCCTAATTGCAATGACATTAAAGGGCTGTGGCTGCTAACAAGCTTAGGGCTATAATTACATTAGAGTGTTTTTTTACTTCAAAATAAAGTTTCAGAGGCATAAGAAGTTATGCTAGCTAATCTTTAAACATGAAATTTAATTAGCAAGTAAAAATCAAATTAAAATATATTTAACTGGAAACATATTTTATTGATTTACTTACCTTTTTACTAGAAATAATGTTTGGGCCTAAAGAACATAGATAAGATTATAGAATCAATACTTTTCATACTTATATTTTAGCAGTACACTACTTGAGGGAAAAATTATATAAACTAACATCAATATAATATTTATAATGAAAATCTTCAGAGAGAAACCAAGATGGTGGCATAGGTAAACACCTAAAATGCTGCCTCGCACAACACTATCAAAACTACAATTAAAAGACAAAATGGACACCATCCAGAACGACAGGAGAGCTGGCTGAGTGGAAATTCTACAACTAGAAGAAAAGAGGAAAGCACATTGAGACTCAGAGGAGCTACAAAAGGCTGAGGTACAGAGACTCGCACATGGAGAGGACCGGCAGCTGTGTGCACAGGTGGCTGAGTGTGCGGCTGGCTTTCTAAAGCGGGAGGGAGAAGGAAGCTCCCAACTGCACTGAACTCCTGTCCCGGGCAAGACGCTGGGAAACCAGACTCATTCAGCGGGGGGTGGGGGGAGTGGGGAATCTGGACTGTCAGGAAAAAGAAAATACACTGAGACTCGGGAGCTGTGGAAGGCAGAGGTCTGGAGGCATGCACATGCACAGAGAGGACTGACTGCTGAATGCACGGGAGGCTGAGTGCGTGGCTGGCTTTCTAAAGCATGAGGGAGACAGAAGCTCCTGACTGTGTTGAACTCCAGTTTCGGGCAAGTTTCTGGGAACCCCGACTCATTTGGGGAGAAACTGGACTGTCTGGCAGTGGGCGAAACTTGAGGGCAGCTTTCTCTCAGAGATGTTTGCAGTGAATACCGAGGGACACTGAGACCCAGGGGCCTCATAGGGCAGGGCTAACGGGAAACCAAGGCTGTCTGCTCCGCCCTGAAACTCTGCCCCATCCAAGCTGAGCACAGAGGCTTTTGCAATTTTGCAAGTGTTGTCTCATAGGAGTGTCTCCAACACAGAAGTGTTCCCAGCGTAGACACAGCTGATCCTCACAGCCAATTGGCCTGGAGGTCAATTCCTCCCAGTGATACCAACAACAATCAAGACTTAACTACGATAAGCCTGAGCACACAGTCCACAAAGGGGTGCACCAAGAGTGTCCACCTCAGGTAACTGGGGAGGCTGAGCCACTGTGCCCTAGAGGACACCTACCACACAAAGCTACTCTAACAACTCAGGGAAGCAGCGAAAATGCGGAGACAAAGAAACAGATCACAAATGAAAGAAATGGAGGAAAACAAACGACTGGATATAGAGTTCAAAACCACGGTTATAGAGTTTTTCAAGAATTTCCTGGAAAAGGCCGATAAATTTAACAAGACCCTCGAGGATATGAAAAAGGACCAACTAGAAATTAAACATACACTGACTGAAATAAAAAATATTATACAGAGACCTAACAGCAGACTAGAGGACTGCAAGAATCAAGTCAAAGAGTTGAACTATAAAGAAGCAAAAAACACTCAGCCGGAAAAGCAAAAAGAAAAAAGAATCCAAAAATTTGAAGATAGTGTAAGGAGCCTCTGGGACAACCTCAAGCGTACCAACATCAGAATTATGGGGGTGCCAGAAGAAGAGAGAGAGCAAGATACTGAAAACCTATTTGAAGAAATAATAACCGAAAACTTCCCCACCTGGTGAAAGAAATAGACTTACAAGTCCAGGAAGCGCACAGAATCCCAAACAAAAGGAATCCAAAGAGGACCACACCAAGACACATCATAATTAAAATGCCAAGAGCAAAAGACAAAGAGACAATATTAAAAGCAGCAAGAGAAAAACAGTTAGTTACCTACAAGGGAGCACCCATACGATTGTCAGCTGATTTCTCAACAGAAACTATGCAGGCCAGACGGGAGTGGCAAGAAATATTCAAAGTGATGAATAGCAAGAACCTACAACCAAGATTACTCTACCCAGCAAAGCTATCATTCAGAATTGAAGGGCAGATAAAGAGCTTCACAGATAAGAAAAAGCTAAAAGAGTTCATCACCACCAAACCAGTATTATATGAAATGCTGAAAGGTATTCTTTAAGAAGAGGAAGAAGAAGAAAAAGGTAAAGATAAAAATTATGAACAACTAATACATGTCTACCAACAAGTGAATCTAAAAATCAAGTGAATTAAAAATCTGATGAACAGAATAAACTGGTGAATATAAGAGAATCAGGAGCATAGAAAGGGAGTGGACTGACAATTCTCGGGGAGAAAGGGGTGTGGGAGGTGTGGGAAGAGATTGGACAAAAAGCCTACACCTATGGATGAGGACAGTGGGGGAGAGGTAAGGGCAGAGGGTGGGGTGGGAACCGAGTGGAGGGGAGCTATGGGGGGAAAAAAGATGAACAATTGTAATAATCTGAACAATAAAGATTTATTAAATTAAAAAAATAAAAATAAGAATTCTGCATTTTTAAAAAGGTAAAAAAAATCTTTGCATATTTATTAAATTTACAGTTTTTTATTTAACATACTTCTTTCTGGTATTATCAGATATTATGATTTATTTGTTGTTTCTTTGGGAAATTATAAAATCCAAAACAGGACAGTGGAAAGAAATTACTATGAATGTCAAGATCCCTTCCAAACTACTGAGGACTTAAGTAATTATCTTGGTATAAATTCACTGGATTATGCCCTAGCCGGTTTGGCTCAGTGGATAGAGCGCCAGCCTGCGGACTCAAGGGTCCCAGGTTCGCTTCTGGTCAAGGGCATGTACCTTGGTTGCAGGTACATCCTCAGTAGGAGGTGTGCAGGAGGCAGCTGCTTGATGTTTCTCTCTCATCGTGTTTCTAACTCTCTATCCCTCTCCCTTCCTCTCTGTGAAGAATCAATAAAATATATTTTAAAAAAATCACTGGATTAGAATTCTTCACTTTTAAGATAAATATATAATTTTCTTCATCTCTTCAACATGAACTGTTTTGAAAACATATTATATGTATTTATAATACTATAAACTTAGAAACATCCTGAGATAAAATGAATAAATAATGATGGTAAGTCAATTTTCCTTGAAATGTTGTTGATCTGCACAAAACTGAGACCACGCCAAGCAAATTTATAAATCTTGACTTTCTATTCATTGAAATTAAATGTTCTTTCAATATATCAAAATTTATAATTAATAGCCATTTAAACTACTAGTTTTATTTCATCTGTTAAATGTCAAAACTGAAATATTGATTTATATAGAAAATGACCTTTTACTTATGTCATCATAGTAAATTAATACTGTGCACTCAAGGTACACAAGCCTGTCTTAAGATTAACAGTAATTAAAAAGATTTAAGGTGAAAAACAAAAAAAATGCTTTAATCTTATTCTTAAACACAATAGGAAAAATAACTTCTCTGTTCTTAATAAATTTGAAGAAGAAGATGGTCTATGAGTAAAAATATTGATACCTGAAACAATGTTTATACTATGAATTGTTTCCCTCAGCTTGGGAAATCAGATCCTCAAGTTAGCACTTGTTTTGAAACCTGGATATTAAAAATATGTCTAATATTTAGTTTTTTATATCATCCAGTCTTTGAATAACTGAAGATCTAGACTTTGATCATTGCTTGTTAACAAAAATCAATCACTGTTCACAAAACAAAAACTCTTGTTGAAATGATTAACAGTGAATTTATGGGAAACCCATGTGAGAAAGAACTGTTAGTTTATTAAAGGATTATATTGGAATGTAAGGACCAGGGAAATGTCAGAATAAGTGGCATTAATGTAATATTAAAATCAGTCCTTAAATGAAACAAATGTCTCTCTTTAGTTTTTTATTTTTTATTTATATTTTTATTAATTTCTTTATTGATTAAGGTATCACATATTTGTCCTCATCCCCCCATTCCCATCCCAAACCCCTCCCCACGCATGCCCCCACCCCCATGTTGTCCATGACCACTGGTTAGGCTTATATGCATGCATACAAGTCCTTTGGTTGATCTCTCCCCCTTACCCCGACCCTCCCCTACCTTCCCTCTGAGGTTTGACAGTCTGATCGATGCTTCCTTGTCTCCAGGTCTGTTTTTGTTCATCAGTTTATGTTGTTCATTATTTCCCTTAGATGAGTGAGGTCATGTGATACTAGAAATACACTTATAAGAACCAAAAATGAGACAAGCAATAATGGTTATGCTGAGAGGCAAATAAATCAGTCTGTAGTGAGTTTCTTTCTGGGCCAACAGTTCTTTTGAGTCCCGATTTCATTGTCAAACGGTTCCTTATGTGTACATGTCAGCAATGATATTTCAGTTCTGGATGGTGGACAAATGGTGGTAGTGCAGGTCCGACCCTCTCTGGTTTGGTCCTGGGCAACCTGCAGCGACGCACAGCTGCTGACTGCTAGTATGGCAAGGCGTCGTCAGCATCTTCCATCTCTGGACCATTTCTCTTCTGTCTTCATGGCTGGAGCAGTCCTGTCAATTTCTCTCTGTTGCAGGAATCCACATGGTCTTGGAGTTGTTTTCTGAAAATATACAAACATATTCTCGACCAAAAGTTAATAAAGGAATCTTTTCTATAAATTTGACTTGGGATCCTTTTTCATTTTTTGCCCAAATGATTTTCCTTTGGCTTGTTTTGACACCATGTGTGTTTTTCATGGGTGTCTTGCTGTTAGCATTACCAATGAAAGTTAATTTTCTAAAGTAAAAATTTTCTAGATGTAATTTACTTACAGCATATTTTTCCTTACATGATATTACCCTACTATCCCCCCTTTTTTGATTTAAATATTAGGAGGCTTTTGGAAATTTAATAATGTAGTCTTGATAGCCCTTAAATTTTAATTTTTTGCACTAAAATATGTCTGCTTTAGGTTCATTACATGTTACACAATTTTACCATGAGATGAACTACCAATAAAAATTTTAGTTAACACTTTAGGAACAGCTTTTTGTCCAGTACCATAAATTTTTCTAGAATATTCGCTTATTTCACTTAGCCAATTTAAATTAGTCTGAGAACTTGACTACTATTTGGTCATCCAGGAGGACCATGGGTGGGGCAAGGAAGTATAATTACACAGCGGTCAACACCCAGCTTCCCTTTTGTATGACACAAAATCAAACCACTGCTCCTTTGTGTGTAAAATTAAAGAGAGGTTTCTGACTTGTGTGGACACCAAAGGAAGGAACTATCACTACTTGCTCCTGGGAGAGGTGCAGAAAATGTAACTAAGATCTTGTCTATACAAAAAGAAATTGACAACCAGTTTGAAATGGAATTGCCATGGCCTAGAGCAAAGAATATCCTTACATGATATTATTCTACAATGTCTTTATAATTTTTCCCAGATTTGTATTACCCCCATTACCTATAATAGTACCTTGCACCCTTGGGAATCAATAAAAAATCATCCTTTTGGTGCTTGGAGACAAAGGTAACACATCTCTTGATATTTTAGAATTACAACAGCACAATGTACAATTATCTCAAACAAACTTACTAATTCTTTGAATGTCTGGCAGCAATTTAAAAAGGACATGAAAGGATTTAATCCCTTCCACTGTGTAGAGGGCCCTCTGGGAAGGCACCTGAGCATTCTATATTGGCCCCTCTTGCCCTTTTGACCAAGAGGGACCTCCTTCTCACAATCTAATAGCCCACAGCTGTTGCCTGCGCTTTCTGTTCATGCTGAGGTTGAAGCCTCGCGGTGGCTGGTACCATGGATCTGTCTCTTGCCCAGTGGGGTGAGCTTGGCCCTCCCTGGAGAAGAAACCTGGGTTTCCCAAGATATGTGATCAGTGCCGGGGGCCTCGTCAGCAGGTGTGTGGATCCCAAGGCAGGTGCTGGGCATAGAGGCCACGGAGGCATAGGCTACCAAGGAGACAGAACTGAACCTCACATCACCCTGCTTGGCCCCGGAGGATGACTGGTTAGCAAGAGATGGGTAAGATTCCTCAGGGAAGGAACAACCTAAGACAGGCATAGTCGCAGAGGGGCCATCAGGAGAGAACTTGGGGGTCAACAGAGGTGGGGCATAGACCCTCACTCCCCCCAACTTTGCAGGGGCCTGAACCCTCACCCCTTCTGAGGGAGGTCTCCTGCCCCCATGGCTGCTTCGCTTCCCACGCCCAGCTCAAATTGGGACCCAGGTAACAGACAGAGACTTGGCTGATAGCAGCTGCCCTCTCACTGCAACAAGACTTGTTTGAGTTGTCTTGTACCCACGGTGTGGGGAAGTGGGTTTTTGATATCTAAATCCAGCTTAGCACCAGGAATGCTCAGGGCCTACTCAAGAAGGCAAATAATCCTTTCCACTAATATTTACAGGGTAAAATAAGGTTGTTGTTAGAGTATTAAATTTGACAGTAAAATAGTAGTCAAGTTCTCTTTAGTTTCTTAGAAAAACAAACAACAGAGTCAAAATGCTTAGTCTTGCATTCCAGGGTTAAACTGAAAGGAAGTCCCAAAGTTCCAGAAATTGGAAGATTATTATACTAGAGGCCCAGTGCACAAATTCATGCATGGGTGCCGTCCCTCGGTGTGGCCTGTGGGGCTTGGGCTGAAACTGGAAGTCCAACACCACCTGCACTCCTGCCTGCCGCTCCCAGCCCCACTGCACCTGCTGCGAACTCGCACCCAGTCATTCCTGATCAGGAGAGGCTTGCGCCGCCACAATGGCACTCGCCAGCCATGAGCCCTGGGTCTGGTGCCCATTTCGAGGTGGTGGGGGGACCGGGACACAATCGGCCTTCCTGGCAGGCAGTGAGATGCCTTTACCAGCCTGGGATCCAGATGCCCCCCACTGACTTTCACACTGGTTATTGGGAGCCACCTGGTGGCCACTTTTATATTGTTTCTTCCTTGCTCAGTGTCTAGGGAGGGGAAGTGGCTGAGGTGCCCATGGCCGACTTCCAGGAGGCCAGGGGCACCACTGTTGGGGATCATGTCGGCAGTGCCAGTCCATCGGGGCCTGGCCCATTCTCCAGAGATTGGACCTACAGGACTATTGAGGGAGTGAGTGGCTGCCTCTGAGCTTGGAGGCTGCTGGGATGGGTCAGTCAGGTGAGCCGCACTCCCACTGTGGGAGCGCACTGACCACCAGGGGGCAGCTCCTGCATTGAGAGTCTGCCCCCTGGTGGTCAGTGCACATCATAGCGACTGGTTGACCAGTCGTTCGGTTGTTCAGTCGCTTAGGCTTTTATATATAGATATTTATAAAAATGGTAATATTTTACTGTGGCTTTACAGTTTAGCTCAGACTGAGGGGTGCATGGTTTGATAGAGGGCAAGATTAATTAGGATATTTTGACTCTGTTCTCCCTTGAATGAATCTGATCTACAAATTTTGGCAATGAGAATTTAAGTCCAAAACTTTAAATACCAAAGTGTGTAGAATTAATATTTTATAATATGCAGGTATTACTTTCATAATTTAAAAAGAATAGATTTAATAAGAAAATAATCCTTGCAGGTAAAGCCGACGGAATCTGAATTTTAAGCTAGTACCCCAGATGATTATTATATACACAGAAATGTGAGAAATTCTGCATTAGAAATTGTAGTCATCAAGTAGGGTTTTTCTTTTTCCAATCAGGTAGTTTGTATCTCACTCTTACAATTAAGGTGTCCATCTATTTAATGTGTTTACTGTAATTAAGCAGGGGATTATCAAACAGAAGCAACAGGAATGCTATTTTATCTCAAGATAGTACATGTACAATGTAAAAAAGAACAAATGTTTATTTTATTGACTTAATCTTTTGATCTGTGTGTTGAAATGTCTTACCCTTGTGGCAGTATAAAACCACAATACCTTATAACCAAAATAAATTGCCCCAATGATTCACCTTAGATGTATAAAAATATAAGGAAGTATTGGAGCCTTTTTTCCCTCATAATTTTATGAGATTTAAGTGAGAATTCAGTACCCAGTTTTAAATTTAAATTATTCTCTGAAGTGGAACACTTCCTTATATATTTACCTAACTGCAACTTTACAGTAATATAGGTATATCTGAGAGTCTGTCATGTGTCTTACATAATCCATACATTGTATTTTACTATGAATTAATCTATATACTGAACATTTTTAATTATATCATACTAGTGGCCCAGTGCATGAAATTCGTGCACAGGGGAGGAGGGTGTCCCTCAGCCCGGCCTGCACCCTCTCCAATTTGGGGCCCCTCAGGGGATGTCCGACTGCTGGTTTAGGCCCAATCCCTCTCACAATCCAGGACTGCTGGCTCCTAACCGCTCACCTGCCTGCAGGCCTGATGGCCCCCAACTGCCCCCTCCACCAGCCTGCTTGCCCCCACCCTGCCAGCCTGATCATCCCCAACTGCCCTCCCCTCTTGGCCTGATCGCCCCTAACCACCTCTGCCTCAGTCCCACCACCATGGCTTTGTCCGGAAGGACGTCTGGAAGGTCTCCTGGAAGGTCTCCCAGTCTAATTAGCACATTACCCTTTTATTAGTATCTATTGGTACAGCTTACAACTCAAATAGAAAAGCATTAGAAACATCTGGTTAAAACAAAAGGATGTTAGTTTTCAAGTGTCAGGATATAAGAAAAATATTACAGTTGTGTATGTCTGGGTGTACATGGCATATGTGTGCTAACAAGTGTAAAAAATTATTTGATTACTCTTATTACTGGCCTGTTTTATGATTGATTTAATTTTTCTACATTCAGAAGTTGCCTTATATAGCTTCTTTTAAATGTTTGGTAGTACAGCTAATAAAGAATAATACCCAATACAAAGTGTTGATAATGAATAATAAGATACTTAAATACTTTGGCATAAAGATGATAAAACAGAAAATATATAACATAACATCATGTGTATATGTTATTGCTTCTCCCTCCTCCTCTTTTATTCATTTTTATTTGCATATTGGTTTGAGGAATAGTGACAAGATTATGAAAAACTTAGCTGGAGGAAGCATACTTGTCCACTAACCCTTACATCTTTTCTCTGGCAGGAGTGGATAAAGCAACTGTGATGTGTGATTGGCAGAGACACAGAGGAGGCCTTTGGCATAGGGTGAAACATGAGGGCAGCTTGTCTTTGGAGTTCTGAGTCAGGTAGATTATGGGCTTTCCCAAAATTTTCTCCTTAAGCAAGCTCACTTTTTCTCAACTTTCACTGATAAGACTATTTTAGAATATTTATTTTAAAAAATAAATTTCTGGGCCCCATTCAATACCAATTGACTCAAGAAGAGGGTCAGGGAATCTGTGCTTTCTCTTCTTCTAACATATATGTTTTGTTTTATTTTTTAATTCTCACCTGAGGATATGTTTTTTTATTGACTTTAGAGAGAGAGGAAGGGAGAGCGAGAGAGAAGCATTGATCACTTGAGCAGTTGCCTCACATACGTGCCCAACCAGGGTTTGAATCCACAACCTAGGTATGTGCCCTGATCAGGAATTGAACCTGCAACCTTTTGGTGTACAGGACAATGCTCTAAACAACTGAGCTCCCCAGCCAGGGCTAACATATGTGCTTCGAGTAGCAGAATGAGAAGACATACTTCTTGAACTGTAATTTATTGTGATTATAATTATTTTTCATGAATGGTAGAAAAAAGGGAAGAATTATTTGTGGTCATATAGATTTCAGTGCAGTAGAATCCTAAATAATTCTTGTTTCATTTATTTCAGTGTCATTTTGTTGCAATTGCAACATTTGTGTCTTTACTATAACAATTACCTAAACCAAGGAAATTAGTTAACCACATGAACCACTGGTAAATATTTGTATTTTATAAACACTTAATTATCAGAAGAAAATGCAGTATAAATTGCACTGAATAAATTTACTATAAATTTACATGTTGATTGTAATTTATTCTAAATGATTAATTTATATTATTCATACTTTGATTCAAATATATCTGTTTATGTGTTACTAGGTTCATGTGAATGGTAATTTGATAAAAATACACCTACAGCATTAATATCTAAACTTCTTCCATCTCATTTGTGAAGTCAGTGTTTATAGTTTAGAAAGAGTCTTTAAATCCTGAATATGAGAGCAGAGTTTTTAAAACTTCAAGCAGTCAGTCTCCTGCAGATCAACCACCAAGGAATAATTCAGAACCATTCCTTTAAAGCAGTGGTTGGCAAACTCTTAGTCAACAGAGCCAAATATCAACAGTACAATGATTGAAATTTCTTTTGAGAGCCAAATTTTTTAAACTTAAACTATAAGGTAGGTACATTGTTATTAACTTAATTAGAGTACTCCTAAGCTGGCCTTTGCTAAAAACTCAAGGGGCCAAAGAGCCGCATGTGGCTCGCGAGCCGCAGTTTGCCAACCACTGCTTTAAAGGATTGAGGATTTACTTCATATACCTCTGTGAAGACTGTTTCCCAGATCAAAGGCTGGAGGGTGGGACTTACAAAGGCAAAACCCACAAAATTTATCAAGGAAAAGGGACTGGCCAGTTTATACAAATCCTTGATTTGCCATTTCAAGACTGGCATAAACTGACTGCTTTATGGGACAAACCCATATGATGAATTGGAATAAAATAGTCACAAGTTCACTAAAAAGGCTAATATTTTTCTGAAATGCTAAAGCTTCCTTTTTCTGATATCCTGACTATTTGCTTTATGACATCTTCAGGCTCTGAGTCATGTAGCAGGAAAATCCCTATGTACTCAAGGCACAGTGAATATTGCCCGAATTCCAACCATCATATCCACCTTCTAGGTAGCATAAAAAGAACAACAGTGATAAGAGTGTGCCCTCTCCCTTTTGGAAGTCATTCCAGAAATACCATACAGCACTTATGATTGTAGCTTATTGGCTAAATCTTAATTAAATGACCAAACCCAACTGGAAAAAGACTGAGAAATTCCCTTCTCTACCTCGCATGATTAAATAAATCAAGGATTTGTCATCAAGGAGGAAAGGGTGAATGGTTATTGGGGTAACCAACCAGCAGTCTCCTCCAGAAGGGCACACAATAAGGATTTTTGTCCCAAGTAGTACAAAGGTATCTAACATTTCATCAATCTAGTTTTTTAGGCATCAGGTCTTTTGATCTTTAAATATGTCCATAAAATAATACTTAGTAATGCTTCAAGAGCATATTTTTCTTAAATCTCTCCATATTTGTCATTAAAGAGAATTCCAGGCACAAATACAATATAAGAATGCACATTTTATCCAGGAGTCTGTCTCCACTTTGTTAGTTTATTTTGTTCATTAGATTCCACATATGAGTGAAAGCATATGGTATTTGTCTTTCTCTGACTGGCTTATTTCACTCAACACAATAATCTCCAGGTCCATCTTTGCTGTCACAAAAGGTAAGATTTCATGGACACAGAGAACAGACTGACAGCTGTCAGAGGAGGGGATTGGGTGCTAGGTGAGAAGGGAGGTAGAAGAAGGTAAAGGGGGGTAAGTGGTGATGGAAGGAGACTTGACTTGGGTTATTATACACACAATACAATATACAGATGACGTATTGCAGAACTGTATACCTGAAACATGTATAATTGTATTAACCAATGTCACCCCAATAAATTCAATACGAATAAATAAATGCACATTTTAATCATAGCTATAATGGAAGTCTTTACATGGTACCTCTATGGTTAACTTTCTTACCCAATGTAAAATGTAATTACATTCCATTATCAAAAAAAAAAAAAAAAGAAAAGAAAAAAGAAAAAAAGAAACCCTGTCTGGTCTCTAGATTTATCCAGAAAAGGTTTTAAAAATCCCAATAAATGATTTTTAAGAAATCCATGACTGGATTACTTTTAGTGCTTTTTACAAATTTTCATGTTGTCTTTTTAGGCACATGGCAATATTGCCCTTCCTCCCAATGTTGAAGTTATGTGTGAACATATAATTTATTGGCCAAAAGCATGCAAGGAGAAGTGCTATACATTATCTCTAAACTTAAGGGTCATTGGGCAATTTTTCAGATTCCCTTCTACTGCCACAATGCTTTATAAAGCACATTTAGAAACTGACCCTCCCTCAACATGGGTCTCTGAGTGTACCTTCTCCATCTCTGATGGACATGTAATAAACTATACTGTGAACCCACTGATTTCGGAGGTTGTTACTACAACATGACGTGTCACAAAAGGAAGTATTTTCTTCTCTCAAGCCATATGATACTGAAATTATCTTTCAGATATTGTTAAAAGTATAATAGAAACTGTTATTTAAAAGTATCTATCACCCAGCCAGTGTGGTTCAGTTGGTTGAGTATTGTCCCATGCACCAGAAGTTCACTGGTTCGATTCCTGATCAGGGAACATGCCCAGGTTGCATGCTAGATCCCCATTAGGGGGAATGCAGGAGACAGCCCTTTGATGTTTCTCATCAATGTTTCTATCTCTCTCTCCCTCCCCCTTCTTCCCTCTGAAATCAATAAAAACATACTTTAACAAGTCTCTATGTACAAGATGTTGTAGGTAAGCAATAAATAAATATGAAAAAAAGTAAGTGGTAAGGGAGGTAGTCTTTATATTCATCACACATTTTACTTTATGAGAATATTAAGAATTAGTATAAGCAAGAACAGCTTACAAATTCTTATTCTAATTAATCCCAAAAGAATTGGCTAGCAAAAATAAATATAAATGACTGGTTTTAACTACAATTTAAAATTGATCAATGGATCAGCTATGCTACATGAGCTTAGAGGTTTCATCATTCATCCTTGTATACCCGAGTAATTAGACCCAGAAAAGCCTGCCAAGTGAAAGAAGGCCCAGGTAGAGATATTTTTGTGGGTCCTGATCTTTACTAAAATTTCACCAAAAGTGGATTCTGGGGAGCCATGATTTTAAAATATTTCATTTTACTACACTGAATTAGCAATTAGAATTAGGAAAGTCTCTAAAGAAACTAGAGTAAATCACAGGCCAAGTAGTAATCTGCCTTGATCCTTTTGCTCTAAATCAGGGTTTCTTCACCTTTTTTATGCCATCAGTCTCTTTGGCAGTTTGATGATACCTATGCCTCTTCAAAGAATAGAGTATTATAAATACATAAAATAAGATGCAGGGCTTATATATGAAATTAATAATATTCTAATATATTATAAAAAATAAAAATACTATATTAAAATGTGTACTTCTTCATTAATACAATGCATAATAAGATTTAATGGTGGGCTTAATAACTACCATACTTTCAAAGTAGTGATGAATATGAACATTTTAAGATATCTTCAGGCCCTAGCCGATTTGGCTCAGTGGTTAGAGTATCAGCCTGCGGACTGAAAGGTCCCAGGTTCAATTCTGGTCAAGGGCACATGTCTGGGTTGCTGGCTGGATCCCCAATAGGGGGTGTGCAGAAGGCAGCCAATCAATGATTCTCTCTCATCATTGATGTTTCTATCTCTCTCTCCCTCTCCCTTCCTCTCTGAAATCAATAAAAATATGTTAAAAATAAAAAATAAAATAGAAAAAGATATCTTCAACAACTGAGTGTGCTATAAATACATCTGTGATTCTTTGGTACAGCTAATATTATTGTGGTTTGGTAATTCTATATGGGGATTAAAAATCAGTGAAAGTAAAGACAGAATTACACATGTCCACTCTGTTCTTGGACCTCAGGTTATAGGACCCCTGGCTTAAGATATTCCCTTAATTTTCCCAAGACAAGCCAATACAAATGGCAGCAAACATCCAATTTTTCCTGTCCTCTAGATGGCCACTTGTCTCTTTTTTAGCTCATGGATACACAGAGGATAGGATGATTCTAAAACTTGATCTTCTCATATTGCTACTATGAAGGTGTTTTCTGTTCTATCTTTAGAGCATATAGGTACATTACTGACATTCTAGACTCAGAAAGATTAATCAGGTAAACATGAAATTTTCCCAAGGCAAATTATTTTATCAAATTATATTTTGGCATCTCTGAAGTAATGCTAGTGATAATAATTAGCTTTATAAACAAATAAATACACATTCTTAAGTTCTCAAAGATTTTTGAACCTCTTTTTGTTATGAATAGTATAGTTAACTCAGTTTCCTAGGTTTGAGAGGCTCTTGGGGAATAAAGCTATTTCCTTCTTCCTTCCTTCCTTCCTTCCTTCCTTCCTTCCTTCCTTCCTTCCTTCCTTCCTTCCTTCCTTCCTTCCTTCCTTTCTTTCTTTTTTAAAAACCATCTTTCATTAAGTGCTTTCTGACAAAATAGGTAAGGAAAAGTAGTAGATATTAAGTTCAAATTAGTCTGTTTTTCTACTCACTATGATAAAGAGAATTGAAGGGATGGAGACTACAAGTGTTAAACAAAATGAGGTTTGGGGATTTTATTATCCTATATAATAAAAGGGTAATATGCAAATTGATCCTAAATGCAGAACGATCAGAACGATGGCTAGACCAGTCACTATGAGGCACACTGACCACCTCTCAGTTCCTTTCCCCTGCCAGCCGGCACTGATCGCCTCATGACAAATGAGGAACCAGGGGTGGGTGGCGGGGGATGTGGGCGGTGCCAGGCCAAGGCCCCCACCCCACTGGTCGCCCCACACACAGAGGGCAACCCATGGTGGGGGCAGGGCTGGTGAGCAGGGATTAACAGCCGACCTCTCAGCCCCTTCCCACCAGCCGTCAGGCACTGATCACCCAATGGCAAAAGGGGAACCAGGGGTGGATGGCGGCAGGGGGTGGGTGGCAGTGGGTTTCAGGGCCGGCTGTGGGCAGCTGGGGAGGATGGCTCTGATTGCAGGCCAGACCTAGAGACAGTACCCGTGCATGAAATTCGTGCTCTGGGCCTCTAGTTTTCCTATAACTGTTTAAATTATCTCAAATGTAGTGACTTAAAACAGCACAAATTATTATCTTACATTTCCATAGGTAACAAGTCTTATGCAAGTCACACTGTGCTACAATCAAGGTATTGGCAGGGCCACATTTCCTTTTGGGGGCTCTAGGAGAGACTCTACTTTTTTTTTTTTTTTTTTTACTTTTTCAGTTTCTAGAACTACCTGTAAGCATTGGATCATGGCCACCCTTCATGCACCAGCAATATCTGCACATCCTTTGACCACACTTCTGTTTTAAAATCTCCTTCTGTTGCCTCCCTCTTCTACTTATAAAGACCCTTGTGTTTACATTAGGCCTACTGGATAATCCAGAATAATCTGTTTCAGCAACCTTAATCAATATGCAACCTTAATTTTCCTTTGTTAAGTAACCTAACATATTCTCAGGTTCTTGATATTAGGAAATGGGTATCTTTGGATAGTCATTATTCTTCCTACCATGGAGATTATCTGTGCATTTTCATCAGGCATTCTACCACAGAGCTCTATTATCAAAGATATGGCAGTGGGTATCTATATGTACTCTTTTTCATTTTGTCCATAGTCTCACTTATAAAGGTGAAAATATCCAACTATTATGTCTATGGCAGCCTTAAATTAAGGTGTATATGAAACTCTCACAATACATATAAATACCAGGTGTTTTTGTTTCTTTTTTACTTTTTAAAACAGGTATTATTTAACCCGCCAATCAAAATATCTATAAGTAAAACACTATTAATATGTTTTATTAATAGTGGGGCATATAAATAACCTCATTAAGAATGTGATATAAAAAGAGAGTGGAAAGAAATTTTCTTGGAAATAGTCAATATATTTATATTAGAAGCCTGGTGTGTGAAATTTGTGCACTCGGGTGGGGGGGGGGGGGCTCAGCCCAGCCTGCGCCCTCTCGCAGTCCAGGAGCCCTTGGGGGATATTTGGGGGATGTTTGGGGGAGTGGGCCTAAGCCGGCAGTTGGACATCCTTAGTGCTACCGCTACTGTGGAGGCAGGAGAGGCTCCCACCTCTGCCACTGTGCTCACCAGCTGTGAGCCTGGCTTCTGGCTGAGCAGAACTCCCCCTGTGGAAGTGCACTGACTACCAGGGGGCAGCTCCTGCATTGAGCGGGATTGGGCTGAAACCAGCTCTCTGACATCTCCCAAGGGGTCCCAGATTGTGAGAGGGTGCAGGCCAGGCCAAGGGACCCCACTAGTGCACAATCAGGGCTGGGGAGGGACACAGAAGGTTGGCCAGCTGGGGAGGGACCGTGGGAGAGCTCCAGGGCATGTCCAATGCATCTCGCCCAGTCCTGATTGGCCAGACCCAGCAAAAAGCTAACCTACCTGTTGGAGTGTCTGCCCCCTGGTGGTCAGTGCACATCATAGTAAGCGGTTGAGCTGCCTTAGCATATTGGTTGAACAGATGACTGGATGACCAGACACTTAGCATATTAGGCTTTTATTATATAGGATAGCACCAAATTCAGACAAATGTAGATGTGTAGATTAGGTAAACAGTGTCTTAGAGGCCAAATATTAATTGACAGCTTGTTGAGCAAAGTGGTCAGAAATACTGAGAGAAAAGTAATTTGACTAGAGTTTATGTGTTCTGAAAACCAAGAAAACTTGTAAGGGAGGTAGAGGTAGCTGCCTCAGGCTGCCATCTGATAATTACTTTTCAGATATGCAACCAGAGTTTACAGCAGTACAAGTCTCCTTCCAACTTTATGGGAAAAAAATGTGGAAAACAAGCCAATAGAACTTTTCAAGAAAGTAAGTTCTAGAACCATTTTTGAAGAGACTATATATTTAGTCCTAAATTTTGACCATCTACTTTTGAGGTTTTTGATTGGGGTTTTATTATTACTTTATAATGATGATAATGTCATCATCAAATTTATACTTCTCATTATTTGGAAGTGAAAATGTGTTATTTTACTAGAAGAATGAAGGGTGGAAATATAAATGATAGTTAGTTTCCTTTTGGGATTTTTCTCATTTTTTAATTCTTCAAAACAATACAAAAGATGAAATGATAGGTGAAATACTATCTGTGGTCTTTGCATATCATATTGTAGGTAGTCATAATTTTTATGGATCTATAAAACTTAATTAGGTAGAGAATTGTTTGGGGGTTTTGTCTGTGCTGTTGCTATTATTATTTTTTTAAATAAATCTTTATTCAGATTATTATAATTGTTTCTCCTTTTTCCCCCCATAGCTCCCCTCCACCCAGTTCCCACCCCACCTTCTGCCCTTACCTCCCCCCCACTGTCCTCATCCATGGGTGTATGATTTTTGTCCAGTCTCTTCCTGAACCCCCCCATACCCCTTTCCCACTGAGAATTATCAGTCCACTCCCTTTCTATGCCCCTGATTCTATTATATTCACCAGATTATTCTGTTCCTCAGGTTTTTAAATTCACTTGATTTTTAGGTTCACTTGTTGATAGATATGTATTTGTTGTTCATAATTTTTATCTTTACTTTTTTCTTCTTCCTCTTCTTAAGAATACCTTTTAGCATTTCATATAATACTGGTTTGGTGGTGATGAACTCTTTTAGCTTTTTCTTATCTGTGAAGCTCTTTATCTGCCCTTCAATTCTGAATGATAGCTTTGCTGGGTAGAGTAATCTTGGTTGTAGGTTCTTGCTATTCATCACTTTGAATATTTCTTGCCACTCCCGTCTGGCCTGCATAGTTTCTGTTGAGAAATCAGCTGACAATCGTATGGGTGCTCCCTTGTAGGTAATTAACTGTTTTTCTCTTGCTGCTTTTAATATTGTCTCTTTGTCTTTTGCTCTTGGCATTTTAATTACAATGTGTCTTGGTGTGGTCCTCTTTGGATTCCTTTTGTTTGGGGTTCTGTGCGCTTCCTGGACTTGTAAGTCTATTTCTTTCACCAGGTGGGGGAAGTTTTCGGTCATTATTTCTTCCAATAGGTTTTCAGTATCTTGCTCTCTCTCTTCTTCTGGCACCCCCATAATTCTGATGTTGGTACGCTTGAAGTTGTCCCAGAGTCTTCTTACACTATCTTCAACTTTTTGGATTTTTTTTTGCTTTTTGCTTTTTCGGTTGAGTGTTTTTTGCTTCTTTTTATTTCAATTCTTTGACTTGATTCTTGTGTTCCTCTAGTCTGTTGTTGGGTCTCTGTATAATATTTTTTATTTCAGTCAGTGTATGTTTAATTTCTAGTTGGTCCTTTTTCATATCTTCGAGGGTCTCATTATATTTATCTGCCTTTTCTAGGAAATTCTTGAAAAGCCTTATAACCGTGGTTTTGAATTCTATATCCAGTCGTTTGTTTTCCTCCATTTCTTTCATTTGTGATCTGTTTCTTTGACGCCGCATTTTCACTGCTTCCCTGAGTTGGTAGGGTAGATTTGTGTGCTAGGTTTCCTATATGGCCCAGTGGGTCGGCCTCCCCAGTTAACCTGAGGTAGACACTCTTGGTGCACCCCTTTGTGGACTGTGTGTACAGCCTTGTTGTAGTTAAGTCTTGATTGTTGTTGGTATCACTGGGAGGAATTGACCTCCAGGCCAGTTGGCTGTAAGGATCAGCTGTGTCTACGCTGGGAGAAGTTCGGTGCTGGAGACAGCCTTATAGGATTAGACTTGCCAAATTGCAATAGCCTCTGTGCTCAGCTTGGATGGGGTGGAGTCTCAGGGCGGAGCAGACATTCTTGGCTTCCAGTCAGCCTTGCCCTTGCGCGTGTGCGCGCCTGCAGACCTCTGCCTTCCCCTACTCCTGAGTCTCCGCCCGAGAGTCCAGATTCCCCCCACAAGAGCATGGGTCCCCAGGGGCTCGCCTGGAACTGGGGTTCAGTGCAGTCAGAACTGGGGCTAAGTGCAGTAAGGAGCTTCTGACTCCCTTCCACTAGGGAAAGCCTGTGGCAACCTCCACAGCCTTTGTGCGCACTGGCATGCGCGCGTCTGCAGACCTCTGCCTTCCCCGGCTCCCGAGTCTCTGCCCGAGAGTCCAGATTCCCCCCCGTAAGAGCGCGGGTCCCCAGGGGCTCGCCTGGAACTGGGGTTCAGTGCAGTCAGAATTGGGGTTCAGTGCAGTCAGGAGCTTCGGACTCCCTTCTGCTAGGGAAAGCCTGTGGCAACCTCCACAGCCTTTGTGCACACTGTCGCGAGTGCCTCCAGAACCCTGCCTGCCAGGGCTCCTCCGGGTCTCCCCCGGGTCTCCAAGTCTCCGGGTGCCTTTCTCTCTACCTGACAGTCCAGACTCCCCCTGTATGAGCCTGGGTCCACAGGGTTTCGCCTGGGACTGGGGTTCAGTGCAGTCAGAACTGGGGTTCAGTGCAGTCGGGGGCTTCCTTCCCCCTTCCGCCAGAGAAAGTCAGCCAGGCTCTCAGCCACCCTTCCTCTCTGTGAGCACAAAGACCCTTTGCCGTATCTCCAATTCTCTGTGAGCTTTTCTCTTTCCTTCTAGTTGTAGAATTTTCACTCAGCCAGCTTTCCTGTGGTTCTGGATGGTGTCCGTTTTGTCTTTTAGTTGTAGTTTTGAAATTGTTGTGCGAGGCAGCAGTTTAGGTGCTTACCTATGCTGCCATCATGGTTTCTCTCCTGTTGCTATTATTTTTTTTTTTTTTTCAAATTTTTATTAAGGTATTATATGTGTACATATCTTACCATTGCCCCCCACCCCCACCCCACTCCCATACATGCCCTCACCCCCCAATGTTTTGCATCCGTTGGTTACTCTTATATACATGCATATAAGTCCTTCAGTTGATCTCTTATTTCCCCCACCTCTCCCTAACCTTACCACTGTAATTTGACAGTTTGTTTGATGCTTTACTGCCTCTGTAACTATCTTTTTGTTCATCAGTTTATAATGTTTTTCATTATCCCCAAATGAGTGGGATCATGTGGTATTTTTCTTTCATTGACTGGCTTATTTCACTTAGCATAATGTTCTCTAATTCCATCCAAGTGCCTACAAATGGTAGTAATTCCTTCTTTTTTACGGCAGCATAGTATTCCATTGTGTAGATGTACCATAGTTTTCTGATCCAGTCATCTGCTGATGGGCACCTAGGCTGTTTCCAAATCTTAGCTATTGTAAATTGTGCTGCTATGAACATAGGGGTGCATATATCCTTTCTGATTGGTGTTTCTGGTTTCTTAGGATATATTCCTAGGAGTGGGATTACTGGGTCCAATGGGAGTTCCATTTTCAGTTTTTTGAGGAAACTCCATACTGTTCTCCACAGTGGCTGCACCAGTCTGCATTCCCACCAGCAGTGCACGAGGGTTCCTTTTTCTCCGCATCCTCGCCAACACTTGTCGTTTGTTGATTTGTTGATGATAGCCATTCTGACAGGTGTGAGATGGTATCGCATTGTTGTTTTGATTTGCATCTCTCGGATAATTAGTGACTTTGAGCATGTTTTCATGTGTCTCTTGGCCTTCCTTCTGTCTTCTTTCGAAAAGCTTCTATTTAGGTCCGTTGCCCATTTTTTTATTGGATCATTTATCTTCCTTTTATTAAGTTGTATAAGCTGCCTGTAGATGTTGGAAATTAAACCTTTATCAGTGATACCATTTGCAAATATGTTCTCCCATACAGTGGGGTTTCTTGTTGTTTTGTTGATGGTTTCTTTTGCTGTGCAAAAGCTTTTTATTTTGATGTAGTCCCATTTGTTTATTTTCTGTTTGGCTTCCATTGCCCTAGGGGCAGTATCACTGAAAAAGTTCTTTTGGCAAATGTCTGAGATTTTGCTGCCTGTGGATTCCTCTAGTATTTTTATGGTTTCCCGTCTTATATTTAAGTCCTGTACCCATTTTGAGTTTATTTTTGTGTATGGTGTAAGTTGGTGATCTAGTTTCATTTTTTTGCATGTATCTGTCCAATTTTCCCAACACCATTTATTAAAGAGACTGTCTTGACTCCATTGTATGCTCATGCCTCCTTTGTCAAATATTAAATGCGCATATTGGTTTGGGTCGATATCTGGATTCTCTATTCTGTTCCATTGATCTATATGTCTGTTCTTGTGCCAGTACCAGGCTGTTTTGAGGACAGTGGCTTTGTAATACAGCTTGAAATCTGGTATTGAGATCCCTCCTACTTTATTCTTCTTTCTCAGGATTGCTGTGGCTATTTGGGGTCTTTTTTTATTCCAGATGAATTTTTGGAGAGTTCTTTCTAGGTCTGTGAAATACGCCATAGGTATTTTAATGGGGAGTGCATTGAATCTATAGATTGCTTTGGGTAGTATGGACATTTTAATGATGTTGATTCTACCAATCCATGAACATGGTATGTTCTTCCATCTGTTTACATCTTCCTCTATCTCTTTTTTCAGTGTCCTGTAGTTTTCCGCATATAGGTCTTTTACCTCCTTGGTTAGGTTTATTCCTAAGTATCTTAATTTTTTTGGTGCGATGGAAAATGGGATTGCTTTTTTAGTCTCTCTTTCTGTAAGTTCACTGTTGGTGTATAGAAATGCCGTAGATTTCTTGGCGTTAATTTTGTATCCTGCTACATTGCCGAATTCATTTATTAAGTCTGATAGTTTTTTGATGGAGTCTTTCGGGTTTTTTATGTACAATATCATGTCATCTGCAAATAAGGACAGCTTTACTTCTTCTTTTCCAATTTGGATGCCTTTTATTTCTTCTTCTTGTCTAATTGCAGTGGCTAATACTTCCAGTACTATGTCAAACAGGAGTGGTGAGAGTGGGCATCCCTGTCTTGTTCCTGTTCTTAGGGGAAATGGTTTTAGTTTTTGCCCATTGAGTATGATGTTAGCTGTGGGTTTATCATATATAGCTTTTATTATGTTGAGGTATGATCCTTCTATTCCCACCTTGTTGAGAGTTTTTATCAAGAAAGGGTGTTGGATTTTGTCAAATGCTTTTTCTGCATCAATTGATATGACTATGTGATTTTTATCTCTCAATTTGTTTATGTGATGTATCACATTTATTGATTTGTGGATATTGAACCATCCTTGCATTCCTGGGATAAACCCTACTTGGTCATGGTGTATGATCTTTCTGATGTACTGCTGGATCCTATTTGCTAGAATTTTGTTGAGGATTTTGGCATCTACATTCATGAGGGATATTGGCCTGTAATTCTCTTTCATTGTGTTGTCTTTATCTGGTTTTGGTATTAGGGTGATGCTGGCTTCATAGAAGGAGCTTGGAAGTGTTCCTTCCTCTTGAATTTTTTGGAATAGTCTGAGGAGGATAGGTTTTAGTTCTTCCTTGAATGTTTGGTAGAACTCTCCTGTGAAGCCATCTGGCCCCGGGCTTTTGTTTGCCGGAAGCTCTTTGATGACTGCTTCAATTTCTTCCATAGTTACTGGCATGTTGAGCTGTTTAGATTCTTCCTGATTGAGTTTTGGAAGGTTATATTTTTCTAGGAATATGTCCATTTCCTCCAGGTTGTCCAGTTTGTTGGAATAGAGTTGTTCGTAGTATTTTTTAACAATCCTTTGTATTTCGGCGGGATCTGTTGTTATTTCACCTCTTTCATTTCTGATCTTGTTTATTTGGGTCCTCTCCCTTTGCTTCTTGGTGAGCCTGGCTAGAGGTTCATCAATCTTGTTTATCCTTTCAAAGAACCAGCTCTTGGTTTTGTTGATCTTTTGTATTGTTTCTTTGGTCTCTATGTCGTTTATCTGTGCTCTGATCTTTATTATTTCCTTCCTTCTGCTTACACTGGGCTTTTCTTGTTGCTCTTTTTCTAACTCTTTGAGTTGTTGGGTTAGGTAATTTATTACCCCTGTTTCTTGTTTTTTGCAGTAGGCTTGTAGAGCTATGAACTTCCCTCTCAAGACTGCTTTCGCTGTGTCCCATAGATTTTGGATTGTAGTGTTTTCATTGTCATTTGTTGTCATGATGTTTTTTATTTCTTCTTTGATCTCTCTGGTAACCCAGTCATGGTTTAATAGCATGCTGTTTAGTCTCCATGTGTTTGATTTCTTTGGGTTGTTTTTATTGTAGTTGATTTCCAGTTTTATGCCACTGTGGTCTGAGAAGATGCTTGATATGATTTCTATCTTCTTGAATTTGAAGAGACTTTGCCTATGTCCCAACATATGGTCTATCTTTGAAAATGACCCATGTGCGCTTGAGAAGAATGTATATTCTGTGGCTTTGGGGTGAAATGTTCTGAAGATGTCAATTAATTCCATCTGGTCTAGTGAGTCATTTAGGATTGATGTTTCTTTGCTGATGTTTTGTTTAGAGGATTTGTCCAATGGTGATAGTGGGGTATTAAAGTCTCCTACTATGATTGTATTGCTGTCAATGTCTCCCTTGATATCCTCCAGGAGTTTTTTTATGTATTTGGGTGCTCCTGTATTGGGTGCATATATGTTTACCAGAGTTATTTCTTCTTGTTGGATTGCTCCCTTTA
Organism: Plecotus auritus; assembly: GCF_963455305.1. Lineage (NCBI taxonomy): Eukaryota > Metazoa > Chordata > Mammalia > Chiroptera > Vespertilionidae > Plecotus > Plecotus auritus. The sequence continues at coordinate 28,712,637 of NC_137784.1, forward strand.
GTATTATGAAATGGCCTTCTTTATCTCTTGTTATGTCCTTCAGTTTGAGATCTAATTTGTCAGAAATAAGTATTGCTACCCCAGCTTTTTTTTCAGTTCTATTTGCCTGGAAAACCTTTTTCCATCCCTTCACCCTCAGTCTGTGTGCGTCTTTTTTTCTGAGGTGGGTTTCTTGTAGACAGCAGATATATGGGTCGTGTTTTCTTATCCAATCTGTTACCCTATGTCTTTTGATTGGGGCATTTAATCCATTTACATTTAAAGTTATTATTGATAGGTACTTATTTGTCGCCATTCCTATTCTTTACCCCTGTGTTACTTCTTCGCTTCCTGTTTCTTTCTTTCTTTCTTTCTTTTTTTTTTTTTTTTTTTTTTTTTTTTACAGTAGACCCTTTAGCATTTCTTGCATTGCTGGTTTGGTGGTAATAAATTCCCTTAGTCCTTTTTTGTCTGTGAAGCTCCTGATTTCACCTTCAATTTTGATTGACAGCCTTGCTGGGTACAGTATTCTTGGATTCAGCCCCTTCCTTTGCATGACTTTGTATATTTCATTCCATTCCCTTCTGGCCTGATGAGTTTCTGTTGAGAAATCAGTTGCTAGTCTGATGGGGGTTCCTTTGTATGTAACTTTCTGTCTCTCTCTTGCTGCTTTTAAGATTCTTACTTTGTCGTTGGTGTTTGCCAATTTAATTATAATGTGCCTTGGCGTCGGTCTTTTGGGGTTCATTTTGCTTGGGACTCTGTGAGCTTCTTGGATTTGTGTGGGTTTTTTCTTCCCTATATCTGGGAAATTTTCTGTCATTATTTCTTCAAAGAGGTTTTCTATTCCTTGCTCAGCTTCCTTTCCTTCTGGAACCCCTATTATGCGGATGTTGTTTTGTTTCGTGTTGTCCCAAAGTTCCCTTAGACTCTCCTCCTGCCTTTTAATTTTTTTTTCTAGAAGTTGCTTTTCTTGGGTATTTTTTTCCATCTTGTCTTCTAGCTCACTGATGCGGTCCTCTGCTTCTTCTAGTCTACTCTTGATGCTTTCTATTGAGTTCTTTACAGCAGCGATGTCATTTTTCATTTCTTCTTGGTTCTTCTTCATTTCCTCTTGGTTCTTGCTCATATTGTCGAATTTGTCTTCCATTCTTTTCAGCCACCTTATGACCATTTCTCTGAATTCTTTTTCTGGAAGGTTGCTTGCCTCCATTTCGTTTACTTCCTTTTCTGGTGATGCCTGCTTTTCTTTCATATGCGGGCTGCTTCTTTGTCTCCCCATGGTCTCTCTTCTCTGGGTGTCTGGTTATGTAGTTCTCTCTCTCCTGGGTTGATTTAAAGGCACAAAATACAGCACTACCAGGTACAACTCACAAGGCACTGAACAGGAATGTATTCACGATATTAATAACCTCCAATAAAGGTGACCACCAGAGAAAGGCAAATTAGGTGATAGGAGAGAAAGAAGAAGAGGAAAAAAGAAAGAAAGAAAGAAAAAAAGAAAAAAGGAGTGTGAAAATGAAATTGGGAAAAGGGAAAGTAAAGAGAAAAAAAAAAAGTAAGAGACAAGAAATTGACTAAGAGAGAAAGGGGAACAGACTATATATATATTGGGGATAAAACTCCAATAGAACAATCACTAATCCCAGCAAATGCCAGCAACAAGTGCCTGGGGATTAGTACAAACTACAACACCAACTAATATGGAGTGAGGCAAGGTTAAGCTGAAGCACAAAACAAACAAAAGAATAAACAAAAGAAGAATAAGCAAAACAATCTCACAAAAAAAGCATAAAAATTGGATATAATCTACATTCAAGCAAACAACAACAAAAGGACAGAGATAAGGACAAGTTTATGGATAACTCAGACAGCGAAGGGAGAGGTGTATGTGGACTTGGAGCAGGGGATTGGAGATTAGATATGTAAGTAGGGTGAAATTTTAACAAGGGGTAAACAGAAAGAATAGGGAAAATCTAAAGCAGTAAAAGGGTAAGACAAACAGGACACTGAAAAGGGGGAGGTTAGGAAGAGAGTGATGGCCTGAAGGTAGAGTTGAGATAGAGTAAAACGATGCTAAAGGAAAGATAAAAAATAGAATGTAGAACCCTAATCCCAAAATAAAATGAAGAGAAAATAAAATGACACTTTAAAAAAAAAAAAAAAAAGATAAAATAGCAGTAGTAATAATACGGATTGAAAATAAAAATGTAATCATTAAAAAGGCAAAATCAAGTGATGAAAAAAGAAAAAAAAGTTTCTTGATTAAAAGATGCAAAAAATGAAAATTAAAAAAAAATAAAAAAATAAAAAAAATAAAAGGTAAAAATAAAATGTGGAGTAGTGAAGGTCATTCACTTCCTCTGTTTTTCTGTTTGGCACGCCTGTTTCTCAGTCCAGACAGTATTGCAGTTCTCTGCGATCCACTGCTCTTCGGTGTTGTAAGCCAGTCCTGATTTTAAGCAGGCGGTGTGTCTTAATTTCTCGTATTCCTTTATTTTTGATTACACAAGAGTCAATTTGTGATTCAGCCCCTGGGTGGCAGTGTTTCTGGATTGACTTCCGGGTCTATCTATGGCCTCTCTAGGGAGTGTTAGAGCCTTCTTTCCCTGTGGCACTCGGGCCTGTGGGAGTGGTCTGCCTCAGAGCTGGCTCTCTGATGGTCACTCCCCGCTCCGATCCCCAGGTTCCAGAAAAACAACCTTCCCCTGCAGTCTCCCAGGGTGTCCCCAACTGGGTGATCCTATGTATTGGGCTTAGTAATCAGAAGCAAGGATTTGAAGAGGAAAAAGCCCAGTTGTGCGAACTCCGGGACTGCGAGTGAGCCCAGGCACCCAGGGAGCGCACGGGCTGCGCATAAGTCTGGACTGCCTGAAATTCTTAGGGTGTCCCTGCACTTCAGATCAAAATGGGTTGCTTTTTAGAGTGCCCTTCTCTTAGCAGCTCTGAGGACCCTTTTCCACAGTCACAGATCACGCCAGCCCCTACAGCCACGGATTTTTCTAGGCACAGACTTCCCTGGTCCTCCAGCTCCCGCAAAACGCGTTTTCCTCTCTCCCGCCGGGACCAGAGACCTCACCTTATCCCAGGCGAAATCTGACCTTTCCGTGGTGGAGTGTAGAGCTTCTCTGAACCCGTGTGCTTGCGCCAGTTGGGGAGCGTTGTTCTGGGGCTCGCAGCTGTTCCTGGGGTGCCGCAGTTGTGGATTCTCAGGCTTCAGATAAGCTCCACTTTCCGGATCAAGATGGCGCAGACTCCGCGTCCAAGCCCGCAGCTCCGGGAGGGGACCCAGCCGCAGTTCTTGCTGCCAGGTCAGGGGAACCCCGTTCAGCAGTCCCCCACCTCCTTCTGGAATTCAGCTGTCTCCCAACCAGCCAACAAACACTCCTTGCGCGACCCTCAGCTGTTCTTTCTTTCTGCTCCGGGACAAGGCTCGGAACACGTCTGTCTATTCCGCCGCCATTATTCTCTGCATCTGTTGCTATTATTTTTAAATTTATTTTAGAGATGCTGGAATTAGTAGTGAACATGATATTAATGAAGGCTGTTCCCATGCTCCAAATGCCTTAAAAACCTGTGAGTACCTCAAATAAATGCTTTTATTTGTTTCCATGTCTGATTTTGATATGTATAGCATAATATGAAGTGAAATATTCAACACAGGATGTTTACAATGGACAGAATGGCAAGCCCTGGGGATTGCAAGCTGAATGGGAGGCCAAAGTATTGGTCCTCGGCCTTTTTATGACCTTTGGCAGACGCTGCCCATATCTTTCCTTTCACTGCTGGGTTTCCTCACGTGGACAATGAATGTATTTAGATAAGTGACCTTTATGTTTCTTTTGGCTTATATGAACTTCTTAAGTCTATTTAGATGACACGTATCATCATGTTTAAAATTACTATAAGGTAAACACAGATTTACTTTGTTTTATGAAATAACTATACATTTAGAAAATATAGATAGAATGATGGATAGAGAAATCAACATAGGAATGTTCTGGTTAAACCACCCCAAATACAGTGGCATTAAAAAATAAAAATCATTACATCCCCATGACTTATTTATTTTATACCTGGGAGTCTGTACCTTTTGACTCCCTTCACCCATTTCACTTATCTTCCCCCAACCCCGCCACTGTCAACCATCAATCTGTTCTCCGTATTTATGAGCTTTTTTTTCTTTCCACATATAAATGAGATCATGCGGTATTTCCCTTTCTCTGTCTGACTTATTGCACTTAGCATAATGTACTCATGGTCCATCCATGTTGTCAGATTTGTGGTTATTAGGGTTAGGGGGTATGGGGTAGGGAAATTGGATGAAGATAATCTAAATGCACAAACTTCCAGTTATGCGATAACTACTGGGGATGTATAATGTACAAGATGTACAAGACTATAATTAACACTGCTGTATAGTATATTTGAAAGTTGTTAAAAGAGTAAGTCCTCAGAGTTCTCTCACACAAAAGACAAAACAAAACACTTTTTCTTTTTGTATATATGTGAGATGATATATGTTATCTAAACTTATTGTGGTAATCATTTCACAATATATGTAAGTCAAGTCATTATGCTGTATACCTTAAACCTATGCAGGGCTGTATATCAATTATACATCAATAAAACTGGAAAAAATAAAAGAAACATACCTATGAGTGCTACAAGGGAGTCTGAGTGGATGCAAGGACTTTTGGGTTCTTCAGTTGGGGACCAGGGCATGCAAGCCCAAGCTGTTGAGGCCCAAGCTGGTAGTGTGCACACACCTGGCTACAGAGACCAGCTGCAGGTGTCCATGTAGTGGCAGTAGCCTGTGCAGACACATACGTTGTGGCAGGGGCCAGGGCTAACTGCTAGCACACTGTCAGCTATGTGGGCCCTGGTTGTTGGTGTGCACTCTTGTGACTAAATTAAGAGATAAATTGAAGCAAGCTCAGATTACCAGAAATTGAATTTATTTGAGAATTGCAGTTCAGAAAATGCAAGAGAGAGCAAGCTACAAGCGAGTATGTCGATTTGGGGCAAGTCGTATTTATGGCCAAAAAAAAATGAACAAAGGCAAGTCCAACCAGCATCCAAGCAGAAAGTTCATTGGCTTGAGAATGGGGAGAGATTTTTGGCAATGTTCATTGGTCAGATTCTTGGTGGATGTTCCTAAATCCGAGTCTTCTGCAAAATTGTCCTCCACAGAAATCAGTCTGTCAGTTCTATAGTTCCGTTTCTCTGAGGGTACAGGAATGAGATTCCCCATTTCCCATCCTCCAGTTCCATTTTAGATTGAAATCTCTCCACAAGTCCAATGACAAGAGTCAGTCTGGCCAAGTGCAAGTGTACAGCTAGAGGGGCTAACCCTAAGTGCGCACATGTTGGCAGGTGTCACCTGTGAGAGTCTACAGCATGGGCACAGAGAAAGACTCAAGTGACTGGCTACAGTGAAGAGAAATACCTGTGGGACATAAACTGCTGAATTCCCAGAGCGTGGTGGTGACTGTGTGAGCCACTTGGTTTCTTCAATGGCTAAAGAGGCAGGGGTCATATGCAAAGCAGGTCACTGGGAACCATGGTGGCTCCAGCTGTGTGTGATTCTGGTAGTCCCGGCTCTTGCTCTTCTTCCTTGTTCCTGACTGTCTGTATAGTCCCAGCTTTGCTGGTCTCTGGGTGGGGTGAAAAGGAGGTAGGTTTTTTTCAGGCTGAGGAGGGGGTGCCACATCGAGCAGTGTCAGCCAGGCTGGGATGATGCAGGCAAAACGGAGCTGTTCATTTTTTCCTTTTTTGTGCCATTATTCTCAGCTTATTTTGGTTCTCTGTTGCTTCAGGTTTGTTAATATTATTATTGATTATTGATTTATTTATTTATTTTTAGGAAGAGGGAAACATCTATGTGAGCGACATTAATTGGTTGCCTCCCACATGCACCCGACTAGGGATTGAACCCTCAGCCTTGTTATATGTCCTGACCAAGAATCTAACCAGTGACCTTTCAGTGCGAGGGAGGGCACTCAACCAACTGAGCACACTGGCCAGGGAAGTTGCTACATGTTCTTAATGAACTCTTAGGCTCTCCCAGAGCTGTTTTTGTTCATGGCTAGCAGTCTAATTGTTGATCTTTGTTGGGAGATAGAGGCTGTGGTCTCCTACTTCACCAACCTGGTGATGTCCCTTCCCTTTTCTAGCTTTTTGAGTAGAATATTTATCTTCTCTATTTTCAGCCTTCGGTATATGAAAGTCTATAGGTCTTTAAAATATTGCTTTCATTTTCTTTTACAAATTTTACAGTTCATATGGAAGAGCAGATATCAGAGACTAACCATAAAAAAAGAAATAAAAGAATAATGAGGGAGTAGATGGACATCACACCAGGTTTTAAAATATTACAAGGTTAATAGAAACCTTCTTCACATCATATTTAACAATAAATCCTAATGTGTTTTATTGATCTGAAAAGTAAGACAAAATACATTTTGGCCTTATATTCCCTATCTATAAAATGGAGAAAACAGTAATGTTAACTACATTATAGGTTATTATGAGGACAGCAATGCATGCATGAATGTTGCTCCAAAATAATGATAATAATTGCTCACATTCACTGAATGTTTGAAGCACTGTTTGCATCACTCAATAAATATAGCTAGCAAGCTATTGCTATTATTATAATGCACTAGAGGCCCAGTGCATGGAATTCGTGCACGGGGATGGGGGGGATGCCCCTCAGCCCAGCCTGCACTCTCTCCACTCTGGGACTATTAGCTCCTAACCACTCATCTGCCTGCCTGCCTGATTGCCCCCTAACTGCTCCCCTGCCAGCCTGATTGACACCTAACTGCTCCCCTGATGGCCTGATCGCTTCCAACTGCCCTCCCCTGCTGGCCCAATCGCCCCCAACTGCCTTCCCCTGTGGGGCTGAGGGGACTGGGGGACTGAGGTTGGATGAGGCTAGATGCTGCAGGGACTGGCTGAGATGGGGCTGAGGGAACTGGGGGACTGAGGCTGGATGAGGCGGGGCTGAGGGGACTGGGCGCCTCCATCTTGTGGCTGTGGGTGCTGCCATCTTGTGAGGGTGTGATGGTCAATTAGCATATTCCCTCTTTATTAGATAGGATTATTCACATGTGATAATTAAAGTTCTGATTGTGGATGATATATTTAATTGGATTTGAAGCAAAGTTTATAAAGATCCAAAGAGATGATAGAAACAAGAGAAGCATATGACAGGCAAGTCAGAGATTCAAGAATAGGTGCTGCTTGTTTTGGCAGTAAGAGGGTTTATATCACCTTGAGAAAACATGAGTTTTGGGTTTCAAGTGAAAATAAAAGTTGTAACTGAAAACTCTGCCTAAAGTTGGAACTTCAAAATAGATGTACATTTGTTGAAAAGGGTGATTAGATGAACTCCAAAATCAATTTATAAACACTGTGTTCTGTGCATTTATCTAACCACTGTGGGGAAGAGCATCTCCCAAGAGGTAACATGGTGTCTGTTCATTCATTGCAATCTTGGTTTGTATTATTACAGCTGATTGGATCAGGAACATCAAACCAAGAACTTTACATAAAATGTGTTTAGGGACTGTGATATCCCCTAGGCATACTGGTAAAAACAAACATAAAATAATTCAAGAGAGGCACTCCTACAATCCAGGCTGCACAGAGTAGGGTGATGAAAGTGTCAAAAAATGAATAGAAATTTAAAAGTTACAAAGCATGTAAGGAAGCAGTCTATCAAAAGGAAGAATTATGGATCCAATAGTCAGAAAGAGTAGACCCCTAATAACATGAGAAAAATAGTACACAAATGTAAGATAAAGTACAACATAAATATTTTTAAATGAAGACATTTAAAAATGAATCAAAATAGTAATGAAAAACTACACTATTAAAAAACAGGGAGAATTGTAAAAGAGTATTAAAAAATCTGTGAAATGAATAATATAGACACTGATTTTTTTAAGTACTCAAGGTATTAAGTTGCAAATAGATGCAGATGATGACAGAAATAGAGAAATGTAACAAAATTTTGAGCAAACTCTATAATTCAGCATGGTGAAGACTACAGAAGAGAAATCAAAGACATGATGGATACTTTGTATTCTAACCAATATTGTGGGGGACCTCATGATAAATTATATCAATGCCTTAAGCCAGCATAAGCATGTGCTAACTTAGTTCACACTTTCCCCCTAACAAGCACCCATTGGTTACCTCTTGGACCCAGTTGTTTACCATCAGTAGGACTGGCCCAGAAAAGAGTCCTGTGCAAGTGCTGTAAGCAGGATTAGGCTATTTAATAGGGAATTATTGTATCACAGGTACCTGGAATGTGGTTGGGGTGAACATGTTCCATTGGTTCCTTGGACTTCTTACCCTTTTGAAGGGCAAAGACACAAGAAGGGTAGACTAAGACTGTGGCAAGAATGAGGACTAGGATATGGACCCCACTTGATTTGTTCTAAGAGATGTCCTAGTTTAGTGGTCGGCAAACTGCGGCTCGCGAGCCACATGCGGCTCGTGAGCCGCGGTTTGCTGCTCTGTTGACTAATGAGTTTGCCGACCACTGACCTAGACTCTCGATTCCAATAATTACAGGCTGTTGTTGTTCCTTGTATTAAGCCCTAGGTTGTGTATGCCCAGAAGCACACACTGCGACTAAGCATTGAGAACAAATAGTTTAAGATATTATATTGAGAGGAGTTAGAAACAGGGCTAGGCAGATAGGGTAAGGGGTGGAAGAAGAAGAAAGTACAGACATAATGGCAGGACCAAGCATGGCCGAGCTCCAAACTGCAAGGTTGTTTATCTTGCGGGTGCAGAATGTTACAGGATTCCAGGGCAGTAGGAATAGGGAAACTGAGGCAGGCAAGTTAAAACAAGGCCAAACACTGTGGGCAATTTGCAGCCAGCTTGTAAAGCATGTAACAGACCATTGTCTTCCCCAGCCAAGGACACAGAGCAAATGGTTAAAAAAAAACCTCTCTAATGAGAGAATGCAGAAAAGGAGGGGGATAGGGTAAAGGAAAGAAAGGGACATTTTACTCCCTAAGCAGAGAAATCAGCAGTCTCAAGGCTTGGCAAGATAAAGTTGCCAGGTGCTTTTCATGAATTTTGGGAAGGCCAAAATAAAGTAAAAAAAAAAAAAAAAAAGGGGGGGGGGACCTTGAGAATTAATCTGTATCAAAAAAGTCAACAGAAATTTTGAAGTCTATAGACAGTAGGGTTTATAACACCTCAGTCCCCCACCCAACTTGCTCTTCAGATTAGCTGAGAGCTCATCTGTGTTTTATAAGCCAGTTGTATAGATTTGCTTGCTTTGGTCTTTCAGTAAAGGTGCATGCTTTAATAAACTGGTTTTTCACAGAGCAGTTAAGGTCTCTCATATAAATTCCTTTATATGAGAACACAAAGATAGAGGTTGGGGAGAGCCCTCTCCCATTGACTCAGGGGGCTGTCTTGTCCAGTAACACTTCTCTATAACAATAACAGGAAGCATAGGTAGGGGAGTGGAAGAGAGTGAAGAGATTAGACTAATTCAGGGGATGGTGATAAGCAGGTTGCCACTGTGGGCAATAGGGTCTAAATCCCACTGGGAATCTCTGGAAGAATTCACCTTAGAATTATTCCAACTAAAGGGCAAAGAAGCTGGGTTATTTTTCCACCAATTTACTTCTATTGTTGGTTGAGGACTGCTCCTGCAGGCTTTAATTGCCACTTCTAGCCTGATCCATGCAAAGGCTGAAGTGGCAATTGAAGTGATCAGAGAAAGCCCTCAAGGAGAAAGTCACAGTTTTACATAAAGCAATTGACTTACAGGGAAAATTTAGATGTGAGGGGCACATGGCAAGGCATAGATGGCATCTGCTGTAGTGCAGAATTGAAAGAACTTTGAGAAAGCATGTCCCTAAAGGAGAATGATAGTATGGTGGCACAATGTGGCCAGTAAATTGAGTTTTTAAGGATCAAAATGGTTTCTATCTCTGCTATTTTATATCTAAGGGGATGGAGTTACTGGAAGATGAATCTCTTAACAAAGAAGTCGCTTCCTATTTATAATATACTAGTGTGCTGTGCCAGCACGGCCATGGGTGAACCTGAGTGGGGGTGGTGAAGGATTGAGAAAAGACAGACAAAGGAATGAAAACTGGGTCTTGGTGGGACGCTGTCCTCTCTGATGGAGAGCCTCTCAGGTGGAGAGCTAGCAACAGCGCCACAGACTACAAGCCGTGTCTTTATTTTATAGCCAGGTTCCACAAGGCAAAGAAGGGGCGTGGCCAAGATGTTTACAACATTCTCGTGGGTTTCAATCCTACTCAATTACATGCACCTGAACTCTATCAAGCCCACATCACTCAGGCACGTGGGACCTTGTGTCCAGACCATAGGTTCAAGGTTACAACTACAGCTGTTGGCTATAATTGTGCTGGGAGGGCTCTGCCCTCCAAGCTGGGACTTGCATGTGGCCATGAGAGGACTGTGCCCTCTCATTAGCCCGAGGCTTGAACCTGTCCAAACACTGTAGCTGCTCTCCACATATCCCCCCTTTTTTGTTTTTAAACATTTCTATTTACATAATCAAAAGCTCTAAGCAAATTATTCAGCATAACCAAAATATCAAGAACAAACTTCTGGTTATTAACAGAACAACCAACACAGTAATATTAATGTGATACAGCAACAAGAAAGAATAAAACTCTGGCTATTAATAAAACAATAACAAAACAATGCCAATGCAACACAGCAATAAGAGAAAAACCAAACTACAAACATGTAACTATTTCTTCAAAATGAAAGTTCCTTTTGCTGCTGAAGTATATCTTACTCAGAGTCCTCAGATTTGGCTGCACAAGACTTTAAGAGAGTAACTTACACTCCCTGATTCTCCACCATCTGCCACTAACTTCTTCAGCTGACCCCATGTTGATACCTCGGTCACTTGCGTAGATCTTCTTCTGCATCACAACTCTGTCTTTTGAACGGAGTGACAAGGAGCGTCTCTGGGTCCACCGTGGTGATGCACATCCTGCTCTGGCACCCAAATCAGCTTCTCCGTTCCCTCTGGATTCTGAGGATCAGGCTGCTTGGATGGTTGGCTTTGGAACTGAGCCAACACTAGTCCCAGTCAAATCAGCTCTGTCTGCACTGGTGGAAGTCTGGTCCCTTCTCACCAGACACAAAGTCCCAGGGAGCTATCAGGTCCCACAAGAAAGAAATAACCAAAGCCCAAAACAATGCAACTGCCACAAGAGCTTACAATCTAGGTCAGAAATACAAGTTACTTCCTCAAACAACATTAATCACAGCCATTTTTTGCTGTACAGTAGCTTAATAAAACCTAAGAGATTTCTACCTTTTTTCTATCTCCTATTTTCTCTCTCCTATTTCTTATCTTCTATCTTATAATTTCCATCCTATTTTCTATCTTATCTATCTTTAGCTTAATGAAACCTAAGAGATCTCTTATTTCCTACATTATTTTATTTTCTTCCTATTTCTACCTCCTATTGCTAAAGCTTATTTTCTACCGCTTATTTCCTAATGTTTATTTCTATCACTTAATTTCCCACCACTTAATTTCTTACTGCTTAATTCCTACCACTTATGTTCTACCACTTATTTCTCTATTTCTACCACTTATTTCTACTGTTTATTTTCTACCGCTTATTTTCTACCTCTTATTTCTCTATTTCTACTGCTTATATTTCTACTTTAAAAATTTAAAAATGCTCCAAAAAGCATTGTTTTTAGTGATCCCCTTCCTAGGATCCTGAATTTCCCATGTTTTACACTGAGCTACTACCAAACCTCGGCTCCTACCTTACTTTTGCTTTCTGCGTGCGCCTTACTGGAGCCTCCTTTCACCTTCCAATTGTAGGTCCCCCAAACTCAGACCCTGTTTGGGTGTCACTTGTGCTGTGCCAGCATGGCCAAAGGTGAACCTGAGTGGGGGTGGTGAAGGATTGAGAAAAGACAGACAAGAAAATGAAAGCTAGGTCTCAGTGGGACACTGTCCTCTCTGATGGAGAGCCTCTCAGGTGGAGAGCTAGCGACAGTGCCACAGACTACAAGCCATGTCTTTATTTTATAGTCAGGTTCCACAAGGCAAAGAAAGGGTGTGGCCAAGATGTTTACAACATTCTTGTGGGTTTCAATCCTACTCAATTACATGCACCTGAACTCTATCAAGCCCACATCACTCAGGCACATGGGACCTTGTGTTCAGACCATAGGTTCAAGCTTACAACTATAGCTGTTGGCTATAATTGTGCTGGGAGAGCTCTGCCCTCCAAGCTGGGACTTGCACATGGCCATGAGAGGACTGTGCCCTCTCATTAGCCCGAGGCTTGAACCTGATCAAACACTGTAGCCACTCTCCACACACTAGAGGCCCAGTGCAAGAAATTCGTGCATGGGGTAAGGGTCCCCTCAGCCCAGCCTGCACCCTCTCCAATCTGGGACCCCTCAAGGGATGTCTGTCCATCGACATCCCTCTCACAATCCAGGACTGCTGGCTCCTAACTTCTCACCTGCCTGCCTGCCTGATCTCCCCTAATTGCCCCCCCTGCCAGCCTGATCACCCCTAACTCCCTCTGCCTGGCAGCCTGATCGCACCTCACTAACCCCCTTGCTGGCCTGGTCGCCCCACGCAGCCTGCTGTTCAGTTGTTTGGTCGTCCCTCACTAACCCCCCTGCCCACCTGGTCACCCCACGCAGCCTGCTGTTCAGTCATATGGTGGTCCCTCATTTACCCCCCTGCTGACCTTGTTGCCCCATGCAGCCTGTGTTTGGTTGTCTGTCCAGTTGTTTTGGTCATGACAGCCCCTGGCTTTTTATATATTAGGATGATATTCCTGTTTATGTTTATTACATGAATTTATTAAGTTATTTTTTTATGTTTAAGAAAAGAAACATTGTTTTATCAATATATCTCCAAAAATAGAACCATCTTTTCTAAGAATTCCACTTTACAGTGGATTTGTTTTGAACTTGTAAGGGGGAGGGGCTGGCCCTGTGCATTCCTCAGGGTCTGTGCTCATGAACATTGTATGAATTGGAAAATGTACACTTCAGAATGTGCTTGGCTTTCACTTTTGACTCAGTATCATTAGGAAATGAATATTATTAGGGAAAAGGGAACAGTAAATAACATAAAGCTTTTGACAGAAGCTTTTATACTTGAACTTGTGTATTTGCATTTTGTATACTATGAAATAGCTAGCAATCCTTTGTCTTTGATAACATTAATAATTACTGTTGAGTTGTTTAAACCTCTTATTATAAACATTTTATTTAAATTTCCTATTCTAAAGGTTTTCATTTTAATCTGTTCGTGAACAAGAAAAATCAGGCTTTTTTTCTAGAATAAAACAACACATTTTTAAAAATTTCTTTATTGATTAAAGTATTACATATGAGTCCTTATTCCCCCATTACCCCCACCTCCCATTCATGCCCCCACCCCCCTGTTGTCTGTGTCCATTGATTAGGCTTGTATGCATGCATATAAGTCCTTTGGTTGAGCTCTCCCTCTTACCCCCACCCTCCCCTACCTTCCCTGAGGTTTGACGTTCTGATTGATGTTTCTCTGTCTCTGGATCTATTTTTGTTCATCATTTTATGTTGTTCATTATATTCCACAAATGAGTGAGATCATGTGATATTTATCTTTCTCTGCCTGGCTTATTTCCCTTAGCATAATGCTCTCCAACTCCATCCATGTTGTTGCAAATGGTAAGAACTCCTTCTTTTTTACCACAGTGTAGTATTTCATTGTGTAGATGTACCACAGTTTTTTAATCCACTCATCTGCTGATGGGCACTTAGGCTGTTTCCAAATCTTAGCTATGGTGAATTGTGCTGCTATGAACATAGGGGTGCATATATCCTTTCTGATTTGTGTTTCTAGTTTCTTGGGATGTATTCCTAGAAGTGGGATCACTGGGTCAAATGCGAGTTCCATTTTCAGTTTTATGAGGAAACTCCATACTGTTCTCCACAGTGGCTGCGCCAGTCTGCATTCCCACCAGCAGTGCATGAGGGTTCCTTTTTCTCCGCATCCTCGCCAGCACTTGTCATTTGTTGACTTGTTGATAATAGCCATTCTGACAGGTGTAAGATGGTACCGCATTGTTATTTTGATTTGCATCTCTCTGATGATTAGTGACTTGGAGCAGGTTTTCATAAGTCTCTTGGCCTTCCTTCTGTCTTCTTTCGAAAAGCGTCTATTTAGATCAGTTGCCCATTTTTTGATTGGGTTGTTTATCTTCTTTTTGTTAAGCTGCATGAGTTCCCTGTAAATGTTGGAGATTAAACCCTTATCGTTGATATCATTGGCAAATATGTTCTCCCATGCAGTGGGCTTTCTTGTTGTTTTATTGATGGTTTCCTTTGCTGTGCAAAAGCTTTTAATTTTGATGTAGTCCTATTTGTTTATTTTCTCTTTAGTTTCCATTGCCCTAGGAGCAGTATCAGTGAAGAAATTGCTTTAGCATATGCCAGAGATTTTTCTGCCTATGGATTCCTCTAGTATTTTTATGGTTTCCTGTTGTATGTTTAAGTCCTTGATCCATTTTGAGTTTATTTTTGTGCATGGTGTAAGTTGGTGGTCTAGTTTTATTTTTTTGCATGTATCTGTCCAATTTTCCCAACACCATTTATTGAAGAGACTGTCTTGACTCCATTGTATGTTCATGCCTCCTTTGTCAAATATTAATTGAGCATAGTGATTTGGGTCGATTTCTGGGTTCTCTATTCTATTCCACTGATCTATATGTCTGTTGTTGTGCCAATACCAGGCAGTTTTGAGAACAGTGGCTTTGTAATACAGCTTGATATCTAGTATTGAGATCCCACCTACTTTGTTCTACTTTCTCAGGATTGCTGTAGCTATTCAGGGTCTTTTTTTATTCCAGGTGAATTTTTGGAAAGTTAGTTCTAGGTCTGTGAAATATGCCGTTAGTATTTTAATGGGAAGTGCATTGAATTTATAGATTGCTTTGGGTAGTATGGACATTTTGATGATGCTGATTCTACCAATCCATGAACATGGTATGTCCTTCCATCTGTTTATGTCTTCCTCTATCTCTTTTTTTAGTGTCGTGTAGTTTTCTGCATATAGGTCTTTTACATCCTTAATTAAGTTTATTCCTAGGTATCTTAATTTTTTTGGTGCGATGGTAAATGGGATTGCTTTTTTAGTCTCTCTTTCTGTAAGTTCATTACTGGTGTATAGATATGCCATAGGTTTCTTGGCATTAATTTTGTATCCTGCTACATTGCTGAATTCATTTATTAAGTCTAATAATTTTTTGATGGACTCTTTAGGGTTTTCTATGTACAGTATCATGTCATCTGCAAATAAGGACAGTTTTACTTCTTCTTTTCCAATTTGGATGCCTTTTATTTTTTCTTCTTGTCTGATTGCAATGGCTAGTACTTCCAGCACTATGTTGAACAGGAGTGGTGAGATGGGAATCCCTGTCTTGTTCCTGTTCTTAGGGAAAATGGTTTTAGTTTTTGCCCATTGAGTATGATGTTGGCTGTGGGTTTGTCATATATGGCTTTTATTATGTTGAGGTGTGATCCTTCTATTCCCACCTTGCTGAGAGTTTTTATCAAGAAAGAGTGTTAGATTTTGTCCAATGCTTTTTCTGCATCAATTGATATGACTATGATTTTTATCTCTCAATTTAAAACAACACATTTTAATCAAACAACTTTTTCTTCTGATTTGCTCTAATGAGATTGCTACAACCCAAATACTTCTCTCTGAATGAAAGTAATCAATGAACAAAGATGATAAAATGTGCCTGGAGTCTTTTTTACCAAGAGAAAATTATATTCTTAAATTATATTTGTACTTAAGTAGGATGGAATAGAAATAGCAATATTCTAACAGTTTTTGACAACTGAGAATCTTGAGGCTTTGGTTAGACAGTATGGATTTCATCTGTGGTCCATTGCTAATGCATGTTAATATATAATATAAAATTATAATATGGTATACTAGAGGCCAGTGCACAAAATTCATGCATGGGGGGTACCTCAGCCCGGCCTGCACCCTCTCCAATCTGGGACCCCTCAGGGGATGTCTGACTGCCGGTTTAGGCCTGATCCCAGGACCGCTGGCCCCTAACTGCTCACCTGCCTGCCTGCCTGATCACCCCTAACCACTCTGCCTGCCTGCCTGATTGCCCCTAATCACTTTGCCTGCCTGCCTGATCACCGCTATCCACTCTGCCTGCCTGCCTGATCGCCCCTAACCACCTCTGTCTGCCTGCCTGATCATCCTTAACTGCTTTCCCCTTCCTGCCTGATTGCCCCTAACTGCCTCTGCCTTGGACCCCGCCACTATGGCTTTGTCTGGAAGGAGGTCTATCCGGTCTAATTAGCATATTACCCTTTTGTTAGTATAGGTGCATATAGCAGCATATAATGTATAATATGTGCTATGTAATGTATAATTAATATGTATAATGTAATTTATTTGTTATGTATATAGCACATACATAATATTATAAACAGATAAAACCCCTCAATTTATTTTACAAAGGATTTAGAGCAGTTAATATTCTTGCAGGAATAACTGATTTTCTTGACATACATTGCAGTGCATTTGGAAACAAAATTGTCATCTGTAACATTTGATGTGTTAAATGTTTCTCATAGTAGTGAATTAAAATTAGAGCCAATTAGTCTCATTGTCACAATACTTATGTGGTTGATATGTTGACTTCTTCTAGCTTTTGGTGGATTTCCTTACATGAAATTAGGCCTTAGGATATTTTTTTTTTATCATTTGTTCTTTACTGATTACTTACATATTGGCAATAAAAGGAAAGAAAAGTACAATAGTGAAATTTGTAGGATGTCTTTACTAGTATACCGTATTCTACCTTAGGATTATGGAGATTTTTATAACTATGCTCTGATTTCATTAAGATTATGGAAATGGTAACTTTCAGAGAAAACGTGACATTGCTTGCAAGGAAAAGACCAGCATAGGTAAAAGCAAAGGAAAGCCTGCCCAGCCAGCTCAAGGCCTTGAAGAAATAGCCAAACGTTCCATGGGTGAACAGCAGCAAAACACGGAAGTCTTCAATAGAGCAAGGATAATCTTCTATGGCTATGTTGTTTAGCTATTGCAACTCTTGGCTTTTTTAACAACATGCCCTGCTCCCTGTGGTAACTTCTATGTTTAAAGGAAAGGGGTTGTTGTTATTCAATAATCTGAGACATACAGATAGCCCACAATAGAGATTATAGACTTGAAGAAAATTGGAAAGTGAACAAAGCATGTTTTTTTTTAAAAAAATTTTAATTGATTTCAGAGGAAGGGAGAGGGAGAGAGAGATTGAAACATCAATGATAAGAGAGAATAACTGATCAGCTGCCTCCTGCACGCACCCCACTGGGGATCAAGCCCACAACCCGGGCATGTGCCCTTGGCTGGAATCAAAATGGGGACCCCTCAGTCCGCAAGCCAACGCTCTATCAGCAGAGCCAAACTGGCTAGAGCAACAAAGCATGTTTTATGACAAAATTTATATGCGTCATTCTCTGTTATCCAAGATTCAACATATTTCAGCACAGCAGCTTAGCTAAGCTTAAGAATTACAGGTTTCTTAGTGCTTCAGGATGGTAGATAATAACAGTTAACTGAAAGGAGGAAGCTTACTGCCTTCTTACCATCAATTCTTTGACAGTTTCCTTGCTTGTTGTGGAATTAAATAACTCGAAATATAAAAAAAAAAAAAAAACTATCGGGAAGGAAACAACTTCATCTGAGTATCTATGGATATATACTGAATGTAAATTATGCGTTAGTTTAGATATATTTGCAGGAACAAATACATATATACTCATCTCTGCAGAGATCAGACATCCCGTGAGGAGTCTAGAAGTGAGATTTGAAAACACAGTTTCTCCTTTAAAAAATTAATAGCGCACTTTAATTTTAAAAAATAATTAAATTGTTCTTGTCTCCTGCTCTCAGTTGGATCAAACCAGTATCTTAAATTATTTATATGCTATCCTCAAAAATATAACTTGCATAAATATAAGAGGGAAAAACAAGAGTCTGGAGTGGAGGAAAAGGGAAATCTCCTAAAATATTATGATGAGAATAAAATGGGGCACTGGAAAGGAGAAATCAATGCAGCAGTCACTGGGAAATTGTAGGAAGGGTTTATCTTTTAAGTGCTGAAGGGAGCTTTGGGGCCATAGTCCAATTAGAAAATTGTATAATGAAGATCAGACCAGGGGGCAGAAATCTCTGAATGTCTTGTTAAAATGCTGAAAATCAATTATTCATTCAGTTATTTATTCATTCATTCAGCTAATGTTACTGAGCGCTTATATGTACTAAAGTCTGTGTTTGGCACTAGACATGACAAAATGAAGAATGGGGACAGGTGGAAGCCCAAAATTGTATTTGAGTAAAAATAATAACCAAGATTTTTCTGTGTAGATGAGACATTAGAAAAAGCAGACATATTGAAATTTGGGCATTTTCAAGAAACTAAATTATGTAATAATGGCAGCTGAGTACAAGGGCCATAAAGGTAGGAAATTATTCTCACTGGAGAAAGGAGGAACTGAAGATTGAAAATGGGGAGCTGAGATATATGCATCCTGCAATTAGGTAGAAGAATACAAAGAAACTCTAAGGTGTGTGACCATGCAAAGAAAAGGTCATATTTGGTGAGGAAGGAAATGTCATTTGGAGTTTTCAAAAACCACGTTCAGTGTACTTAATATTTCTATTTTTTTCTTGTATAGAATCATGTTCTCTCTATCTTATCTGACTACATTTAACTTTATGCATATTTTTAAACACAGGGCAATATTATATTGTGGTGAATTTCATAACACCAGATACTTATGCTTTAAAATGAAAGACATTAAAGTAGAATTTGAGTATGACATGCATGTTCAGTGTTTCCTGTATTTCTCTAGTTAGATGAAATTGAATACAGGCAAATATACTGAAATCATACTCATAAATTTTGGTTAAAAGTCAATTGTTTAATTAAGATTAAATATGTGCAAAAAATGACATAATTAAAATAACATCCACCAATAGGTATAACATTTTACTCAACAAAAAGCAGAGAGAATAATTATTTTCAAATTAACAGGTCATTAATCTTGACCTTATGAGAGAACACAGCATTTTTTTGTTTCTTAAAATTGATTTCAGAGAGAAGAAGGGGGAGGGGGAAAGAGATAGAAATATCGGCCTAGCTGGTTTGGCTCAGTGGATAGAGCATCAGCCTGTGGACAAAAGTGTCTCAGGTGCAATTCCGGTCAAGGGCACATGGCCAGGTTGCAGGTTCAATCCCCAGTAGGGTACATGCAGGAAGCAGCTGATCAATGATTCTCTCTCATCATTGATGTTTCTATCTCTCTCTCCCTCTTCCTTTCTCTCTGAAATCAATAAAAATAAAAATAAAAAAGAGACAACCTGGGCATGTGCCCTGACCAGGAATCCAACCTTCACCTCCTGATTCATGGGTTGATGCTCAACCACTGAGCCACACCGGCCTGGCAGAATACAGTAATTTATTTCAAAGATAGTTGAGCCTAATATGTGAAACCTAATAAAGGTGAAATGTTAGTAATGTAATTGTTCTCATTTTAAATTTGGGTCAAGTTCATAATGTAATGAGAGAACAAACAAGGAGAATATTAACTTCATAAAAACAAACAGCAGGATGTTTCATTTTGCTTGGCAGACAAGAAAGTACAGAATTAATAGACAAAGATTCAAACCCTAGCACCAGCACTATCCCTGAGACAAGTCACTTAACTGCTCCATACCTCAGTTTTCTCATTTTGGGACAGGGATTGTTCAGTGAAAAACCATGATATATTTAATGCACTTAAGCCAGTGTCTGGAACATGAGAAATGCTAGTTAAATGATGTTATTTTCCTACTGTTATTCATCAGAGTAAAAAGAAATGACTTAAACATATAAGAAAAGATACTTTCCTATATTTGATTTATCATAAAGACTTCAAAGCACTAACCCTGGAGTCAAATACTAGTTATATAATTTGAAACCATCTATTTACCCTATCTCAGGCTCAGTTTCCACAGGTTACTTTTCCCCCAGGTATCAACAGTTGTGTTGACAGAATATTCCAATAGTAGGTGCAATTTTTTTATCTTATATTAAATAGAAAAAAAAAGTAAAAACTGCTTCTCAGGGATACTGATGCTCCAGTAAATACATAGTACTAAATTTATAAATAGAAAGTGCAAGTGCCGGCCAATATCATTATAGCTGGCCATAACTAGGTATCTGCTTATATGGTGTGATATCAGTATTGTCAAACTGTAATCTTTTTCTCTACCAGGCTTCAATAGATCCTAAATTGTCCTTATTTCCTTTGGATTAAAGCACTGATGGCTTCAGAGGAAAGCAAGCTGGTTAGCTGATTTGAGAGTAATGTAATAAACAAACATAATTTAGAAAGAGCCTTAGGGGCTGGAAAAAGTTAATGGATTCAAGGAAACTTAGGACGTGAGACATTATCAATGAATTTAGGTAGTCAGCATGAAGCTAGTTAAGGTGTTAGTGGGGGTAAAAAGGATAAAAGTCCTAAAACTGGAGATTTGATTGTAAAATTTAAACAAATTGTTAGCTAATATCATACTCAGTGGTGAAAGCCTGAATACTTTCCTTCTAGGATCAGGAAGACAGGACACCTGCTTTCACCACTTCTATTCAACATAGTGGTGGAAGTTCTTCTCTCCCTCTGTGACCACCATTATGACTATGTTGGTATGCTTAATAGTGTCCCATGGGTATTTTAGGCTCTATTTATTTTTCATTTTTTCCCTTTCTGCCCCTCAAACAGGGTTATTTAGATAGATATATCTAAAATTTGCTGATTCTGTTTTCTGTTTTTTTTCTAATTGCCTACTGAACCTCTATTGAAATGATTGCTTCATTTCAATTACTATAGTTTTTACCTCCAAAATTTCTATTTTATTATTGCTCTTTATAATTATTTTCTATCTAGGGTGATATACTTCTCCTGGTTTCTATTAGTTTTTGTTCATGATTTCCTTTAGCTCTTTGAACATATTTAAGGCAGTTGTTTTAAATTCTTTTCTAAGTGAGTCCAATGCCTGTACTTGTTTGGGCACAGTTTCTATTAATTTTTTCCTGTGAATGGGCCACACTTTCTTACTTTTTAAAATGCCTCATTAAAAAAAAACCCTGGACATTTTGAATATTATAATGTGACAACTCTGGAAGGTAGATTCTATCCCTCTCCAGGGATTGTCATTCGTGCTTTTTGTAGTTGACTATTGTTTCTAATGGCTTTTCTAAACTATTTTGTAAGGTTTGTATTCTTTCTCATATGTAGCAATTCAAGTCTCTTTTATGTTAGCTTAATGGTCAGCTTGTATTGTGACAGAGTTTCTGTCAATGCCTGAAACCAAGGAAAGGAGAAAGAAAAAATACTGTCTCAGTCTTTGCAGAATGGCTTTGCATTAGGTATTCCTTCAACTTTTAGCCTGACCATTTTACAAGCCTGTATTAGCTTTTACTTCTTACTTGAATGGAGCCTAAAGCTCAGCCAGAACTGAAAGCTTATGGTCTTCTCAGGCTTATTACATGTACACTAGAGTCATCGTGCACGGAATTCATGCACTCGGGGGCGGGGGGGGGGGCGTCCCTCAGCCTGGACTGCACCCTCTCACAGTCCGGGAGCCCTCAAGAGATGTCTGACTGATGGCTTAGGCCTGCTCCCCATAGGGAGCCTAAGCCATCAGTCGGACATCCTTAGCACTGCCACAGAGGCAGGAGAGACTCCCACCACTGCTGCTGCACTAGCCAGCCATGAGCCCAGCTTCTGGCTGAGCGGTGCTCCCCTGTGGGAGCACACTGACCACCAGGGGACAGCTCCTGCATTGAGCATCTGCCCCCTGGTGGTCAGTGCAAGTCATAGCAACCAGTCATTCTGCTGTTCAGTCGATTTGCATATTAGCCTTTTATTATATAGGATAATGTCTTATTATGGGCAAGGCCTCTAATTAAATTTATTTTAGGTAGTTAAAAGGAGGGGCAGAATTTTCACTTGAGCCTGAAGCTAAAATTTCCCTTAGCTCAAAAATCTGCGTACCACTGAGACACATCTTGGTGAGGCTCATTCTGAACCCCCACACTGTTCTATTATGTGTATAAGTATTGGGAACCATCTTATCTCTTTAGTGAAATGAACCTTTTGTTATGTTACAATGACTAACTTTATCTCATGAGTTGTGTTTTGGCTTCAAGATTGTATCCAGTATTCATGCAGCAACTTCAGCTCTTCTGTTCAATATTTACCTGGCATATCTTTTATTTTATTTTCTCTAAATCTTTCTAGATTTTTATGTATTATATAGGAATAGCCCATGGACACAGATAATAGTCTGGCAAAAGCCTGGAAGCGGGGCGTGCAGGGTGGAGGAGATCAATGGGAAAAAAAAAAAAAAAACTAAAACAAAGAGACATCTGTAATACTTTCAACAATAAAGATACATTTTAAATAAAGGAAAATATCTTAGTTGAAAAGAGTTTTATGAGAAATAATATAAGTAATTGCTGTACACTGTACTTTATATTCTCAACTCCTCTCAAAGAGATATTAATTGACCCTATGTTCACTTAATATTAATTGACCCTATGTTCACTGACTGCAGGACTGACTTCCGCCACACCAACCTAGCACTGACTCCCATGGGGGCTGCGATCAGACCCTGCTTTTCTCTCCCGGCCTCTGTCCGGGCCTGATCGCACCCCCCTCGGCAGTCAGTGCTGGGTTGCTGAGGCCCTGCAGTGCAGCAGTTAGTGCTGGGTCGCCAGGACTGACCTCTGCCACGCAGACCCAGCACTTAACTGCCACAGAAGCTGCGATCAGATCCTGCTTTTCTCTCCTGGCCTGATTGCAGCCCCCTTGGCACATGGCTTGCACATGGCCTTCTTGATACTCAGGCATGTGCAGGAGCTTTTGAAAGCCTTATTGCTTCACTAATCTCCTTTTTTAACCTCTTTCTTCCTAAGTTTTTAGTATGTCTATTGCTTGTCTAATCTCATTCCCCTTGCCCCAGGAAGCTGTAATCAAATACTTTAGCCTTTAAATCCTCTTAGTAAAAGCCTCCCATCTCTGGGAATGCTTTGGGTTAGGTGAAATAAATGCTGGTTTTTGAGGGAGTCATCAGACAGGCCAGCACACACAACAAAATTTATTTGAGAACTAGATTATGGTGCTCCCTCTGGCTATAGGCAGCTGCACACAGAGCGTTGGCTGCCAAGTTCATGGCTACCACTGCTTTAACGAATGACAAATGGTAGGTAGGCAATTTAAAATGTCAGAAAACTCTCTTACCACAATGCAGCCACTTCTTTCTTCATTGAGATTTCCCCTGGTTGTTTTCACATGCTTATTTGTTACCTGTGTATCTTCTTTGGCAAGGTGTCTCTTAAGGTTTATAGCTCATTTTTTAATTGGTTTGTTTGTTTTCTTATTGTTGAGTTTTATGAGTTCTTTGTATATTTTGAATAACATTTATTATGTCTTTTGAGAATATTTTCTCCCAGTGTGTGGCTTGTCTTCTCATTCTCATCACATTGTCTTTCACAAAGCAGAAGTTATTACTTTTAATGAAATTCAGCTTATCAATTTTTTTTTTCACAGATCATACCTTTGGTGTTGTATCTAAAAAGTCATTGCCAAACTCAAAGTTATCTAGGTTTTTTCCTATGGCATCTTCTAGGAGATTTGTAGTATTGTATTTTACCTTTATTTCTGTTATCCATTTTGAATTCATTTTTTGAAAAGTGTAAGGTCTGCATCTAGGTTCATTGTTTTTGCATTGGATATAGTTGTTCCAACACAATTTATTTCACAGTAATGCCATTGCTCCTTTGCCAAAGATCACTTAACAATATTTATGTGGACTTATTTCTGGGCTTTTTGTTGTGCTCCATTGATCGGTTTGTCTATTCTTTTGCCAATACCACACTGTCTTATTTACTGTAGCTTTATCATAAGTCTTGAAGTCAGGTAGTTAGTCCTTCAATATTGTTCTTCTTCAATATTGTGTTGGCTATTCTGGGTCTTTTGCCTCTCCACATAAATTTTAGAATTAGTATTTTTATATCAACAAAATAACTTTCTGGGATTTCTATTGAAATTTCATTGAATCTCTGGATCAAGTTGTGAATTTAGTCATTTTTAATTTTTTTAAATTTTATTCTTCAGATTTCATAGTTTCTATTTTTATATTTTTAACTTAAATGACTCTACCCTTTGTTTATCGCCACACTTCTGTTAAGCCTATTCAGTACGATTAGTTTCATATATTTGTTTTTCAGTTCCAGAACTTAGATTTGGTTATATTTTTATTTCAAATTTCTCTTCTGAGTTCTAGCATTTCATTCTTTGTGATCATATTTTACATTACTTTCTTGAACACTTATAATAGATGCTTCAAAACCTTGATCTAATATTTTCAATATATGTATTGTATTTTTTTCAGAATGGGTACAATTTCTTTCATTGTGTTTTGAGGAGTACACATAATTTTGAATTGTGCCCTGGATATTATGAATTTATATTTTATAGGCTGTATTGTGATATATTCCTCTGGAGAATGTTAAATTTTGGGTTTGTTTTATTTTAGAATTTGGTCAACTTGGGTAGACTAATATTCCAAACTTTATATCTCAGCCACTTTCTGAAATCTAAGGTCAGTGCTGTTATCCTTTGGTTGTTTGTGCTGAGTCTACCCTATGTATGTCTGAATTTGGTATCAATTAGAGATTTGAGTAGAAATTACCAAAATAATTTGAGTGTTTCTCATCTCTCTCTCTTTCTAGAATACCCTAGTAATTTATAGTGGACATGGTTACTACAAACTCTACCCTATGGTTTCTTAATAGAGAAATAATGCATCAATGATTTACTATAATGTAACAACAGTAAATAAGCATGTTAATCTTTTTTAAACATATTTTATTGATTTTTACAGAGAGGAAGGGAGAGGGATAGAGAGTTAGAAACATCAATGAGAGAGAAACATCAATCAGCTGCCTCCTGCACACCCCTACTGGGGATGGGCCCACAACCAAGGTACATGCCCTTGACCGGAATTGAACCTGGGATGCTTCAGTCCACAGGCCGATCCTCTATCCACTGAGCCAAACAAGTTAGGGCATGTTAATCTTTTTATAAGAATAATTTCTGTTCCATTTTTTGAGACTTTTTAAAAATTTTTATTCATCTTTATTGTTAAAAGTATTACTGATGGCTCCCCTTTTTTCCCCCATTGACTCCCTTCTCCCCACTCTCAACCCCTCTCCAGGCCTTTACCACACTATTGTCTGCGTCCATGGGTTATGCATATATGCATATAAATTCTTTGGTTAATCTCTATATCAGCATGAAAATATAGAAACCATGAATAAGAATCAATTGGAAATGAAGAATGACATAGCTGAAACAAAGAGCACACTGGAAGGAATCAACAATAGATTAGAAGAACCTGAGGACCAAATCAGCAAATTAGAAGACAAGGTAGAAAAAAAAAAACATCCAATCAGAACACCAATTCAGCAAACAAATTAAAAAGCAGGATAGTTTAAGGGAGCTTTGGGACAATGTGAGCAAGGAATGGAGAACTTGTTTGAAGAAATAATGACAGAAAATTTCCCTAATCTGGTGAAGGAAAAAGTCACTCAAGTTCAGGAAACACAGAGGGTCCCAATCAAGATGAACCCAAGAAGACCTACACCTAGACACATCATAATTAAAATGGCAAATGTTAAAGACAAAGAAAAAATCTTTAAGGCAGCAAGAGAGAGACATAAAGTTACCTACCAGGATGCTCCCATTAGACTGTCAGCTGGTTTTTCATTAGAAACACCAGGCCAGAAGGGAGTGGCATGAAGTATACAAAAGCGAGGGTCTGAATCCAAGACTGTTCCATTTTTTATAGTTCTCTACTCAGATTTTCCTCACAATAAAGTGTTAATCTGGCAATCTGGATTTCTTTTTACCTAAAATTGAATTGTTTCACTGGAACTATTTAAATTAAAATTTAGCTGTTAATTGCTCAAATAACTTAAAATTTATTTTTTAGGTCTATATTGATATTTTATAATTTATGTTCATGAATTCCCTTTCAAGATAACTTCAGATATTCTGATTGTGTGCAGATGTCTGAACATCAGCAGAGGCCTTTATAATGGAGTTCCATTTTTTCAATACATATATCTTTAAAACATTGATGTCTCCAAATAAATGTTGTCTTTTTAGCAATCATACTAGGGCTAAAATATGATGAAAAGAAATAGAATTGGGATATACACTTCTTCTTCAAATAAGATTACATAGGACACTTGAGATTTGCTTTCAATTAACTAGCTTTCTAAAAAATCAGAGCTATGATTCATATATTTATGTGAGAGAGAGAGGTGGAGGGGGGGATTTCTGCCCTTTAAAGCAATCATCTAGAGTTGGGGCTAAGTAAAATTCACATACAAAATCTTGGATATTTGTGATTACCACAGAGAATGGAAAGTGATATGATATGCTCAACATGATGAGATGAAACTAATAAATTAAATGGCTCAGGTAAAAATCTGAAGAACCCTTTTATAACTGCCATGTTAGGGTAACATGATGTTGATAAAAATATGACTAAGCAGGGGTGAAAAAGACAAAGCATACAAAATTTTAGGGCTAACCGATATTTGTGATTTCCTTACCATTTTGCAAGTATTATGAAAAATAGATGGGAAGGGTAAGGTTAACCTAGGATAGATAAATTCCATGGTATCATTGAGGACAATCAAATAAGTAGAGATTCAAGGGAAGTTTTAAAATAGCTGACCATGGCTCCATTCTAATTACCAAGGTGATTATCAGATACTAGAGGCCCGGTGCATGAAATTCATGCACAAGGGGTGTGTGTCCCTCAGCCCAGCCTGCACCCTCTCTAATCTGGGACTCCTAACTGCCCTCCCCTGCAGGCCTCGTTCCCCCCAACTGCCCTCCCCTGCAGGCCTGGTCCCCCCAACTGCCCTCCCCTGCAGGCCTGGTTCCCCCAACTGCTATCCCCTGCAGGCTTGAGTACCCACCCCCAATTGCTCTCCTCTGCTGGACTGATTGCCCACAACTACCCTGCCATGCCAGCCATCTTGTGGTGGCTATCTTGTGTCCACATGGGGGCATCCGTCTGTGACCACATGGGGGCGGCCATCTTGTGTGTTGGAGTGATGGTCAATTTGCATATTACTCTTTTATTAGATAGGATTTTTAATGTTACAGCATCTTTAATTTCCAAGGATGATGGCAAGAGACAAATTATGGAAAAACCTTAATTCTAGGATTGTAGTTTTTTATGAGTGATAGAGAAGTAAATAGATGATATAGGGACAAGTTAGCTCAGATTATGGACTTTTACAGTCTGTGATACATGACAGTGGAAGAATAATGATCTGAAATTATCAATAAGGTTCTATCCATAAGACATGCCTTCTTTTGAGTCTGGAGGAGTAGACTGATGAAATGTTTGAGGAAATACCAGTTCAAGTTTAAGTAGGAAGATATGGGTAAGCTTGAACACAGTTAACATGGCATGGTGGGTGGGATGAACAGGAAGGCATCAGAGAATTGAGAATCTGAACTGAGTAAGAATGGGGAGAACCAAAACTCATTTGATGGGAGGGTCCATACCTAGCATAGAAGATATAGAGAAATGAAGCAAAGAAGACAGTGCAAAGATAACAGACTGAATTCAAATACTATTAGCAAGCAGAAAGGAAATTTTAAAGACACAAAGTCAATGCTCCACTTAACTCCATCATTCATTGCCACTGTAACAGAGCATGCTGTAATGGAAGTGTCCACTGGCTCACTGCTCAGTTTCTAGTGTGCTTCACATCAAACATCATCACAACAATACTCAGTATCTTCTGAAATCTTCCCATCACTTTAAAACATTTTGCTTACAGAGTCCATTAAAAATTCACTATGGATTTTAGTAAGCTTATTCGAAATATGTCAATGGAGTAGTGTTTTTCACTATTTTTGCATATAATCTGGGAGACGTGCATTGGTTACAAAAATTTCAATTTCAGTTTTAATTTTAATCATCAAATGACACAGTTCTACAATTTAACTCTTGTATTTGTAATGAATAAGTCCCTCAGAATACTGAGGTTCATCATGTTCTGTCTAAAAATAACCATGCCAATTCTGATGACCTTGAAAAAAGGTACTGATCCAGAAGTTACTGAAATGAACAGAATTAAATAACAATATTTGATATGCTTTCCTTTATATAACCTTTTTTATTGGTATTATCAGCAATTTTGAGGCTGCACGTTTAAGACATATTTACAATAAGTAAATATATGTTCTTTTAACATATTTGTATGGAAGATAGCAGAAGGAATTTATGGAAGTGCAAAGTGAGGATGGGTGAGGGTAAATGTTACTGGTTACCTAATATGGTTTGCAAGCCTCATTATTTTGAAGCATATTTGCAAAACATTATCCTGATAACTCTGCCCAGTTTTCCCTTAGAGTTAAATTAATGTTGTGATTATGCTCTCGAAAAACTGACCTAGTCAAAAAAAAGGGTAATTCCATTTTTACTGATATTACTATTGGAAGACTTGTACATGTTTTTAAACACTGTAATTATTTAAACAACAGTTAACTAATCTGAAATAATAAAAGAAAAACTAAAATATAAATTTTACACACATATGAAATTTTCCCTATTCCTCCTGGACAGAGATGTGCATCAGCAGTTATGCATGCATGTTTGTGTGTGTGTGTGTGTGTGTGTGTGTGTGTGTGTGTGTCTGTTGTGTGTGTGTGTGATCTCTAAAAATAATGTGCTCATTTTCCATTCTGTTCTTGAGTATAGAACAATTACTTACTGAAGGTCCATAATTAGGAAAACCCTGGTAAGTATAATAGCTATGAACAAGGCTGTCATTCAACCAGTTATGTTCTGCTTATTAAAATATTATAATACTTGCTTTTATTATAGTGTAACACTTGCTATTCTAACTACCACAGCTTCTCCCCCAACATCCCCCCTCCCATTTCCCAACAATCCAGCAACAACTAAGGAGTTAATACGTAGCTCATCCCAGGGTCTCAGGACCATGCTCAGACATCCTTCAGATTGGTAAGAACTTTAATCTATGCTTGTTAATTATATTTAATATTACCACTGGATACAAAGATGGATATGATATAATTATTGCTTCCCCAGAATTCACTTCTGGTGGTGGAAATAGATATCCATAAGTCTTCTTAATAAAAGATAACATTTGATGTATAGAAAATTTAAACAGAGTACTAGGGAGCATGGTGGGGAAACTTAATCACAACATGTGGGCCTAAAAGAGCTTGTTAGGAGATATTGGGCTTTATCTGGATCTTGAAAGATGAGCTGTGATTTATCAGCCAATATGGGTGGAGGAGTGCATTCCAGTAGAGGAAACAACCTTATTGTCAACACAGAGAAAAAAAATTTCTGTAAATAATGAATAGAGGAGTGCATCTGGTGAGCGAGGGGGGATAGAAAGAGAGGGGAGAGAGAGAGAGAGAGAGAGAGAGAGAGAGAGAGAGAGAGAGAGAGAAAGAGAGAGAGAGAGAGAGAGAGAATATGAATGAATGCAGAGTGACATAGAGGCAGACTTTGTTGGGCAGAGTTTTGTTTTACTTTTTATTGCAGTGGGAGCCACTGAAGATTTTGAAGGAGGCACAAGGCATAAGTTGATAGTTTTAGAAAGAGAAAGCTTTATTAAATATAATTTTATATATAAGCTTATATATTATATATTTTTATTAAAGGTAATATATAAACAAATGGACAAGGAGACATAGGGCAGCTAGCTCTGGGAGATCATTAGGAGCCTTCGGCAATCATTTGGAACATGTGACAATTTTTTTCTATAAAGGTCCAGATAGTAAATATTTTATGCTTGTAAGCCATCTGGTCTCTATTCAACTACTGAACTCTGCTCTAATAGTGTGAAAGCAATTATAGACAACACTTCAATGAATGTGAGCCATTCTGTTCTAATAAAACTTTATTTACAAAAACAGATGTCAGGGTAGATTTGACACACCGGCCTGTTGACCCCTATTCTAGATTAACAGTTATTAACCTAAGTACTTAATTTTGCGTTCCCCACAAAGCAAACTCTGAAATAATGATTTGAATGAAAATAGTGTATTTGGAATGTGATCTTAGGAAACACACTAAAGTGGGAAAGCAAGACACTAAAGAGTAAAAGCCAACAAAAGGTAGAATTATAAATAGACTAGAGGCCTGGTACATGAAAATTCATGCACTGGAGGGGGTTCCCTTAGCCCAGCCTGCCCCCTCTCACAGTCCAGGAGCCCTCAGGAGTGGGAGGTGACCTAGCGATCAGGGGAAGGCGATGCCATCACACCTCTACTGCTGCCACTGCTGGCAGCGCAAGCCTAGGCTGACCCTGGTTACCTGAGCTTGGGTGTCCCTGGGCAGCTGAGCAGCTGCCATCCAATGTTTGCCTGCACCTCAGGCCAGCCGTGGGAAGCTGAGGGGACTGGATGCTATAATCTTTGAGGGCGTAGCAGTCAATTAGCATATTCCCTCTTTACCGTGTTTCCCCGAAAATAAGACAGTGTCTTATATTAATTTTTGCCCCCAAAGACACGCTAGGTCTTATTTTCAGGGGATGTCTTATTTTTCCATGAAGAAGAATACGGTACACATTTATTGTTAAATGAAAATAAAGGAAATTTATTACCTGTATACGGTATGGTAGTATGGTAGTTGTCAACACAAACCAGACAAACTGTGAATCCTACAGTATCAAGAATGTACTCATTTATTCAGTGACAATCATGTCATCATCTTCTGGAACATCATCATAACAATCCAATTCCTGAATTTCCTGGCGAATTTCTTGTGACTCCATTTCTTTCAGAATCAGTGGACCAAATCTCTCATGTTTAGCAATAGCACTGTCTTTAAATGAGTACTTCTTGTCAAGGTAGCCTGCTCACAGTGCATTTGCAATGCAACTGTCAGTGATTTTCTCCCATGAATTCTTCACCCAAGTCACAACTTCTTGCAGTTTAGGTTTCACAAAGTTTCCATGCTGATTTCTCTCCATTCTATTTTCAATGTAGTCATTAATTTCCATGTGCAAATTGTCTTTGAATGGCTTGTTTATTGCAATATCAAGAGTCTGGAGATAGGCCGTCATTCCTGCGGGAATCATTATCTGATCTATTTTCTTTCATGAAGAAATGTCTTCATGTCTTTAGCGAGGTGAGTGCTGGTTGCATCCCAGACTAGCAGACCTCTTTGGCTCCCTCGCATAACAAGCGGCAGCATTAAATCGACCCACTTCCTTATAACTGCTTGTGTGGCCCAGGCTTTTTCAGTTTCAAGAATAAAAACGCCCAAAACACATTCAACCTTTTCCTTCTTGCCCTTAGAAATGATTAAAGGTGGGATTTTAGTGCCATCCAGACGAATTGCCAAAATACAGGAAACATGTGCACTTTTGTAAGCAGTGGAGGGAATGTACGCTAAGGAGGCACCCTGCTGTTGCTGTTCAATTGTTGTTTGAGATGATTGGCCCATAAACACTGCAGTTTCATCCATAGCAATCATGTTGGAAAGATTGTATTTAGAGAAGTCAGCATCATCAATAAAGGACTTGAATGCAAGTGCTCGCTTAATAACTTGAGTATCTTCCAACCTAAACAATGTTGTAGATCTTCTTAAAGACAGTTCACTTCGCTGAAGGAAATTATCCAGCCAGTGTTGTGATGCTTTGAAGTCTTCGGGGGCTATGTCAAACTGTGGTGCCATGGCAAGGGCAAATTCTTGAATCTGAGCCCTATTCACAACCAAAGCCTTTGCTCTCCTATCAACAACCCATTCACAGATCAGGTCTTCCAGCTCGGAAAATAACGGTTGCCGACCTGATCCACACTTGCGCTTTTTAGCATTTCCCTTGTCCACTTGTTCAATGAGGTTACCATACTCTGCTCACCATTTTCGGACCAATCGGATACTCAGCATCTTCTCTTTGCAGAAAGCAGTAAGATTTTGGCCCCAAGAGTCTTCCACAATTCCTTTCTTGTATTCCACGGAGTAGCTTTTTCTTTTTGAGCTCATTGCTAGGGGTAAAAAAAAAGGAATTGGGGTATCAAGGTGGGGGGAGGGGGATCACTCAAAATGACACAGGGGGGATCAGAGGGGGGAATCAAAATGGCACAGGAGAATCAGAGGGGGGATTACCATTTTAGTAACCCCTTTTGATCCTCCTGTGTCATTTTGATTGTCCCCTCTGATCCTCCTGTGTCGTTTTGATCGTCCCCTCTGATCCTCCTGTGTCATTTTGATTTCCCCCTCTGGTCCTCCTGTGTCATTTTAAGTGATCCCCCTCCCCCCACCCCTGTGCCACTGAACACCTTCACCAGACATCCCCCCTACCCCTTTATCAGACATTTACCCCCTGGGGCCTGCCTGGGGACTGTCACTGGGCTTGCTGGGGCCTGGATCTGGGCTGGAGCAGGGTCTGCCACTGACTGAGAACCTTCAGTCATCATGAAGGTGGCCGCGAGCATCAGGTAGTGTCACCAGAGACAGACCAGCACTCACCACCTTCACCCCATCCCGTCCGCTCTAATCCTCCTGTTCTTCTACACGCATCTGCGAAAGTCTCCTCCTCTCTCCCGCCCCGTGCTCACCGCTCACTCCAACCTCCGCTCCGCCTCCACACAGCAGTGACGTCAGGACTCCGCGTAACGTCACTGGTTGCTAGACACCAGTCGGGGTGGCCCTAGTGACCAGTTTATGGTAAATTAATTTTCATTCTGAGACAGAGCCTGGGGCCTTATTTTTGGGGGATGCCTTATATTTCGCTCAGAAGGAAACCTGTAAGTAGGTCTTATTTTCGGAGGATGTCTTATTTTCGGGGAAACACAGTATTAGATAGGATTACTTTAGAAACCTGGGGTACTTCACTAGGGACCTTGTTAGAGACTATGTATAATACACCTCAGAATTGTCGCACTGTGGGGTGAGGAAGCTTAATATGTATTTATTATATCTCATATCTCATTATTTGAAGGACTCTTTTGAGATATTCCAGATATTTCTGATATAAACACACTAAGTATGCTCCCATTATAAAGAAAGCATTCAGGCAAAGAGATGCAGGACATTAGTGCCTGGGAACCATTATGGAGGGCATATGGGCTGGCAACAGTATATACTTCAATGGCTATCATGGCATATGGGTGAGCAGAGAAAAAAATTAAGAACAGGGTGAAGTTGAAATGTGTACTTTCAGTGAATTCCAATCAAAATCCATGTGTCTAGGT
The DNA here is from genome assembly GCF_963455305.1 of Plecotus auritus. Classification (NCBI taxonomy): domain Eukaryota; kingdom Metazoa; phylum Chordata; class Mammalia; order Chiroptera; family Vespertilionidae; genus Plecotus; species Plecotus auritus. The sequence goes on from NC_137784.1 coordinate 28,746,030, forward strand.
CACAGGGGTGGGCAAACTTTTTGACTCGAGGGCCACAATGGGCTCTTAAACTGGACCGGAGGACCGGAACAAAAGCATGGATGGAGTGTTTGTGTGAACTAATATAAATTCAAAGTAAAGGAGCGGAGGGGAGAGCAAGAGAACCCTCCGCTCTTTCGGCTCCACGGGCCCGATAGAACAGCCAAACAGGCCGGATCTGGCCCGCGGGCCGTAGTTTGCCCACGGCTGGGAGGACCATTTATTTTAAAGCCCACTTTGCATGGAATAAAAGTAAAGAATGACCATTTAAAATGAAAATTAATGATATAGTGAACTAGGTCAGTAAGGAACAGGGAGATAGCTTCAAGATAAATGAAAAAGTAAAATGGTTCTGTCACAGGCTAGGTTCCATGGAAAGCAGTCTTGATGATAGAGTCTAGCATGCAAGATGTTCATAAGGAACTGCTATTTGTATCAACTACTGTGTTTGTGTTGGGAGAAGAGTGTGAAATTGAATTGAGCTGTGATGTGCTCCCAACAGAGGCCTCAGTCAACATCATGAGTAACATGAGTAACAACTGAGCTGACCCTTTAAAATTATACTGAGTTGAGGCAAGCGCCCTGTGTTGGTATAGCCCTGTGTTGGTCAGTCATTGGAAGTTGTTTAGCTTTGGAAGGAGGAATTATCTGGGTGAAGCAGATTTCTTCAGCTGAGGAGACCCTGAGAGAAGGTTGAAAACCAAAGCTATCTTTTGACAGGACCTCAACAGCTGCAGAAATGATTCCTGCTTGGTGCCTGACAGTTCCACCATAGGTACATTTGATGATGATTGGATATGGGGAGATGAAGGAGAAAAAAGAGGCAAATATGCAAATGGTATTGGTAAACCCTAAAGAAGATGATATCATTAACTTAAAGAGGGGGAAAATCAGAGGGATAAAAAACCCAGTTTAAATTTTGAGATCAAAATTATCTTTTTTGTTAACCCATTTCAGAAAATGAAAAAATATTAAATAAGTTGACTTAGACATGAAATATGGAATCTAATTTCACAAGTACATAGAATTATCTCAATGAGAAAAAGAAGCCAAGCAAGCAAGCAAACACACTATGTGTGAAATCTAATTTTCTTAAGGCCATAGCAGAAAAAGTGTTAATGATATGTACATTTTAAGGCAAGATGAAAGTTAAGATTTTTTGTGAATTACCATAAAATGACATCTCTGGGCTGTCTAAAAATAATAATTTTAAAAGTTCATTTTATTGTCCATTACAGGACTGATATGTAACAAACTATAGCCTGTTGTTTACTTGAAGTAGTTAAATGTGCAAGTACATTTCTATTTTTACTCAGCAAGAAGTTTGTTTGGTATAAGACTGACATTAAGTGAAGATGATTGGGCCTAAGTAGTTAACTTGTATTTTAGTAACAGCAACCCATAAATTTATTTTGATTGCAATAACATAATATGATTCATAAACGTAATTTAGAGATGGCTATAAAGCAGGCGGACTCATAAGCTAGAAACAACTCATTCCTAATGCAGTATTATGAAAATTAACTTGTACTTGTACCAATTAGAGGTCGCATAATGTGGTATAACCTGTCCATCACTTTTCAAATAATTTTCTCTGGTTGCTCTTTCATAATCTATGTAGAACCCATATGTCTGATGTGTGTGTCTCTGGCATGAATTTCTTATGAGAATGTCATACTAATGACTTTGATGCCCTCCAATATGTGAATATCAGGGCTATAAGTAAAAAGAAATTTTTAATTACTATAAGCAAGTAAGTGTCTAGACTTACAGGGCTACTTCTAGGACCACAATTCTGTGTTATCAATTGTCTCCTTTCAGAACCTGCAGTGTACAGTGTAAAAGTTTTGGACTTATTTTCTAACCCTGACTCCTTTGGCAGTATAAAATATATACCTAGAGTCCAGCTGATGTTGTTCAGTGGTTAAGCACTGACCCATGAACCAGAAGGTCACCTGTTCGATTCCCGGCCAGGTCACATGCCTGTGTTGTGGGCTCAGTTCCAAGTAGGGGGCATGCAGGAGGCAGCTCATAAATGTTTCTCTCTATCTTTTCCCTTCTCTCTCTCTAAAATCAATAAAAACATATTTTAAATAGATATGTATATATACTTAGAATAAATAAAAAATTTGTAAGATAGCAAAGAAAACCAATGATTTTGAAATAGTGCTGTCAAAATAAAAATGAAATGCACTTGTGATGTAGGAGTATATGTGCTCCTTAATGCATTGAACAAGATACAGTGAGAGATCTTATCATTTCCATTATCTCAGGATTTGTGACACAACTGTTATGATTTTAAAATACCTGGTATGTTTACTGGTGACATAGTCATAGGTACTTCTTACCCATCAGTTTGGTTGTCTATAATCATACTTGGAGGACATGACATGTTTCAGTGAGACATTAGTGAAAACATAAATGTCATTTTATTCATCCAGTTTTTGAGCCCTCCCATCCCCTGAAGTCTATACATTGGCACCTCTGGGGGACCAGGGGTGCTTGGTTAGAAACCCTTGGCAGGCCCTTCTCTATTGCCTTTTTTTTTTTAATATATTTTATTGATTTTTTACAGAGAGGAAGGAAGAGGGATAGAGAGTTAGAAACATCGATGAGAGAGAAACATCGATCAGCTGCCTCCTGCACACCTCCTACTGGGGATGTGCCCCCAACCAAGTTACGTGCCCTTGACCGGAATCGAACCTGGGACCTTTCAGTCCGCAGGCTGACGCTCTATCCACTGAGCCAAACCGGTTTTGGCTCTATTGCCTTTGATTAGTTTGGTGTTGGCATGTCAGTACATGTCAATGAAATCCTTCCCTTGAGGGCATTCTTTTGATGTGAGGCCAGATGGCGAAGGAATGTAAACCTCAGAACAAGAAGCTTAGACTTTAATCCAAGACATTTTTCAGCCTTTGATACTTTTCTGATAGCATGCCAGTGTGATCCAGGCAGTGGTTGAGCCTGATAGCTGTGTAGTGGTGAACAAAAGAGCTTGAAGTAGAGGAAAGCGTTGAGTAAGGCATGTGGAGGAAGTATGAGTTGAGTTATCATTGCCCTTTCTTAAGAATGAAGAGTGACTTGACAGGTAGTGCGATGAATAATTAGGACTTGAATGTGAAATCTGGGTGCTAGAAAGTCAAATCTCTCACTGATAGTATTTCCAAGCCAGGAAAATATGAAAGTTGTTGCTATACAAACAGAAGCAAAGAAATGAGAAGTTAAAATATGTCTGGGGAGAACAAATTATGTATTTGATTTGAAATGTTCCCTGGAGAGTATTATGCTAAGCAAAATAAGCCAGTCAGAGAAAGACAAGTATCACATGATTTCACTCATATGTGAAATCTAACGAACAAAATAAACTGATGAACAAAATAGATTCAGAGACATTGAAGCATGCAATAGCCTAACATATTTCATAGGGAGAGGGGGCAGGAAGAGATTAACCAAAGAACTTATGTGCATACTAGAGGCCCAGTGCACAGATTCGTTCACTGGTAGGGGAGGCATGGCCTTCACAGATCAGCCCCGCTGTGGGGGCGCTGCTCATCCCAGTCAGCCTAGCGGCTGTGGACCCACCCTCTGAGCGCTGCTCCCACTGTGAGAACGCCGCTCATCCTGCTCAGCTGAGCAGTGCTCCCACTGCGGGAGCACACTGACCACCAGGGGGCAGCTCCTTCATTGAGTGTCTTCCCCCTGATGGTCAGTGCACGTCATAGAGACTGGTCGACTGGTCGTTCTGGTCGTTCCGCTGTTCAGTCACTGGGCTTTTGTATTTATAGATATGCATAGCCCATGGACAAACAATAGTGCTGGGAAGGTGGAAGGGGGTGGGAGGACAGAGTGGGGTGGAGGAGGTCAACAGGGAGGAGCCTTCTGTAATACTTTCAATAGTAAAGATTAAATAAATAAATAATGTTCACCATTTATATAATGGCTGAGGAAATGTCCAACAGACACTTGCTAACCTTGAACTGAATTTCTGGGTGGGAGACTGAACTCGAGATCCAGTTTGGGAGTTATATGGAACAAGATGTTATTTTTGATGATGGCAAGACATCTGAGGGACAATGTGCAGAATGAGAGAAGAACCAAAAGGTAAAAAAACAAAACTTTGGGGAATGCTACATGGAGAAGGAGTAGAGAGTTGTGAACGAAGACCCCACAACAGGAGACAAGTAATAATAGAGTTTCACATAAGGTACAGATTATAAGATCCATAAGATCTGGGAACTAATGCACAGTATGATGACTGTAGTTAACAATAGTGTTTTGTATACATTAAAGTTACTACAGAGTAAATCTTAAAGGTTCTCACCCCAAAAATAAATAATTTTAACTATGTGAGGTGATAGATGTGTTAACTGAGCTTATTATGGTAATAATTTTGCAATATATACATATAACAATTTATCACATTATATACCTTAAAGTTGTAGTATTATTTGTCAATTATGTCACAATAAAGCTGGGGAAAAAGAATTTTCCAAAGTGTGTTCCAAAGTGACTAACATTTTGGGCATTCCCAACAGCTATGAATGAGAGTTCCTGTTGCTCCACATCCTCACCAGTATTTCCGTGTTTTCAGAGTTCTGAATTGTGGCGATTCTAATAGGTGTGCAATGGTATCTCATTGTTGTTTCAATATGCATTTCCCTGATGGCATTTTGCAAATATTTTCTTCTGGTCTATGCCTTGTCTTCTTATTCTCTTGTCATTGTCTTTCATTGAGCAGGAGGTTTTAATATTAAGGAAGTCTAGTTTATCAATTATTTCTTTCATAAATTATAACTTTGGTGTTTATCTAAAAACTCATTGTCATACCCAAGGTCATGTAGGTTTTCTTCTATATTATTTTTAAGAGATCTCTAGTTTTGTGTTTTACATTTTGGTCTATAATCCATTTTGAATTTATTTTTGTGAAGGGTGTAGATTCTTTTTTTTTTTTTTTTTTAATGTAGCTGTTCAGTTGTTCCCATACAATTTTTTGAAGTTTATCTTTGGATTGACTTTGCTCCTTTGTCAGAAACCAGTTGACAATATTTATGTGGGTCTATTTCTGGGCTCTGTATTCTGTTCTATTGATCTATTTGTCTTACTTTTCACCAATACTACATTGTTTTAGTTAATGTATCTTTCTATTAAATCTTGAGTTTGGGACAGGAGAAACCAAGATGGCGGCATAGGTAAACACCTAAACTGCTGCCTCGCACAACAATTTCAAAACTACAACTAAAAGACAGAACGGACACTATCCAGAACCACAGGAAAGCAGGCTGAGTGAAAATTCTACAACTAGAAGGAAGGAGAAAAGCTCACAGAGAATTGGAGGTACGGCAAAGGGGCTTTGTGCGCGCAGAGAGGAAGGGCGGCTGAGAGCTTGGCTGACTTCCTCTGGCGGAAGGGGGAAGGAAGCCTCGGACCGCGAGCTGGGAAAGGCAGAAGTCTGAAGGCGCACACGGGCCAGTGCGCACAAAGGCTGCGGAGGTAGCCATAGGCTTTCCCTAGTGAAAGGGAGTCAGAGGATCCTGACTGAGCCCCAGTTCTGACTGCAGTGAACCCCGGTTCCAGGCGAGCCCCTGGGGACCCACGCTCTTGTAGGGGGAGTCTGGACTCTCGGGCGGAGACTCAGGAGCCGGGGAAGGCGGAGGACTGAAAGTGCGCACACGCGCCGCGCCTGTGCGCACAAAGGCTGCGGGGGTCGCCACAGGCTTTCCCTAGTGGAGGGGAGTCAGAGGATTCTGACTGCACCGAGCCCCAGTTCTGACTGCAGTGAACCCCAGTTCCAGGCGAGCCCCTGGGGACCCACGCTCTTGTGGGGGGAGTCTGGACTCTCAGGCGGAGACTCGAGCTGGGGAAGGCGGAGGACTGAAAGTGCACATGCGCGCAGGGGCGGGGCTGACAGGAAGCCAAGACTGAGACTCCACCCCATCCAAGCTGAGCACAGAGGCTATTGCAATTTGGCAAGTCTAATCCTATAAGGCTGTCTCCAGCACCGGGCTTCTCCCAGCATAGACACAGCTGATCCTTACAGCCAACTGGCCCGGAGGTCAATTCTTCCCAGTGATACCAACAACAATAAAGACTTAATTACAACAAGGCTGTACACACAGTCCACAAAGGGGTGCACCAAGAGTGTCCACCTCAGGTTAACTGGGGAAGCAGACCCACTGGGCCATATTGGAAACCTAGCACAAATATCTACCTTACCAACTCAGGGATTCAGTGAAAATGCGGGGTCAAAGAATCAGATCACAAACGAAAGAAATGGAGGAAAACAAACGACTGGATATAGAATTCAAAACCACCGTTATAAGACTTTTTAAGAATATCCTAGAAAAGGCCGATAAATATAACGAGACCCTCGAAGATATGAAAAAGGACCAACTAGAAATTAAACATACACTGACTGAAATAAAAAATATTATACAGAGACCCAGAAACAGAGTAGAGGAACACAAGAATCAAGTCAAAGAATTGAAATACAAAGAAGCAAAAAACACTCAACCGAAAAAGCAAAAAGCAAAAAAAAAAATCCAAAAAGTTGAAGATAATGTAAGAAGACTCTGGGACAACTTCAAGCGTACCAACATCAGAATTATGGGGGTGCCAGAAGAAGAGAGAGAGCAAGATACTGAAAACCTATTTGAAGAAATAATGACCGAAAACTTCCCCCACCTGGTGAAAGAAATAGACTTACAAGTCCAGGAAGCCCACAGAACCCCAAACAAAAGGAATCCAAAGAGGACCACACCAAGACACATCATAATTAAAATGCCAAGAGCAAAAGACAAAGAGAGAATATTAAAAGCAGCAAGAGAAAAACAGTTAATTACCTACAAGGGAGCACCCATACGACTGTCAGCTGACTTCTCAACAGAAACTATGCAGGCCAGACGGGAGTGGCAAGAAATTTTCAATGTGATGAATAGCAAGAACCTACAACCAAGATTACTCTACCCAGCAAAGCTATCATTCAGAATTGAAGGGCAGATAAAGAGCTTCACAGATAAGAAAAAGCTGAAGGAGTTCATCACCACCAAACCAGTACTATATGAAATGCTGAAAGGTATTCTTAAAGAAGAGGAAGAAGAAAAAAGTAAAGAGAAAAAATTATGAACAACAAATACATATCTATCAACAAGCCAACCTAAAAATCAAGTGAATTAAAAACCTGAGGAGCAGAATAATCTGGTGAATATAATAGAATCAGGGGCATAGAAAGGGAGTGGGCTGATAATTCTCAGGGGGAAAGGGGTATGGGGGGGTTCATGAAGAGAATGGACAAAAATCATACACCTATGGATGAGGACAGTGGGGGGGAGGTAAGGGCAGAAGGTGGGGTGGGAAAGGGGTGGAGGGGAGCTATGGGGGGAAAAAGGAGAAATAATTGTAATAATCTGAATAAAGATTTATTTAAAAAAAATAAAATAAAAAAAAAAGATAGATACAGAGGCAGTAAAGCATCATACAGACTGTCAAATTACAGCGGTAAGGTTAGGGAGAGGTGGGGGAAATAAGAGATCAACTGAAGGACTTATATGCATGCATATAAGAGTAACCAACGGATGCAAAACATTGGGGGGTGAGGGCATGTATGGGAGTGGGGGGGGGGTGGCAATGTACACATATAATACCTTAATAAAAAAAAAAAATAAAATAAAAAAATAAATAAATCTTGAGTTTGGGTAGTGTCAGATTTTCAACTTTGTTTTTCTCCTTCAATATTATGTTGGCTATTCTGGATCATTTTCCTTTCCATATAAACTTTAGAATCAGTTTGTCGATATCCTCAAAATAACTTTCTTGTTTTTAGTTGGCATTCTATTGAATTTGTAGATTAGTTTGGGAAGAACAGGCTGTAAGAATTTAATATGTTGATCTTCGCTGGTGGGCTAAAATGATTTTCAAACATTCAACAGAATATTTTCATATAGCATTTACATACAGTGGCAAGTCTTTAGAAGTTACAGAACACTACATGGACATAGTTTAATGCAATAACTAAGGTACTTAACTCTGTTTACTCCTTATTAAAAGACTAAATTCTGAGAACTCATGGTTAAGTTGGTTTCCAGTCATAGTAGTAAGTTAAATCTCTACCTTGAATACTCTTAATATGGAAGCCTAAAATTCAGTCCTATTATTCATGACCTTTCATAGTAGCAAATAAATCAGTTAAGCTTATATGTCCAGAAAATAAATAACAAGAATCAATTTAACATAATCAACCAATACCATATATTTCTGTTCAATAGCAGCTGCAAGCGCCTTTTTGCTAAAATGTGATTATATTCATTTAGTTCCCATAAGTGTGAATTATAGCTAAGACATGTTTCTAAAATTTTCAGTTCAGAAGTTAGCACACTGAAAAGAGATCTATTATGACATTGGCACAAGAAGTCTCATCCAAACAATTGCAAACAAGCTCTTAGTCAGCTTTAGCGAAGTCTCAACATCAGAAAACTTCTGTTTAATGTGTAAATAAAATGTTTAATGTGAGCACAATAAAATTGGTCTTACATTAGGCCTACATTAAAGCAATATAGAAACAGTTTTTATAGTCAACATTCTGCCACTTGCAGAAATGAAACACTTTCCAGAAAGATATTTATTACCAGTTGCCAACTTTAAAATGGCAAATTCAGTTCAAGTTTTGATATCTAATATTATGTGTGATGAAAAGCATTGCTTACTCTGTACATTGTTAAAAAGTGATGCCAAACAAAAGTATTACCACTTAATTTCACTTAACTTTGGATATTTATGCTATCCACCACCTTGTATTGCAGTAACCAAGGCAAAATTGCATGTCTCATACTTAGCCATTTTCTATTTAACTGTTATAGTAAAAAGAACATATTCAGAAGTCAAACAATTAGGTGTTCAATGCTTTCTTAAAATATCCCTTTGAGAACATGCAGGGTAAAACCAAGGCTATATATTTCTTTTGACTTTTGTTATTATCATTTTTCTTAAGACATCCCATAACCATAATAGTTGTCCTGAGAAAGATTTTTTAAACACAAAGCATCTATACAAATGAAAGGGTAATATGCTAATTAGACCAGATAGACTGCATGTCTATCGGACATCATTCTGGACATCCTTCCTGACAAATTCGGGGGCATGGCCGGCCTGCAAACCATCCACGGCCCCTCAACCAGACTGACCCCACCCCCAGTGGGGACCCCCACCCTGATCAGGGGCGGGGCTAGCCTGCAAACCCTGCAGCCCCTCACCCCAACTGGCCTCACTCCCCAGCAGGGAACCCCCACACTGATTCAGGGCCCCCTTCAGGGCAGACCAGCCGGCCTCCACCCATACACCAGGCCTCTATCTTATATAATAAAAGGGTAATATGCCATTTGACCCTAACGGCAGAATGACAGGAATGACTGCTGGACCAGTCACTATGAGACGCACTGACCAACTCTTGGTCCCTTTCCCCGGCCAGTAAGCTCCGATCACCTGATGGCCACCTGCGGTGGGGGCAGGGCCAGCGAGTGGGCAGGAACAGCCAACCTCTTGGTCCCTTCACCCAGCCATTAGGAACTGATCGCCCAATGGCGAATGGGGAACCGGGGGTGGGTGGCGGCAGGGGCCAGGGCTGGCTGCAGGCAGCTGGGGAAGATGGCCCTGACTGCTGGCCAGGCCTAGGGACCACAGCCAAGCACAAATTTTGTGCACCAGACCTTTAGTTTATAATAAGCTTATTCCTTTTTACTTTTCTAAAATATATTTTAAATATTACTTTCTAAAATATCAATAAATTGAAACATTCTTTTCTTTTTAATGAGAGAACTTTGAGATTTCTCTTTTGTCTTAAATATAAGGCAAACTAGTTTTTATATCCTAGGAAAGCTATCCTTTGATTTTTTTTTTTTTTTGTCATTTAAACAATGTACAGCTATTTCAGGGCTTTTAACAATCTATACTAATAAAAGGGTAATATGCTAATTAGACCAGACATCTTCCGGACATCCTTCCAGACATCCTTCCGGACAAAGCCACAGTGGCAGGGGTCGAGGCAGAGGTGGTTAGGGGCAATCAGACAGGCAGGGGAGAGCAGTTAGGGGCAATCAGGTTGGCAGGGGAGCAGTTAAGGGGCGATCAGGCCGGCAGGGGAGCAGTTAGGGGGCAATCAGACAAGCAGGCAGAGGTAGTTAGGGGCGATAGGCTGGCAGGGGAACAGTTAGGGGCATCAGGCCAGCAGGCAGGTGAACAGTTAGGAGCCAGTGGCCCCAGATTGCGAGAGGGATGTCCAACTGTGGGATCAGGCCTAAACTGGCAGTTGGACATCCCCTGAGGGGTCCCGGATTGGAGAGGGTACAGGTCGGGCTGAGGGACCCCCTCCCCTGTGCACAAATTTCTTGCACTGGGCCTCTAGTATTGTAATAACTAAGAATGACTTTACATAAAATCTAGTTTTAGTTTGTTTTATATGTCATAAAATATGTATTATTTTCTAAAAGTGTAGCATTTTAAAAAAACAAGGGCCATCATCAAAATATGAGTACTTTTTATAATCCCATCACACGTGAAAAACAGACTCTGAATCTACCTAATATTTCTGCTGGAAGCCAAGATCAACAGTAATTAATATAAATGCAAGAAGTCCAGTCAGAAGGCTGAATGGGGCTTTTGATATTCACAGGGCTGAATATTTGCATTTTATGACCTGCTGATGACTCAGGCCCCCAACCTGATACTCTTACTGTTTACTAAATAGCACCTTTGATATGTCTGTTTGCATTCCTAAAAGGCAATTATGTATTCTAGTAAATAAAAAGCAATGGGAATGGAGACTCAATGGAACTTGGTCCCTTGTATCAAGCTCACAACTGGCTTCCCCCATAATTTCCAAATTTATATTACTTGTCTTATGTATTAATTTGCGCATCAGCCCTTCTCCAAGTCTTTGAACCCGAGGCCACGCGGGCCATGGCTTCACATATTTCCTATTTCTGGGACCTGGGCCAGGTTATTCAACTCCTCTCATTCATCCTCAATTTCCTCATCTATGGAATGATAATATAAATATTCCCTACATCACTTGCTATTATGCCATCAATGGTTGATAGTGCTATGAAGCCCCTAACAAAGAACATACAGAAGACATGAAATAAATGTTAGGTCTCCTCATTAATTTATGCAATTGGATAAACATGACTTGAACTCCCAATTATGTCATTCTCCGGTTGTGTGATCTTAGGTTATTTATTTAATCATTAAATGTCAGGTTTTTTATTTGTAAAATATAGATAATATTTAACCTTTCAGGCTAAGTATGTACTGTAAATAAAAAATATATATATTAAATGAACTCATCTAATAGGCCTCAACTATTATTTATCACTTTTATTTAATATGCTAGGTTCTATCTCCACCTCATCTCTGACCCTGACATTTGGTAAAACATAGTCTTTTCCAACACTGAAAAAATTATGTAGGGGACAGCCTTTGCATGGTAAAACTCTGTTAATTGAAATTTATCATTAAACTAGAGGCCCAGTGCACAAAATTCGTGCACAGGTAGGGTCCCTAGGCCTGGCTGGCAATCAGGGGCCAATTGGGGCCTTCCAGCTGCCAGCCGTGGCCTTCTTTCCCTGGCTGCCAGCTGCCGGCCAGGGCCTTCCTTTGTTCTGCACATCCCTGGTGGTCAGCACATTTCATAACAAGTGGTTGAACTCCCAAGGGGACACCACATATTAGCCTTTTATATATATAGATGTTTAAATAAAGCAGGCCTTAGAGAAAATCTATTTGAAATCTGGCTTAAAAGATACATGGTACAATTGTAAAATCTACTACTTACCTGTATCTCTGAAAACACTCTGTATAGTATTTGAAGCTGATGCAAATTTTGCTTATGATGATCAGTTTCATTTTTCTATGCCCTCTAATAACTAATTATTGAACAATATATGGCTCCTTTGTTATAAATAACTAATATATATAGGTAGATGTGGTATATAATATAGCAAAATATATATATACTCAAAGCCTGGTGCACTGATCGGGGGGCACGGCCTGCAGGGATCGGCCCGCTGTGGGAGTGCCGCTCACCCTGGTCAGCTGAGCGACTGTGGACCCACTCTCTGAGCAGCTGCTCCCTGGTCTGGCATCTTCCATGAAGCCAGAGCACTTGCCTCTCCAGGGACAATAGCACTGAGAGGCGGCAGAGTAGGCCTCAGTCCCACGGCAGCCAAGAACCCACCTCCCACCCTCCAGGGTCAGCTCTGCGAGCCCAGTGGCGGCACTGCATGGCCTGCGGGCATCCGGAGGAGGCAACAGGGCACGAGGAAGAGGAGCTTGGGGTGAGGAGGCGACAATCGTAGCACGGGTTCCTGTCCTTAGACCTGGGATTTGTTGGCCCAGGGTTCGCAGCAGAAGCAGTCGCTCATCCCAGTCAGCCGAGCAGTGCTCCCACTGTAGGAGCGCACTGACCACCAGGGGGAAGTTCCTGCATTGAGCATCTTCCCCCTGGTGGTCAGTGAGCATCATAGTGACTGGTCGACCGGTTGTTCTGGACATTCTGCCGTTTGGTCGCTGGGCTTTTATTATATAGGACTAGAGGCCCGGCTCATGAAATTCATGCGCAGGTACTGTCCCTAGGCCTGGCCTGTGATCAGAGCTGCAGGCAGCCAGCCCCGCCCCCTGACACCTCCCACCCCCGGGTCCTCGTTCACCATCAGGTGATCAGAGCCTGCCGGCCAGGGGGAAGGACCAAAAGGTGGTCAGTGTGCCTCATAGTGACTGGTCATGCAGTGGTTCTGATCGTTCTGCCATTTGGTCAATTTGCATATTTCTCTTTTATATATAGAGAGATAGATGTGCTGCAATCCTTCCACTTCCAGGAAAAGGGGCAAAGGAGGGTCGCTGAAAGTGATAAGAGAGGCAGCAGGGTGAACTTTTTTTTGTGGAGTGGGGGAGAGTTTCCTCCTGATGAAGGGCTTCAAAGGACAGCAGCCTACTTCTGCTACCCTCTGTCTCCAGAGACACAATTTCTGATTGGCATCTGGCAGGACAGAGCAGTTGCAGGTACAGGACTGGGAGCGCCTTTCTGCCTGCAGCTCCCTACAGAGTCTCTTCCGGCCAAGGAAGCTTTGTTATAACCATTTATCCTGGAAACAGGGCTGCTGGGTGGTAAGGGGCAGGAGGGCAGATTGGAGGTGGGCAGGGCAGGGCAGGAAGAAGTATGGGGTAGAAGACTGGGGGGTGAGGGAGGGAGAGGGTGAAATCTGTATGTATAGGGGGGAGGGCTGGTGCAGAAGGAGAGTTGGGGTCAGCATAGGAAGTTTTGAAGGTACAGGGGGTGTAAGAGAGACCAGCAGATGTCAGAACAGGGGAAAGGGTCTACAGAATCAGGTGGGGGTCCACAAGGTGAGTATAGACTAAGTCCCTTCCCAAGACCCTGCCATCCCAGGTGGCTAGTGGGAGGGGTCCATAGTGAGGTGCTGAGCCCCTTACACTTTGTGTCTGAGGCTCCAGAACATGTGGCCAACACGCCCTGCCCCTGCCATCCCCGCCAAAGTGCTGCCATTTGGAATGCATTTGCAGACACATGGATTGTTTTTAAGTTAATGCTTTTTAATTCACTCTGTTTCCCACTTGTTGTTTTTTATTAAAAAGGCCGATTCTGCTGGTGTGTGTTTATTTACGAGGGTGGCAGGGGTGCTCTCCACGGGCAGAAATCCAATGAAAGACAGAAACAAAAGGCCCAGCAAGACATGGGGAATAAATAAACAGGATCAGAGAGCAAGGAACAGGGAGAGAGATGCACATGGCGAGACAGGCATACACAGAGAACCCAGGAAGGCTAAGAGAGGGACTCAGCCCTAAGGGCAGAGTGAGTGTGGTGCGAAATCCTGATTCGGGAAAGCTGATCCCTCCACCTCCAACTAAGGCCCCTGGGGCTGAGCTTGCTCTTCTCTGCTCTCTGGTTCCCTTCAGTGTAGACATGGCTGAACTGGCCTCAGGGAAAGGGCTGGAAGGATGTGGCGGGCAATGGACTGAGTACGCAGGACCAGGGTCGCCAAGGGCTAGGGATCTGAGACCAGACAGAGAGAGGAGGACCTGGAGGCGTTCCCTCCCAGGTCCCTGCACACCTTTTGTTTTTGAGTGAAGCCCGAATCCCTAATCCCATGCCAAAGCTCTGGAGTGTGGTGGCCCTGGCTGCTGTGCCGCACAACCTAGGGTGAGCTCCCTAACCTCTCTGAGCCCTGGCTATGCCACCTGCAGGAGAGGAGTACTGGTGGCTGAGGTTCGAAATGGCTTGGGGGGCGAGGAGTCAGAGCACCATCTAGGACACCTCGGTTTGGCAGTTACATCTGAAATCTCAAGGATTTTTGGCCTTGGCCACTGCCCCGGGCTCACGTTTATGTAGGACTTGCACAGAGCGGATAGCCAGGCACTAGCACTTCCTTTCCTTCGCAGCTGAGAATCAATTCATCCTCCCCCTCCCCCTGCCCAGCCACCCCTCCTCTTCACATTGGTGCCTGGTACTCATGAACCTTCCTAGTGGCCAGTGTAGACACATGACCAAGGACACATAAAGATATCCCCAAGCCAGCACGTGCTGGCTGTGTAGACAGTTGGGCAAACACAGACACATGACACAGGGTGCTGTGGATGGGGATAGAGCTTCCCAGTCTGGTGAGAGGGCTCATTCAGTAGTGCAGTGGCTCCATGGCGCATTCACCCCGGGCATAGCTCCCAGGCCCTAAGTCGGTGAACTGAAAGCCCAGGATAATTAGAGCTAATTACATGTGTGCAAACAGCCACAGCAGAGTCCGGGGCTGGCCACCCCTCCCCAGCCTGCCCCTACAATCCCACCCCAGCAAAGGGGCTTTGCTGGCGCAGCTGGGGCTGAGCACCTGGGGGAAGGGCTCACAGGTGGAGAGCCTCTGGGGCCCAGGGGTTGGGGTGAGCCCTCTGCCTCCAGAGTGGTCCCCGCTATTACACACTCCAGTGTGCACTGCGGCCCTGGGATGGCAGGTGGGGACCGTGTTAGGAATTGGACCAGAATTTGGTCCGAGCTCCCCTTGGTCTTGTGCTGAGTGGTCCCTGGTGACATGGGTCCCAGCATTTGAGTCCTTAGGTTTCTATTATCTTGGCCTCTTGAGCATGCCTGTGTCTGCGAAGATTCCAGATGGAACTCTCCTTATATCCTGCCATGGGAAGTGCCTGTCTGGAGCTGAGGCCACAGGATGAGGAAAGGATAGCGTCTGGTGCTTGGCTTTTGATAATTAGTTTGTCTCTGCCTGGATATGCCACAGGACCCCAAAAGAGTGACTTTTCTGAGCTTTCATTTGCAGGTCCATACAATGCCTGCCTCCTCTGAGATGTGGAGTCCAAGGGGAAAGAGAAAGGTGCAAATTCCTCACATGTGAATGAGGCTTTACACTTTGAACTGCTAGCCTGAATTAGTGATCTAATTTTGTAGTTTCAGAAGCCTTTGGCGAGTTGGGTTGGACTGGTGGCAGGGTAGGGTTTTATATTTATATAGAGGCTTGGTGCACGAAATTCGTTCATGGAGGGAGGGTGTATGTGTGTCCCTCAGCCCAGCCTGCACCTTCTCCAATCTGGGACCACTCGAGGGATGTCCGACTGCCCAGTGGGATTGGGCTTAAATGGGCAGTCGGACATCCCTCTCACAATTTCCCAACTGCTTGCCTGCCTGCCTGCCTGATTGCCCCTAACCGCTTCTGCCTGCCAGCCTGATCACCCCCTAACCACTCCCCTGCCAGCCTGATCAACGCCTAACTGCTCCCCTGCTGGCCCAATTGCCCTTAACTGCCCTCCCCTGCCAGCCTGGTTGCCCCCAACTGCCCTCCCCTGCAGGCCTGGTTGCCCCCAACTGTCCTCCCTTGCATGCCTTGTCCTTCCCAACTGCCTTCCCCTGCCGGCCATCTTGTGTCCACATGGGGGTGGCCATCTTTGACCACATGGGGCGGCCATATTGTGTGTTGGAGTGATGGTCAATTCTCATATTACCTCTTTATTATATAGGATAGAGGCCCAGTACACAGGTGGGGGCCAGCCAGCCTGCCCTGATGGGGGCCCCCAATTGGGGTGTGGGTCCCTGCTGGGGGGTAGGGCCGACTAGGGCGAGGGGTCACGGGCATTTTGCTGGCTGGCTCTGTCCCTGATTGGGGTGGGGGGCCCCGCTGTGGGGCAGGTCCACAGGGGCAATGGGCCACGGTCATTCTGGTCATCCCGCTGTTTTAGTCACTGGGATTTTATTATACAGACTGGAGGCCCAGTGCGCGGTATCACGTGAGACCCAGACCCGCCACGCTGATGGGAACCAGACTGACTCCTGCCACACTGGGCGTGAGGTGGGACCCAGACTGAGTCCCACTGCGCTAGGCTGGACACGGGACCCAGACTGACTCCTGCCGCACTAGGTGGGATGCAGGACCCAGACTGACTTCCACCACGCCATGAGACCCAGAGTAAAGTCCTGCCACGCCGCGGGACCCAGGGTCAAGTCCCACCATGCCCTGGGGCCCAGAGTCAAGTCCCCTTGCTGAGCATGCAGCCCCGCCCACCCACACGTGCCTCACCATGCACACTGCCTCCTGGTGACCAGTCTTTAGTTGGTCCGCCGTGACAGGGTCATGACCACAGGGTTTTTATGATAGAGGTTCTAAACATCTTACCTCGTAATAGACAAACATGTAAATTGACTGTACCTCCGCTACACCCACAGCCAATCAGAGTATGCAAATTAACCCAACAAAGATGGTGGGTTAATTTGCATATGCAGGTGCGAAGCGGCCAGGAAGGGTGGGATGCCTGCTATGAGGGGGGAGGGGGGCAGCGGAGGGAGCTACAGGAGCGGTGCTCTGGACAGAAGCGAGGACGTGCCGGCTCCCGGGTGGCTGGGAGTGAAGCCAGGGCAAGGAAGGCCTATTCTTGCACAAATATCATGCAACGGACCTCTAGTGTTATATAAATATAGAAATATTTACATAGAAATATCTGTATATATAAATACATACCTATATAGAAAGAATACATATATTTGATGTAGGTACTATTTTCATTGTTTTACAGAGGAGGAAATGGAGGCACAAAAGAGCGTAAGTGAGTTGCTGCATTCATGTAACTTACTAGTGGCAGAACTTTGAACCACACAATTTGTCTACAGAGACTTTGCTCTGTATCTCTGTGCCATACTGCCTCTTTATGTTGGAAGAAACCTAGTGACCATAGCACCACAGAAAATGATAAGGTATACTTCTGCTTTTTTCTATCTTCTCTTTCTCCTCACTACTATCTTCTTAGTTTGGCAAGCAAATGCCTGAAACTATGGTCAGATGATTTTACATCCCTTTTTTTTTTAAATTCTCTAACATGGTAACAGTATATAGTAGGTTTTGGACTTCATTTGTGTTCCACCCTCTCCTAGTTTGTCTCAATGAGAAAGCCAGGAAGCATAATGTCAAAAGCTTGCCTGAAATCAAATTTTTATTTTGCTGTCTTGTTCCCATCACCAGTGTGGTCTGTCACATAGATGTAGAAGCATAAAAACCAATCAGGTGCCACTGGTCTTTCAAGTGTTGGTGCTCTTTGAGAGGACAGGAATGGTTTGCAAAAGCAGGGCTTTGAGGCCCTTCAAAGAGAGTAGAATAGATCCTGTCATGGTCCTTTGGATCCTGCTCACTGCTTTTACTATCTCTGTTTTCCCAGATGGCTCTGATGTTTCATGACAGCTCTAGCCATCGTCATGGTGTTACCCTCCAGGAGTTGTGAGTACAGGACCTTTTCTTCCTGCCCCTGTCCCTCAAATCAAGATATGTACTAATTGTAGCCCTGACTGCAACTTAGATGATTATATGCATGTAAATAAGTCAATGAGTGATGTATGCATATGATCAGTTGCCTCACGTATGAATAGTTACCAGGGATAGAACCCACAATTTGGGTTCTATCAGATGAATGTATGCATGCAAATAAGTCAATGAGTGATGACATATACTACATTTTCTGTTTTTACATAAGATGATCCAGCATTGGCCTCCAGATCAACACACAGCATACAGCAGCAATATTGAATGGAAGAAAAAATGCATATAAAAAATAAAAATGTTTCTAAATATTAAAAGATGTGTTTGGTAGTGCAATAACAGGAGTGCAATAAAAACAAGAACTCTATCCAGGAAGATTTGCAAACTGAAGAAAAGCATAAATTTGACAACTGTATGTACTCTGTCAGGATGAAGACACTTCTGAAATTCCAGAGTTTAACATGAGGCCCATATTTAATTGACACAACATTACTTTGTAAAATTTTATTATGTTTTAGAGACCCAGTTCTTCTTGGGAGTGCAAGGCAGGCTGTAAATGCTATATTAAATAGAAATTCAGGTTACATTACAAAGAATTCTCTAGTGAGTGCAGTGGTAAGCAAACTCATTAGTCAACAGAGTGGCAAACTGTGGCTCCCGAGCTGCATGTGGCTCGTGAGCCGCAGTTTGCCGACCACTGCTCTAGTGGCCAATGAATTCATCCTTGACATTTTGTTTAAAGTCTTTTTATCTGAATTTTGAACTGCCTGAATATATTTTTGCATTTATATTGAGAAGATAATACTCTGTGTGTGTGTGTATGTCTCGATTCCTGGTCAGGGCACATACCTAGCAAGTGGGTTCTATCCCTGGTTACAGTGTATACATGAGGCAAACGATCACATCAATGTTTTTTGCTCTTTCTCTCCCTCTCGTTTCCTCTCTCTATGGAATCAATGAAAAAAATGTCCTCAGGTGAGGATTAAAAATAAATAAATAAATAAAATGAAAAGAATTTGTGTATGTTGTGATTGTTTATAGCCTAATGAAAATGTGATCTGACAAGTTTTTCTCATGTAAGGCATTTACATAGAATCTCAGATATAGCGATTTATTATAAAATTAGTGGACTGCTGCACAAAATTCGTGCACATTAAAAGGGGATTAATTAGAGGAAATATTTTAATATTGCAATTTTCCCTTTCTCTATAATAGAAGTGTCAGAGATGAAAGAAAATTAGTAAAATGTATATGAAAATCTTCCTCCTGTTAGAGTCTGGGGCGCACCACGGGACCCAGAGTCAAGTCTCCACTCATGCATGTGTACCTCAAAATCGTGCGAGACCCAGACCCGGCCAGCCCCACCCCCATTGGGCTAGATCCAGACCCGGCCAGTCCCAACCTTGTCGAGCCCCACCATTAAGGCTCATTATGGGAACTCGGTCTCTGCTGTGGGTGCAGCCATCTTGTGTTACAGAAACCCCGCCTCCACTGTGGGCGCCACCATCTTTCTGGAGTGACTGTCAATTTGCATATTCCCTCTTTATTATATAGGACTAGAGGTACCAGTGGGGTGGAGTCCCTCAGCATGGCCTGCAGGGACCAGGCCAAAACCAGCAGTCCAAAGCCACCTGCCACTCCTGCCTGACACTCCTGCTCATCTCCATCCCACTGTGACTGCCACCACTGCCGTTCAGTAGGCTCACTGCTGCTCCACTGCGGTTTCCAGGCTGCGGTGGCCAGCCGTGAGCCCAGTGTCTGGCACTTGTCTGTCAGCTGAATGGTGCTCCCACTTTAGGAGCACACTGACTACCAGGGGGCAGCTCCTGCATTGACCATCTGCCCCCTGGTGGTCAGTGCACGTCATAGCTGCCAGCCAGTCATCCAGTCACTTAGGCTTTTATATATATAGGTAGATATTTACTCAAACATCATGCATTTTTTAGAAACCCTCTCAAATATAAAGCAGCCTTCAAAATGCTTTCCTAATATTTGAGCAATTAAACATAGCCTACTGGAATTGGTAGGGTTAGAAGATCCTTTATCAATTCTGAAGGCCCTACATGGAAGTTTAGGAAGCCATCACCACAATGCAGTGGATCCAACCAAATGAGCATAATTGCATTTGATACTTGTGAAAGCTACTCTACTAAAATATATTTGACAAATTAGTCATACTAGTAGAATGATTGGTGTATTAGTCAGGGTTCTCTAGAGAAACAGAACCAATATGACATATAGAGATAAATAGAAAGAATTTTATTATGGGGCTTGGCTCATGCAATTATGGAGGCTGAGAAATCCCATGATCTGCCATCTCCAAGATGGAGACTCAGGAAAGCTGGTGGTATACCTTCTAGTCTGAACCTGAGGCCTGAGACCAGAGGAGCCAATGGTGTAAACCCCTGTTCCAGGTAGACGTGAGAACCAGCAACACTGTTGTCTGGGGCAGGAAAGATAAACATCCAGCTCAAGTAGAAAGAAATTCACCTTTTCTCTGCCTTTCAGTTCTATTCTGGCCCTCAATTGATTAGATGATGCCCACCAGCATTGCTGAATGCTCAGGCTACTGATTCAAATGCTAATCATATCCAGAAACATCCTCACAGACATTTCCAGAAATATTGGTTTATCTGGGAAGCTCTTAGTCCAGTCAAGTTGACATAAATATAACCATCACATGGAGATTATGTATAGAAAATGATACTACAAAATCACTGCCACATGTAGAAGGAATTAAAAAGTTCATAGACAATGAGCCAGCTGTGATTCCAAGATGGCCTCAGAGTAGCTGGAAGCTCCATCCACTTGCTCCCAGCCCCAGATCAGACTCTCAGCTAAACCTCAGAGCAATCAACTTGAAAAACCAGTTGAAGTGTAGCTGATCTGAAATATAAACAGAGAGCATGGAGGAAGACAGGAGCAGATTGGTAGGAGGGATGAAGACACAGAGAGTGTGTGCCCCTTTCGAATGTGCAGTAGGTAAGAAGCCAGAGGGATATCACAGCTGCAGAGCTCTCTCTCCCTGGGAGAGTAGGGTCTCAGCCCCACACAGGGATCCCCAATCCAGAGCAACAGAGGCAGGAAGAGTAGCCCATGTAGCATCGGGCAGTAGGAATCAGGGGATTCTGTCCACCTGGGAGACTTGGACTACATTATCACAGGGAATGAGCATTCCTGTTCATCAAACAACAGCCTGGAAAGTTCACTCTGGGCTGTGACTACTGGAAAGGCCATGCAGCTGTGCTAGGGTCCAGCAAAGGGGTTTGCTCTGTACACCCAGCATTGACTTTGAGGGGCCCTGTATTCTCTGGAAGGGCTCTGGGCAGAGAACTGGTCAGTGACTAAATTGTGTGGCTTGGGAAAGAAGATCGGTCTTGCCCACCTCAAGTGCACAACTGGCACCCCTACCCCCATCCTGCTGGTGGGAATATAAATTGCTATAGCCACTATAGAAGACAATATAAAGGCTTCTCAAAAAGCTAAAAATAGAACTACCATTTGATCCAGCAATTCCACTTCTGGGTATTTAACTAAAGAATGTAAAAACTAGAGAAGATATATGTACCTCTATGTTCACTGCAGCATTATTTACAATAGCCAAGATATGGAAACAACCTGTGTTCATCAATAGATGGATGGATAAAGAAAATGTGATATATATATATATATATTAGAGGCCTGGTGCATGAAATTTGTGCGGGGGGGGGGGGTGTTCCTCAGCCCAGCCTGCACCCTCTCCAATCTGGGACCCCTAGAGGGATGTCCGACTGCCCTCTCACAATTCAGGACTGCTGGCTCCCAACTGCTCGCCTGCCTGCCTGCCTGATTGCCCCTAACCACTTCTGCCTGCCAGCTTGATCACCACCTAACCACTCCCCTGCCACCCTGATCTATGCCTAACTGCTCCTCTGCCGGCCCAATTGCCCCTAACTGGCCTCCCCTGCTGGCCTGGTCGCCTCTAACTGTCCTCCCCTTCAGGCCTTGTCACCTCCAATTGCCCTCCCCTACAGGCCTGGTCCCCCCCAACTGCCCTCCCTAGCAGGCCTGGTCCCTCCCAACTACCCTCCCCTGATGGCCATCTTGTGGCAGCCACCTTATGTCCACAGAGGGGTGGCCATCTTTGACCACATGGGATCGGCCATCTTGTGTGTTGGAGAGATGGTCAATTTGCATATTACCTCTTTATTATATAGGATATCTACCTAATAAATAGTAACACGCTAACTGACCCTACCTTTGCAATGCCCACCAGCCAATCAGGACTGAGTACGCAAATTAACCCAACAAAGTTGGCAGGTTAATTTGCATACACAGGCGCCTAGCACCTGGGGGCAGGGTGGGACACTTGCATCGTCGCCATCGCAACAATGCAGGCATTCTGCACCACCCCAGCCACACCGGGTCTCTGGGCAGCGTAGGAAGGCAGAAAGGTGGCTCTGGGCCAGAGCGGAAAGGCAGCTCCAGCCAGAGCGAAGGCGCTGCTGGCAGCCAGGGGAAGGAAGGCCCATTCTTGCATGAATTTTCATGCATTGGGCCTCTAGTGTGTGTGTGTGTATCTTATATAATAAAAGGCTAATATACAAATAAACCGAGTGGCGGAATGACTGGTCTCTATGATGTGCACTGACCACAAGGGGGCAGACGTTCAACGCAGGAGCTGCCCTCTCATGGTCAGTGCACTCCCACAGGGCTAGCACTGCCCAGCCAGAAGCCAGGCTCTGAGCTGGTGATCACAGCAGCAGTGGTGGGAGACTGTGGCAGTGCTAAGGATGTCCAATTGATGGCTTAGGCCTGCTCCCCTGGGGGCTCCAGGACTGTAAGAGGTCGCAGGCCAGGCTGAGGGACCCCCCCCCCCCCCGCCAAGTTCACAAATTTCGTACACCAGGCCTCTAGAATATATATATATATATATATATATATATATATATATATATCCTCAACCATAAAAAAGAATGAAATCTTACTATCTGAAACATGGATGAACCTTAAAGGTAAAATAAGTCAGATGGAGAAAGACAAATACCGTATTATTTCATTCATATGTGGAACCAAAAAAATAAAAAATAAACCTAACAAAATAATACCAAATCCATAGGTATAGAGAATATACTAATGGTTATAAGAGGGAAAGTGGGTTGTGGGAGGAGGTGAAATGGGTGAAAGGAATCAACTGTATGATGAAAGATGGTAACTAGACTTTTGGTGGTGATCACTTTGTAGAGCAAGCAGACATCAAATTATAATGTTGTACACCTGAAACTTATATAATGTTATATACCTATTTTATCTCAATAAAAAATTAGAACTCTTCCAAGGCATAAATTCTTATTTGGGATAATCAAATATAAATCAGATTGTGAAGATAAATGAAATTTTTTTATTTAATATTTAAAAAGTTTAGTTGTATTGGATATTTTATTTATTTATTTATTTATTTATTTATTTAAAGTGTGTCAATTCTATTGTCAAAACCAGATATTGATTTTGATTCTTCTAAAAAACGAACACTAAAGAATAAAAAAGTTTATATCAACAAATATTTTATTCTTTTCTCTAACAGAAACTACTAGACACTTTGAAAAAGAGTACACTCACTTCTCCATCCCAAGCCCCACAATGACATACTGTCTTTTCACATATCATATTCATGTTTAACCCAGCACTGTGTTTAGAATAATTTTCAGTAATGGACCAAGCTGAAAAAGCACGTGGGCTTTAAAAATTATTGTGAGTGCCCTAGCCGATAGAGTGTCGGCCCATGGAATGAAGGATCTCAGGTTCAATTCTGGTCAAGGGCATGTACCTAGGTTGCAGACTCGATCCCCAGCTCTGGGCACGGTGAGAACAGGAGGCAACCAATTATATGTCTCTCTCACATCCATATTTTTCTCTCTCTGTATCTCCCCTTCCCTTCCAATCTCTCTAAGAATCAATGGAAAAATACCCTCAGTGAGGATTAAAAAAAAATTTATTGTGAGTGAAAACAACAAAATTACATTAAAAGGTTGTCAATTTATTACAATTTATTATGGTAAGACATTTTGGTGTTGGAATAAATATTTCTTATTATGTTTTTAATTTTACAGTAGGCAATGCTAAAGTGTGTAATGTACTTCAGCTATTCTGTTTTGAAGCCTACTGATCAGATTCACATTTTACTGTAAGAGTTAGCATTTATATATTGAAATGCCAGCATCATTTACTAGAATAGAGTAGAGGACAATCATTCCCATTTTATGCCTGAAGCAAATCACCACACTGTCAAATGTCAAATTCATATAAGTGAACTTTTGAGAATACATTTTCAATTCTGTTTAGAAATAGTTATTTTTTTCCCCTTCACATTTGTGTAGCATTCAAATTTCACCTGTCGGACTGACATCACCAAAATGGTGACATGAATAACTCCAGCCACCTCACCTGCCCCTCTCTCCCACATCCCCCAGAAAGATCAACAACTAGACAGCTATCACAAACAAAAACAGATCTGGGAGAGCTCTAGAATCCTATTAAGAAATTTTAGCAACACAGTGAAACACATTCAATTCACTGGGGGAGCTTTCAAAAAAAAAATACTGATGCCTTCCTCCCATTCGCCAGACCAAATGAATCCAAATCTCCGTACGGGGATCAGGGTGAATTTTTAAATCTCTTGTTAAAATGAATAAAGAAAACATTCAAAATGGTGTTGGAAAGCCATGAAGGGAAAGTTGCATGGCACTACCACTCATCACAGCTTACATAACCAGCAAAAAGAAGAAAGGTTTGTTCCCTGTTTGCCTCAGCAACAGCAACTAGCCTCCACCTGCCGCCAATAAGAAATGGTCACAGCCTCGATCTCTTTTTCCCCACCAATGGACTCCTGTTCAAAACAAGCATCCCCAGTTTCCCCCTGGAACCCATTAAAAGCTGAATTCTCTTCAGCATTCCCTATGGTTCACCATAGTTCACACATGCCAAGCTGAAATCCCTACATAAACTCATTTGCTGCTCAATAACCTATTGTTTCATTCCTAAGGTTGACACTCTGATGTGCAACCAGGTTTAAGGACCAGTGACCTATTGAAATGGTGTGGGTAAAGGTCTCAGCTCTGAGCACTCCAAAATTTATACATCTATATAAGCAGGTTACAACAAAGCAAGCTAGAAATAAGTAGCCACCAAGGCACTGGGAAAATCAGTGTCCCATAAGCCAAGAAAAGAAAGTGCTTCAAGAAGGACAGATGAACTCAGTCGAATGCCATTGAGAATTCAGTTAAGGTGAGGAATGAGAGTTGTCCAGTGGATTAGAAAATATGAAGGTAGCTATACCAAGTGGGTTTAGACAATAGATAGACCCTAAAGACGGATGTCAGGCATTCAAGAGAGGGAAGTAAAGAGAGGAAGTAACAGCACCTCTTTTCCATGTCCATTTGTCAGTGCTTTGCCCATTTTCAGGGCCTGTTAAGAGGCCCAGAAACTTCCACTAATCTCACCAGCTGGAGGCAATGTCTCTATTGTTCAGTTTCCACTTGCCCTTTCCTTTGAGATACCAACCTGAATTTTCATTATTTATGCTCTTTGTGAGGAGGGATCCCATTTAGTTAATCTTTCTATGCCCCACAGTGAAGGAGTAATAGGTTCTCAGTAATTGTTCGCTCAAAATTCAGGAAAGTAAAAGCTTTGAAATGTGCTACAAAACCAGTAAGTGTTACTGAAGGTACTGAGCAGAGTTCTAATGTCACATACCACAAAGGGAAAATGCTGAAATTCACTCGGCTGTTTCGAGTAAATGTGAAATATTGGGAGAGGAAGAAGGCAGAAGCAATCCAAGAGCTGAAAAAAATAGTTTTCTTAATTATTTCT
This sequence comes from Plecotus auritus, assembly GCF_963455305.1. NCBI lineage: Eukaryota > Metazoa > Chordata > Mammalia > Chiroptera > Vespertilionidae > Plecotus > Plecotus auritus. The sequence goes on from NC_137784.1 coordinate 28,771,697, forward strand.
AATGCTACCTTCATTACTGAGCACTGTGAGGCACTAAATGAGTTATCTGACAAGCCACTGACTGATGCAAAGATGACAACAAACCATGCATTCTCTTCTTACTCATATGTGTACAACAGGCCTCACCTGAACCCCCAGCTCTGTCTAAAACCAGGTAATTGCCCAGAAAATGCTCCAGTTGTAGTTAAGGAACTGCATGGTCATACTTTTTGTTTCTTTTTACTTCTCAATAATACATATTTTATAACACGGGCAATTTTTGTAAAATCTGCCTAAATAAGTTAGTGAAAAATAATAACACAGAGGACATGGAGATCGGCAATATGTATATATTCAGTCACAAAAACATGTATGTATTCGATTTTTCAGTGGCTTTGAATGTCCCAGAGTGCTTAGTATTTATGTAATTTTCTCTTTTAGTTGTCTTTAGTCTATCCCCAATAACAATTTTCAATTTAAATGCTTTGTAAATTAAATGTGTCTGAAATATATGAACTATGTATAGACATTAGCTAGTTTTTGGTTTTTAAAAGTCTTACTGGACAAGATTGCCTCTCTTGAACCCCCAGGCACTACACTCCCCTCCACTCCATAAACATGAGTACAATTACCTCAGCTGTCACCTGTGAACTTTCTCCCTCCAAATAAAAAGTCTTCCCCAAAATGATGAATAACCTCAAATGGGTAAAGCAAAGATGATTTATTCTATCCTCTTTTTTTAAAAATGAGATACACTGCCTTGACTGGTTTGGCTCAGTGGATAGAGCATCGGCCTGCGGACTGAAGGGTCCCAGGTTCGATACTGCTCAAGGGCATGTACCTGGGTTGCGGGCACATCCCCAGTAGGGGGTGTGCAGGAGGCGGTTGATTGATGTTTCTCTCTCATCAATGTTTCTAGCTCTTTATCTCTCTCCCTTCCTCTCTGTAAAAAAATCAATAAAAATATATTTAAAAAAAAATAAAAAATAAAAATAAATAAATAAATAAATAAATAAATAAATAAAGAGATACACTGCCCAGCCGGTGTGGCTCAGTGCTTCAGCATTGTCCTATAAACCAGGAGGTCACAGTTCAATTTCCGGCCAGGGCACATGCCCAGTTTGTGGGATAAGTTTCCAGTGTGGATGTGCAAAGGCAGCGAATCAATGATTCTCTCATCACTGAAGTCTCTATTTCTCTCTCCCTCTCCCTTCCTCTATGAAGTCAATAAAAATATATTTAAAAAATGAGATACATGAAAACTAAACCAGAAAAAAAATCTTTTCCCCTGGCTGCGGGAAAAAATTAAGAATGAATTTCTTATGAAAAAGCTCCATTAAAAAAAAGTAACTGCTAACTAAAACTAGAAATGAATTTTGAGCTTTCTTTCTCTAAAGCAAGATAAATATATATGCTCTTTATTTCAACACTAGAGGCCCAGTGCACAAAATCTGTGCATACTGTGGTCCCTAGGCCTGGCCAGCGATCGAAGCCTGAGTGTCTGGCCTGGAAGGGCAGGTCCCAGTTGATCTCTGGGCCCTGGGCAGCACTTGGGTCCCTGCTCTCACCCGCCTTGGCCTAGAGCTGCCTGCTCACCTGCTCCACCATCTCGCCACAGTCCCACTCTCATCAGGGCCTATCAGGGCTGCCAGTGCCTCCACTGCCACCCAATGCCAGCCATGTTCCACACCACCCTCTTGTGGTCAGCGCACATCATAGCGAGCGGTCAAACTTCCAGTCTCCCTGTCTTATGACCACCAGAGGGGATATTTTGCATATTAGGCTTTTATTATATACTAGAGGCCTGGTGCACAAAATTTGTGCACTCAAGGGTGGGGGTCCCTCAGCCCGGCCTGTGCCCTCTCACAATCTGGGAGCCCTCGGGGGATGTCCGACTGATGGCTTAGGCCCACTCCCTGTTGGGGAGCTGCCGCAGAGGCAGGAGAGGTTCCTGCCACCGCCGCTGCACAAACCAGCCGTGAGCCCGGCTTCTGACTGAGTGGCGCTCCCCCTGTGGGAGCGCACTGACCACCAGGGGGCAGCTCCTGTGTTGAGCGTCTGCCCCCTGGTGGTCAGTGCACGTCATAGCAACTGGTTGTTCTGCCCTTTGGTCGATTTGCATATTAGCCTTTTATTATATAGGATGGTATGTTTACTTGAAAGAATATGCTAAATCTGTTTAATGATTCAGGACTATTTTTTTCTGAATCAGAGCCATGAAATTCCCTTTATTATATTTCTCAGAATGCAGATAAAATTATATATTGCACAACATAGTGCTTACTATAACTAGTGAGGACTAAAGGGAAAATTATTACTCATTAGAAAGAATTATCAATGCTTAGATATGTATGTATTACACAGAATATAGTTATTCTTCACAACAGAATACCCACAAAGCAAATAAGGTATTAGTTTCATGCACTTTTATTCTGGTAAAACTACACATGAAAATAAAATCTTGGGCTGCTGTGAAAAATACTATATAAATTGCTGCTTCACAGAGATCTTGACATTTTTCTGATTTTATTAAATCTGATTGTTTTCATAATATCAAAGAATCTCTGGAATATGTTGGAATGCCCTTACTTTCTATCTAGTTCAGCCTCAAAATCAGTAAGGAATCTCCTTAAAGCAAACTTGAAAGGTGTTCATATACTACCTTAAACCTTACCAGCAACATGAAGTTCATTACTTAGTTAGGCAGTCCAATACATTGTTACAAACTCTAATTATTAGGAGGTTCTACCACAAATATTAAAATCATGAGCCTGAGTTACAATTAAGGAAGCCAGTCCAGATAGCATTGGCCTTCATCCTTTAATATGCTCCTCACACTAAGGAAATATCCTTAAGTCCTTTGTTCTTAAAAATTACAAAAAGATTCTTTTTAATAAGCCCTAAATCAAAAACAGCTAATTGTTTGTTTTTATTGTTTTTAATATTTCCATGAGATAGAACTATGATTTTTTAGAACAGATTCCATGACAAATCATATTACATACCCATTTTCTGAAAGACATCCATAAGACCACCAAAGGAGAAACTACAGAGGTAGCATTGAGAAGCGCAACAAATAAGTTAGCTATCCCAAGTAGAAGGCTGGATAAAAGAGGAGCATGAATTTGTGAATAAAAAAAAATTGTACAGCAATCACAAAGAGGGGTGTGCACAAAGAAGAGCATCCTGGATAAAGGAAAATGGTCACTACTTGTTCCCAAGGGACAGGCGGTGGGTAACTGTGCGGGGCATGGCGGGGGGAGGGGGGGTGTCTAGCACCTCCTCCTCTGTGTGGACACAGCAGGCTCTCAAGGCAGGGGCCAGGTGGGAACCCTACTGCCTGTCACACACATAAATATCAGGTGGGTGTTGGGGAACAAGCACACAGGACTCCTGCACTCTATCCACATCAGCTAAATGTAACCAGAGAGATATGCATCACCCACTGCCTGCCCCATATTCCAGCACAAGGGCCTCTGGGTCTGGCCTCAGTGATTTCTCCCCCAGCAATCAGTTCTGTCCTGCAATTCACAATCTCAAAGATGTAGAATTTGGTGAAAAGTTACACCCAGCTCATTTGTTTCACCTCCTACTTTACCACTGTACCCTGTCCATAGCTTCAAATATGTGTGTGCACATGTGTGTATGTACATACATATATATGTGTGTGTGAATATATGTTGAATTCATAAGAATATTTATTACTTGGGAAGGCTTTGATTTTAAAAACTTCAGATAACTGGTGTATGTAAAATGGCAACTTAATATGACATTTGCAAATGTAGCTTACAATTGTTTCAAAGTGTTTTTAAATGGGACCAAGTATTTTCCAAAAGTCTTTTAAAAGTGATTCTTACATTTTCTAGATTCTGAACAGTAAAATAGTAAGTTTTAAAGAGGCACCTAAAGCCCATGGAAGAATCAAGTGTTTTCAATTCTGACTTTCCTAAATTAAGCATCAGTGTTAAAAAAAATTTAAGCCAATGCATATTATTTTCAGAATATAAAGGCCACCTTGAGAAGTCACGTGCAGACAGGCACATGCATGCAAACACAGCCTCATATTTTACATCTCATTAGTAGGATAGTTTAAGGGCACTAACTCTTTCTTCTTTGACTTTGTACTCATAGTTTCTACCCAGTATCTTCCTGCCTGGTGTTCAGTGTCTTCCTCCTGGTGAATGCTAAATGAATGATGCTCCCAGGAGATAGGCAGGTAAGGTGCTACTGTATCCTGCACAGCTATTTGTCCTCTCCCTGCTCTGACTCTGTGTTGGGAAGAGGAACTGATGTCTTTACTCTTCCCTACATCAATGGGAGCACTCTTCTTCCCAATATGTAGAGGGCAGGTTAATGCAATGTTGTATTTCCTATTTCCAGTGTCTGGGGGCTTTAACGATTGCCCATAAATTTCACCCAAAAATCCATAGGTAAATCGTATCTATCTACCATGCTACCTCAGAGTTGCAGCATAGATATGAAGATTTATTGTGGCACTCGACCATACATATGGTAAGCTAACATCTGTATTCCTTTCTGGTAAAGCAAAACGAACTAAACCAATTTTTTTTTTCCATAAGAGCTCTGAGATTTTTGAAAGATTGTAACTGATTTCCCCCAGAATCTTTACTGTCAGGGGGAAAAAAAAAAGAATACTGTTTTCTTTCCTTTCACCTTTGCTCTGGTTACTTCCCTGGGGCTACATCTAGGATGAATTCAGAAAAGTCCTTTCTGAGCAATACAATGGTACTTTACCCTGCTGTGAACCAGACATTATTTCTTTTAATGCTGGCTAAGATGGCAGCAGATGGGCTGTGGCATTAAGCACTGCCAGATGTTTTGTGGCTTATATTCTGAGAGTCATCAATGTAACGCGCTTAATTCTAACGCATACTCATAAAGAGCTGAGTGTACTCATAAAGAATTGAGCTGCAGTTCTAATAGGTGGTAGCTCCCATGTGCCCTCAGAACTCTGTTTTCACCCAAAATCATTGCCAATCATGGCAAGTGACTACCTGGTCTATTTCCTGCATCTGAGAAAATACCTATGCTTTCTCTCATATTAAACAGTGATTATTTCTTACCTAATAACTTATAAAATTATCTTTCTATTTTCCCTTATACACAAGACTTTGGCTGGGTTCTGTTTTTATATGAGCCAATGCCTTTTTCTGAATTTATCTTTTTAGTCCCTAAAAGACATTATTAAAAGGCTCTTATAACAAATGCCTTTGAAAAAATAGACACATTCATTCTTTTAAAACATCAATCTCTTTACTGCTACCTAAAATGAAAAAAACATGTGAAAAATCACAGATTTCATATGTTGTAAATGACATTAATATCTAATTAACTGGAAAAGCAATAAGGCACCTTAAAGTTACACATCTTAACTATAAATCTGATAGTTTCAAAATAATGTCTAAATCATTTCAGAGAGTGTATGATAAAGTTGTTTACCATAAATTACTAAAATGTTGATAGAAGCTATGCTTTATTTTATCTTCTAACTAGTTTCTACTCTTCTATAAAGCAGGGTAGTTGTCTTACCACTTTCAAAAGAATATAGAGTATAGACACTATATGATTCTAATAATACCATAAAATAGTCTGAGTAACTTTTTTGGGTAACATTTTCAAATCTTTATGCAATTGTATGCAGTACAAAATATGAGATACATTTTCCTGCAAGGTCAATCAAATATGCAATTAAAAGTTACCCTCACATGTCTTCCTCCCATGGCTGTCAGTGCAAATTCTCCAGTGCCATCTCTCCACCAATTTGTACATTACAGAGAAACACTCATACAACCTGTATGACAAATGGCTTTAAACATTAAAAGTTCCAATTTACAATTTCTTCTGTGCAGTGATCAGCGTGGTGAATCTTCATTTGATAAAAGTCATGAAGATTTTTTATTCTTTAAAGTGACTGATTTTTGGGGTTGTGGCAGGAAAAAGAAGTACAATCAGCACCAGGAAATGACAGGATAATGTTTAAAGAAGAACTAAACAAATGTCCCTGCATTCTGGATGGTCTTTCTACCCTTTTCCTGTACTTATTCAAGCAGATGGTCATTGTATATGACAGCAGAAATGGAAAGAGGGGAATATAAAAATAACCAAATTTTGTCTTTGTAATTTCAAACATCTACGTTCAAAAAATAAGGATCATTTTTATTCAGACTCTTTATGTTTAGAAGTTATCAGTAAATATAATTGACTAGCTCCCCTTCTGCCTTTCCACCTCCTCAAAGTGAAAAAAAATTCCTTTCTTTGGGTGAGACTAGTGATAGAGGAAGGGTGAAGAGTGGGAAAGGTCGGTCAGAGATTAAAAATTAGGAAGAAAGAATCAAACCTGGAATGAACAATAGACAGAAACAGACTAATAGAGACCACCAACCTATAGGACAATTTGGTTATCTTACTGCTGGTAAATGGTGAAGACTGAAAGCAAATTCTGTGTTGATAAATCAGACTTAAGTAAAATCTTCCATTCTAAGTTTAATCAGGCATAATTTAGAACTAAAGGAGTAATTGTAAGTGGAAAAAGGTAATAGGTATCTCAGAAACCCAATGTCAGCCTTAAGCTAATACATCTATTATATATACTCCCAGATGAGGGAAATAAAATTCATTTTCATGCACATGAAGAAATTTACACAAACATGAATAAAAGCAAAAATAAAGTTTCTGGTTTCCTGAAATTACCACACAAGAGTCATAAATAAAATACAGTAAAATAATCTTAGAAAAATCAGTGACAAAAACAGTACACACAGCACACTAACCCAAATATCTCAAAAAATAAATGCACAATTCTGAATAATTTATAGGTAAAAGTGGAACTCAAATAAAAAATACCAAAAAAATCATAATGAACTAACTATACTACATTTCAGACCTGAGTGTTTCAGCAAAGCATTGATAAAAGGGAGATGTATGACCTCAAATGCATTTACTAGAACATAAGAATGCCTGAAAATAAATGAATTCATACTTCATTGCAAGAAGATAAGGAAAAAACAAGAAAATAAAATACCTTAAATAGAAGAAAATAATAATATGCAAATAAAATGATGAAACAAAAAAGCACCGTAGATTTAGTAAAGAGATACATAACTTTTTACAAGAATAATGAAAAGAAAACTGTCTAGTATGACTTTATTTTTAAAGAGAAAGAAGGTGTGAATAAACATTATCAGTAATGAAAAATATTTAACTAATTATTAAGTAATCTATTACTTAAAGTTAAATACCATATGATCCAGCAATCCCACTTCAAAAGAAATGAAATCAGTATCTTGAAGAGCTTTCTGCACTGCCATGTTCATTGCAACACTATTCACAATAGCCAAGATATTGAAATAATGTAAATATCCTCCAACAGATGACTGGATAAAGTAAATGTTTTTTATATATACAATGGAGTATTATCTAGCCATAAAAAAAGGAAATGCTGCCCTAGCTTGTGTGGTTCAGTTGGTTGGAGTATCGTCCCATACACCAAAAGGTGATGAGTTAGATTCCCAGTCAGGACACATACCGGGTTGTGGGTTCAATCCCCAATCAGGGTGCATATGAAAGGCAACGGATCAATGTTTCTCTCTCACATCAATGTTTCTCCTTCTGCCCTCCTCTCTCGAAAATCATCAGAAAAACATATCCTCAAGTGAGGATTAAAAAAGAAAAGGAAATGCTGCCATCCTATCTAATAAAAGAGTAATATGCGAATTAACCATCACTCCGCTACACCCACAAGCCATGCCCACCAGCCAAGCCCCACCAGCCAATCAGGAGCGAATATGCAAATATACCCAACCAAGATGGCTACGGCCACAGAGAGCAGGAAGGAGGCTTGGGTTTCCCCAGCAATGGAGGAAGCCAAGCTTTCCGCCTGCCCTTGCCGGCCTAGGCCTCTACTCAAGGCTACAAAGTTTCAATGATAGAAGATACATAAACCCAAACAGAAATGGCGGCAGCCACGGAACTGGAAAGAGCAGGAGGCTAGGGTTGCCCCCGGCAATGGAGGAAGCCAAGCTTTCCACACACCCTGACCGGCCCAGGCCTCACTTAAGGCTACAAAGTTTCAATGATAGAAGATACATAAAACCAAACACAAATGGCGGCAGCCATGGAGCTGGAAAGAGCAGGAGGCTAGGGTTGCCCCTGGCGATGGAGGAAGCCAACCTTTCCACACACCCTGGCTGGCCCAGGCCTCCGCTTAAGGCTACAAAGTTTCAATTATAGAAGATACATAAATCCCCCAAAAAATGGCTGCCGCCACAGAGCAAGCAGAAGGCTTGGCTCCGCTCCAGGCTACAAAGTTTCAATTGTAGAAAATAAATAAACCCCAGATACCAGGGCCTCCACTTGGGTCGCCAGGGGGCTTGGCCAGCCTGCAAACCACCACAGGCCCCTCGACCAGGCCGCCCCACGGGAACCCCCACCCTGATCCGTGACACCCTTCAGGGCAAACCAGCTGGCCCCCACCCGTGCACCAGGCCTCTATCCTATCTAATAAAAGAGTAATATGCAGATTGACCATCACTCCAACACACAAGATGGCTGCCCTATGTGGTCAAAGATCCTGCCCCCATGTGGACACAAGATGGCCACCACAAGATGGCCAGCAGGGGAGGGCAGTTGGGAGGGACCAGGCCTGCAAGGGAGGGTAGTTGGGGGCGATCAAGCCTGCAGGGGAGGGCAGTTAGGGGTGACCAAGCCGGCAGAGGAGGGAAGTTGGGGGCAACCAGGCCTGCAGGAAAAGGCAGTTGGGAGGGACCCAGGCCTGCAGGGGAGAGCAGTTGGGGGGGACCAGGCCTGTAGGGGAGGGCAGTTGGGCAGGACCCAGGCCTGCAGGGGAGAGCAGTTGGGGGAAAACAGGCTGCCAGGGAAGCAGTTAGGCATCAATCGGGCTGGCAGGGGAGTGGTTAGGGGGTGATCAGGCTGTCAGGCAGAAGCGGTTAGGGGCAATCAGGAAGGCAAGCAGGCGAGCAGTTGGGAGCCAGCAGTCCTGGATTGTGAGAGGGATGTCCCACTGCCCGTTTAGTCGGGCAGTCGGACATCCCTCGAGGGGTCCCAGATTGGAGAGGGTGCAGGCTGGGCTGAGGGACACACACCCCCGTGCACGAATTTCATGCACCAGGCCTCTAGTATGTAATAATATGGATAAACCTGGAGGCCCTTATGATAAAAGATATAAGCCAGGCATAGAAAGACAAATACTGTACGTACTCACTTATATGTGGAATCTAGAAAAAAAATCAAACTCATAGAAATAGATAGCAGAATGTTAGCTGCTAGGGGCTAGATAATAGAGGAAATGGGGAGATTTTAGTCAAAGGGTCAAAAACTCAGTTATAAGATGAATAAGTTCTTGAAATCAAATGCACAGCAAAGTACTATACTTAATACTACCGTATTGTGCACATGAAATTTTGTAATATAGTAAATCTTAAGCATTTTCACCATGCACACACAAAAATGGTAACTATATAAGTTGGTGGAAGTGTTCATTTACTTGACTGTGGGAGTTATTTCATTATACATATACTAGAAGCCCGATGCATGAAGATTCGTGCCAGAATGGGCCTTCCTTTCCCTGGCTGCTGGCACCACCTTCACTCTGGCCAGAGCTGCCTTTCCGCCTTCCTACGCTGCTCAGAGGCCTGGAGCGGCCAGGGGTGGTGCAGAATGCCTGCATCGTAGCCATGGCGATGATGCAAGCGTCCTGCCCTGCCCCTGGCTGCTCAGCACCCGTGTATGCAAATTAAGCCACCATCTTTGTTGGGTTTTTTGCATACTCACTCCTGATTGGCTGGTGGGTGTCACGAAGGTACGGCAATTAGCATGTTACTCTTTTATTAGGTAGATACCGAATGGAGGAAAAGTACTTTACAGTTTTGAGTACACAAAACACAGAGTTTGTTCTTATATTATTATTTATTAATTACTGTATTATTTTCCATACAAATAACTATAAACCTATGTTTCCCCCGTATATAGTCATTATATTACAGACTTTGAACATGTATAATTTTTTATCAATTATATCTAAATAAAGCTGAAATAAAGGTAAAAATAATATAATACAGTGATCAATGTTCTAGAAATAAATATTAAAAATCTAGGTAACATGAAAAAAAAATCTAGAGCAATACAATACAGCAAAGTGGCCATCAAGAATAACATCATAGCTGAAACCGGTTTGACTCAGTGGATAGAGCGTCGGCCTGCGGACTGAAGGGTACCGGGTTCGATTCCGGTCGAGGGCATGTACCTTGGTTGCGGGCACATCCCCAGTGGGAGGTGTGCAGGAGGCAGCTGATCGATGTTTCTCTCTCATCGATGTTTCTAGCTCTCTATCCCTCTCCCTTCCTCTCTGTAAAATATCAATAAAATATATTTTTTAAAAAAAGAATAACATCATAATATCAAAGAAAGAAAAATTAAATTTCTTCAACCACAAAGACCTCAAACCTACAAACTTCTTTTTTAAAAGTTTATTTCAACTGTATAAAAACTATTCCAATATATAGAACAGAAAAAAAGACAATTCCTAATTTTCTGAGTTTTGCAATGACTGTGGCTCCCCAAGTCAGAATAGCAAAAGAAAGTAAAAATGAATATTAATCATATTTACCAAAACAGAAACAAAAATTCTAAAGGATGTCAGCAAATCATAATCAACACTTTATTACAATAATAACATCAAGACCAAGAGTTTTATCTCAAAATTTCAAGGATAGCACAATTTTAGAAAATGTACCAACAAAGTTAATTCACTAAAATAATATATCTAAATGAAAAAAATATAATTGACTGAATATATTTCAATATACCATTGGATGATATCCAGCAATCATTCATGATAAAAATGAATAACTTTCACAAACAACTTCCATAAATATAACACCAGATACCTATAGCAAATACATGTACAGTATAAGATGCAAAGTCTAGAATAATTTATATTAAATTCAGAAATAAAAAAATCACCTCTAGCCACGACTACTAATCAACATTGTCCTAAAGGTTCTAGCCACTGCAGTCAGATGAGAGAGAAAAGAAAAAAGTAGAGAATGGATGTAAAAGTTAGAAAGTATGAAATAAAATATGATTTGCATAGGACATGATCATTTATGTAACCAATCCAAGATAATCAACCAACAAAACAATTAGAATTAAAAAGAGCATTTAACAATGCCCGGATACAAGATCAACGCCGGAAAAAGTTAATAATTACCCCGCAGAGCAACGAGATATAGAAAAGAAAAAAACTAATTCATAATATCAAGACGTACCATTAAGTGCAGGTGCGATTGAAAACAGAAATATGAAATGTGGAATGGAGGCGTTTGGATAGATTTGAATGAAGCTGAGAATTATGAACTTTAAAGTTACCTCGTCTTTGGCAACCACAGCCTCCTTCCCTCTTTCCATCTAAGAAAGCCCCGCCTTCAGGTCTGGAAGCTTCAACATGGCACTGGGCGGGACTTCCGGACTTGCACACTAGAAAGTCTTGGTTTTGGTTCGATCGCTGGTCAGAGGCTTCTCCTCCTCTGGTTCTTCCACACCAAGCAGAGGGTGGTTCGAGGTTGAGACCCACCTCCGTGCCCTGTAGGGAGACTCCCTGGCCCTGACTGGCGCCCAGAACCTCACGCCTAGAGTTGGCCTGTGGACCAAGCTCACCTTCTGGGGCCTTGGTGCTATAGCGATGGCAGAGGCTGAAGCACAGAAGGGCCCCTCCCAGCGTTTGGAACTTTCTAGGATGTGCACATGTACTTCATCCCAGAAGTGAGCAAGCTACTTGATAATGCTCAGAGACCCCTGTGCTCTTCTGTGATGCTGCAGAACTTTATAATGGCGGCCTTACAGTTTGGCAAGTGGGACTCGCAGTTTGTGGACACCTTATAATTATGCAGCCTGGACCTCAGAGACAACCCAGTGTTCCTGATAAAGTAGACATAGCTCCAGCCAAGACAAAGATGATACAAGGGAGCTTAGCCCTGGTTGTGGGAACTGAGCAGGGGATAAAAACAGATCTTCTAAGAGGGGTGTTTTTGTTCGAGTGTCACAGGTGAGAACTCTCAGGGTGGGTCCTTCCATCCAAAAGAGCCACCAGTGTGACCTGTGTCCGATTTTTATTTTAATTTTTTTTTATTGATTTCAGAGAGGAAGGGAGAGGGAGAGATAGAAACATCAATGATGAGAGGGAATCATTGACTAGCTGCCTCCTGCACTCCCCCACTGGGGATAGAGCCTGCAACCTGGCTATGTGCCCTGACCAGAAATCGAACCATGACCTCCTGGTTGTATTTTTCCTCTCAGCAATATGAGGCAGATATTAGAGGAAGGAAAAAAAAAAGTATATAAATGGGCTGAACTAAAAGGTTGGACTAGGCTGGTGATACTAGGTTGAGTAAATTGGGTTGTGTGATATTGAAGCTTTCCCAGGTATCTTTGATTACTTAACTCTGGAATCAACGTATCAACTTCTGTATGGGCCACTGACAACTGTACAAACCACTAGATGCAATGCCTAGATAGTATTGCAGTAGCTTCATTCAACCTTGATATTCATATTTCCTATTTTTGCAGGAGTGCCTAGGAGGAGGATGGAAAATTGTAAGCATATTTGCATTACCTGGTCTCAGAAGGAAAGTTTTTATGATAAACTCTAGCTCCTAAAAGTTTATATAAGTAATCTATAGTAGCCCTGTCTGGTGTGGCTCAGTTGGAGTGTTATCTCACACTCTGAAGGGTGGCAGATTCGATTCCCAATCAGGGCACATACCAGGGTTGCACGTTTAATCCCCAGTTGGAGCGTATCTGGGAGGCAACAGATCAATGTTTCTTTCTCACCTCTCTCTCTCTCTCTCTCTCTCTCTCTCTCTCTCTCTCTCTCTATCCCTTCCCCCCTTTCCTCTTTCTAAAATCAATAAAAACGTATCTGTGGTGAGGAAAAAATTAACCATAAATAATCCATCATTAAAATCATTGTATGATGGGCTTAAAAAGAATGAAAAGAGAAAGTAAAATAGGCTGCCCATCTAATTGGTACAACCTTAGGGGATCAATAATTCTTTCTAAGTTAAGATTATATATTTTTATTTATCAAAACATATCAATGTTCTGATAATATTGAATAACATGGTGAGCCATTATCACTTTTTATTCTTTTGTTCATACAACACATATTTATTATTCACATACTAAAAATTGAGCACTGCACTAGATGGAAGTTATAGAATGTCAAAGAATAGTGACAGATGCCTTACCTTCATGGAAGTTAAGGTTTAGTGGGGAGACAGTCATTAAAGAAATAAACAAAAAATAAATCCATAATTACAAATTGTAATAAATACTTTGAAAGAATATACAAAGTTATAGTGTAAGAGGATATCAGGGAGAAAAAGTAATATTTGGGAGCTCTGATAATGGCATTTTGAGAAAGTTACAAGTAGGCTAGGATCTGAAAGATGAGAAAGGGTTACTTTGGGTAAGAGTGAAAGATATGGATCATTCTAGAAAGGAAAAACAGCAATTTGATAATAAGAGAAATTCAGAGGTATTATCGAATCATTTTACATTATAGGGCATTAGAATTGGTTTTAATAATGGAAGTCAATAGTTTTTATAAGAATTGTCCAACTTTAATTATTATTATCAAACAATCATACTAACTTTCTTTTTTCCTTTTTATTGAATTTATTGGGGTGACACTGTTAACAGAACAGGTTTCAGGTGTCCAATTCCACAACACATCATCTGTACTCTGTATTGTGAGTTCACCACTTGAAGTCAAGTCTCCTTCCATCACCACTTATCACACTAATTTTCTAAAGTATTATTTCTAAAATCTTTCAAGATTCAGACTTCCTATCTAATAAAGAGGGAATATGCTAATTGACCATCACTCCATCACACAGATGGCTGAACCCACAGCTGAGGCCAAGTTCCCATAAGGAGCCTTAACGAGCAATCAGCAGGGACCTGAGGCTCCGCCCTCCCCCGCCTCCATGGGACTTGACAGGGGACCTCAGGCTGTGCCCCCCGCCCTGGCGTCAGGCTGGGGGACCTCAGGCCGAACCCCCCACCCCAATGCCAGGCCAGGGGACCTGAGGCCATGCCCCCACCCAGCAGGGCTTGACGGGGGACCTCAAGGTGCGCTTCCTGTCTTGGTGCTGGGCTAGGGGGCCTCAGGCTGCTCCCCTGGCCCAGCTCCAGGCCGGGGGACCTCAGGCCATGCCCCCCACCCAGTGGGACTTGATGGGGGACCTCAAGTTGCACCCCAGTGCTGGGTCAGGGGAACTCAGGCTGCACCCTCGCCAAGCGGGGCTTGATGGGGGACCTGAGGCTGTGCCCCCCTGCTGGTGGGGCTTGATGGGGGACCTGAGGCTGCACTCCCCTCCTGGTGCTGAGCTAGGGGACCTGAAGCTACGTTCCCTGCCCATCAGGGCTTGACAAGGGTGGGACTGGCCGGGTCTGGATCTAGCCCAATGGGGGGGATGGCCAGATCTGGGTCTCACACGATTTTGAGGTGCATGTGGGTGGGCAGGGACTTGACTCTGGGTCCCATGGTGAGCCCCAGACTCTGACAGGAGGAAGGTTTTCATATACATTTTACTAATTTTCTTTCATCTCTGACACTTCTATTATAGAGAAAGGGCAAATAGCAATATTAAATTATTTCCTCTAATTAACCCCCTTTTAATTGTGCATGAATTTCATGCACTGGGTCACTAGTTTTATTATAATGTATTGATTGTATCATTTGTTCAACTTCGAGTTATGTGCATTTAATATTGAAATTTTCTCTTCTAATTATGTCCTTGTCATTAGATTAGAAGAATGTTTTCCTAGTTAGTAGTTCAAAAAATTTTATAGACTTTTATGGTGTTAGATAAACACTTATTTAAACTTATTTTCAGTAAAGAGTCCATACGTTAGAACCTTCTAATTCTATCAGGTAAACTAGAAACAATAAAATAGACATTCCAGACTGGAACTGAGCTGTTCTTGGTAGAGAATCCTTCTATTTTTGTTTTGTTTTTCAACAAGCTTTTCCTTATCTGAAATTTCCTTAATATCATTTTTCCTAGTGTCAGGAGATTAAACTAAAGTCCACCGTGTGATGTGGCGTAGAGTATGTGGCACTTTGGCCTTGCACATCACATTGTTAACCAGTTTTCTTCAAGTAGCATTATCTTTTGTTCCTAGGTGGAAGATTTGTAGCAGAATGGCATCTAGAAGTCATTGCAATTGTGGTAGTATTTCATGCAATTGTTGAATAGTATTCTCTGTATAAATGTATCGTAAATCAGGCAGCTAGATACAAGACGCCTTACCAAGCCAATTAATTAGGCGTCTTTTATTGCAGGCAGGTTCAGAGCAGAATGTCTCTGTCAAATTCTGAACCAAAACCATGGAGGAAGCTTTCTCTATTTATATGCTTCCAGTTCTTTGTCTCCCAAATGTGGTTTTTCCGGACCTTCTGCAGACTTCACAAAGCTTTGTGTAAGTTATTTTTTGCAGACAGTTTGTAACCTTGGATACATAATGAACAAACACTTGGCATGAGAATATGGGAATATTATCAGTATCAGCATTAGCCTGTTACGTCAGATGGCTAGCTTGCAAGGTCAGATAGTTAAGTTTTTATCTTTTTCTATTATTCAAACTAAAACAGTTATTTTACAGAGTAAGGGACTATAGAAAAATAACACAGTTGACCTACAGAGTAAGAGACTGTCTAAGAATAACAGAGTAGTTCAAACAGCAGTTTCAAACACCAGTTTTTCAAAGGAGGTATTACTATGCTTTATAAGGATTTCAAAACCACTTTTCCAATGGTTAATTACCTTCACAATATTCCTCTCTGTAATCTGCAAAATACTGGAGCACAGAGAGCAATAGTTTACCAAGATCTAGTGTTGATTTTTTTAGCCAACAATTTTGTTGCATATCTACATGATGACCTTTTTGCTGGAGACAGTGAAGAGTTTTGACAGAAATAAAAGACAAGTTTCCTGGTCAGTTGTTTGATTTAATGAGAAAGAATAAAGAACCAAAGAAAATTATGCATATGTCAAAAACATTTATAGAGCCAACTATAGACGTTCCCATTAAGTGCTTAAGTGTTTAGAATGATAAAAAAGCTAAAAGAAGAGGTTTCATTGTATAATTCTAATTACTGGTTTTGATAAGGTTTTTAATGAATGAGGCATATGATTTTGACACTGAAACATGGGTGTCCAAGAGAGGAGGGGCGCTTATGTGAGGCGTCCCTTGAGATAAACTTTAACCCTGCAGGTGTTCAGACATTTAAAGTAGTTGCCAGCAAAAAGACTACTTTATGCAGGCAGGACTGTGGCAGACAATTTCATCTGACCTTATATTAGTATAATTATTACTGCCAGAGGAATTATGCCACACAAATAGTTGCAGTTGCAATTCACACAGCAATTTATTCTCTTTTATCTTTGCAGTGGGTACAAAGCTTATTAACACACAGAACACTGTTATTCACAAAATTCCTGGTGCTGTGGGTACAGGCTTAAAGGGAGCTCCCAAAATGTGGCTTCCTCTGGTGGCAGCAGCAGCGCTTTCTCTGTCTGGCTGGTCAGGTCAGGAATGAAGTTTCAGTTTCAGGGCGGCATTGCCTTCAGAGATCTCTGCGCACAGGGCAGATCAATCTGGGGCCCCACCATTCGTCTGTCTTCTGGTAAAGAGTGGAGCTGAGCAGAGTGGGGAGGGGGACTGCACCCAAACTGAAGGCAATCAGCGAAGATAACTTCCAGCGATCAGAAACAGCAGTGTAGCGCAGGGATCAAAGCAATCAGAAATGACCAGGCGTCCAGCCATCAAGCAATGGTTAACTCGAATGGTGTTCGGGATGCCAGTCCAGGGGGGAGTAGGGGGGTTCTGGTAAACAAGATCTCAAGTTTAACATTAGTTCTAATGGGCATATCAGTAAACAGGCTTGTAAGCACTCAGTCTCACTCTGGGGAGGGGGAGGAGTATACGTCATCAGACATATGGTTATCAGGGCTAGTCACTCTAAGTCATCAGTCTAAGTTCAAATCCTTATCAATGGAATACACACGCTTCAGGGCAGTGGGGAATGTGTCCTTAATATCTCATTTTAAGTTTCAGGACAGTTAACTCAAATCTTTAAAAACCTTTTTAACATTTTTTGACATTTTAAACATTTTTAAACATTTCTATATTTTACTACAACAGTGGGGATGACATTCTGGCAGATTAAGTGGCATTTTTAATTATGTAGAAGCCAAAGAGAACACAATTTATGTGGAGGTTGGCCTGCAGGATTGACAAATACAGCCAAGAGTTGAATAGTCCAAAATCAGGTAGAATTAGAGGTCTTTAGGTTAAAAGAAGGGTTTCTGGCAACAGGAACACTGGAGTATTTTAAAGACAAAGATCAAAATGACACCAAGGTAAAATACTTACACTATGTGTCAAAAATTAGACTATAGAAGGGGGAAGAGAAATATAGAGAAAGAGATATCAATAAGAATTATTTGGTGACCTTTATGCATTGGGCAATAGTAGGAATGGAGAATGAAATTTTTAGTGAAGAATGTTAGAATCAGTCATAAAAGAAACCTTGGATATTATTCAATTTACACTTACTCTTCATCAAATTTTAACTGTGGAAATGAAATACATATTTATGTACTGTTATAATAACTAGGATATACTTGCATAAACAGAGATAGAATCAGAAATATAAAATGTTAATACTTGGTAATAGAACAATGTAAAGAGTTTCCAGAAATTTTACTGGGACATAATTTCCTTTACCTCTGTTCAGTTCACCAAGTCCCTCTCTCTTTCACATCATATATGCATAGATCACTTGACTGCCATTAAGAGCATTGGTCAGAAGCAAAAATCATTAGAATTCCAACAAAAATAGGAATAGCCATGAAAAACTATTTTTAAATTTATCATTACTATAGTATGATCTTATTTACAAACTAGAGGCCTGGTGCATAAAAATTCATGCACTGGAGGTGGGGGTCCCTCAGCCCGGCCTGCCCCCTCTCACAGTCCAGGAGCCCTCAGGGGCGGGAGGGGACCTGGCGATCAGGGGAAGGTGACACCCCATCACACCTCTGCTGCTGCCACTGCCGGCAGCGCAAGCCTCTGCCGGCCCTGGTTACCTGAGCCTCAGTCAGCCCTGGGCATCTGGGCAGCTGCCATCTGAGGCTTTCCTGCGCCTTGGGCCGGCCCTGGGCAGCTGGAGGCTGAGGGCACTGGGGGACTCCGGAGGCAGGTGCGTGGAGCCACCATCTTGTGGCTGTGGGCACCACCATCTTTGAGGGCAGGACAGTCAATTAGCATATTCCCTCCTTATTGGCTGTGGGTGCCACCATCTTTGCAATGGTGTGAGGGTCAATTAGCATATTCCCTCTTTATTAGATAGGATTATCTACAACAGGGGTGGGCAAACTTTTTGACTCGAGGGCCACAGTGGGTTCTTAAACTGGACCGGAGGGCCGGAACAAAAGCATGGATGGAGTGTTTGTGTGAACTAATATAAATTCAAAGTAAAGGAGCAGAGGGGAGAGCAAGAGAACCGGATAGAACAGCCGGATCCGGCCCGCGGGCCGTAGTTTGCCCAAGGCTGATCTACAATAAATCGTATCTCCTGGTATCCATGTGCTTTTGTAGTCCCCTTTCCTTGAATTGGCACTGGATCAGTGAATTACTGTGCCCCAATTAAATGCAATAGAAGTAGTGCTGCCTAAGTCATGAGCAATGGATCTGGCACATAATGTGAGTCCCAAACCCTGGGATTACAGGTCTGCAACAGGAATCCTTGCTTACATATATAGACAATCCTCACCTAATCTTGGCTTCACCTCTGTGCCTTTCACCTAGCCCAGCCTCTCCTAACCTCTGTACCAACCACCTATTCCTGTTCAAACTAATTTTCAATCTTCTAGGAGGAGATCAAGTAATGGGGCCACTCAGTTAAAATCTAGCCTTTCATAAAACATTGAAGGTGGAGGGGCTTTAAGAGGACACTATGGCAGAAAAGCCAGCTGTAATTGGCTTATACATTCCAAATAGTTTTTCTCCCTGATGATAAAACATAAAGTATTCTTGCTGTGCAGACTCAGAGTTGCTGCACACCTATTCCTGAGATTGCTCATGTAGCTGAGGACACAGTGCAGGAGTGAGGGCCTTAAAGTACACAAAAACACAAAACCAGAATATTTATATTACGAAAAAAGTTAAAATGCATTAGGTATGTCATTTGCACATAGCTGATGCAGTTGGCATCCTGGAGAAAGTGCGACCCATGGTGCAGTTGTCCAAGGAACCAAATGAATAAAATTATATTGGCCCAGAAATGGGGTGGGAGTGATCTTAGGAGCAGCAGGTATGCAGCTGTTCCCCAACCAACCTTTTGCCTATTGTCACAACCCATTGCTTGGGACAATTCTCAGCACCCTATCCCAAGAGTGGGTTATGAGGAAACAAGATGGAGAAAAACCTTGCTGTACCCCTGAGAGATTCCCTCCCACAGAATGTAGTTCTTTTTGGTCTGATTTCTGTCCTCATGTTAATTTTTTCTCTCTGGCAGGGGAAATATTATTATATATCCTTCTTTAAAAGGAAAACAGCTTCCCTATTCAGCCCACTTTCAAAGTTAGAAATCCTGGGGATGGAGACTCAAAGCATGCAGGGAGGGGTCTCCCCCAAAGCCCTCACATACATTTGGATAGAGTATGGTTGGAGTTCCTTTGCCTCACCCCTTTCCCCCTGCCAAGAAGGAAGAGGGGTGATGCTGTGGAACCTGGCCTGAGATACATGGCAGTGCCAGCTGCCTCCTACCCACCCTGTCCTCACTTTCTCCATTGTGCTGATTGATGCCTGTTCCTCGAAACTTCCTGATCACAAAAGGACAGCCCCAAACCCACTGTGGCTCAATTCTGGGCATCTGGGAACAGGGCAGGGTTATGGATCTCTTCTTCTTCATCCTGAAAATAGGCCGGCTTTCCCTGTGAGCTGGGGGCCTGCTGGGCCTTCAGTGGACATGAGGCCAACAAATGACTGATGCTCTGGCAGAAGTGGCACATCTTGGACTGGGGTGTCAGCTTCAATTCTTGGCATGATGGTCTATACCTCCACAGTTGTAGCACCTGTCTCCCTGATTTGCACTTCTGCATATCATTCCCTTTTGGCCTCCTCTCACTCCCAATACAGAACACCCAACCAGGGCCAGTGTCTTGGATAGATTCATGGCCCTTGGCAGACTTCATAAAAATGAACTCCACTGCCTCACCCTCCTCAGGCTCCAGAAGCCCTCCAGGTACAGCTTACTCTGTTGCACAGAGACATCCACTGGTGGGTCCAGCACGACCCCAGTTTGAGAAGTCATGGACAGGAAGCCAAACCCCATGCACACTTGGAACACTTAGAGATGCAGGGAACAGTGCAGCAGCTGCGGCTCCACTACTGCCCTGGCCCAATCATCCAGCGCCTCCTCCAGTACCTTGTCACAGCCACCTGCAAACTGCTGGGTTGACAAAGAGCCCATGGTAGTCGGCTAAGCCCACAGACCCGGGCCCCAGGTCAGTCAGCTGCCAGCCTGAGAGAAGTCCGAAGGCCCCTCCTTTCATTTTTATTTCTGGAATATTTTATGACTACATCCTCAATGGTCAAGGTTTTCGCAATGACCTAATAGAATATGTATTTTATGAAGAATTTGACCTTGTCCCTTACAAATATAAATGAATTTTTCTCGACATAGAATTGTGTTAAGGAATAAAAATATTTTTTTCTGAAATTGATCTGTATATGTACAAAAAGAAGAGAAAATAGATAACGCTATTTCTTAGCCTTACTAAAAATAAGTTTCTATTGCCTCTTTTCAGCAGGTCTGATATTTGAATATAGTTGCAACTCTGAATTAATGGAGTAGATTGGCCTTTTTTACAAAGGACAGACATGTAGTTAGACAGCTGGCTTGACATTTCTTCCCACCTCCAATCAAGGAGATTTTAAAAGATAAATGGTGAACTCTTGGGATCATTATTATCCGAACTAAAATATAACTCTGAAGAGGCTAGTTTCTTGAAAATTATCTCTAGGTGTTAACATAATTCATATAGATGCATTTATTATGCTTCATATTCAAATGTGAACCCTTTAAGAGTGTTAGTGCAAACATCCAGTTTGGCATGATGTTGTATAAGACACAACTTGAAAAAAAGTATGGGCCTCATTTTTCCTTTGGGCCCTCTAGAACAATATTATCCAATAAAAATAAAATGGCAGCCACATCTGTAATTTTAAATTTTCTAGTAGCTGCATTTAAAAGTAAAAATTTAATTTCAAGAACATATTTTATTTAACCCAAGATAAGTAAAACATTATAATTTCAATATTTAATCAATTTAAAAAATTATTCATGAAATGTTTTACATTCCTACTTCATATTCAGTCTTTGAAATTCAGTGTGTACTTGGATGTAGTACAGCACATCTCAATTTAGACTGGTCATATTTCAAGTGCTGAGAACTGTTACAAGATAAACTGAGGCATATTAAAAATTTTAAGAGTTTAAGCAAAAACAAATTTGAATTAGGCAACATCCAATCTAGCCCACAGGAGCTCTGAGGAGCTGTATAAAGTGAAAGACTTTTATAGGCAGAAGGGAGTGAAATCAAAAAAGTTATACTAGGCAAAAAATTGGGTTGGTTATTGTAAGGTTACTTTTTTAGGGGTAGCAGGTATCTATCAGGCAGACTACTTAACTGGTGCTGATCAGTTGATTCCTGATTGACTGGTATAAGATTCCATTTCTGGAAGGACAGAAACTGTAATTCTCAGTCTGGTAATGTGGGACTTAGTATAAGTGACTCCATTTGGGGTATGTTGTCTGTTTTAACAAAGCACACAACTACAGTATTAGACAGCATATCCTTAATAGTATGATCTTTATCAGTAATTAAAAAAAAACAATTATGGAATGTGTGTTTTTGTGTGTCTATTTTAAGGAATAACAGCTTATTGGCTCTACTTTCTCTACCAATGCCCACATGAAAAAAAAAAAAAAAGTAATTTGCCTCCTATTGCCCCAGCTTTAAACTGTCACTACTTTTATTGAAGGCTACAAAAGTTGCTGGATAATAATTTAGAGTGAGAATAATGGTTCTTTGAGAGTTTAGTTCTAATGCCAGTAAAAGTGTGTACAATTCATATCCATCATCTGGAGGGAGAATAATAAAATTTAATATTTTATAAATATCTATACAGTTTAATATCCCTGAAAGCTAGGTATTATGTTCAAATCAGGAAACTGTGGTTTACTCAGACTGTACAACTACTGTTATTCGGGCTTTCTAAGTATGAATTCGGGGGTGGGGGGGAGGGGTGTTTATTTGTTTTATTAGAAGGAAAAAAATAGTATAAAACCACATTTGACTTCTTCATTTATCAAATATTTATAAGCTACTTAAGGAATAACATAAATGTATCTGAATATACAGTACACGAGGATTTTTAAGGAAAATAAATCTTTAAAAAGGGAAAGAAAAAATCTTCATGGAACTATAAATGATATAATATTGGGACATTCATTTTTTTCAATCAAAGCATTTCAAAAAGTTACTTTAAATCTCATTGGGTCCTATGCTATATTTTTTTTAGAACCTGTAATTTTTTTTATTAGAGATTACTTTTCCAGTGACCTCTAAAGACATTGTTAAATTATTCTCGGTTAATAGGGTTTTATTATAGCTTTGTTTAATTTAATAACAATAATAAACACAATATTTTAGTGCAAAAATGATTAGGTTCCATTTTAGGGGGAAAAATTCCTTCTCCAAGTTTAATTAGTTGAAGTGAATATTAAGCAAGCACTAATTTTTAAAAGAAGATTCTCCTTTTTAAAATAAGACTATTATGGAACATACTTTATTCAGTCTTACAATATGCTTCTTGATTGGAATTTTCATAGCAGAATGAATAAAGGGAAATCAGTTATATCTTTAATTTGTCCCTTTCAATTTGTCTCTTTCACTTGGGGTCTTATATCTTTAGGTCTTTAATTCATTTTTAGTTAATTTTTGTATATGGTATAAAATTGGGGTCTGTGTTCACTCTTTTGCATGTGGATATCTAGTTTTCCCAACACCATTAGCCCTTCCCCATTGTGTAGTCTTAACACCCTTGTTGAAGATAATTTGATCATATGCACAAGGGTTTAATTCTGATTTTTCTATTCTGTTCCATTGATCTATATGTCTGTCTTTATGCCACCAGCTCACCATCTTGATTACTGTCATTTTATACTATGTTTTGAAAATAGGAAGTGTGAAGCCTCCAACTATTTTCTATTTTTTCAAGATTATTTTGGCTAGTGCATGTCTGTGGTACTGCAGAATCTCTGAGTCTAGTCTAAGCTATTCTCCTTTTTCAGAGGCCCCCAACCTGTTTCATGTTCCTGTCAACATTTAGATTCAAACAAGACTTAATGTAGTCTCTTAGCCCCCTGAAAAGTCAGAACGTTGGATGTATGTTCCACTCTTTCTTTCCCTCCCCAGTGAGAAGGTAGGCATTGGAATTTCCCCCCAATCATGCAGTACTATCCTGTGGAGAGTGACTATGGAGAGTAAATGCCACACATTTTTCTACTGGGCTCAGTGTGGTTCTTCTTGTCTGCGTCTCACCTGAAGTGCTGGGTCCTCTTGACTGGTTGCTGGATTGCTCAAAAAGGCAATTAGTGTTTTTAAGTTGTTGTTTCTGTGAGTAAAGGAAAGTTTGGGGCTTCCTATTTCACCATCTTGCTGACATCACTCTGATGGGAAGTTTAACATTTTAACTATAATGAAAAATTCCTTTCTAGTGAGTCTCTTACTTATTTAGAGACTCTAGAGAATTATATTTCAGGGATTTCCAAGAGACTGCATTGCTGGCAGCTCTTATCAATTAACATTGGCTGTGCAAAGAGCTGCTCTGTAAAGGACTTTGAAGACGTGTCCAGGCCTACTGATAAGAGTGAAGTGATCAGTTAGTGATATTTGCCATGAATGTGGCAAGAATCTAAGAAGGAGCTGTGTCATAATGAAAGGAGTTAAAGCAGAATTAGGTAGGCAGGAAAAGGGGTGGAAGAAGGAGGAATCGTGGAGCTAGCTGAAACCACAAAATGATCTGCAGAAAAACAGGAAAGCAAAAAAACAGGGTGTTTTGAAACAAGGATGTTTTTTCTTGCAAGTGAAAAATAAAAAGTTGCAAAAAGTCCAAGAACCAATCAGAGAGCAGCACAGATAGACAAAGAGTGTGCCTTTAGCAGATGTAAGGAGAAGGGCAGAATGCTTCTGGGCAGCCCATTTGAATCCCCTCCCTGAGCGGGGAGCCTGTGTTTGTTTGCAGTGAACTCCTGCCTTGTTTGAACTCCTTTGGTCCCTGGCTTCAATCTTTGATTCTGTGACACATGACTGCGAGAAGGATTCCTGCTCACCTTCCCTGCTCACCGATTCTGGTATCAATAAATGCCCATAGCTGCTATTCCCATTTCCTACTCTTATGGTAAGATTCAGCCAACCATGGAATGTTATAATACCTTTATAATATGAGAGCATGCTTCTGTTAGATAGGTTGTAGTACACAGAGAAAACAGTAAGTTTAAAATGGTTTTTGTTTTACTTTGTGTTCAAGGCTTATAAATGATAAGACCTAGATAAATTCTATATTCCAGTATTTTGTTTCTCTTTAGACCAGGATTTAAAAATATGCAGGTGTCAGCCCATGAGGGGATTAAAACTAGCAATACTTTTTAAAAAATAAACTGGAGTAAAAGAGAGAAAAAATACTAGAGAACCTCATGTGGGGTAGGAAGAAACTTTCCTCTAGCCTCAAGGTTCTTTGGCTGGTTTGGTGATGTCACTACAGGCAAGTCCCCTAGTTTAAATTCTTTAAGAGAGAGGTAAAAGTTTCTCATAAGCCTGCAGGGTCTCAGTAGCTTCCAGCTCAAAATAATTCATGAGCCAAAATACAGTACATCTTGGGGAAGCCTCATTTGAACTTCTTGAACCTGTGGTCAGGGTAGGGATTGTTTTGTGATACCCTTTTCAATGCTGTGTGTGTGTATGGACTGGATCATGATGTACAATAAACTACTCTGATTTGTGGTGACAACACTGTGAAAATCATTGGTATCTTTACTTCTGTGATAAAGCTGTAGCATTTGCTTGAACCAACATTGATCGTCCCTAATAAATATGTGAGCACTAAACCAGAACAAATGTCTAGGCCCAAATATATCTTGATAATTTTCTGTCTTAAACCCTAGACCAGTGGTCGGCAAACTCATTAGTCAACAGAGCCAAATATCAACAGTACAACGATTGAAATTCCTTTTGAGAGCCAAATTTTTTAAACTTAAACTTCTTCTAATGCCACTTCTTCAAATAGACTAGCGCAGGCCATGGTATTTTGTGGAAGAGCCACACTCAAGGGGCCAAAAGTCGCATGTGGCTCGCGAGCCGCAGTTTGCCGACCACGGCCCTAGACCAACTTTATAAGGCAATATATGGTGGATGATGTTTCTTATCCTGGCATATTCCTTTGCTTTAGTTGTTGATTTCTTTGACCATTGGAAACTTCTCTGGAGTCCAAGTCCTATTCCAGTTTTATAATGTATGCTAGGTTGACTAGGAAATTGATCATTGCCCAGTGTTTTACATTTTTATGTTTCCTTCTTTATAATTATGAGCATTGAATATTTTACTGTAGATTTTTAGATTTTTATTTATTATATGAATCCATGGTTGTTGTATCTTCTGTAACTATTGTAGATTGCCATTTCCCATTGTTTTTACAATTTAAATTTATTTGTAATAAATCTTGTCTGCTGAAGTTGAATTGTAAACTTGTGTATATCCTTGATTTTTATCTTTCGTCATCAGATGTCATTCATTGCCCTAAGTGTTGTCTCTATTTTCCTAAAATATGCAATTTTCCCACTTACTTGTATGCAAGAGTATTTTCTGGGGTCTGGGCCCAATGAACCTGCCAT
The DNA here is from genome assembly GCF_963455305.1 of Plecotus auritus. Lineage (NCBI taxonomy): Eukaryota > Metazoa > Chordata > Mammalia > Chiroptera > Vespertilionidae > Plecotus > Plecotus auritus. The sequence goes on from NC_137784.1 coordinate 28,797,741, forward strand.
GGACCAAGCTGTTGTGGCAATTTTGAAGATATGTTTTATGAATACCTCTCATTTCACCACCTAATTATCAAAGTCATTTTGTAGCATTCATGATTGGATAAATGATAAAATATCTCCTTGTTCTAAATTACATTCTCTTACCACTTCTGATTTATACGCAAAATGGCCACACTTCTTCATTTCTTAAGTTAAGATGTTATGCACAACTGTTCCTTGCTAAAATTAAAATGATTCCCACCTAAAAGCAGCCTTATTAAATATTGAATTAAATCATTCCTGAATTACTTTTGACCCTCCCCCACCTTTTATCCATTTTACTTTCTGAGAGCAAAAATTAGAAACAAATGAGCCCTGGCTCAGTAGTTAGAGTGTCAGCCCACATAGGTTCGATTTTTGGTCAAGAGCCATGTACCTGGGTTGCAGTTTTGATCCCAGGCCCCAGTCAGGCATATGTAGGAGGCAACCAATAGCTCTCCCTCTCCTTCCCTTCCTCCCTCCCTCTCTCCTTCCCACTCTCTCTAAAAATCAATGGAAAAAAATCCTCAAGTGAGGATTAACAACAAAAATTAGAAGCAAAGGAAAATGATTATATCAAGAGAATTAAACTTTTCAATGCCTTTAATTAAAATTAATGTTTACTTATGTTATTCAGTAATCACATAGCACTCATTTGGAGAACAAGAAATAATTTAAATTTAAAATACTGACAGGTGCTCTTTTAGCATTTAATTTATTGATGAAAATTTATTGGTGAAAAGACACATACACATATGTATATGGGTATATGCACACAGATAATATAATTACTTTAGTAAAATAATCAACTTTATGTGTTTAAAATTTACTTCCAAATTATTTATTGCTATTTCAAAGTTCACAAGTGGCTTAGGTATGATTTGTACATTGCATTTAAATTTATTCTGTGAAAATGCTTTTTCTAAATATAAAAGCCAAAATTATAAAAGTTTTAAATGGGAAGGTGGTGGAAAAGTAGTACCAAAAATCTGCAAAAAATATATATATTTTTGCTACTCTATGAACTCTTTCAAAGTAATAATAATTCATATCTGTTTCCCTACCATTCATCTGTTATATAATTAGAACCAGGTAATTACCATCTAAATGCAAGAATATATAACTTAATTTTTGAAATTTTAAAGGATAAAACTATTTTGCAATTTGAAGCAAGAAAATAAGGATATAACTTATAATAATAGGCACTGTTTGATAAATTGCTTCTAGAAATGTAGCCTTGTTTCATCTCCTATATTAGTTTCATAGAGTGGCCATAATAAATTACCACAAAGTGGGTGGCTCAAAACAACTGAAACTTATTGTCTCCAAGTTCTGGAGGCCAGCCTTCTGAAATTAAGGCCTCAGCAGGGTCACACTCCCTCCAAAGGCCCTGAGGGAGAATTTGTCCTTTCCCATTTTCAGCTTCTGTTGGCTACAAGCACTTCTTGTCTTTCTCATGGTCACATTGTCTGTACCTCATCCGTTTGTGTTTTCTATCTCAGATATCCCTCTCCCTTTGTCTTATAAGGAGTCTTATTGTAGTATTAAAGGCTGTTGACCAAGTGCAAATGAATCAGGAGGCTTTGGTTAGCTTTTGAGACAGTGTAGAGGGACCTGGAGAATATTATGCTAAGTGAAATAAGTCAGTCAGAGAGATACAAATATCACATGATCTCACTCATATGTGGAATCTAAAGAACAAAATAAACAGATGAACAAAATAGATCCAGAGACATGGAAGCATGGAACACACTGTTGAATCTCAGAGGGAAGGTGGGTGGGAGTGGGTGGGAAGTGATTAACCAAAGAACTTTATCTGCATATAAGCATAACCCATGGACACAGACAATAGTGTAGTGAAGGCCTGAGTGGGAGGTAGGTGCGGGGTGAAGGGGGTCAATAGGGAGGAAAAGGGAACACCTGTAATACTTTCAACAATAAAGATAAGTTTTAAATAAATAAAATAGAATAAATAGATAAAATGATGCAACAGTGCCAAAAAAATAAATAAATGGTAAAAATTGATTCTAGGGTCTTAGTGTTTGCAAACTGGAACCACAACTAGGCAATACCCAGAGTATTCCAAAGAAGAAAGAAAAGCTAAGCGTTCTCTTTGTTATTAGTTCTAGACTATATTAGCTTCTTTGGCTGCGTTTAAAAGTTATAAAACCTATGGGTAAATACTGTTCTTATAAATGACATATTTGCCAATATCTAATATGGAGTAACATTTGGTCTCAAAAATAGAGAATCAGGAATTACTGAATTGAGCAAGATGTTTTAGTTCATACATGATTATTTTATTGTAAAACTCACAAAAGTTATCGAGCTTGAAGAATGATCATTGAGCAAGCAAGTTACCTAAATTTGTTTTTTCTCTTAGATATGCCATTTAGATCTTTCTCTTGGTTAATTTTACATCTGGAATCTTAGAATTATGAGAAATCAACAGTAATCCTGGAAATTTTGTCCTGGATGTTAACAGGGGATTACCATTAAGTACATTGAAAATGCCAAGTAACTTGCTGCTACTAGAATATTTATCACTTAAGAATTTGGGTCACCCCAGAGTATTATCATTTGAATTATTGACAAGTTTGTAAGTTTCTAAAATTTAAAAATAATTTGAAATATCTCTTATGTAGTTTTCTTTCCAAATATAAAATATGAAATATAAACTTATGAAAATATATATGCTAGTCATGATCATAGCTGCATTCCAAATAAACTGGATATATTTTATTTTCTGGCCATATTAGTAATTAATTATTGCAATACTCGCCAAGTTATTTGACTTTCTTTTTTTTTTTTTTTTTTTTGTTAATCTTCACCCAAGAATATTTTTCCATTGATTTTTAGAGAGTGGAAGAGAGAGGGAAAGACAGAGAGAAACATCGATGTAAGAGAAACACATGGATTGATTGCCTCCTGCACGAGCCCCAACCAGGGAGGAGCCTGCAACTGAGGTACGTGCCCTTGACCAGATTCGAACCCTGGACCCACAGGCCCACACTCTACCACTGAGCCAAACCAGCTAGGGCTCCAAATAATTTGATTTTGACACACGAGCCATTATCTTGAGTCCAGGGTCAAAGGAAACTAGTCTTTTCTTGCCTTTTCTGATTTCCTGCCCATATTCCACCCTACTAGATAGTGCTGACAGCTCCGCTCCTCTCTCCTTGCTCTACCCTGTTTTCTCATTCCTTGATCCCTGGCAGACACTAGAGTCAGTCAATCTACCTCAGTCACTTTTCTCCTCCCCCATGTAAGAGAACAAGCTCTGAAGATTTAGCATGACTACCTCTGCTTCCAAAGCATATGATATCAAATATTTGCAGTGAATATTCAAAACCACATACTTTAGGATAAACAGCAAAATGATAATTGCAATAGATTATTTTCATGGAAGGTCCTTGCAGTAAATTTTGAAGTTCTACTAAATAGCTGTGGTCCCCACATCTATTAAAGATTTTTATCATTTTTCATGTAATGATTTTAACAAATCTACAATCTAATTTATTTATATCTTCTCAATACCTGACTCTTGTCAATGACTGGTTGCCAACAAATAATATCATGATATGATATTTGCTCCCAACTACCCTAATACATGAAATTAGAAATCACTAAATATTATATTGCTAAAACTGGTGTATATATTTCTATAATATAAAAATTATATTAAAACATATACTGTATATAGCAGTTCCTCAACATAGTTTGGTTCAACATCCTTTTGTTATAATGTTGATGAGATATCATAGGAAATTAATTCCTTCTTATATCAAATAGCCTACAGTAAAATTCATTTCATTACACATAATTTTGCCATAGTTCCAAAAAACTATAACAACGTTAAGTGAGGACTTACTGTTCATGCAGGTATCTAAACACTATATTTTCCTGAATCATGCTATTTTAGGACATACTTTACTTGTAACTGAAATTCATCATTAGAGGGAAATATTGTCATACCTTTTATATTATTACTTTTAGAGAAGAGTCAAATCTGGGTCCCAATGGAAAACAAATGCAATATATAGCAGATGACACCTTACACTGTGTTTTAGCATTCCCAACTGTGGCTTTCTAGTCCATTCATTATCATTATTTTATGAATTAAATCAAGCATTATTGAACACTGCAGTACACTCCAGTATTAGGAAACAACTAAAAAATAAAGTTATATGTGAGGAAAAAAAAAAGCTATTCTATTCCATAGAACAAATGTGGGGGATATTGATATTAATGGTAATGATAATAAAAAGAAAAATATATAGTTATGGTTATATTTAGCTCTAGTTTTGCTTGCATTGCATAGTATTTATGTTTACATAAGAAAACATTTAAAAATACTGATGATTACCCAAAAATATTTCAATATAAGCAAGCATGGACTACATATTAAGGCAAATCTGATAGAAAAATACTTGTTTCCCTTCAACTTTTTATTGTGAAAAAAATATATAACCTGGTTATTAGTTTTTTAACTGTGGAGATATGAGTTCCATATATATTCTGGAGATTAACTCTTCATCAGATAGATGATTTGCAGATACTTTCTCCCATTCTGTTGGTTGTATTTTCAACTGTTGTTGTGTTTTTCTTTGCCGTAAAAAGGGTTTTAGTTTGATACACTTTTTGGTTTTGTTGGTGCCTTTTTTTAAAATGTCATATCCACAAAATCATTGCCAAGACCAGTGCCATGAAGTTTTTCTCCTATTTTTTCTTCTAAGAGTTTTATGATTTCAGGTCTTAGTCTAAGTCTGCAATCCATTTTGAGTTGATATTTATGTATGATGTAAGATAAGGGTCCAATTTTATTTTTATGTACGAATATTCTGTTTTCTCAAAACCATTCATTCAAGATATTATCCTTTCCCTATTGTGCATTCTTATCACATTTGTCCAAAATGAGTTGACTGTATATGTGAATATTTTTCTGAGCTCTGTATTCTGTTCTAGCTGCTCTCTATAACTGTCTTTATGCCAGTACCATGTTTTGATTACTGTAGCTCTGTAATATATTTTAAAATCAGGAAGTGTAATGCCTCCAGCTTTGTTGTTCATTCTCATGATTGATTTGGCCATCCCTAGTGTTTTGTGGTCCCATATGAATTTTAGAATTGTTTTTTCTGTTTCTGTAAAAACTGCCACTGGGACTTTGATTGTGATTGCATTGAATCTATAGATCACCTTATACTTAAATAACATTATAGATAAAATGAGTTTCCTTGTTTTCTAAAAAATCTTTATTGTTGAAAGTATTAAATATGTCCCCGTGTTCCCCCATTGACCCTTTCTAAGCTGCCCTCACCCCCCTGCCTCCCCTTCACCCCAGCCTTTACCACCCTATTGTCTATGTCCATGGGTTATGCATACATGCATACAAGTTCTTTGGTTGATCTCTTCCCACCCACCCACCCTCCCCAGCCTTCTCTCTAAGGTTCAGCACAATACTATGTCTCTGCATCTATTGTGTTCATAAGTTTATTTTGTTCATTAGATTCCACATATGAGATCATGTGATACTTGTATCTCTCTGATTGGCTTATGTGTTTCCTTACCAATCTTATGTCTGCATATTCTATCCACTATTGAAAGTGAGATACTGAAATAGCCTACTATTATTGTACTGCTATCTATTTCTTTCTTCAGTTCTGTCAATATTTGCTTTATATATTTTGACTAGAGGCCTGGTGCACAAAATCCGTGCACTCAAGGGGGGTCCCTCAGCCCGGCCTGCACCCTCTCGCAGTCCGGGAGCCCTCAGGGGATGCCTGACTGCCAGCTTAGGCCCGCTCCCCACTGACATCCTTAGCTGACAGTCGGACATCCTTAGCACTGACACGGAGGTGGGAGAGGCTCCGACCACCACCGCTGCACTTGCCAGTCGTGAGCCCAAGCCCAGCTTCTGGATGAGTGGTGCTCCCCCTGTGGGAACACACTGACCACCAGGGGGCAGGTCCTGCATTGAGCATCTGCCCTCTGGTGGTCAGTGTGCATCATGCAACTGGTAGTTCCATCATTTGGTCGATTTGCATATTAGCCTTTTATTATATAGGACTAGAGGCCCAGTGCATGAAATTCGTGCATGGGGTGGTGTGTCCCTCAGCCCAGCCTGTACCCTCTCCAATCTGGGACCCCTCAAGGGATGACTGACTGCCCGTTTAGGCCCGATCCTACCTGACTGCCCGTTCAGGCCCGATCCAGGTAGGATCGGGCCTGAACGGGCAGTCGGACATCCCTCTCACAATCCAGGACTGCTGGCTCCCAACTGCTTGCCTGCCTGCCTTCCTGATTGCCCCTAACTGCTTCTGCCTGCCAACCTGATCAACGCCTAACTGCTCCCCTGCTGGCCCAATTGTCCCTAACTGCTCTCCCCTACCAGCCTGGTCACCCCTAACTGCCCTCCCCTACAGGCCTGGTCCCCCCCAACTGCCCTCCCTTGCAGACTTGGTCCCTCCCAATTACCCTCCCCTGCTGGCCTGATCACCACCAACTGCCCTCCCTTGAAGGCCTGGTCCCTCCCAACTGCCCTCCCCTGCTGGCCATCTTGTGGTGGCCATCTTGTGTCCACATGGGGGCAGGATCTTTGACCACATCGGGGCAGCCATCTTGTTTGTTGGAGTGATGGTCAATTTGCATATTACTCTTTTATTAGATAGGATGCTCTGAGGTTATGTGAATAAATATTTGTAAATGTTATGTCTTCCTGGTGTATTGAACCTTTTATCATTATATATTGTCCACTTTTGTCTCATAACAATTTTATATTTAAAGTCTATATTGTCTGATATAAATATAACCACCCCTACTATCTTTTGTTACCATTTGCATGGCATATCTTTTTTCATTCCTTCACTTTCAGCTATGTGTGTCCTTAAATCTAAAGAGTGTTTCTTGTAGATAGTATATAATTGAGTCTTATATTTTTGTCCATTCGGCCTCTCTATGTCTTTTGACTTGTGAGCTTAATTCATTTACATTTAAAGTAATTATTCATAGGAAAATATTTACTATTGCCATCTTGTTGACTGTTTTCTGTTAATGTTCTAGTTCTTTGGTCTGTCTTTTCCTATCTTGCTGACTTTCCTTGTGTTTTGTTTATTTTTATATTGGTATGTTTTTATACCATTCTGGATTTATTTTTTGTAACTTCTATTGCTATTTTTGTGTGTATAATTACATTGGGGCTTACATAAAATATCTTACAATTATAATAGTGTATTTTAAGCTGAACAAAATTTAAGTTCAAGTTCAACAATGTAGAAAATTCTATATTTAACTTCTCCTCCATTAACACTTTATGTCATCATCACAATGTACAACTATTTATGTTTATCTTTTAACATATTTAGTGATACTAATATTTAATACTTTTATGTTTGAACTTTTATACTAGAATTAAAAGTGATTTACACATTAAAATTACAGTAATATAGTATTCTGTGTTTGTCTATATATTTACTTTTACTAGTTAATTTTATACTCTTTTATACTATCATGCTGCTGTTTAGTATCCTCTCACTTCACCTTGAAAAACTCCCTTTAGCATTTTTTGAAGACAGGTCCAGTGGTATTGAACTCCCATAGCTTTTGTTTGTATGGGAAAGTCCTTATCTCACCTTCATTTTTGAAGTAAACTTTTGCCAAGTGTGGTATTCTTGTATGGTAGTGTTTTTTCTTTAAGCCCACTGAATATATGATCCCACTTCCTGGTGGCCTACAAGGTTTCTATTAAAAATTCAGCCCATATGCCCTAACCGGTTTGGCTCAGTGCATAGAAAGTTGGCCAGCAGACTGAAGGGCCCCAGGTTCAATTCCAGTCAAGGACATGCACCTTGGTTGTGGGCACATCCCCAGTAGGGGGTGTGCAGGAGGCAGCTGATCGATGTTTCTCTCTCATCGATGTTTCTAACTCTCTATCCCTCTCCCTTCCTCTCTGTAAAAAAAATCAATAAAATATATTTAAAAAAATCAGCCCATAGTTTTGTGGGTGGTTCCTATACATGTGATAATTTACTTTTTCCTTTCTGCTTTCATAATTCTCATTTTGTATTTGACTTTTGAAATTTTTATTATAATGTGTTATGATGTTGGTTTCTTTAGATTCATATTATTTGGTATGTTTTTGAGACTCTTGGATCTGGATGTCCATTTCCTTACCCAAATTTGAGAACTTTTCAGCCATTATTTTTTAGAGTAAGTTTTCTGGCCCTTTCTCTCTTCTCCTTCTGAAATATATATGCTTGATTAGGTCCCATAAGTCCCTTAAGATTTCTTTACTCCTTTTTAAAATATATTTTTATTGATTTTAGAGAGGAAGGGAGAGGGAGAGAGAGAGAGAAACATCAATGATGAGAGAGAATCATTGATCGGCTGCCTCCTGCACTCCACACACTGGGGATGAAGCCCGTAACCTGGTCATGTGCCCTTGACTGGAATGAAACCTGAAACTCCTCAATCCACAAGCTGATGCTCTATCCACTGAACCAAACCAGCTAGAGTTCTTTACTCTTTTTTATTCCATTTTGGTTTTGTTCCTATGAATGACAAAATTATTTGCAATGACCTGTCCTTGATGTCCTTGACCTTTTCTTCTGCTTGATATAGTCTGCTACTGAATCACTCTAGTGAATCTTCCAATACAGTTATTGTGTTCTTCAGTTCCATCACTTCTGTTTGGTACATTTTTGTATTTTCTATATCTTTGGGGAAATTTTTATAATGTTCTTACATTGTTCTTCACCTCAATAAGTATCTTATGACAGTTATTTTGAATTCTATGTCAGGTAAATAATATAACTGTTTATTTAAGGTTGGTTTCTAGACAGTTAACTTATTTCTTTGTTTGGAACATCTTTACCTGATTCTTCAACTTCCTTGACTTTCTGTGTTGGTGTCTACACATGAGACAAAACGTGCACCTGTCCAAAAAATCATGGATTGGCCTCGTACAGAAGAAGATATCTGCCAATCTGCCCAGCGAAGGATTCTGGGACCCTCTTCCAACGTCTTACCTCCACAGGAAGAAGCAGGTCGCTGTGGTTTTGCCTCTTCACTCTGCACTTATCCAGGTATTGGATAACTATGACATTTACCTGTCCAAACCACCACCTCTGTTCTCCCCCTGCAGCTAGACTGCACCATACATATCAGAGAGCCTAGATTCTAGTTCAGATGCCATATCTAAGATGCAAGTCAGATGCCAGTTCTTTGGGCATCTCTGAAGAAATTGAGGCACAGGACACATGGACAAACTTTTTCCCTCACCAGGGTGAAGCTGAGAGCTGGGAATACTCATCTGCTCACTCTGCTGAGCAAAGGAGATTATCTATGGCATCTGACAGCCCCAGCTAGCGCCTGTACTGGACTCATCAGAGCCCCATAGCTTCTGGAAAGACAGAAGCCAGTCTCTGGGGAGCCTGCTAAGAAAAATCTGGAATTTTGTACAGGTGAACCAAGCCCTTTTCTCTCCTGTGAGCTGAGAGATAGGGAGTCTCTACCTAATTTTATAGTAATGCACCAGGGGAAGGGAATCCAGTGAGTGGGTGTCCTGAATCTCCCGACTGGCTTTCGAGAGTCCCTGGGATGTAGGAGCCTTTAAATTAGTTTATAGATTTCTCACAAAGATAATTTGCTTATTACATTTTGCTAATTTTGTGTGTTTGTGAGAGGAATGAGAGTCTAGGATTTCCTACTCTACCATCTTGTTGACATCACTTCTCGACACTTGTGGAGGTTTTTTTTTATGAAATCTTTTTAAAGATTCAAAAATTTCCTGCATTTAACATCTTAAATATATCCCATTTCACTAATCCAGTAGTTTGCTGCAGTTAATTTCTTGCCAATGGTATTTATATTTCTTTCCTTGAAACCATGGAAGATATAATTCCAGTGAGTTTATATAAACTTTTGGCAAAAATAAATGATTTTTTAATTGAATTACTAGTGGTACTACACTACCTCAATTAATCCTCACTAGTGTCCTCTCATATATAGTTATAGAAGAAGACCTTGAGGCCAGAGAGGCAAAACTACTTAAACCACATGACTAGTAAGTGGTAGAACTAGAATAAAATACAAGTTTATGTAGTAATTGAGCTTTCCAATGAAATATATGGGTCCCTATATGTAATTATAGATTGAAGAACAGAGAGATAAAGACAGAGAAAGACCCACACACACGGAGAAAGTTTTTCATATTTGCTAAGTTGCAAGAGTATATGGAATGTAATTTTTTCTTACTTGCTTTTCAATATTTTTATGGTAGAGCCAATAGTGAAATTAATTTACACTCCTAAAGGAGGGTATACTTAATGACATATATATTATATTTTATATATGTGTGTGTGTGTGTGTGTATATATATATATATATATATATATATAATACAACATATATAATCAAGCTAATGCTGCTATAAAAATGAAGTTTAGTTTTTCTTTATATTTCATAATAATTATCAAAGTTTATTGAGTATCAAGTGCTATATTTTACAAAGATTGCATTATACTGCTAAATTGAAATTTCATTTTTTGGAAAGTTATCTGGTAAAATGCATTAAAAATAATTAGTTTTCAAACATGTACCACTCATTTTATAAATGTTGATATTAAATATTATATTATGCCCATTGCAGCATTTTTATTACAGCAAATACTTTAGCTCTCATTATGTTCTTATTGAGTTTCTGCCTTCTTTTACAATTCCTAAAATGGCACCTTAATCTAATATCATACAATCTCAAAGTATTTTAACTGATCACATTCACTCCCTGAATGTATATGTGATAGGAGGATATGTAAAACTTCATTGCACAAAAAAAAGCATGTTTTACATCTGTGCTTAGAATCAGTTTATTTCTTCTGACGTTATCAAGCCCAAAATTTAGTTTCACAGTGCTTTAATGTGTACCATGGGATAGACAATACACTATGGGCTTCAAATAAAAGGTATATTTCTAATATTGGGGATTCTAAAACAACTTAAAAAATAATCCTGACTTCCTTTTATACATCCAGTAACTCCAGGTGGTTAATGTACTGGAGTACCACTAAACACCATTTACCAAGAGCTGCTCTAGGAATATTTATCAAGCAGGCATGCTGAAAATGAAAAATGTGTACAAGGCAAGACATTAATCACATGAATATCAGCCCTGCCTATACCCACTACACAAATATGCTGATTCAAACAAAAATATTGATTTTTCTCTTTTGCTTCTTTCCACATTTGCACAGCTGATCATACTTCCCCACTTTATCATAGAGGTATCTGTTCAGATTCTTCCTTCTGTACTCAAAAAGGTTGTTCATCAAGCTTTAATCAACTTCCACTATGCTAAGATTTGAGTGTATGCTTAGACCAAGTCAAATTAATTAAATTTTAATATCAATAAGTATCTGAATCAAAAATTGCTTGATTAAGCATAATCTATCCAGATTTTTTTTTGTTAATCCTCATCTGAGGATATTTTTCCATTGACTTTTAGAGAGAGTGGAAGAGAGAGGGAAAGACAGAGAGAAATATCAATGTGAGAGAAACACATCAATTGGTTGCCTCCTGCACGTGCCCTGACCAGGGCCCAGGCCGGGGAAGAGTCTGCAACCAAGGTATGTGCCCTTGACTGGAATCAAAACCAGGACCCTTTGGTCCACAGTTCTATCCACTGAGCCAAACTGGCAATCTACCCAGATTTAAAAGACAGGTATAAGGTCAATACCAAATTGCAGGTATCTGGCTTGGTTTTTATTATTCTACTTTTTATTAACATAAGTACAAAAATGTAGAGGGTATTACTTTGCACATGATGTAATTTTTCACTCCATTTTATCTGTACAGTATGCCTGAATAATAATTTTTAAAAACAACAATGGTTAATGATTTTTTTAGTGTGCCACACACCATACATTCTCACCACAATACTATAGTGTACTGTTTTCAACCTCATTTATGGATCATGAAACTGAGACAGAGAAATCAAGATCAGATAGGTCAGGTCGTAAGAAGTTGAGCAAAGACCTGAACACAGGATATCTGGCTTCAGCTTGTCTTCATGACATTTCAAAGCTACCTATAGTTTGCCTAGAATTTTAACTCTCTTACTGCCCATGGAAATTTTAGAGAGCATTTTAATGTTATTGTTACTTATTTTTACTTTAAGTTTTAATTGGGAAGAAAGTCAATGAAGGAATGGACTTTATATCTTGAAGAATACCAAAGAGCTCTGAAAACTATCATCTGAGATGCAGTGGAATCCTATCTACTAAAAGAGCAATATGCAAATTAACCATCACTCTGCGACAAAAATGGCGGCACCCATAGCAGCCAGGGTAGATGCTGGCAGCGTCACCCCGGCAACATGAGTCCAGCGCCCCCTCCTTGTCATGTAGAGAGAGGAGGGGCCTCTGACCAGAGGACTGGGTACAGGATGCTGAGCTCATGTCACCCCCAGTGAAGCGAGCCCAGCATGTGTGCCCCAGTTGCAAGGAGGGAGGGAAAAGGCTAGGGTGAGTGATGCTGGGCTTGCGGTAACTCTAGCCCAGTGTCCCCATCCCAGCCGCACAGAGGGAGGGGAAGACCCAGAAAAATTGATCTTCCCAGTTCCTGACACTGATGGAGCCCTATGGGTGCCAGGGTCCTCCACCTGTAGTCCCCAGTCACAGCCCGGCAACCCCAGTCACAGACTGGAAGCCCCCTGCCTGCAGTGCAGACGCGGCCAGCATGGTGCCACAGCAGAAAGGGGGTCCAGTGGGCGCGCTACAGACATCAAGTTGCTGCCGCCACAGCCACCCCCCCACTCCACCCCCCACGCTCACAAGTAGTACGGTCCAAGGGGGCGACTCCTGAGGCATGGCTCCCATGGCAGCTGATGCACACCACGCTGGCAGGGAAGCGGGACCTGGGAGCCCAAGCCCCTGAGTACCCGAACTGCTGGGCATCATGGGCCTGGGCCCTGAGGAGGCCCCAGGACAAGCATCTTCCCAGAGACTGTGTGGAGGGAGGGGAGGAACCTCTAGCTAGAGACTGGGGTGAGGGATGCTGGCATCATTGCAGGCTGGGCTGAAGGACACCCCCCCACACACACCCCCGGTGCATGAATTTCATGCACGGAGCCTCTAGTCAAATATAATACAGGAATCCTGAAACCAATGCAGTGCCTTTGGGTGACTAACATGTCTTTTCTAAAAATGTGTAATTTACTTTTAGAATAGTTATCTTGAGACTAACAGATATCTGACTAATACATGATCTGAACCAAATATTTGTGAAATATTATTGATTGTCCAAAAAGTAAAAGAAATAAAACACTAATCCTCATATAGAAGGGGAAATATAGGTGAGATTAGTTTCTTTTACACAGAGAGCTAGATTAGCATGGTGATGATCAGTTTTGAATCTTAGTAGCTTTAGAAAATCTTAGTCTAGAAGTTGCAAGTAAAATTCTTTACCAAACACAAAAGAAATCAAACAAGTAAGTAATCAACTCAAATTTTTTGAGTACTGGTGCTTGATTTAATTGTGAGCATCTTCTTCCAAGTTATAACAAATCTCCAAGGATTTGTCTAAAGCTGGGCTTCCATCAATAATTCATCCTTTCAACTGCTAGTTCCAGCCTCCTTCAACCTTTCCACTATATTGCTCTAACCTTTGTGATTTTTTTTCCTGCCCCTTTCATCCTTGAATCATTCCTGTCTTCTTCTTTTATTTGATTCATGTAGTTGGCATCCTTTCAAACAAACAAACAAACAAAAAAAACCAGTTCATTGCAAAGTGTTTATTGAATGAAGTTGTGAAAAGACATGATATATCATGTAAGTGCAAACAGCTAAGGAAATTTAAAAAAAAACAAACAACTTCAGGGTTTGTTTTTCTAGGTCTAAGAGTTTGAAATAAGTTTTAACCATTAAGAAAATTAAACTCAGTAGGTTTTATTTCTTCTCTTGATTTCACTGATTAAATGTATGTGAACTGACACACACAACTGAGTCACTGACCTGTACAATCAACTATTGGCAGTACTTAGAGAATGTGCTGTAACTATTGCTGACCGTGTCTCTTTTCTGAACTCATTTTAATATATTTTTATTGAAATGGCTATGGATTATTATCTTCTTCATCTGTTTCTAGTTTGGATTCATGTAAAGTGATCTGCATTTCAAAAATCTTTAGGCTAGAGTTGTTCTGTGCAGATTTTGAATCTTGACATTAATTTGGCTGAGACACCACAAGTGCACGTATCATACTCATATTATGCTACCAGAATATCTAAATGAGATTGCATTACTGCATATCAGGAAAAAAAGGAATGGGTGGGAGCAGGGTGAATTGAATACAGGGTGTCAAATATATGGTAACAGAAAGAAACTAGACTCAGGATGGTGAGCATGCAATAGAATATGCAGATAATGAATTACACTGTTGTGCACCTGAAATTTATATAATGTTATTAACTAATGTTACTTCACAAATTTTTTTAAATGATGCAAACAGCAGCAAACAGAAAATGTAGAAATTGGGTGTTCTCTTTGGTCTCAAATATTATATTTCAATATTTTCTTTCTTGGTTTTCAGTTGTTCTATTTTTAATTTTCAAAGAGTGAGAATTATTTATTTGATTCTTACTTTATTATTAGATTCCCTTGACTAAAGGTCAGAATAGCAAAAATGAAGGCAGAAGATATAAAATCAGAATGTTTTACTAACCCAGCATGGCTCTATCATTCCTTGCAGCCTGTGTCTATGGAAAGCTCTGTTGATTTCCTGTAAGCTTGAACATCCTGAAGCTCTGCTAAGTGTGCAAGCCAGATTTGCTCTCTCTATCTCTACTTGTTTTATCTTTTAGAAACATTGAAATTAAAGCCTTAAAGATTTTAGTGCCTGTCTTTTACAAGATTCTGCAATTAAGATGAGCTAAAAATGTTACTTGTTTTCTAAAAACGCACATGTTCACTGAGCTATTCTTTTTTCTTGGTCAAACTTTCATCACTGGGTATTTTTTAATTTTCCTCTCTGCACCCAAGTGGATAATTTAAGCAATGGCTAGAGTAATCATGGATATTAATATTCTACTGCATATTGTGTTCAATAACAGCAGTATGTGTCTTAGCTGAGAAGCACAGAAAAACACCATTATTCCAGGACATTTGGGGAAACAAGAAAACCTGACTTTCTTCTTTTTGTAGCTTGTCTCATCTCAGTGGTTTCAAGTTATCTGATTTATATCATTCACCTAAGCCTCTACATATAATTATTCAGATACTCAATGTGCTTCTAAATCTCTTAACATATATCTGATTTAAAGTCCCAACAAATAGAGGCTCTAGAAACAGATTGTTGGTATTGCAATAAAGTAAAAAATATGTCAAATATCTACAATGATGGAGTCCTCCTGCCAGGGCTCAACAAACTATCTGTAATAGGATACATAGTAAATATTTTGGGGTTTGAAGCCCATATGGTCTGTGTAGCAACTATTCAGCTCTGTCGTTAGAGTGCAAAAGCAGCCATAGACTATACTTATACAGATGATCGTGGTTAACTTCCAATATGACTTTATTTATAAAAACAAGCATTGGGCACTAGTGTGCTAGCTCCTTCCTTATCCTCTTGACAGTAGATGTTTTATTTTTTAAATATATTTTTATTGATTTCAGAGAGGAATAGAGAGGAAGAGAGAGAAACATCCATGATGAGAGAGAATGATTCATCAGCTGCCTCCTGCACGCCCCTTACTGGGGATCAAGCTCATAACCCGGGCACGTGACCTTGACCAGAATCAAACCCGAGACCCTTCAGTCCACAGGTCAACACTATCCACTGAGCCAAACCAGCTAGGGCTAGACATTTTATTTATATAAGTTACACTATAATTGCATGCTTGGCCATACACACACACACACACACACACACACACACATCTGTATGTGTGTGTGTGTGTGTGTGTGTGTGTGTAATTTGAACCATCTACTAGCAAAAAAAATGATTTACTATATTATTGTCTTATATTTTCTTGGCAGAACTTTTATCAAAGAGATCAAATAATTAATAAAGCATTATATGGATATGAAAGTGTTATTAATATACAGTTGGATCTGTATTTTAACATTAAAAATGAATTGTGAGGCCCTGGCTCAGCAGGGGTCCTCAAACTTTTTAAACGGGGCCAGTTCACTGTCCCTCAGACCGTTGGAGGGCCGGACTATAGTTTTAAAAAAATATGAACAAATTCCTATGCGCACTGCGGGCCCGGGACAAGTCGGCTACTAAGCAGGACAGGCAAGGGCACCCGGCGGGCTGGATAAATGTCCTCAGCGGGCCGCATGTGGCCCGCGGGCAGTAGTTTGAGGACGCCTGGTTTAGAGCATCATCTGGTATGCCAAGGTTGCAGGTTCCATTCCCAGTCAAGGCACATACAAGAATCAACCGCCCTAACTAGTTTGGCTCTGTGGATAGAGCGTTGGCCTGCGGACTGGAGGGTCCCAGGTTCGATTCCGGTCACGGGCATGTACCTCGGTTGTGGGCACATCCCCAGTAGGGGGTGTGCATGAGGCAGCTGATCAATGTTTCTAACTCTCTATCCCTCTCCCTTCCTCTCTGTAAAAAAATCAATAAAATATTTTTTTAAAAAAAAAAGAATCAACCAATGAATGCATCAATAAGTGGAACCTCAATTCAATGTTTCTCTCTCTCTCTTTCTCTAAAATAAATAAGTAAATAAATAAATAAATAAATTGTGAAATAATTTGTCTTAATTTATCACAATTGGTATAAACTTCTTTCTGCTATATAGCTAGAACAAACAGTAAACTTTCCAATGAAATATATACCAATTTTTTTCTAGTTCAGAACAGTCCCTTTTAAGTAAACTCACTCTATCTTGGTTTCTCTCTGAGTTCCTCCCCCTTTTTCCTTCTATAGCCATGTAGGTGGGAATGAACAGTAGACAGCTGGAGTGTTTTTCCCTTCATGAGAGTGGTATCTCTATATCACCAGCTAAATCCTGTTACTATCCTTTTGGTCTTTGGTGGCATTTTCCATTTAAAACCAAGTTTGGTGAAAGGCTTGGGCTGTTCTCTTGTCATAGACAAGTTCTAAGGCTGGTCATGAGTTGGACTACAACCTTTTTTGGAACCATAGAACAGGCATGACCTTCCCCCTTTTCTTCCTGCATTCCTCCCTCTCTCCTTCCCTTCCCATTTTCTTCCTTCCTTTCTTTCTCCCTCCATCTATTCCTTTCTTCCATTCTTCTTTTGCATTAGTTTTTCAATACATTTCTTTTAATGGAAGGTTTAGAATATACATTATGAATGATTTGGGTTACTCATTGTGTATGCTTAATATCAATTTTGAGAGTAAGAGTTTTGCTACTCTATAAAACATTGTTTGCAATCCAGAACAAGACAATGTGGCATTTCAATCCATTTATTTTTATTTGAAAGAACTCAGTAATAAAATTCGTTGGCTCAAGAAATTGATATAAATAAATTAAAATATGGTAAATTCACGGCTTTCCTAATAATTTTGCAGTGTCCTTTCATAACATAAATATATACAGGTATGTGCTTAGTTATAAAGAATATAGGAGAAATTAATTCTTAATAAATTAGATACCAAGATTATTTCCCAATATTGAGCATCTGCTCTTTGGAAGACACTGTGCTATTGCTTGCAATGCTCAGATTTTTGTGTCTACAAGTTGGTAGTGAGATAGCATGGTAAACCAAAGGGGGAATAAAAAGGAGTGAGCAGACATGATTCCAAGTGAGGACAGCCAGCTATAAATGTCCCAAGGCATGGCCTTTTGTGCATTCAGAAAACTGTATTTAGTTCAGTAAGAATAAAGTTTAAATTTAGCTATGGAGTGGGCAGATCAATGGTGTTGGAATATTCAAAAGAGTCCAGATCACTCTCACAGTTGAGAGATTAAAGCCTGGATTGCAAAATGAGTCTTAGCATTTACTCTCGAATCCTCCATAAACTAGAGAGGAACATTTAACTAATAGACCTAAGGTAGGTGTTTGGGGTCATCTCAATGCATTTGATGTGTTTCCAAAGTAATTGCTTTGCATACTCAGTTGCAAACACATGCTACCTTCCATAACAAAATAAGGATAACTCCAAAGGAGGTACCAAGAACACAGAGACTGGCCTTTGGAAAACTCCTTGTGAGTATTAGAAATGTAATTGAGGAATTCATGATATTTGTCCAACAGGATCTCATAATGATGTGGTTCAGGAACTGCTTTATACCTTTCATTTTTCCTGTTATAGTAAAACAGCAATGCCTATAGATATTTTCCTATGCCTGTCCCACTATTATATCTTGGGTGTGTTGAGTCAAATAATTTCTTTTATTTAAGAGGCCCAAAAAGAGAGAAGTATTGTGCCCCAGTTGATATACTTTACTATATATTCTCTGGATTTCTGCCCTCTTCCCACTCAGACTCTCCTTAACCTCAGCAAGTAGAAAGAACTGTCCCTTTGCAATTAAATACACTCAATCCTCATCAGAGGCATATATAATAGGGTCTCTACACCAAACAACAGAATCTGCAGGACACTGTAACTTGGTCAAAAAATGAGAGAGACATCCACTCCCCAATTTCTTTACTCCCAGAAGGAACACTTTTCCCAGTGGAAAAATAGATAAGACACTCTTCCCACCATACCTAGACAACCTGACAAGGAAATGTGTTTAAGTCAATAACATCTTCTTTGTTTTCAGTGTGCCTACAATCAACACGATATTTCCTGGTGTCACTTCTCTGGGACAGTCCAGTCCAGGGTATAACTCTTGGAGGCACTGAGCCAGCATGGGGAGATGATGTAGCATTCTCCCAATTCAGCAACAAGTCCCAGTTCCCACTTTTTGAAAGTGAAGGCCCAAGAGGGAAAACTACTTGTGGAACACTGGGAGAAAGAGCTACCATTTCTTTTTCTCTCTTGCTTGTGTGCTCTCAAGTCCTATTACTGACATGATAAATATCCCCAGATTCTTTCACTCTTTCCCTTCCAGATCAATTAATGTCCTTAATGATCAGTGCTGCTGGCTCTATAGTTAGTAGAATATGTGAAGATTCTTTATGCTATGTATTCTGTTATGTAAGACCTATATCACAGATAATTTATAAGTATTGTCAATGACAAAAGAAAGAAACTAATGGTATCTATATATATAAAAGCCTAAGTGACTGAATGACTGAATGACTGAACGACTGGCCGCTATGACATGCAGTGACCACAAGGGGGCAGACACTCAACGTGGGAGCTGCCCCCTGGTGGTCAGTGCACTCCCTGCAGGAGTGCCACTCAGCTGACTGACGGGCACAAGACGCAGGGCTCATGGCTGGCGAGTGCCGCTGTGGTGGTGTGAGCCTCTCCCGATCAGGACTGACTGGGCGCGAGCCCGCGGCAGGTTCAGTGGGTCTGGATGAGCAGGAGCAGCAGGCAGGAGCGGCAGATGGTGTTGGACTGGTTGGGCTGGTTTCGGCCCAATCCCCGCAGGCCACTCCAAGGGACCCTACCTGTGCACGAATCCGTGCACTGGGCCTCTAGTTAGTTAAATAATTTTGTATAAAATATAAGTACAGCAGAGATTTAACTATTGTAAAGGAACACTTGAAATAAGTTATAAAAATACCACAATATAAACAAATAGCAGACAAGGAGAGGTATCTCCCTATAGAAGAATTTCATGTAATAAGTTAAAAAGAAGTGATAGAATAAGAGATTTAGCATTCTATAGCCCTTAATGCAGCTTGATAATGGCCATAAATATCAGAGTGCCAGGATCACCAAAAAGGAAGACACACAGACATTACATCCCTCCTAATGGAAACTAAGTATCACCTCTATTGTGATCTTGCCAAAGAGCAAATGTATTGAAAAAAAATAACTAATCTGACCAGGATTCTACTTACGCCTATTGATGATTGTTTTTGCTGAGTATCAGGTAAACAGGATTCATTGTATTGTTTTGTGTACTATTGTATATGCCTAAAATTCAATGCAAATGGTTGATTATAAATATCATACCTCTAAATTTGAATACCCAAGTGAAATTCTATTTTTTAGAAAAATATAAATTTCAAAGATAAACCATTAGAAATAAAAAATGCTAATGGAAACTTACAAAGTGAATATGAAGTTCAAAATTTAGATCAGATCAGGTTTGAAAACCAGTTGCATAATATGATCAGGCAAAAACTAATCAACATCTTAGGTAATATTTTCCTAATCACACAAAAAGATATAAAATTACTGCAAACAGTTTCACAAGCTAAGTCTCCTTGATACAGATCTGATAGATGAGACCAAAAGAAAATATTTGAGCCAAGACCACTCCACAGTTCAAAGCTGGATACGAACACATAACCAGAACAATGATAGGAACAGCAAAATAAAAATGAATTATGAAATGTAAAGAGAGATAATATTCATCATCTGTATATGACTTCTGCATATTGCAATATCAAATAACCTTAAAAATCAGAAACTTTCAAAATCATTCACCTCAGTCTCTCCCTGTGGCAAAGTAGTTTTTTTATTCTCACCCAAGGATATGTTTATTCATTTGAGAGAGAGAGAAGGGGGAGAGAAGAGACAGAGACACAGACAGAGAAAGATAGTTCGTTGTCTCCCGTACCTGCCCCAACCAGGGATAAACACAATATGGGTAGGTACTTGGACTGGGAATTGAACCTCAAGTTTTGGTGTACAGACAACACTTCAACGAAGTGAACAGAGCAACCCCAGGCAGGGCTACAAACTAAATTTTTTATAAAATAAATTATATGAGACAAAGTCTGACTGTTAAAGAGGAGGACTAGGTCAGCATGATTTTTCTCTGGCAGGCCTCCAGCTGCCCTGGACCCTGCCTGCCATGTGCTCTGACAAGGAGGCTGGAACAGGACTTAGTCCAAGCTCTGAAGTTGCGGAAAATAAGCACATCAAGGGTTCACTGGGATGTGGCGTTTCCCAGGAAGCCTTGAGTCATGAGAAAGGAAGGGCCCATCACCAGAGAATAAAGGCGGGGTGGTAGGGGGGTCACACAGAGAGGGGCCAGTGCCTGCTTTCAGCCCTAAAAGGCCCTGCAGAGCTCTGGTCTGAGGCGTCCCCTCAGTTACTCTGCAGGCTCCCAGGGGCGGGAGGACATGGGCATGAGGGGCATGAGCTGGCTCAGCATCGGGAGGTATTCCCGGGACAGACCTCATGGCGAGGACCGTGAGCAGGACCAGCCACCACCGCGTTATAAAGCTCAGCTGGAAGTGGGGTGGGGGTGGGTGCGCAAAGCCTGCCCCTACGGTGACACCAGCCACTCAGGGGGCTACCCACCTGCCGGATGTACCTTCCCTGGACTTCCGCCTCAGACTCCGGACTGAGAGAGCTTCCGTTTGAGGCGTGGTGCGTGGGCTTTCCGCAGCTGAGGGGTCACCGTCAGGGCTGCCGGGCTGCGGGGTGTCAGGTGAGACTTTTCATGAGGAGTCACGGCAGCTCCCACCAGAGAAAAGAGGGAGCCGCACTGGATAGCAGCCCCACCCTTCCTTTGGCAGACCGCGTGGGGTGTGAGGTGGCCTGGCCCACACTGCCTCCTGGGGCAACGGGCTGAGGGGACGGCGGCCATTCTGTGCGGGCTGACGTGCAGTGGGGGGAGATGGTGTGGTGTTGGGTGTTGGGGCGAAGTGGGGGTTGGGTGTTGGGGTGAATTGGGGGTGCATGGTAATGGTTTCAGAGCCCCAGTCATCATGAAAAGACCCGTGAGTGAGGACCTAGGGCTAGGGGACGGCAGCCATTTTGTGTGGGCGGCCATTCTGTGCGGGCTGACGTGCAGTGGGGAGAGATCGTGTGGGGTTAGGGCGAAGTGGGGGTGAGTGGTAATGGTTTCAGAGCCCCAGTCATCATGAAAAGGCCCGTGAGTGAGGACCTAGGGCTAGGGGACGGCAACCATTCTGTGCGGCAGCCATTTTGTGTGGGCAGCCATTCTGTGCGGGCTGACGTGCAGTGGGGAGAGATGGTGTGGGGTTGGGTGTTGGGGCGAAGTGGGGGTGAGTGGTAATGGTTTCAGAGCCCCAGTCATCATGAAAAGACCCTGAGTGAGGACCTAGGGCTAGGGGACGGCGACCATTCTGTGCGGCAGCCATTTTGTGTGGACAGCCATTCTGTGCAGGCTTAGGGCTAGGGGACGGCGACCATTCTGTGCGGCAGCCATTTTGTGCGGGTGGACGTGCAGTGGGGAGAGATGGTGTGGGGTTTGGTGTTGGGGCGAAGTGGGAGTGGGTGGTAATGGTTTCAGAGCCCCAGTCATCATGAAAAGACCCTGAGTGAGGACCTAGGGCTAGGGGACGGCGACCATTCTGTGCGGCAGCCATTTTGTGTGGATAGCCATTCTGTGCAGGCTTAGGGCTAGGGGACGGCAACCATTCTGTGCGGCAGCCATTTTGTGTGGGCGGCCAATCTGTGCGGGCTGACGTGCAGTGGGGAGAGATGGTGTGGGGTTTGGTGTTGGGTCGAAGTGGGGGTGAGTGGTAATGGGTTCAGAGCCAAAGTCATCATGAAAATACCCTGAGTGAGGACCTAGGGCTAGGGGACTGCGACCATTCTGTGCGGCAGCCATTTTGTGTGGGCAGCCATTCTGTGCGGGCTGACGTGCTGTGGGGGGAGATGGTGTGGGGTTGGGTGTTGGGGCGAAGTGGGAGTGCATGGTAATGGTTTCAGAGCCCCAGTCATCATGAAAAGACCCTGAGTGAGGACCTAGGGCTAGGGGACGGCGACCATTCTGTGTGGCAGCCATTCTGTGCGGCAGCCATTCTGTGCGGGCTGACGTGCAGTGGGGGAAGATGGTGTGGGTGTTGAGTGTTGGAGTGAAGGGGGGGGGGTTGGGTGTTGGGGTGAGGTGGGGTGCATGGTAATGGTTTCAGAGCCAAAGTCATCATGAAAAGGTCCGTGAGTGAGGACCTAGGACTAGGGGACGACCCTCCCCTCAGAGTGTCGGCCTCCCTGAGGCTGGGCCCTTCCCCCAGCCTTGAGGCCCCGAGCAGCGGGGCTGGAAGTGTCGCTGACGGACTTTAGCCTCCGAATCTGAGGGATGTGAGGCATGGGCGGAGGTTGGCAGTGTCATGTCAGCAAAGGAGGGCGTCCCAGGCCCCGTGGAAATCCCGAGTGCACCACGGGGAATTCTTGGGTTCCACCGATCCAGGGCCGAGAGTGTGATGTGTTTTGTCAGCCCAGGTAGCCCTGTGCATAAGGTGTCTGCTCACTTCTAGTTTGGGGTCTCAGAGAGATGGGGCATCCATTGGAAGGTGGCACCTGTGGGGAATAGAGTGCGGCAAGCATGTGGCTATTCTGTACCCCCTGAGGACAGCATTTGGAGACTGAGGGACTAACAAACCCTTGCATGGCCCAGGGACGGATGGCAGCCACCCCTCCCTTGCTACTCTGGGTCCCAGAAGGTGAATTTGTTCTGAATAGATTATTCAGCAGAAGGAGACTTATGCCTTGGCAGTTGTCGGTGAGTTCTGTCTGAAGGGTAAACTCAGCACA
Organism: Plecotus auritus; assembly: GCF_963455305.1. Taxonomy (NCBI): domain Eukaryota; kingdom Metazoa; phylum Chordata; class Mammalia; order Chiroptera; family Vespertilionidae; genus Plecotus; species Plecotus auritus. The sequence continues at coordinate 28,821,303 of NC_137784.1, forward strand.
TGAAAGGGTGGTCCCAGGGGTCTCAGGGAACGCTTTGGAGACCCCAAGCCATGACAGTCAGATGAGACAACTAATCACTCTTCCATGGTGTTCACTGGGCAGTGAGGCCTTAGGGTAATGGGCAAAATCAGGACAAAAGGAGAAGTCCCAGGCCATGCCAGGCTTCCGGTTGAAGAACCCATGACAAGACCATCTCATGTTTTCCTTCTCAGTGTCTCAATGAAAATAAGCCTTTTCTGGCAGGGTTTGCCTCGGGTATCAGAAGCTAGGGAGTGAGTGAGGTCTGACCAGTAGTCAGACTGAAGACCTTGACCAAAGGCTGAGAAAACCACCCATCCCGTAAGTCAGGAGCCAACATAACTCTGCTGAGCCTGCTGTTGCCCCTGGGAGGCCCTGAGGAGAGCTGTGAGGCTGCGATATCACCTTACATCCTGTTCCTTGAACTATGGATGAACATGATTGCTCTGTAGAAGTGTTGTCTGATCTCAGGACCTATAATTAGTCATGGGAAGGACCCTAAGTGAGGCTGATGGGGACACCCACTCCAGTACAGAACGTTCTCAACAGCCCTGTCCTGTTGTCACACTTGGGAAACTTTGGATGTGACAGCCCCTTAATTCATCCTCAGTGGTCACAGGGACAGAACTGTTTAGTGGGAGAGAGTGACATCAGGTTAGCAGAGGGGAGGAGTCTCAGATACTGTCAAGTTTCAAGGCATAGACCTTGTTTGAGCAAAGAGCTGACCATCCACTTGTGAAGATGGCATCCCTTGGTATGTATCTACCCTGCCCCTGTAGTCAGCCCTGGGAGGTTTCAAGAAAGTATGTAGTAGTCTTTTTCTTTTTTTTTGAAGTTTACAAATTTAATTAAGTTAATACATATTTTTAATATCAAAATATTTTGTGTTTCCTGATCATAAAAAATGATACATGCTTGTATGAAAAAATTGAAACAGTACAGCTATGAATAACATTCTCCAAAATACCCCACCTCCACAGACAGCCAGAGTAAATATTTTGGTGTATATCCTTCCAGAATTTTCAATATGCATATACATTGTTTTTAAATATAATAAAAGAATGCCTATTGCAACATTTTTATTGAAGTATAATTCACATATTACATGATTTTTGATTTTAGCAAAAATTTTGGAACCACCACTGTACATCAGTAAGCATATAATATTAAATTATAAGGTGCCTATATAGCAGAATACCTTGCAGCTACTAAGAGGAAGAGATATATCTATACACATTGACAATAGCAGATGCACACAGTACATTGTTAAGTGAGAAAAGCAAGTTTTAGACTAGTAAATGGCATTCCAAAGTTTAAGCATCTTGTCATTTTATCTCATTTTTTGGTTACTTATATTTGGGTGAATGCAAAACTGTCAGGTCAGCATATAGGAGGCCGAGGATACTCATTCTCTGGGAAGCTTTTCTTTCATACAGAGAACCACTTCCTGCGGACCAGCTCTGGTCCACCAGCACTCTCCAGTGAAATTACTGTTAGACTGGCCCTGGGGATCAGTTCCCGCAGGACCTCATCCTCTAGTGAGCTCTCCCTCTAAACCACCTCAGGCCTGAGCTCTCTGGCAGAATTTTTCACCACCAATACCCTGCACGGAAACTGATAGACATGCAAATTCTGTCCTATCTGGTAGAAGCTGAAATAAATTTCCTTATTCCTTCAGTGGGGAAAAACACACACACATTGGGCTCCCTTTGCCTATTCATTTCAACAGTCTATTCTGTATATATTTGTGCTTCATGACTTCTTTTTTTTGTCTAAAGTTTTACATATGTCTCCCTTTTCCCCAATTGACAACCCCCCTCCCCAGCCATTCCCACCCTAGGCAAGCCCACACTGCCCTAGTGTCTGTGTCCATTGGTTATGCTAATATGCACCCATACAAGTCCTTAGGTTGCTCTCTAACACTCCCCCCTCCCCTGCCATTTGTCTCTGGATCTACTATTCTTATTCATCAAATTACATTGATCATTATATCCCACATATGAGTGAGATCATGTGATATTTATCTTTTTCCAACTGCCTTATTACACTTAGCATAATGCTCTCCAGTTCAATCCATGCTGTTGAAAATGGAAAAAGTTCCTTCTTTTTTATAATGGCATAGTATTCCATTGTGTTTAATCCACTCATCTGCTGATGGGCACTTAGGCTGTTTCCAAATCTTAGCTATTGGGAACTGTGCTGCTATGAACATAAGGGTGCATATATCCTTTCTGATTGTTGTTTCTGGTTTATTGGGATATAGTCTTAGAAGTGGGATTACTGGGACTTCCCACTTCTTGGTACAGGAGTTCCATTTTTAACTTTTTGAGGAAACTCCATACTGTCTTCCGCAGTGTATGCACCAGTCTGCATTCCCACCAGCAGTGCACAAGGGATCCTTTTTCTCCACATCCTTGCCAGCACATGACATTTGTTGATTTGTTGATGATAGCCATTCTGACAGGTGTGAGATGGTACTTCATTGTTTTGATTTGCATCTCTCCGATGATTAGTGACTTTGAGCATGTTTGCATGTCTCTGGGCCTTCTGTATGTCTTCTTTTGAAAAGTGTCTATTTAGGTCCTTTGCCCATTTTTTGATTGGATCGTTTATCATCATTTTGTTAAGTTGTATGAGTTCCCTGTAAATTTTGGAGATTAAACCCTTATCGTTGTTATCATTGGCAAATATATTCTCCCATGCAGTGGGCTTTCTTGCTGTTTTGTTGATGGTTTCTTTTGCTGTGCAGAAACTTTTTATTTTGATGTAGTGCCATTTGTTTATTTTCTCCTTAGTCTCCATTGCCCTATGAGCTGTGTCTGTAAAGATATTGCTATGACACGTCTGCTATTTTGCTGCCTATGGAGTCTCATAGGATTTTTATGGTTTCCCGTCTTACATTTAAGTCTTTTAGCCATTTTGAGTTTATTTTTGTGTATGGTGCAAGTTGGTGATCAAGTTTCTTTTTTTTTTTTTTTAATGTACCTGACCAAATTTCCCAGCACCATTTATTGAAGAGACTGTCTTGACTCCATTATATACTTTTGCCTCCTTTGTCAAATATTAATAGAGCATAATGGCTTGGGTCAATTTCTGGGTTCTATGTACTGTTCCATTGGTCTATATGTAGGTTCTTGTGCTAATGCCAGGCAGTTTTGAGAACTGTGGCTTGGTAATATAGCTTGATATCTGGTTTTGTGATCCCTCAAACTTTGTTCTTCTTTCTCAGGATTGCTGTGGCTATTCGGGGTCTTTTTTTATTCCAGATGAATTTTTGGAGAGTTTGTTCTAGATCTTTGAAATATGCCGTTGGTATTTTAATGGTGATTGCATTGAATCTGTAGATTGCTTTGGGTAGTATGGACATTTTAATGATGTGGATTCTACCAATCCATGAACATGGTATGTTCTTCCATTTGTTTATGTCTTCTATCTCTTTTTTTAATGTCCTGTAGTTTTCCGAGTACAGGTATTTTACATCTTTAGTTAAGTTTATTCCTAGGTACCTTAATGTTTTTGGTGCAATGGTAAATAGGATTATTTTTTTTTTCGTTTCTCTTTCTGTGATTTCACTATCTATATATATATATAAGCCTAAGTGACTAGCCTACTGGTAGCTATGACATGCACTGACCACCAGGAGCAGATGCTAAGTGTAGGATCTGCTGAGCTGCGGTGACTTAGCAGCTGCGGTTCTCGGGTGATGCATCTGAAACCAGAGAGGAGGGAGCCCGATTCCAGGGTGTGTCACCTGAGAACCACTCTCTCGCAACCCGGGGACCCCTTGGGGGAATGTCAGAGAGCCGGTTTCAGCCCAATTTCCGCAGCCCAGGCAGAGGGACCCCACTGGTGCACTAATTCGTGCACCGGGCCTCGAATAAAAGGCCATAGATTTCTGTGTGTTAATTTTGTATCCTGCTACATTGCCGAATTCATATATTAGTTCTAGCAGTTTTTTGATGGAGTCTTTAGGGTTTTCTATGTACAGTATCATGTCATCTGCAAATAAGGACAGTTTTACTTATTTTCTAATTTGGATGTTTTTTATTTCTTCTTGTCTGATTGCTATGGCTAGCACTTCCAGTACTATATTAAACAGGAGTGGTGAAAGTGGGCATCCCTGTCTTGTTCCTGTTCTTAGGGGAAATGAGTTTAGTCCATTGAATATGATGTTGGCTATAGGTTTGTCATATAAGGCTTTTATTATGTTGAGGAATGATCCTTCTATTCCCACTTTGCTGAGAGTTTTTATCAAGAAAGGATGTTGGATTTTGTCAAATGCTTTTTCTGCATCAATTGATATGATTATGTGATTTTTGACTCTCAGTTTGTTTATGTGATGTATCACATTTATTAATTTGCAGATATTGTACCATCTTTGCTTCCCCAGAATAAATCCCACTTGGTCATGGTGTATGATCTTTCTAATGTAATGCTGAATCCGATTTGCTAGAATTTTGTTGAGGATTTTAGAATCTATGTTCATCAAGGATATTGGCCTATAGTTCTCTTTTTTGTGGTGTCTTTATCTGGTTTTGGGATTAAGGTACTGCTGGCTTCAAAGAAAGAGCTTTGAAGTGTGCCTTCCTCTTGAATTTTTTGGAGTAGTGTGAGGAGGATAGGTTTTAGTTCTTTGAATACTTGGTAGAACTCCCCTGTAAAGCCATCCAGACCAGGCTTTTTGTTTGCTGGAAGATTTTTTATCGCTGCTTCAATTTCTTAGGCAGTGATTGGCCTATTCAGGTTTTTTTAATTCTTCCTGATTGAGTTTTGGAAGCTTGCATTTTTATAAGAATATGTCCATTTCGTCTAGGTTGTCTATTTGGTGGAATAGAATTTTTCATAGTATTTCTTCATAATCAGTTGTATTTCTGTGGGATCGGTTGTTACTTCACCTATTTCATTTCTGATTTTGTTTATTGGGGTCCTCTCTCTTTGCTTCTTGGTGAGCCTGTCTAGAGGTTCATCAATATTGTTTATCTTTCAAAGAACTGATCTTGTTGATCTTTTGTATTGTTTGTGTTTTGTCTCGATGTTGTTTATTTCCGCTCTGATCTTTATTATTTTCTTCCTTCTGCTTATGCTGGGCTTTTATTGTTGCTCTCTTTCTCAATCTTTGAGTTATAGGGTTAGATAATTTACTAACATTTTTTCTTGTTTTTTGAGGAAGGCCCATAGAGCTATGAACTTCCCTCTCTAGACTGCTTTCACTATGTCCCATTGATTTTGGATTGTTTTGTTTTCTTTGTCATTTGTAGCCATGATGCTTTTTATTTATTCTTTGATCTCTTTGGTAACCCAATCATCATATCTAATAAAAGAGTAACATGCAAATTAACCATCACTCCGCTACACCCACAGCCACGCCCACCAGCCAATCAGGAGCGAGTATGCAAATTAACCCAACCAAGATGGCTGAGGCCACAGAGAGCAGGAGGGAGGCTTGGGTTTCCCTGACGATGGAGGAAGCCAAGCTTTCCATACACTCCGGCTGGCCCAGGCCTCCGCTTAAGGCTACAAAGTTTCAATTATAGAAGATAAATTAACCCCAACAAAAAATGGTGGCAGCCACGGAGCTGGAGAGAGCAGGAGGCTAGGGTTTCCCCCAGCCATGGAGGAAGCCAAGTTTCCGCAGCCCTGGCCTGCTTTGGCCTCCGCTTAAGGCTACAAAGTTTAAATTACAGAAGGTAAATAAATCCCAACAGAAATGGCTGCTGCCACAGAGCGAGCAGAAGGCTTGGCTCTGCTCCAGGCTACAAAGTTTCAATTGTAGAAGATAAATAAACCCCAGATACCAGGGCCTCCACTTGGGTTGCCAGGGGGCGTGGCCAGCTTGCAAACTACCACAGGCCCCTCGCCCAGGCCACCTCACACCCCAAGGGAACCCCCACCCTGATCCGGGACACCCTTCAGGGCAAACCAGCTGGCCCCCACCCATGCACCAGGCCTCTATCCTATCTAATAAAAGAGTAATATGCAGATTGACTATCACTCCAACACACAATATGGCTGCCCCCATGTGGTCAAAGATCCTGCTGCCATGTGGACACAAGATGGCCACCACAAGATGGCCAGCAGGGGAGGGCAGTTGGGAGGGGCCAGGCCTGCAAGGGAGGGCAGTTGGGGGCAATCAATCTTGCAGGGGAGGGCAGTTAGGGGTGACCAGGCCAGCAGAAGAGGGAAGTTGGGGGCAAATAGGCTGGCAGGGGAGCAGTTAGACATCAATCAGACTGGCAGGGGAGTGGTTAGGGGGTGATCAGGCTGGCAGGCAGAAGCGGTTAGGGGCAATCAGGAAGGCAGGCAGGCGAGCAGTTGGGAGCCAGCAGTCCTGGATTGTGAGAGGGATGTCCCACTGCCTGTTTAGGCAGTCAGACATCCCTCGAGGGTTCCCAGATTGGAGAGGGTGCAGGCTGGGCTGAGGGACACCCCCCGTGCACGAATTTCATGCACCGGGCCTCTAGTTGTTCAATGAAACGCTATTTAGCCTCCAGATGTTTGATTTTTTTTCATTGTTTTTATTGTAGTTGATTTCTAATTTTAAGCCATTGTAATCTGAAAAGATGCTTGATATGAATCCTATCTTCTTGAATTTGAAGAGACTTTGCCTGTGTCCCAATATGTGGTCTATCTTTGAAATTGACCCATGTGCACTTGAGAAGAATGTATATTCTGCAGCTTTGTGGTGAAATGTTCTGAAGATGTCAATTAATTCCATCTGACCTAGTGAGTCATTTAGGATTGATGTTACTTTGCTGATTTTTTTGTTTAGAGGATTTGTCCAGTGGTGTTAGTAGGGTATTAAAGTCCCCTACTATGATTGTATTGCTGTTAGTCTCTCCCTGACAGTTTTGGTCTGAAAGGGTCAGGTTGAGATCAGCTTTAGATAGAGTTAACAAGCAGTACAGATTCCTTAGGGAGATACAGAGTAATGAATGAAAGAAGATGTGACTTGGTCTTAGGGGGACAGTATATATAGCATGAGGGAGATGATTAACAGACCCTAGGGAATGCCTCAGTAATGAACCTGAGTGAGGACTTGAAGGGACCACACTCCTCAGAACACAAATGGCTCTAAAGAGCCCAGCCACACCTGCCTACTGTCATCCCTGAGAATCCTCAGCCTGGCTTTCCTTGTTGTACCCTGAGGAGCATTGAGTATTTGTCTTTCATGTCCCTGAGGGACACAGCATCCAGGAGGTCAGGTACTCTGTGCGGCCCTGTAGCACTGTTGTCAGGAGAGGACCATTGGAGGTGGCTTTTATCAGAGCCACCCCAGTTGAGATTAGCATCTGAGTTCACTCACATCTTCTTTCTTTCCCTTAGGGAGTGATTCCCCAGTGTCTTCCTGTTCACACTCCTGATTACAACTACCCACAAGTGTCCTCATGGCTTTTCCTCAGAAGAATCCACAATGCTCACCTGATCAACTCTTTCAGACCCACAGTGAGACCCAGGGCCTGGAGGTTGCACAGGAGTCCAAGGCTCTGGAGGAGGCCTGTCTCTCCTCCCATCCTGCAATGCCTGACAATCTGAAGGAGGCTCCTGATGCTGGTATCCCCAGTACCTCTGAGAGTGCTCAGGGTTTCTGCTCCTCCTCAATTGTCACCACAGTCTCCTTATCAAGCAAATATGGTGAGGGCACCAGTAGCAAAGAGGAGGAGGATAGTAGCTTAGAGGCAGATCCAGATCCCAATAATGTGCCCATAGATGCTCTAGATGAAAATGTGGCTTCATTGGTGAATTTCCTCCTGCTCAAGTATCAAATGAAAGAGATAATAACCAAAGAAGATATGTTGAAGATTGTCAGCAAAGAGTATGAAGACCACTTCACTGAGGTCTTCCTGAGAGCATCTGTACGCATGGAGATAATCTTTGGCCTTGATGTGAAGGAAGTTGATCCCACCAACCACTGCTATGCCATCTTCATCAAAATGGGCCTCACCTATGATGGGATGCTGCATTGTGAAGTCGGTGTGCCTAAGACTGGCATCCTGATACTTATCCTGGGTGCAATCTTCATGAAGGGCAACCGTGCCACCGAACAGGAAATCTGGAATGTTCTGAGTGTGATGGGGTTATATTCTGGGAAGAAGCATTATATCTTTGGGGAGCCCAGGAAGCTCATCACCAAATATTTCGTGGAGGAGGGATACCTAAAGTACCAGAAGGTGGCCAACAGTGATCCTGCACAATTTGAATTTCTGTGGGGCCCAAGAGCCCATGCTGAAACCACCAAGATGCAAGTCCTAGAGTTTCTGGCGAAGGTTCGTGGGACTATCCCACGTTGTTTCCCATCTCAGTATGAGGAAGCATTGCAAGATGAAGAAGAGAGAGCCAGAGAAAAAATGTTGGCCATGGCTATCGACTTCCGTGGCCACGGCCAGTTCTAAGGCCAAGCCTGGCAGCTCCTCCCACACCTTAGGGAAGTCAGGAATAGTTTCCTCATGCATTGTTTGAAGAGGCAGTTTGTGTTCATAGAATTTAGGTCTGTGGTGGGGCTGAAAGGAACACACTATATATGCCTGTGTTCCTCTTTTATATGTGTAACTTGAAATTTTATTATTTGTTGACATGTATTATTCAAATACTGGTTTTAGTAGCTTCAAAATCTTTAAGTTTATGAATGGTAATGGTCACACATTTAATGCTCTAAGGAGGTTTCTTATTAAGAGCTTTTGTAAAAATATGAAACCATCCATCTGTTGTCACCTGCAATAAGATAACATCGCATTGCTATAGACATTTACTAGAAATGTGAAAGAAATCTGTTTTAAGATACTTGGGTTCAATAACTAGAGCAGGAGTAAAAGATTGTCAATTTATTCCTTATACATTTTATCTTTATAAAAGAAAATTATATATGGTTGAATTTGGTTAACTTGTTTGTGTATGCATAAGAAATAAATCTCAATAAATTATATCCTGTGTTCACTCTTTCTGTTATTCCCCATACTTTATTGAACTTTTGCTGTTTGGAAATCACCACCTTAGCCCTGGAATTTCTAGCATAAACAAGGCCTAGGACTTGCCCTTATAATTTTTACTTACAGAATCGGCAATTCAATAATAGTGTTGAGATACCTTCTAATATCTAGAGGTCAAGTGAAAGAAGGAGATAACAGGTGAGTGGAGTTGTTTTATTTGAGACTGTCAAGCATAAATTCCCTGAGTCAAGGAAATTGGGGTGTGGGGAATGCTTCAATTCCTTCAGTTGAATGCTTCAATTTCATAATCTTAAGGTAGATGTAGGGCAGGAAACGTTTGAGGGTTTGGTGATCACTGATCAGACCTACAGATGGTAGGTTGCAGAATTGAGACTTGAAAATCTGGAGGGGAAAATTGTTCTTCACACATAACTTTTGGGTCATGGTTTAAAAATAGAAATAACCACTGGGGCAGGAATGGAAGTTGTTCTGTGGTCTGGCCTCTCTTCCATTACAATCCTTTATTTTTATGCACATCGTCTTCAGAGAGTTTTTGAGAGATAACAGTGGTACTTTCCTGAGATGAGATACCCAGAAACCACTTTGTTAGCATTAGTTGTCTCGGGCTGAGAGCCAGAGACAGTTCCATTTAAGGATATTTTAAATATTATTTTTTGGTATAATTTGGCATAGTCTTAAGAAATGCTTATAATTTCAATAAGTGTAAAATTAATGAAAATAGGGGTGGTTAGAATGGAACAGAAAATAGGAAGGTCAGGAATTTGTCCTTGTCAGAAATACCAGGAATTTGGAGTTGCATCAGCTAGAGAAGAAATTTTCTTCCCCATTATTAAAGAATACAACTTAAGATTATACACACACACACACACACATATACTGCGCTTTACTTGCTAAGCAGTATTTTGGTAGACCTGATATCCCATGTTCTGTAGTACTTCATGCTCTCTGAGTCTTACTGGATTTTTTAAAATCACCTAAGTAAGGGTGGTAGGGTCAGTGCTCAAAATCATCACAGTAATAACAACTACCCTTTATCAAAAACCTAAGGTATGCCAGGAACTATACCAGGTGCTTTACATACAGTACATTCTTTCTAACAGTAAATTGAGAAAGGACTTATCAGTCTTATTCCTCAGATGAAGAGCCTAAGAGTCACAAAGCTTGGAAATGTGCTGGGGTTCGCAGGTCTGGTTAGTGTTAGAGCCGAGGTTAGACTTCTGGTCTGAATTCTTCCAGAGCTCACTCTATTCCAGTCCTCCATCCTGAGGCCCACCTTCTGTCTCTCAATTCATTTCTCACTACTCCATAATGCCTCTTGGGATAAAAAGGGACTTCTAATCCAACGTGCTAAAATCACAGGTAAAGAAGAAAGGTAAAAATGATAAGTACAATTTGGGCATTGTCTGTGGGCTTCATTTATCAGAAAGCTGACTATGCCTAGGGGCTGGCATTTTTGTCCAGGTCCAGCTCTTTTGCATGTAGAGGTTCAGAATGTCACTCAGAATATTCCACTTTGGTATATTGAGTATTATAAATTAAAAGTACTTGAGGCCCTAGTCAGTTTGCCTCCATGGATAGAGTGTCCACCCGTGGACTGAAGGGTCCCAGGTTCAATTCAGGTCAAGGGCACATACCTTGATTGCAGGCTCTATCCTCAGCCCTTGGTCAGGGCGTTTGCAGGAGGCAACCAATCCATGTGTCTCTCTCGGATTAATGTTTCTCTCTGTTTCTCCCCATCCCTTCCACTCTCTCTAAATAAAAATCAATGGAAAAATATTCTCATGTGAGGATTAACAACAAAAAAGTACTTGAGAAACAATTACAGCAGAAGCAACAAAGCTGATAGTGCATACATTATTACTGCAAAAATTTGAAAAATATAGATCACAATCTCCACCTTTACAGTATTCCTTCATAATTCAGCCACATTCTCAGAGATTGCCACAATTAATCTATTATTTTAAATTTAATTCTAGGCTTTCCCATACATAATTGTATTATAAAATATATATTGTAACTTGAAAATAGAATGGGTAGTGATATACATATTCTGCCATATGTATTTTCCACTTAACATGAATACAGGATCTTTCTATGACAACACATAGATATACTTCACTTTTGTAACTGCTCCCATAGCATGTATGTGCCATGATTATTTTAACCATCTCCTGATGAGCACATAATTTGTTTCCCATTTGTTGCCATGACTTATAAAACTGAAATATTTTTCCCTGACTAGCATGGCTCAGTGGGTGAGTGTCAACCTATGAACCAGAGGTCATGGGTTCAATTCCTGGTCAAGGCACATGCCTGGGTTGCAGGCTCAATCCACAATAGAGGCATGCAGGAGGCAGCCAATTGATAATTCTCTGTCATCATTGATGTTTCTATATCTCCCTCACCCTCTCTCAAATCAATTTTTTAAAAAAGCAAATACTTTTAACATGACTTATTGGCCTAAAGTCTACTGTTCATCATGATAGTGAAACATGAAAATTGAACTGGAATGCAAAGGTGATTTCTTTCCCGAGTTCTTATCTCGATGGTTTTGAAGAATGAAGCCACGGGCAAAAGGTGATAGGTGAAAAGTACAGAAACTTTATTGCAAGCAGACATTACCTCTAAAACCTAATTCTAAATTCTAAGCCTACGACTGTCCCTCCTGGATGGACAGAGGAGTCCCTGAGAAGGGTGACTGCTGCTTCTTTGTCTTGAGGCATTAAATAGGCTACAGCTCTTTGTCTGAACCTGAGCCCTTCTTATAGGTTATTTTGCTACATAGCATTATTTTTCAAAGCTCAAAGCCCACATGGTGTCCCCCACCTTCTCTTCCCCTTATCTTGTTGGTTGGAGTCACTTTTGATTTATCTTATAGCTCTTCCAGTTGTGTTGGAAGAGAAAGCCTTATCTTATGGCCCTCCCAGCTACTCATGGGTTCAAGTCCTGGTCAGGGCATATGCCTGGGTTGCAGGCTCAATCCAGGGCTATTTTTGGCCTAACTTATGGTCACTTTAATTGCTCAGGCCCGAGATTCCCTTGGTTTATGGCTGTCTTAATTGCACGGGCCAGATATATTTCTATTTGCCTATTCCATTACTCTCTGTACAAGTAAAATACACACCCTGGTATCTTCAAGTCTCCATTATGTATTCCTCTCCTATAGACCCCTTTCATTCCTAAAACTTTCTAAACCTGCCTAATTAAACTAGCTAGCTAACCCTTTCAATAGCAAGGTAGAAATTGGGTTAAAGTGTAGAGTGTGTAAAGACTGTGAATTTTTATAAATATTGCCAAAATTGTATCTTAAAAATATTCCTCCAATTCATATTTCCACAAATTAATATGTGTAAATATAAACATTCACATATATCATTTTAAAAGTCAAAAGTGCTTAATTTGAGAAGCAAATATTTCATCAAAATACCACTTGACAGGGAATGGGACCAGATAGGACATTTATACTTAGTGAGGGATGAGGATTTGGGGAAAGAGAAATGGCCAGGATCTGTGAGAGAGATCACATGTAAATCCAAGTACAGAGAACCAAGAGCAGGCTGATAGTCAAAGTTCTGAATCCAGAGTTCAGTGTTGAATGGAGAAAGGAACAAAAGGAATGAAAGTGGGGAATCTGGATGGTGAGTCCAGGACAACTCAGATGAACAGGCTTGGGAAATCTCTGAATCACTGCTAATAGCTAGAAATTGTATGGTTATCTGAGTAAGGAAATCTACTTGAAATACCCATCATCTCAGGGAATTCCCCCACCTACTGTTAGGCCAACTGTACTGTCTCTCCTGCATCATCCAGTAATGTTACTGGTCGAGTCTGGAGAAGCTACATTTTGACCACTCTAGTAGTCCTTTGCCAGTGTATCAGGATGGGATCTGCCTTGATTTCTGCTGGCAATGGGTATTTTGTCCTCAGTATACACTGGAGATTCTCCACTGAGTTATAGGCTACATGGATGTTAATGAGTGGTGATAGAGAGTTGAGACAGACCAGAAGTACCAATGAGCAGTGGAGGATGGCATATAACTGCAAGGAGGAAATTTAAAGTGGGATACCCTACTACTGATTTCCTTAGTTAATGTTCAGATAAAGGGCTAAATGTGGACATGTCTTCTGAAATAATGCAGATGGTATCCCCAATACAGTTTGCTTCTCATGTTTTCCAAGTTTATGGTACACCAGAGAGTGGGTATCTTCTGAGTATGATCACTGTTCTACTGCTTAGGGGAGAGGTTAAGCAATGGTGCAGAAATTTGCAGAACCTGTGGAAATTGTACTCTTCCTTTTTGAACTGACTGGGGGTGATGGGGTTGTGAAGTATCCAATGCAGGAATATCATATACCATCCTCTTGTGAGCATCCCCAACTTTAAGATAATGTTTTAGCTTCCAAACATCACAGGCTGTTAAAAAAAAAACTTATAAATATCATTTATAATGGGGGCAAATTTTTCTTTTAATTAACTACTTTATTTCTAGTGCCCATTAAGATATCGGATCATTTTAATTCTCATATTTATCTGCAACATGATTTAAAATACTAATTGCTATTGTTAGGAAGGAAATTTTGAAAATCATAGTAGATTCAGTGTGAACCATTATTAGTTGATAGCCCTGGAACTCCCATAACCACCCCTGAAACTTTAAGGAATGAATTAAATCTCATTATGTCTAATGACACAAAGACATTGAATACATCTATTTCACCAAACTAGTATTTCATGGAGTAGTAGTGAGAGGTAGATGGGGAAAAGAGAAACTGTTCAAGAGAAGGAGAAAAAATGGAGTCTCTACTTCTCTTTTGTAAGAGATATTTTTATTTTAATTGCTGGGCTTCTATATAAATTTTGTTTAAAAATTAAAATAAATAGAGCATTTTGGTCAAGATGGCAGTGTAGGTACTACAATATGGGAATTAAAGAAGCACATGGAAGGGCACTTAAGACTGAATGGTTTGGGAGAACCAAGGTGGTGGGGTAGGTAAACATTGCTACTCGCTGCCTCCCACAACCACATCAAAAAAACAAGATACAGAACAACCATTATTCAGAACTGCCTGAAATTTAGCGGAATGGAAGTCCTATAACTAGAGAAGTAAAAAAGAAAATACGTTGAGACTGGTATGAGGGGCAGAGGCGGGGAATGGGCTGGTCTGACACCCACATGTGGTATTTTTAAATCAGGAGGGATATATAGGCTGTGGAGGCCTCCATGAAGAGCAAGGGGTCCAAGCCACATATAAGATACTCAGCACAGGGTTTCAGAGCAGGGAAGAGAAGTCCCTGTAACTTTGGGCTGTAAAAACCAGTGAGGATTGTGGCTGAGTGACATGGAGGCTGCTGGAGTCCCAGGAAGTTCCACTTGAAGGGACAGCACACAGACTTACTCAGACTTGCTCCCTCTGAGCTCCAGCACTGAGGCAGTGACTTGGGAGGGATCCAGGGACATAAGGGGAGGAAGTGGATTCTCTGGCACCAGGGCAAGAACTTGGGGCTGGCTTTCTCCCAGACAAAAGTGCTGGCAGAGGTCATTGTTCCTATGCTGAGACCTCCCCATATCCCAGAGCTGGCTAGAAGGTGCCATATCTGAGTTTCCATCAGCCTGGCTCACACTGTTTGCTCCACCCTGATTCCCTGAGATCCACCCCACCCAATTTGCAGCCCCACCCAAGCTGTTGGAAGTGGCTTTTCCATAAGAATGGCCTGTCCAGGCTCAGACTTCAGACCTTCCTAAAACCTCTCAAACAAGCAGCTGCTAGAGTCAGCATGCCCCATTCCTCTCAGTAGGAGGTCTCAGGCCTGGCACTAGCAGCAACCTGCCTTATTTCACAGCTTGGGCTCTTCTGGGCACTTCTAAGCCCAAAACAAGTAGCAGCCATCTGCAGATGGCTCTGTAGATCCTGATGGGTGGTCCCAGGCAGGGCACAGGCAATGGCTGACTTTGTACCTCCCACAGGACCACAGAGCCAGTGCACCTGGTGGACAACTTTAGACTACTCCAGACTACAACTCTAGACATCCAAGTTCAATACACTCAAGGGGCAGACTCAGTGAGCACCAAAGTCACATTGAATCAGGTCCTGCTCGATAGGGGTATCTCCAGATCAGCAGTTCTTCCACTGTAGTTGCAGATAGTCCTCACAGCCAGTTGGCCAGGAGATCAATTCCTCCTAGTGATGCCAACAGCAATTAAGGCTCAAATACAACAAGACAGTGCACACAGCCCACACAGAGGCACACCTAGAATGCCTAGCTCAAGTGACTGGGGAGGCTGAGCCACTAGGCCCTACAGGACACATACTACACTAGGCCACTCTACCAATTCCAGAAGACATAGCAGCTCTACCTAATACATAAAAACAAAAACAGGGAAGCAACCAAAATGTAAGACAAAGAAACATGTCACAAATGAAAGAACAGAAGGAATCTCCAGAAAAAGAACAAAAGGAAATGGAAGTAAGCAAAATTCTAGATAGGAGTTTAAAACAATGGTTATAAGGATGCTCATGGATCTTAATGAGAGCTTCAAGAGACTTAGTGAGAATTTTAAGAAAATTAGTGAGAACATCAATGACATGTAAAAGGACCAGTCAGAAATGAAGCATACCACTAACTGAAATGAAGAATAATTTGCAGGGAATCAACAGTAGAGTAGAGGATGCTTGAATACCTTGTAATCTTTTACCAAAAAATATGATAGTTTGTCAACTTGTCATTGTACATTTACTTAATTGCATATTTATTTAAAGTAAAAATAGTGTTTTAGTCCTTTTAATCATTATTTATAGTGCATATATTCTCTCTGATGTCTTTTATGGGATCTTTGAAGGTCTGAGGTCAGTGTTATATTTAGAACACTCTTAATTCATGTTTCTAATTAGTTTTTTAGCACTTAGGCTAAGATCTTGTGATTCATCTCAATATACTGTTTGCTGTGTCACATTTCAGTGTCTTTGTCACTTAGTAACTTTTTTTGAAGTAATGCAACGATTCCTGTATTATGTTTCAATTCTCTTAATATATTTTAATTAATCTGCATAGCCTCTTAGTTTATATTTTTCTTCTTTGTAACTAGGCTACTGACATCTGTGACCCAAATTCAATCATGATGCTCATGCTTTTTGTCTCCATATATGAGAGTTTTCCTACACACTTCCCCAAGAATAGGAAGCCCTTTCATTGTACTTTCTTACCACTGTGCTGATACAGGTATGGATACTCTTGTGCATCAAATACACATGAAGTTAAGCACTTAAGAAGGGTTTTAGCTATTTTTTCCCTAACCTCAAATTCACAAGTGCCTTCTAGGTGAAAAGTTTAGAAGAGTGAAAGAAACATTTTTTGAGCTTTATTGAGGTATAATTGATGTACAAAGAACTGCACATAGTTAATGTGCATAATTTGATGAGTTTTTACATATGTAACCTCTGTGTTACTGTCACCACAATCAAGGTAATAGGCATATCCAACATCAATAAAAAATATATATTTAAAAAAAAGAGAGAATGACGTATGCTGAATTATACTTTTTAAACAGTTATTTTTAGCTTCTTGTGAACTCCTACCAAACTTTCAAAGGCTATCTTAAACACTGTCCCATGCAGTTTTTCCTGGTTCCTTTATCAGTGTCCTCTAGAGACTTTGAGTCCTATAGCACATTGTTTCTGTGTTGATTGTAGCATTAGTTGTCTGTATTGCATCAGTCCTGTTTTATGTACTTGTCACTATTAGTCTGAAAGGTCTTTTGAAGTCATGAGTATAGTTTAACCATATCTCTACACCTTTCAGATTTTATCCATTCACAGAGAAGGGTCAATAATTTGTTGCATTGAAGGGAATTGTAACATTATGATTCTTCCAAATAGCTTGATTTATAGTTGATATAGTTTGTCTTCACAAATATACCAATATGAAAGAATGTAAATAACAGTCCTAGTACAAAGCAACTTTAACATGCTTATATTACAAGGAGAAAAGTAAATATTTACAAACCATCTTTTCTCTGGCAAGTATATGTGACTACTTTCTATCAAATCCTATTTTGTCACTGTCATTGTCAATCTCTCTAGATCAAAAACTGGCAAATCCAGTCCTTTTCCTGATCCCTATTTTTGGGGCTGGTCACTAGGTCTGGCAAACCTCAGGATCTCTCCTACACAAGCTCTTACTTTAAGTCCTCAGCACAATGATCTCTGTAGAGATTGTCAATAGTTTCCTCCTTCAACATTTGGAAGAACTTTTTTTTTAGATATTTTATTGATTTTTTTACAGAGAGGAAGGGAGAATGATAGAGAGCCAGAAACATTGATGAGAGAGAAACATCAATCAGCTGCCTCCTGCACACCTCCCACTGGGGATGTGCCCACAACCCAGGTACATACGCTTGACTGGCATTGAACCTGGGACTTTTCAGTCCGCAGGCCGATGCTCTATCCACTGAGCCAAACCGATTAGGGCTGGAAGAACATTTTGATTGGTCTGTGCTTTTTGTCTCCAGTACCTCTCATTTTAATTCATTCCATTTGTTGAAAGAGTAAATATCTTTATTCCCATAATGCCCACATAACAAGCTCCTAACTTTTTATGCTGTTACCCAATATCTCAACTATATGACTGTCTAATTTTCTAATCTCAAACTTCCACTACAACTATCTAGTCACACAATTTCCTAAATGTGTATATAATTTGTTCATACTCTATGTTCTATTCATGCCATTGCCTCCTAGCAAACATTTTTCTCTCCAAACATTTTTCTGGTCCAAATTCAAAACATATTTTAAGAACCCAAATAATTTCTGCTTCATCAGAGTCTTTGGTTGATAAATTTAAATCCTATTGATCTTTTTCCATTTTTTATTTATTGAATTTACTGTGTTGACATTAATTAATAAAATTATATAGGTTTCAGGTGTACAATTCTACAATGCATCATCTGTATGTTGCATTGTGTGCTCACCACCCCAATTCAAGTCTCCTTCCAGCACCATTTATCCCCCCTTTACCTTCTGCTATATCTTTCCTTTTCTGAATTCTCTTGTCTTCTGCATGTCTCCCTGTTAGTTTGCACATTACTTCAAAGGCAGGAACCATTTTTTTTATATCACCAAATTCCCCCACAAGAACAAAGACAGGGCTCAAAAAAGCATAAGCAAAAAAAAAAAAATTAATTAAAGATTGCTCTTATGGACTTCATGTGAAAGGCCAAATAGAATTATAAAAAGAAGGCCAAACACAATGAAATATGCTATTACTATTGAGATCATCACATATGTGTATATACTTAATTTAAAAACAACAAACTTTTTAAAAAACATTTACTGCTACTAAAATAAAAATGATAATACAACATCTATATAAATTCCACTTTGCTTTTGAAATATTATTTTTTAGAGCATAGGTAATATTAATAAAGTACTCAACCTTCATTCTCCCAACTTATGAAACCTGGTCCTCTCACTAGGACTACTTTCTCATTATGCACACTTGGGTGTACATACTTCCACATATTTTAATTTTCAATTTCCACTCTAGTAATATCCCATGAAAATTCTTTTTCAACTCAGACATTTAAAATGTATGAACAGCCCTAACCGGTTTGGCTCAGTGGGTAGAGCATCGGCCTGCAGACTGAAGGGTCCCAGGTTCGATTCTGGTCAAGGGCATGTACCTTGGTTGCGGGCACATCCCCAGTATGTGCGGGAGGCAGCTGATCGATGTTTCTCTCTCATCGATGTTTCTAACTCTCTATTCCTCTCCCTTCCTCTCTGTAAAAAATCAATAAAATATATTTTAAAAATGTATGAACAAAGCAATCATACAAAGGAGTAAAGTAACAAAGACTCTCAAAAAATGTTTATACAATGCATGTCATAAAGGCACTCACTTGTATGTCCATGTTAAATACAATGTCACAAAGAACTTCCTTAATAATCGGTCAACATGCATCACTTTTCAGGACTGCTCAGTCATGTACACACACACACACACACACACACACACACACACACACACGCACAAACATAAAATGAGAATAAAACCTTAATTTTATCCTGAATCCTCACATGGTGTATTCTAGATCAGACATAGATTTATCATTGACTTAAAATGCAAATTAACTTAATGCAAATATTGACCACATTGTCAGATCTTGATTTTTACTCCTGAGGTGATATGATGAAGATCATGTCAAATGTCCTATGCTGAAAAACTTTGAAGGGAGCAATAATAGGGGAGCAATGGAGAAAAATTAATTTCTTCTGCTTATATACAGGAGCAAGAGGCAACTACCTTCTCTTCCCCTGCTAATTTCGTTCTATGGAGATGGGATGGAAAAGTCCCCAAGTTCTCACTTTAACCTTTTGGAATATAAATACATCTCTCCAAGGGCCAGATAAGCTCTGATGTCCCAGGACTCTACAACCTAGAAATGTCTCCAAGGTCTCATTTTTTATTGAAATCCAAATGCATAACCTCTGGATTTAGCTAAATCTCTCTGGCATTCTCTCTAACTTCCCAAGGCTTGTTCTTATGCCAGTGAGTCCAGTGGTTTTTCCTGAGCAGGATGCAAGGGTGGTTTCTTTCCCAGGTTCTTGTCCAGGTGGATTTGAAGAATGAAGCCACAGACAAAAGATGGTAGATGAAAAGGGTAGTAATGTATTGGAAACAAGTACAGACTCCCATATGTGGAGGGGGTCCCAAAGGGGGTGACCCACTAAGCTCCTTTTTCCTAAGGTTTATAAAGGCTGCAGTACTTTGTTTCTTGATGCTGCCTTCCAATAGGTAGAATATCAGCTTCAAAGCTCAAAACCCACATGGTGCCCCTCATATTCCTCCCCTTCAGTGGTAAAATTCTCTATCTCCTGTGAAAATCTGTTTTCCTCTTTCTCCCATTTGTCAGCATTTCTCTATCCTCTGTGAAAGTTTTTTTCCTCTTTCTCCTCATACCCTATGGCTTTTCCCTATCTTCTGTGAATGGATGTCTTCCTCTCCCCTTATCCTGTGGCACCCTTTTTTCTTCTCTGTAAATGCTCTCCACATATCCCCCCCCCTTTTTGTTTTTAAACATTTAAATGTTCAGATAAGGAGCTTCCAGCATTTATAAACCGGTAGACAGAGACTCAAAAAATTATATTTTTTCCCATTTAGAGAGAGAGCAGGTTTTTCCCATTTGGGGACACCTCCCCAGGGGGGAGTCTGTATATGCTTGCAATAAACTTCTACACAGTTACTTAAAAATCTTTTAGTCCGTGAATTTTATCCTTCAAACTTTGTAGGACAAGCACCCACAGGGAGAGTCTGCTTGCCCCAATTCCATGTAACACAAAGATTGCAGTGGATTAAATGGAAGGTACACTGACACTCACCCAGGCCCAAACTGGAATTACAACTAAAATATAGAAAAACCATCCTGAATAATCAACTGAAGACTAGCTGGAGAGAACCCTGATGACCAAGGATGGAAAGTGGAGACTGCATAGAGGCTGGTAGGAAGTGTGGAGGCACAAGAGGGTTGGCTGGGCTCCCACAGGCAGCAGCTGAAGTCCTGGAGAGATATCTCAGCTGTGGAGGGTTTCCACTGAGAATTCTGGGGTCTAAATTTCAAAGTGGACTCCCCTCCTCCCCCTCCCCCCCCCCACCCCCAGAGCACCAGAACTGAGAAAGGTGCCCACATAACATCCGGCTGTGAAAAGCAATGAAGTTTCTATCTGTCAGGGAGAGAGGGCTGGAAATGCAGGCACCCTCTTAAAGGGAGAACATACAAATTCCTTATACAGCCACTCACCTTGGGCTCCAGCTGTATGATGAGGATCCACAGTAGGGGGCTCTGGGGATGGAACTTGGAAGGCAACAACCCAGGTTTTCTGTGCTGAGTCATTCCCTCACACTGCAGAGGACAACTTTCTCCAGCAGACCTTTACTAACAAGGCAGCTTTTGCCCCACCCTGTGGAGTACAACCTGAGGCTCATTAAGAGACTGAGAATAACAATCAGCCTGCAGGCTTTGCCTAATCTGTTTCTGGAATGGGACTAGGAAAAGCAGACCTTAGTGCACATCTTGATCCTTTCCAAATGCACCAGCCCCAGCAGAGGGAGTCACAAGCTGTGTGTTGTTGATAGCTCCAAACAGGGTTCTCAGAGCCAGTCACAAACAGCATCTGATGTTGTCATGCAACAGAGACCTCCAAAAAGACTGGGAGTGCTAACAGATCTACCTAATACATAGAAACAAACGCAGGTTGCAGGCTCTATTAATGTTCCTCATGGATGTTTCTATCCCTCTCCTTTCTCTCGCTCTAAAGTGAATAAAAACATATTTTTAAATAAATAAATAGAAGAATGTTGATGCAATTATTTCTGTTTATAATAATCACCTTCTTCAGTCTGTTCTCTTCTTTTTTCACACATCTCTTTGTCTTCTATAACACTATATTTCTGTTCCCTCCCTAATTCTACTACTTTCTTTTCTGCTCCTTCATACAATTATCCTCTCCAACATTTCCATTCTCACTCTTTCTATTGATCCTAGTATCTTTCCTTGGCCTTTATCAAATGACTCCCAAACCTATCTCAATAACTTCAACCTCACTCCCACTTTTCAAAATGCCACTGCATGGCTCTATGTCCAATTGAACATGGTCAAAATGGAACTCATCATCTTTAGCCCCAAGTCAGGTGCCTTCTTTCACACCTTCCACTGACTCACCTATATATCTCAAACACATCTTTGAGTCTCCTTCATATTCTGCATCTAACCAGTGGTGACGGTTCATAAATCTGAACTTATAACAATGCCCATATTTGTGTGTGTGTTTTTTCTATCTACAGTGCCACCATGAGCTCTACATCAATATATGTTCTCTTATTCAATAGTTGTTGAGCTGCTTGCTACAACTCCCATTCAATTCCTCCTTCTTGTTGCTAGTGGAGTTATCCTAAAATATGACTCTGATCCTGTACTTTCCTAATGAGTTAATGAAAAAAAAACCTCTTTACCAATCTCCATAATCTGGTCTTAACTGGCCTTTAAAATCTATCTCTCACTACTTCCCATATTTGTGAGATTATTTAATCAATCTCTATTCTGAGGTGCAATTTAAATGGGATACAAGTTTATTTACCTCCTGCTCTTTGCTTATACTGATTTTTCTACCTCTAATGATCTCTGTGTAATCCCTACATGTCAAAATCCCACCAAGGCTCCTTTTAGATATTTTTACATTCAGGCAACTCTCTTCTAATTCTATAGTTTTTGTTTCTATCTTTCCAGCATTCATTGTACTTTGTGTACCCACTCATGTGCCACTTAATGATGGGGATATGTTCTGTGAGATGTGTTGTTAGTCAATTTTGCTGTTGGGCTAACATCATAGAGTGCACTTATACAACCTTATGGTATAGCCTACTACACACTTAGACTATATGGTATAACCTATTGCTTCTAGGCTACAAGCCTGTACAGCATGTGACTGTACAAAACCATAGAAGATTAAATCAAGCAAGGAGAAAGTGATGGAATCAAGGAATGCAGTTAGCAGGAGATGTATGAGGCTGCTGCCAGAGTAACAAGGTACACTGTTTTACAGAAAACATATTTTAATAAGTAGAAAGATTATATTCCAAAATAATGATAAAAAGTATAGTATAGTAAATACATAAACAAGTAACATAGTCACTTATCATCATTATTGAGTATTATGTACTGTGTATAATTGTATGTGTTATACTTTTAAAAAATATTTGTTGTTTTTAAATTATAGTTGATGTACAATATTATATTAGTTTCAGATGTGCAACACTGTGATTAGACATTTATAAAACTTATGAAGTAATGACCACGATAAATCTAGTACCCATCTGGAACCATATATAATTATTACAATATCATTGACTGTATTTCCTATGCTGTACTTTACATCCCCATAACCATACTGTTATATTGTAACTACCAAATTGTACTTCTTAATCCCTTCACCTTTTTCACTCATCCCCCCACTCCCCCTCCCATCTGGCAACTGTCAAAATGTTCTCTGTATCTATTAGTCTGTTTCTATTCTGCTTGTTCATTTATTTTGTTTTTTGGATTCCACATATAAGTGAAATCATATGGTATTTGTCTTTTTCTTTCTGACCTATTTCACTCAGCACAATACCCTCTAGGTCCATCCATGTTGTTGCAGATGGAGTATGTGCTATACTTTTATACATCTGGTAGCACAGAAGGTTATTTTACACCAGCATCATCATAAACATGTTAGTAATGCATTGTGTAAAACATTATGATGGCTAGAACATCATGAGTTGGGAATTTTCCAGCTCCATTATAATCTTACGGGACCACCGTTGTAAGTGCAGTCCGTTGTTGACTGCAACATTATGTGGTGCACATCTGTATTCTATTTTTCAGGTAAACATTTCATCCTGGGGTTTTATTTTTCTGATAAGGGTGTTTGGGAACAGAGACAAACTTATTCATCTTTCTAGGCCATGCAGGACCTTGCATACTTCCTCATATATGGAGGATTTTATTGTTTTATATTATGAAAATACTAGAGGCCCGGTGCACAAAAATTCCTGCACTGGCAGGGTGTGTCCCTCAGCCTGGCCTGCCCCCTTTCACAGACCAGAAGCCCCCAGGGGATGTCCTACTAACGTCTTAGGCCCATTCCTCACAGGGAGCAGGCCTAAGCTGCAGTCTGGCCTCCCTCTGCGGGAGGCGACTGGGCTGATCAGGGGAAGGCACCGCCCCATCACCCTGCTGCTGCTGCCACTGCCGAACAGCTGGGGCTCATGGCTGCCCGAGCCCTGGGCCTCGCAGCAGCTGCTGTGGCTTTGTCTGGATGGACATCCGGATGGATGTACAGAAGACGTCCTCTCTAATTGGCATATAACCCTTTTATTGGTATAGATATTGGAAGAGTGGATGAGAAATTCCTTATACTTCAAAAGGAAAATAAAAGGCTTTTTGTCACAAGGAAGAGTTGGAGGGGAAAATTATAAGGCATAGGGATAAAAAGTTGGACACCACCAGTTGGCCTGCCAAACCAAAAGTAAAGCTAAAACAATTTTACCAATGTATATTTAAGACAAGTGAGAGATGATGAGAGAATGATGTAGCAACAATAGGTTTGTGAGATGTAGGCAATGCTTGTTTCCTTATAACACACTTGTGACCAGAGTTCCTGAGTCTTCAAACATTCGATTTGTTCCTTCTAAGCAGTCATATCTTGGCACACAGCTCTGATCCCAGCTGTGTATGAGCAAAAAATACATTTCAGTCCTAAAATTTTCTACTGAAAAGGATTTTTCTAGAGTACTTTGTTCCCTGTGGCCTTTGGGAAATGAAAGTAGTGTCTTCAAGCATCTACTTTTCTTTTCAAGTACGGTGGTCTCAGTTCATTTAATGAGTACCAATGCACACCTTATTTCAAAGAAACATTAAAATTCTTCTACAAAAAATAAAACAAAAGAAAAAATTCTCCTACAGTTATTGTAATAAGAAAAAATAATGATTTTCCCTCCTGCCATGAAATTTGGAACATGACCATGGGTTAAAGGAAATTATCAGCAACAAAACCACTAGTAATTAGATCTGACTGAGATAAGGAAGGAGTGAGAGGGTGGGGCGGGGAGGGGAGAGAATGCTGCCACATCTGGGGGAAAAGTGGTTCCCAAGGTTTAATGTGCACAGTAATGCAATGGTAAATTTGTTAAATAAGAGATTAGCAGGTAATAAGTGCAGAAATTCTAATTAAAGCCATCCTGAGTAAAGCCTCAAAACTGCATTTTAACAAGCATTCTCAGGTGATTATATGCCTGAAGTCTGTGGTGTCTATTTTAAGTTAAATTACTGTAAGTTCTGGCTTTGCAGTAATTCTCACATCAGCACATTCTAAGGCCAATAGTTATCCTATATAATAGAGAAGTAATAACTGACCGTCACTCCAACACACAAGATGGCCGCCCTCATGTGGACACAAGACGGCCAGCAGGGGAGGGCAGTTGTGGGTGAATAGGCCAGCAGGGGAGGGCAGTTGGGAGGAACAAGGCTTGCAAGGGAAGGCAGTTGGGAGGAACCAGGCCTGCAGGGGAGGGTAGTTAGGGGTGACCAGGCCAGCATGGGAGAGCAGTTAGAGGCAACCAGGCTGGCCAGGGAGGGCAGTTATGGGTGACCAGGTCAGCAGGAAAGGGCAGTAAGGGGCAATTGGGCTGGCAGAGGAGCAGGTAGGCATTGATCAGGCTGGCAGGGGAATGGTTAGTGGCAATCAGGCAGGCAGGCAGGTGAGCGGTTGGGAGCCAGCAGTCCTGGATTGTGAAAGGAATGTCTGAGTAGCAGTCAGACATCCCTAGAGGGGTCTCAGATTGGAGAGTGTGCACACTGGGCTGAGGGACACACACAGCCCCGTACACGAATTTCGTGCACTGGGCCTCTAGTCCTATCTAATAAAAGAGTAATATGCAAATTAACCATCAATCTGCTACATCCACAAGCCACACCCACAAGCCATGCCCATCAGCCAATCAGGAGCAAATATGCAAATAAACCCAACCAAGATGGCTACGGCCACAGAGAGGAAGAGGGAGGCTTGGGTTTCCCTGGCAATGGAGGAAGCCAAGCTTTCCGCCTGCCCTTGCAGGCCTAGGCCTCCACTTAAGGCTACAAAGTTTCAATGATAGAAGATACATAACCCCAAACAGAAATGGCGGCAGCCACGGAGCTGGAAAGAGCAGGAGGCTACGGTTGCCCCAGGAGATGGAGGAAGCCAAGCTTTCCACACACCCTGGCCGGCCCAGGCCTCGCTTAAGGCTACAAAGTTTCAATTATAGAAGATACATAAATCCCCCAAAAAATGGCTGCCGCCATGGAGCAAGCAGAAGGCTTGGCTCCGCTCCAGGCTACAAAGTTTCAATTATAGAAGATAAATAAACCCCAGATACCAGGGTCTCCACTTGGGTTGCCAGGGGGCGTGGCCGGCCTGCAAACCACCACAGGTCCCTCACCCAGGCCGCCTCATGCCCCAAGGGAACCCCCACTCTGATCCAGGACACCCTTCAGGGCAAACCAGCTGGCCCCCACCAGTGCACCAGACCTCTATCCTATCTAATAAAAGAGTAATATGCAGATTAACCATCACTCCAACACACAAGATGGCTGCCCCCATGTGGTCAAAGATCCTGCCCCCATGTGGACACAAGATGGCCACCACAAGATGGCCAGCAGGGGAGGGCAGTTGGGAGGGTCCAGGCCTGCAAAGGAGGGCAGTTGCGCGCAATCAGGCCAGCAGGGGAGGGCAGTTGGGAGGGACCAGGCCTGCAAGGGAGGGCAGTTGGGAGCAATCAAGCCTGCAGGGGAGGGCAGTTAGGGGTGACCAAGCCGGCAGAGGAGGGAAGTTGGGGGCAACCAGGCCTGCAGGGAAAGGCAGTTGGGAGGGACCCAGGCCTGCAGGGGAGAGCAGTTGGGGGTGACCAGGCCTGCAGGGGAGAGCAGTTAGGGGTGACCAGGCCTGCAGGGGAGGGCAGTTAGGGGCAAACAGGCTGGCAGGGGAGCAGTTAGGCATCAATCAGGCTGGCAGGGGAGTGGTTAGGGGGTGATCAGGCTGGCAGGCAGAAGCAGTTAGGGGCAATCAATAAGGCAGGCAGGCGAGCAGTTGGGAGCCAGCAGTCCTGGATTGTGAGAGGGATGTCCGACTGCCCGTTTAGGCCTGATCCTGGATCGGGCCTAAATGGGCAGTCCGACATCCCTCTAGGGGTCCCAGATTGGAGAGGGTGCAGGTTGGGCTGAGGGACAAACACCCCCATGCATGAATTTTGTGCACCGGGCCTCTAGTTTTATATATATATATATATATATATATATATATATATATATATATATATATATATATATATATATATTATACCAAGGGGCAGATGCTCAATGCAGGAGCTGCCCCCTGGTGGTTAGTGCGCTCCCACAGTGGGAGCACCGCTCAGCTGACTGATGGGCGCAGATTCAGGGATCACAGCTGTCTGCTGCAGCCTGGAGACCGCATTGGAGCAGCAATGAGCTTACCGAGCAGCAGTCGTGGCAGGTGCAGCAGGGCAGGGATAAGCAGGAGTGGCAGGTGGCATTGGACTGCTGCTTTTGGCCCGATTCCCACAGGCCATGCAGAGGGACCCCACCATGCACCGGACCTTTAGTATATAATATAATATAATATAATATAATATAATATAATATAATATAATATAATATAATATAATATAATTAATATAATATAATATAATATAATATAATATAATATAATATAATATAATTAATATAATATAATATAATATAATATAATATAATATAATATAATATAATTAATATTATAAACTAGTGGCCTGGTGTATGAAATTCATGCACAGGGGGGTGTCCCTCAGCCCAGCCTGCACCCTCTCCAATCTGGAACCCCTCGGGGGATGTCCAACTGCCAGTTTAGGCCTGATCCCACAGGGGGTCCCACAGGGATTGGGCCTAAACTGGCAGTCGGACATCCTTCTCACAATCCAGGACTGCTGGCTCCTAACTGCTCACCTGCCTGCCTGCCTAATTGACCCTAACCATTCTTCTGCTAGCCTGATCAATCCCAACTGCCCCCCCCTTGTGGCCTGATTATCCCTAACTGCCTGCTCCTGCTGGATTGATTGTCCCCAACTGCCCTCCCCTGGTGGCCTGATCACCCCTAACTGCCTCTGCCTGGGCCCCACCACCATGGCTTTGTCCAGAAGGATGTCCAGAAGGTCTCCCGTTCTAATTAGCATATTACCCTTTTATTAGTATAGAATAGAGGCCTGGTGCATGGTTGGGGCTGTCTGGTCTGCCCTGAAGGGGGTCCTGGTTCAGGGTGGGGGTCCCCTTGGGGGGCAGGGCCAGCCTGGAAGAGGGGCCTGGGGCAGTTTGCAGGCCGACCATGGCCCTATCAGGGTGAGGGGCCCCCCTCGGGGGCATGGCCAGCCTGGGTGAGGGGATGAGGACTATTTTGAGGCAGACCACACCCCCTATGGGGTGAGTGTCCTGGCTGGGGGCGTGGCCAGCCTGGTGATGGGCTGAGGGTCGTTTGCAGGCTGGCAACACCCCCATTGGGATGAGGGCCTCCACTGGGGCAGGGTGAGCCTGGGCAAGGGGGTGATGGGTGTTTGCAGGCTGGCCATGCTCCCATCAGGGTGGGGGTCCCCACTGGGGGCATGGCCAGCCTGGGTGAGGGGCTGAGGGCTGTTTGGGGGTAGTTTGCAGGCTGGCCAAGCCCCAGCTTTGTCCAGATGGATGTCTGGAAGGTCTCTAGAAGGTCTCCCGGTCTAATTAGCATATTACTTTTTTATTAGTATAGATAATATAAATAATATCCTAATATATAAAAACCCTAGGTCCATCACAACCAAATGGACAACCAGTCCATCCCCTGGCCCTCAGGCTCCATTGATCAGGCGATGGCTAAGAAGGTAACCAGGTCCCTCAGGCTCCAATGAATATGTGGCAGCAGGGACTGGTGTGTGGGCAGAAGGCAGACCGCATGGTCCCTCCCCCGGCCCACAGGCTCCCATTGATCAGGGGATGGCTAACAGGGAACCAGAGTGAGTGGCGCAGGGACTGGTGAGCAGCTGAAGGCAGGCCTCTTGGTCCCTTCTCCTGGCCCTCAGACTTCAATCAATTGGTGGCAGAAGTAGGGAGGAACTGGGGACTGACTTCCTTAGTAATCCTGCAGGTACAATCTACAGAGGACATGCCAGGCACCAACGGACCAGTGCTGCCGGCATGATCCTGACAGTGCTGCCAGCCTCCTGGAACTTGGCCTCGTGCACTGCAGCCGCTTCCCCTCCCTTGACACTCCACAAGGAAGAAAGGATATCATCAGCAGCGCCATCTAGTGTTGTTACTGCTCTACAGCACCAGCGTTTACTACTTTCCATGTGCTTCCTCCAGGTTGCCCGCCCGCTCCAGATGAAGTGTGCACTGCACACGGAAGGAGATGTGAGTAGATAGTACACAGGAAATTAATTTCAAAAGATTTTGGACCAATCGTTTCCCTCATTGGCCTGTTGGTTTGCTCCTCTCTATTTCCTCAACAACATCACAAAAGGAGCAGATACTAATAAGAATAGTCCATTAAGGCTAATTAAAGCCATTAAAATTAATTTTGTTTGGAGACTTATTGGGAAATTTGGGACTCCCATTGAGACCATTGATCCATGCCGGGGAGTCAACCAGTGGAGCCCCTGAAATGACTGCTGCTGGGGGCTGTGATGCAGTGGCTGCCCCCCTGCCCCCTGCCCTGCAGGCCTGGCACTGGCTCTGAGGGGTTCTAGCGCTCTCACTGCTCAGCTCATCATCACAGCTGCACCTCCAACCCCTTCAGATTGTGAGAGAATAAGAGGGTGTGAACCTGCCAAGAACCAATTCCAGCATGTAATAATTATAAGAGTTCCATCAAAAGGTTGATGGGACTTGGGGGGCTCAACAAGGGTGAGCCACATATGTAGTTTACCTGTTGGAAATGGCTAAACGGCACTTCCCCCAAACCTGAATAGGATTGTTAACTGCCAGACAGCTGAGGGCATTTTATTGCCTCCTGTTGGCCAAACACCTGAACAGCTGTAGGCTATTCCCCAAACTGATAATGCTTCTGTATTCTACCCTTTGATACCTTACCCTTTGAAGTGTATATTTCCACCTTGCCTTGGGACAAATTGTGTTTAATAAAAGCACGGGGTCCTGAAACAAGGAGAGTCTTTAGCTCCCTTTAGCTGAATCTCTGACCCCCAATGCCTTTCAAAACTATCTTTCGTCTTTGGACTCTTTAATCATCTACACGCAGCCCCTTTCTCCAGAATGCTGAACCCTTTGTAAGGCTGGGTAAAGAACTCCGGCATTATGACGCCCTAACGAGGGACACCAACATGAACCGTGAAGGCCAAAGTGGGAGACGTTTTCACAAGAAGGCGGACCCAGCTGTCATTTTTATGATGTGGTTTGTGAACCATTAAATGTCCCCCCTTAAAATATATCTTCAGGGTGTGCCCAGTGCCAGGGAGCCCACAGGGAGCAAAGCCCTTAGATGTAAGCATTCTGTGTGTTTTGGGGTCTCCTGAACCCCAGGCCTCAGTTGTTTGAACTTACAGCTCTCACAATGTGTGAAGGCAGGAAAACTGGCAGTGAAATTTACATCCCGTCCCCAGGTGTTACAGGGCAACACACAAAGCTAAACGGGTGGAATTGTGATGGCGCCTCAGCTAACTGAGGCGGGAGAGTGCCTGAATCCCTGGGCCTCTGTGATGGCAGGAGTCCTCGCACAGGGCCAAGGGAGGCAGAAGGAGGACCTGAGGAAGTGTGAGGGGCTCCGCTGTTATTTCTGAAGGAAGAGGCTGGACACTGAGCCAGTGGATCTCCTGAGCCCCTGGGCAGAGACGCGCCTGCCACACCCAGTGCTGCTTCTGTGTCCCTACAGACAGAACTGCAAGTCCATCAGCATGTGCTGCTGTCAGCCCATGTGTGTGGTCCTTCATTATAGGAGGATGGAAACTGGCCTCCAGGGGGGTAGGGTCAGAGGTTCTGTGGCCAATGAGTGAGCAAGTGGAGAGTAAGTGGCTGGGAGGGTGAGGCCAACACTTCAGAAAGCTAGGTGCACTCAGGATTACACGGGGGGACACTGAGTGGTGCAGGAACACAGGAGCCAGGAGCTGGGCAGGCAGACAGCAGTGCTGCACGAGAGGGGAGGAGGTGGCAGAGGACAGCGGGGACAGTAAAACCCCCGTGGACTCAGCCAACAGCAGGCCTGGGTCTCACAGGTCCTGTGGTCAGAGTGGGGCAGCTTAGTGGACCCTCTGCTCCTGCTCTCACACACTGTGCAAGACTGCAGCGAGCGGGGAGCCTTCTGGCCCACACTCATCCGGATGCTGGCAGGACCCGTCCTGTAGACTGCCTGACTAGAGGCCCAGCTGCATGCTGGCTGTGGACAGAGACCCGCTGAGGTCCTAGAGGCCACCCAAGCTCCTTGCCATGGTTTCTCCAGTCCCTAAGGGGGCCTCCCGCCCCGGCTGCCACGACCGAGCAGGACAGGCCCCAGGGAGCCATGGGAGTCACATCCCAGCTCCCTAACTGGGCTGTTAGGAGCAGCCACGGCCTCTCCTACACTCAAGAGGAAACGTTCACACGAGGCAGGACACTGGGGCCACTGGGGTCTGCCCTCCACAGACACCAGTCACCCTGGACCCTGTCACAGTGTTGCCTGGATCCTAAATATTGGGAAACGTGTGACTTCTGCAAACTCTTTATCCGAGGAGATGACGGGACTATTCTCCATGGTCCCTCCTGGCAGTTGTCAGATTTCCCAGGAGGCCCTGCAGAGGCCATCTTGCTTGAGGGCCTAGAGACTCAGATCCTTTTGTCAACATGAAATGGTCCAAGTCTAGCATGTCAGACACAGATTCCACTGTAAGAAATGTACAAATGAACAAAACAAAACAAATCTGAGAGTCAGATAAACCAGTGCGGTATCTATCAGCAGTGTCTCCTCGGAGGGGCCGTCAGGGGTCATTGGTAGAAATTCCATCACCTGGGAACCCACAGAAAGACTGCTCAGGGCTAGAGAAAGTGCTGGAGATGTTCATCGAATTAGTGCGTGACAATATGGTCCCAATTTCTTTAATAGAGGGGACATCTTAGGCCTTACAATGCAGCCTCTGTTATGATATACTTACAACATACTATATAATAAAGGCCTAATATGCAAAGTGTCTAGTCA
Source organism: Plecotus auritus (assembly GCF_963455305.1). Classification (NCBI taxonomy): domain Eukaryota; kingdom Metazoa; phylum Chordata; class Mammalia; order Chiroptera; family Vespertilionidae; genus Plecotus; species Plecotus auritus. The sequence continues at coordinate 28,853,036 of NC_137784.1, forward strand.
TCTGGTCAGCCATTCAACCAATCAAAGCATAATATGCTAATGATATGCTAAGGCCGCTCCACTGCTTACTATGGCGCGCACTGACCACCAGGGAGCAGATTCTCTGACCAGTAGGTTAACTTGCTGCTGGGGTCCGGTTGATTGGGACTGAGCAAGATGGGCCGGACACACCCTGCAGCCCTCCAATAGTCCCTCCCAGCTGGCCAATCTCCTGCATTCCTCCCCAGCCCTGATCGTGCACTGGTGGGGTCTCTCGGCCTGGCCTGCACCCTCTAGCAATCCAGAACTCCTTGGGGGATGTTGGAGAGCTGGTTTCGGCGTGACAGTGGAACAACTGGTCACTATGACATGTACTGACCAACAGGAGGCAGACGCTCAATGCAGGAGCTGGCCCCTGGTGGTCAGTGTGCACCCACAGGGGGAGCACTGTAAAGCCAGAAGCTGGGCTCACGGCTGGCAAGCAAAGCAGCAGTAGTGGGAGCCTCTCCTGCCTCCACTGCAATGCTAAGGATGTCCGACAGATGGCTTTGGCCCACTCCCCGTGGTGGGGAACGGGCCTAAGCCATCAGTCAGAAATCCCCTGAGGGCTCCCAGACTGCAAGAGGGTGCAGGCTGGGCTGAGCTACCCCCCGCCCAGTGCTCAAATTTCGTGCATCAGGCCTCTAGTAATTAATAAAATTAATATAATCCTAATAAAATAGTAATATGGAAATTGACCGTCACTCCAACACACAAGATGGCTGCTGCCATGTGGTCAAAGATGGCCACCCACATGTGGACACAAGATGGCCACCACAAGATGACCAGCAGGGGAGGGCAGTTAGGAGGGACCAGGCCTGCAAGGGAGGGCAGTTGTGGGGGACCCAGGCCTGCAGGAGAGGGCAGTTTGGGGAGACCAGTCCTGCAGGGGAGGGCAATTGGGGGGAACCAGGCCAGCAGGGGAGAGCAGTTAGGGGTGACTGGGCTGGCAGTTAGGGGTGACCAGGCCCGCAGGGGACGGCAGTTAGGGGTGACCAGGCTGGCAGGGGAGGGCAGTTAGGGTTGACTGGGCTGGCAGGGGAAGGCAGTTGGGGGGGGCAGGCCTTCAGGGGAGGGCAGTTAGGGGCAACCAGGCCCGCAGGGGAGGGCAGTTGTGGGGGACCCAGGCCTGCAGGAGAGGGCAGTTGGGGGAGACCAGTCCTGCAGGGGAAGGCAATTGGGGGGAACCAGGCCAGCAGGGGAGAACAGATAGGGGTGACTGGGCTGGCAGTTAGGGGCAACCAGGCCCGCAGGGGAGGGCAGTTAGGGGTGACCAGGCTGGCGGGGGAGGGCAGTTAGGGTTGACTGGGCTGGCAGGGGAAGGCAGTTGGTGGGGTGCAGGCCTTCAGGGGAGGGCAGTTAGAGGCGACCAGGCCAGCAGGGGAGGGCAGTTGGGGGCAATTGGGCTGGCAGGGGAGCAGTTAAGCATCAATCAGGCTGGCAGGGGAGTGATTAGGGCGTGATCAGGTTGGCAGGCAGAAGTGGTTAGGGGCAATCAGGAAGGCAGGTAGGCAAGTGGTTGGGAGCCAGCAGTCCTGGATTGTAAGAGGGATGTCCCAGATTGGAGAGGGTGCAGGCTGGGCTGAGGGACACATGCCCCCATGCACAAATTTCATGCACCAGGCCTCTAGTATAATATAACATAACATAATATAATATAATATAACTAGAGGCCCAAAGCATGAATTTGTGCATAGGTTGGGTCCCTCAGGGTGGCCTGCAGAGATTGGGCCCCAGTTCGTGCCCCCAACCTCGCCACCCCAGCAAGCACGCCCAGCCTCACAGCCCCGCAGACCCACCTGGCACCCCACCTTAGCCTGGTGCTGCCTCCTAACCTACTCCATCATCCCGCCCATGGGGCAATCAATTGGGGCCAGGCCCCACCCCACCTGGCTCCCTCAGCACCTGGGAGCCGGGTGGTGGCCCCACCCGTTGCCGCCACCACTGGTCGCTGTCTGTGGACCAATCGATCAGAGCCTGGCCCCCACTGCCGCAGCTGGTCATTGTCTGGAGGGCGATTGGCAGGCCAATCGGGCCCCCACTAGCACCTGCCTTGGCCTGGTGCTGCCCGCTCACCTGCTCCACCATCCCACCATGGTCCTGCTCTCGACAGGGCCCATCAGGGCCTGCAGTGTCTCCACTGCCGCCTGCTGCCAGTGCCATGTCACTGACACCCGCCATGTTCTACACCGCCCCCTGGTGGTCAGTGCACGTCATAGTGGGCAGTTGAACGCCTGGTTTCATGGTCAAACTCTCACTCAAACGACTGCCCGAGGGAACAATTTGCATATTAGGCTTTTATTATCCTATCTAATAAAAGGGTAATATGCAAAATGACCATCACTCCAACACAAGATGGCTACCCCCATGTGGTCAATGATGGCTGCCCCCATGTGGACACAAGATGGCCACCACAAGATGGCCTGCAGGGGAGGGCAGTTGTGAGCAGTTAAGGGTGACCAGGCTGGCAGAGGAGGGCAGTTGGTGCAGACCAGGCCACCAAGGGAGGGCAGTTGGGGGGGACCCAGGACTGCAGGGGAGGGGAGTTGAGGGGGATCAAGCCTGCAGGGGAGGGCAGTTGGGGGAGACCAGGCCTGCAGGGAAGGGCAGTTGTGGGTAATCAGGCCAGCAGGGAGGGCAGTTGGGGGAGACCAGGCCTGCAGGGAAGGGCAGTTGTGGGTAATCAGGCCAGCAGGGAGGGCAGTTAGGGATGACCAGACCAGCAGAAGAGGGCAGTTGGGGGAGACCAGGCATGCAGGGGAGGGCAGTTGCGAGGACCAGGCCTGCTGGGGAGGACAGTTGTGGGGGGATCAGGCCTGCAGTAGAGGACAGTTGGGGGGTACCAGGCCTGCAGGGGAGGGCAGTTGTGGGGAGACCAGTTCTGCAGTGGAAGGCAGTTTGTGGGGGACCAGGCCTGCAGTGGAGGACAGTTGGGGGGGACCCAGGCCTGCAGGGGAGGGCAGTTGTGGGTGATTAGGCCTGAAGGGAGGGCAGTTAGGGGTGACTGGGCCAGCAGAGAAGGGCATTTGGGGGGGACCAGGCCTGCAGGGGAGGACAGTTAGGGGCAACCAGACTTGCAGGGGAGGGCAGTTGGGGGTACCAGGCCTGCAGGGGAGGGCAGTTGGGGGTGACCAGGTCATCAAGGGAGGGCAATTAGAGGTGACTAGGCTGGCAAGGGAGGGCGTTTAGGGGTGACCAGGCTGGCAGGTGAGGGCAGTTAGTGGTGACCAAGCCAGCAGGGGAAGGCAATTGGACTGGCAGGGGAGTAGTTAGGCATCGATCAGGTTGGCAGGGGAGTGGTTAGGGGATGATCAGGCCGGCAGGCAGATGTGGTTAGGGGCAATCAGGAAGGCAGGCAGGCGAGCAGTTGGGAGCCAGCAGTCCTGGATTGTGAGAGGGATGTCCAACTGCCCGTTTAGGCCTGATCCCACCAGGATTGGGGTAAACGGGCAGTCTGACATCCCTCGAGGAGTCCTAGATTGGAGAGGGTGCAGGCTGAGCTGAGGGACACATACACCACCCCCCCATGCACAAATTTCGTGCACTGGGCCTCTAGTATAATATAATATAATATAATATAATATAATATAATATAATATAATATAATATAATATAATATAATAATGTAATTAATATAGTGATGACAATAATAATGGCTTTATATCACTGGATGGAATGATATTGTTAGTGTCTCAGAAAATAAAATATTAATTTACTTAGGTGATGGATACATTCAGCTTGTAGATCACTTTACATAGTCAATTGTTTGTTTTTACATTCTCTACTTCAAATACAGGGGAGCAAGTATTGCCCTTGCAAAATGTTTCTCTTTGTCATGAGGATTAATTTAGACTGATTCTTTTTAAGAAACAGAAGGTAGGAAAGTTTTCATGTTACCTCCCATTTAACTGCCTAAAAGAATTTAGTTAAAGGGCCTGTTACCAGAATAGAGCTATCACCAGAGAAAACTGAAAAGATTATGGGCTAGGTGTGGTAGAGGGTCTACAGATCAGAGTCCACTTTGGTTTTCACTGTTAAAGATGCCCCAGCAAACATTTATTTAGCAAATATTTTTGTTTCCTTCTCCACGTGAATTGCCTTCCTCCCCTTTGAAGTCTCAAACCACTAACCCCTTCTGCTTAGTTCAAGATGATATATTTGTCCTTGGGCTCCCCATATTCTTTTGGAATGCCCATATGTACAAAATTAAATTGAATTTTCTCATATTAATTTGTTTCATGTTAATTTAATTCTTAGACCAACCAGAAGACCAGCTAAAAGGATAGAGGATAATTTTTTCCTCCCTAACACTGAAACATGGGGTTCATAGTACAGCGTTCTTCTCATGGGTCCTTGTCAGGTGAAATTGAAGAATAAATTTGTGAACTAACAGATTTCTTTAATAAAAATGTAGAAGTTTATTGGAAGCATATCCAAACTCCATCTGGGCAGGGGTGTCCCTAAATAGAAAAAGCCTGCTCTCTCCTTCTCTAATGGAAAAAAAAATTAATCCAAAAATCTAAAAACCTGTCTCATGTCCCTTTGTCTCTGGTTTCTATATATGCTTTAGCTCTTTGTCTGACCCTGACCCTTTCTAATTGGACCTTCCTTAACTTAGGACCCCCATGCTTTCCTCTTTGGTCTTTCTGCTACATCGTATCTGTTGCAAAACTCAAAGCCCACATGGTTGCCCCCTCTTTCTCTCCCCTTATCTTACAACATTCCTCTATGAAAACATGTTTTCTTCTTCCCAATATCTTGTGACTTTTCTTTATCCTCTGTGAATGTATGTCTTCCTTCCCCCTTATCCTGTGGTATTTCTCTATCCTTTGTATAAGATAAGCATTTTGGCATCTGGGAGCTATTTCTGCCCTTCACATATGCATTCCTCTCCCATGGACCCTCTTTATTCCCTAAACCTGCCTGTTTTGCCTCTAAAATTCTTTTCACTACTAAGCATAAGAAAATACTACTTCACGATTATGGATCAACAAGAGGAGTGGTTCTATAAAATAGTTATATTCAAATGAAACAAAGTAAGAACATGGTAGCCTGCAAGACCTGAGTGAGGGTGAGAGTATGAGTGAGAGTATGAGAGAGTGAGTGTGCAATGTGTGTGTGTGTGTGTGTGTGTGTGTGTGTGTGTGTGTTAGTCCAATCACACACAGGAGTCCCAGGAGTGGGCAATTCAGACTCTCATGACCCAGGAGCCACTGCTACCACCATGGCCACTCCAACTATCATGAAGGTTTTTCAAAGTCCTCCTCAGGAGAAGGCTGAAGGGAGCAGCAGTGGCTAGGTGCCCACCTGGACTCCCTTGGTCTGGGCATGAACCCATGCACACCCAGCCCTGAACCCTGCCTGCCCTCCACAGACACCACCCGGACCTGCACACCTGCAGCGGGCACTGGTGGGACCCTGTGCACCAGGCATGCATCAAGCCTGGACCCCATATGAATGCTCTGAGACTACCACTGACCAGGCAGGACTCTGCTCCTGCTGTAGACTTACCCACTACAGAAATGTATATGAAACCATAAAAGACCCCAAATAGCCACAGCAATCTTGATAAAGAACAAAGTTGGAGGGGTCACAATACCAGATATAAAATTATACTACAAAGCCATTATAATCAAGACAACCTGTTTCTGGCAGAAGAACAGGTATATAGACAAATGGAAGAGAGCAGAGACCTCAAAAATTGACCCACTCCATTAAGGTCAATTACTATTTGACAAAGAGGGCAAGAACATACAATGGAGTAAAGACCATCTCTTCAACAAATGGTGTTGGGAAAACTGGACAGACACATGGAAAAAGATGAAACTAGACCACCAACTTAAACCATACACAAGAATAAACTCAAAATGGAAAAATACTTAAATGTAAGTCCTAAAACTATAAAAATCCTAGAAGAAAACATTGGCAGTAAAATCTCAGACATCTCTTGTAGCAGAATTTTTGCTGATATATCTCCTGGTGCAAGATAAACAAAGGAGAAAATAAACAAATGGGACTACATCAAAATAAAAATCTTCTGCACAGCAAGTGAAACTACCATAAAAATGAAAAGGAAACACACTGTATGGGAGAACATATTTGCCAATGATACAGCTGATAAAGGGGTAATCTCCAAAATATATAAAGTACTCAGACAACTCAACAAAAAGAAGACAAACAATCCAATTAAAAAATATGCAGAGTAACTGAATAGACACTTTTCCAAAGAGATTATACAAATGGCCAAGACACATATGAAAAAATGCTCCAAATCACCAATCATCAGAGAGATGCAAATTAAACACACAATGACATATCGCCTCAAACCTGTAAGAATGCCTATCAATAAGTCAACAAGTACTGGTGAAGATAGGGAGGAAAGGAAACACTAGTTCACTGCTGGTGGGAATGCAGATTAGTGTAGCCACTATGGAAAACAGTATGGAATTTACTCAAAAAATTAATAATGGAACTGCCATTTGACCCAGTGATCCCACTCCTTGGAATATATCCTAAAAACCCCAAACACTAATCAGAAAGAATATATGGACCCCTATGTTCATAGCGATGTCATTTATAATACCTAAGATTTGGAAACAGCCCAAGTGCCCATTAGTGGAAAAATGGATAAAACGCTGTAGTACATTTACACAGTGGAATACTGTGCAGCTGTAAAAAAAGAGGAATCTCTTACCCTTTGGGACAGCATGGATTGGACCTGGAGACTATTATGCTAAGTGAAATAAGCCAATCTGAGAAAGACAAATATCACTTGATCTCACTTGTTTGTGGAATCTGACAAACAAAATGAATTTACCAACGAAGTTAAGACTCAAAGCATGGAAGCATGAAACAGACTAACATACTTCTATGTGGGGGTAGAGAGATGAGAGTCAAACCAAAGAACTTATATAATTACTAATGACCCAGTGCATGGATTCACGCACATTGAAAGGAAACTAATTAGAAGGTGGCCAGCGGGGCGGGACTAGGCGAGATAGGCCTGACATGCCTTGGAGCCAACCTTCCATGGTCCCTCCCTGGACTCTGCAGAGTGAGTAGGGTTCCTCCAGCAGGTGGGGTCCCTCGGTCTGGCCTGTGGGGATCGGGCTGAAACTGACTTTCTGACATTCCCCAAGGGGTCCCGGAGTGTGAGAGGACACTCTGCAAAGTTGCTGTCATACAGGGTGTGGAACACAAATGCAAGTGTGCAGTAAACCAGATTCAGGGCTGACAGTGTCCCAGCAACAACATAACCCACAGCCAAAGGTGGAATTGCACGGCCCCATGAGGAATTGGGCTCCTTCCTCTCTGGTTTTGGGGTGAATCCCCTGAGAACAACAACTACCAAGTCACTGTAGCTCAGCAGCTCCTGTGTTGAGCGTCTGTGTTGCACAACATAGCAACAGGTCAGACAGTGAGAGGGACACTTAGCATATTAGCCTTTTATATATATAGACTAGGGGCCCAGTGCATGAATTCGTGCACCTTGAAAGGAACTGTGGACCATGAGGCTGCGGAGGGAATAGGGGCAGGTTTTGGCCCATTCTCCGTGCCCCCACCCAGTCCCTTCTACTGCAGCCTCCTGTCACCTCTCTGCTGGCAGCCCCCCACTCCCACGCACTGATGGCGCCAGCCCTGCTCGCACCTGCTGAAGGCACAAAGCAATTGGGGCAAGTGCCATTAGTGGGTGTGAGCTGCAGCTGCTTCCCCGATCACCCCTCAGGAGCAGGGGGAGGTGGAGAAGCCTTCAGGGGCGATTGGGGCTGGCAGCCGCCACTCACACCCACTGATGGTGCCGAGCAACCAGGACCAGCGCCGGGCACTGGCAGCAGGTGCAAGTGGCTGCTGTGGCACTGGCAGCAGGTACAAGTGGGGTCATCATCAGCAGTGGATATGAGAGGTGGCTCCTGGCCCTGATCTCCCCTTGGGAGCATGGGGAGGGGGAGAAGCCCTGAGGGGCAATTGGGGCCAGCAGCAGTGGCTGGCACCCACTGATGGCTCTGAGCGATTGAGAATGGAGCCAAGCAATTGGGGCTGGCGCCAGGCGCTGGCAGTGGGTGCGAGCGGTGGTTTCGGCACCAACAGCAGGTGCAAGCACCAGGTGGGACCGTGGCTCATGGGAGCAAATAATTTTCAGTAACCACCAGAGGCTTGCCCTGATGACAGCGATGAGTGCCCCTCCTTGGTCTAGAGCCCCCGCTCACCTGCTCAACCATCCTGCCACGGTTGACGCCCACCATGTTCTGTGCATGTCCCCTGGTGGTTAGCGCACATCACAGCAACTGGTTGTTTGGTTGTTTGGTTGTTCTGGTTGTTCCACCGTTCAGTCTATTTGCATACTAGCCTTTTATTATATTACCCATGGAGATGGGTAATAGGGTAGTGAAGACCTGGCGTGGGGGGGCAGGTAGGGGTTGGACAGAGGGTGGTAAAAGGGGGAAAATGGGAGACATCTGTAATACTATCAACAATTACAAATATATAATAAATAAATAAACAAATAAATAAGAAACATAAATTGAGACATTCTATAGAGGTTTCTCATGGAAATTTACTATCCAAACTCTACCAAGTGCTAAACTGTGTTGACAATTTTATTATATTCAATAGCAGAAGTCAAAATGACTTAACTTGGGATAGAGAGGCAAACATAAGAATAATTTTCAGTGTTATTCAAAGTTTCTTTATATTCTGTTACCAGAATTTCACTAACCTGTACAGAACCTTTGTATAAATTTTTTAAATGTGCCCCCACTTCTATCTTTAAAGGCATAGTCCTGGGTATACATGGTTTTACCTGATGGTATCTTTGTGAAAAGAAAAATTCATCTGTTCTTCTAGGCAGACACAACTTTGAATAGTTTATTGACTTACCAAATAACATTTTGACTGGATATCAACATTGTGATATGAATGTTGTGACTGAATAATATACTGATAAATAACTGTTATGTCTATCCAGCATTTGAAAATTATAGCCTATATCTTCACAGAGAAAATAAAAATATATAACTCAGTGACCATCATTTAAACAGTATTTGCAATTTTCCTGTTTCATTAACATTAAACAAGAATAAAACTGACTTCCCACGTATCCCTGTGAATAAGGTTTTAATTGCAACCTCCCTTATTCACATAAACCTTTCTCCCTTACTCTCCCCATGTCTCATGCTCTATCACACTTGTCCTAAATCAGTGGTTCTCAACCTTCCTAATGCTGCAACCCTTTAATACAGTTCCTCATGTTGTGGTGACCCCCAACTATAAAATTATTTTCATTGCTACTTCATAACTGTAATTTTGCTACTCTTATGAATCATAATGTAAATATCTGATATGCAGGATGTATTTTCATTGTTACAAATTGAACATAATTAAAGCATAGTGATTAATCACAAAAACAATATGTAATTATATATTGTGAAATATTTATTTCTCATTACAAATAAATGAAATTTTGTCTTGAAGCATGGTGTAGCATGGGTAACAGTCTTAATATAACAACAGTAGACGACATTGCTACATTTTGCGACAGTGTGAGTAAAAAGCTGACGTCAGTGCGAAGGGTGAGATTGCTTCTTTCTCACCAGATCAGAAATTCTCGGGGCAGTCTTTGTAAGAGCACAACGAAGATCATCTTCCACAAGTCTACTTCTGTATTTAGGCTTGATAACCAACAAGCTGGAAAACCCTGTTTCACAAAGATATGTTGTTGGAAATGGAAGAAGAAGGCGCAACACAGTCTCAGACAGAACAGGATATGACTGCAAACACTTGATCCAGAATTTTGTAACTGGCATTGTAGAGAAATCAGTTCTCGCGGCATTGCTGTTAATAAGTTCAATGAACTCCTCTTGTGCTGTCTCAGGAACATCTTCAACTTTGATTGTGAATGGGCTTCTGGCAAGTGCAAATGGGGTGTCAGGTAGATTTGGAAAGTATGATGAAATTTCATCTGCAAGCATGTGCAAGTGTTCTTTCACAGAAATTATCATCGTAATCCTTTTGTCTGGTTCAATGTCATGTTCCTCAAAGAAAGCAGATAAAGTAGGCAACATGTAAATTTTATTTTCATCCAATTTTTTTTTTTTTTTTTTTGCCAAAGCTGAAGTTTCATTTGCAATGATCGGATCTTTTCAGACAAATCGAGGCATGTTGCATTTGGTCCTTGCAGTGATAAATTTAACTCATTCAAGATGGCAAAGATGTCAACCAAGTAAGCTACTTTCTGCAGTTCACTTTATTGCTGAAAAGTGCTTCGAACTGCGGTGTTGCTTTCTGATTAAAAAACGTTTTGAGTTCATCACGAAGCTCAAAAACACATTTTAAAATGTTTCCTCTCAACAACCATCTCACTTCAGTGTGAAATAGCAGACCATTGTTCGGCGCATTCAACTCGTTGCACAGTTGCGAAAACAGTCGACTGTTTAAAGTGTTCGCCTTTACAAAATTGACAGAATTTATGACGCTTTTCATTACTTCTTGTAACTCTTGTGGCAGCGTCTTCATTGCTGACATTTGCCGATGAATCATACAGTGAGTTCCGATGACTTTTGGTGACTCATTCAGTACCAAACGTTGAGATCCAGATCGACATCCTAGCATAGCTGGCGCACCATCTGTGCAAACACCACAAACCTTTTCCCAAGAGATCTTATGCTCTTCCAGAAATGAACCAACTGTGTCAAATACATCACCTGCAGTAGTTGTTGTTTCAAGAGGTTTGCAAAAAAGAAATTCATCTTTAAAGTCGCCATCATTAATATACCTCATGTAAACCAGTAACTGTGAACAGTTTGCAACGTCTGTAGATTCATCAAGCTGGATACTAAATATTGGAAATGGAGCAGATTTAATTTCCTGGATTACCTGATCAAGAATATCAGCAAAGATGTCATCTATTCTTCTGCAGACAGTGTCATTAGATAAGGAAATTGCACTCAATTTCGTAACAAATTTGTCTCTGATCATAACTCAAACAAAGTCTTTGGCCGCTGGCAACAGTAAATCCTCAGCAATGGTGTGAGGTTTCATAGCTCTGGCAATTCTGAGTGCCAACAAATATGAAGCTTCACCGGCTGCTACGTTTTGTTTGTGGTACTTGCCACCAGCGTCAAGTCTGGCTTTCTTGAGTCCATCAGCTTTGCTTCTAAAATAGTTGGTATCCTTGCCAGCAAAGCTTGGATGCTTGCTATCAAAATGGCTTTTCAGTTTGTTCGGCTTCATAGATTCGGCTGATAGAACTTCACAACAAATAACACATTGCGGCTTCTCAATTCCTGCTGTAATTATTGAGGTAAAACCATACTGTAAAAAATCCTCACTATCTTTTCTTAACTTTCTTCTCTACACGATCCATTGTCATGGGATGGTTTGCTAATGAAAATAATATATAACAATAGCTTTAATAATACAAAAGATGATACATGGCATAGTTCAGTCAATACAATTCATTAAAGTTTCCTATGATTTACCATTCTCTGTGTTGTTGTTTTTACATACCTGTTACTATCACAAGGGGGCAGTATTCACATCAACCACAGCTCAATATAAAAAGACTGATCAGCATCCAGATTAAGTTCCCATGGTACAGATTTTTTTTTGCAGTAGTTGATGATTTTACAGTACATGATTTTACATTTACCCAGTAATTATAATTCATGAAGTGTCGTTTTACCTCCAATACTGCTGCTTTCAACACAGTAGCTGCTTTTAACAGAGTAGCTACTTTCAACACAGCAGCTGCTTTCTACACAGTAGCTGCTCTTTACACATGTGTGACTGGTCTGCATAAGTACATTATAGCACCAACCCTGTCACATACACCTGTATTTGTATGGGGTGTATGTGATGGGGTTGGTGCAATGATGTCATCACGCTGGGTACTCAGATGTGGGCATATCTGCATGTGGGCGGACCCGCCTGGAGACCGATAGAGGAGCAGTGTCTCTGTTCCTAAGACCATTGGAAATATGTGTTTTCCGATGGTCTTAGACAACCCCTGTGAAAGGATTGTTCGACCCCCAAAGGGGTCGCAACCCACAGGTTGAGAACTGCTGTTCTAAATTCTCTTCAGTTTCATGAATTAATTTTTAGTGTAATGTCAAAATTTTCTTCTCCTATATCATGGTTTTTCAGTTATAAACAGAACAAAATATTATCAGACTTCTCTCCCATATATGTACCACACACATAGAAACAGTTGTAGATACATTCCCTTTTAGAGGTATCATCTGGGGAAATGACTGCTAACATTGTCAGTAATTGTTCTTCCACATCATGTCAGAATATTGTGGGACATCCTACAGAGACATTTAATAAAATGCTTTCACCTATTTTATCTTCTCTACAATCATATTGTTGAATTGATATTGCAAGCTCTTCCTCAATATTCAATCCATGTATTGTTATTGTTATTTTATTTTTGCTGCATTTTTGTAAACATCTCAACATGCCTCTGTGGTTTTGGCCACATCGTTGTATGTTAAGTTAAAAAAAAAGCATCAATTTAATTCTATAAAGCATAATTTAATATTGGTTCTGAGAAAACTTTATTGGTTTACCACAGATATCCCTGTTCTTTTGAAAATGTCAAACTTTATGATGGAATTATGCCACTATTTGACAAAAGTTTATGACAGAAATGCTTGGAAGAAAATCAACAATCCAATTAAAACTGATTTTCAAAAGAAATCTTGCCAGTTGTGACAACATGGATGGAATTTGAAGTGAATTAAGTCAGAGAAAGACAAATACTATATGACCTCCCTTATATACGGAATCTAAAACAAACACACACACACACACACAAAATGTGAAGGATCCCTTGTGCACTGTAGGTGGAAATGTCAACTGGAGCAGACACTATGGGAAACAATATGGAAGTGCCTCAAAAAATTAAAAATAGAACAATCATATGTTCCAGTGATCCCACTTTAGGGTATTTATCCAAAGGAAATTAAATCACTACGTTGAAAAGATGTATGTACCCCACGTTCATTGCAGCATATTTTGCAAAAGCCAAGACATGCAAACAACCTAACATATATATGATGTAATATCATTTAGTCATTTAAAAAATAGGGAATCCTGAGAACTGTGACAACATGAATGAAAGAAATTGAAAATGTATTATTCCTGACCTTTGCTATCATAGCATCTGGATACCAGCATTTTGCTATTATATCACAAATTCCCTATTTCTTTTTCACATATGACATCTTTTTGTGTCAACTGAATTGAATTACCCAGGCTTTGTCTTTCCGTTATAGTCGTTTTTAAAGAAAGCCATAACGCATAAGAATTTTAATTTCTATTCTATAATGTAATATACCTTGGCTAGAAAAATATAATTTAACTGATGAGTCACAGAAACAGGGACTTACCACAAAGATCAAAATAATAATTTAGTTTATAAAGCCTCCCTTAACAAACAATTTTGAATTCTAACAGTTCATCCTGTTTCCCTGATTCAATGTTGTCCTTAAATCCCCTCCTACTACTACCAGTCCATTGAATTTTATAAGTATTATTTTATTAACTAATTTGCATTAGAACATAGACTTATGCATTTGCCAGATTTCTCACCATCATAATTATTTAAAGGAAGCAAGTCACAGATGTTTTGGTGACTTTTTTTTATTATTTAGCTAATCTTTTCTTCTTTTTTAAATTTTTTTATTAAGGTATTATATGTGTACATATCTTACCATTGCCTTGCACCCCACTCCCATACATGCCCTCACCCCCCAATGTTTTGCATCTGTTGGTTATTCTTATATGGATGCATATAAGTCCTTCGGTTGATCTCTTATTTCCCCCACCTCTCCCTAACCTTCCCGCTGTAATTTGACAATCTGTTTGATGCTTTACTGCCTCTGTATCTATCTTTTTGTTCATCAGTTTATAATGTTTTTTATTATCCACAAATAAGTGAGATCATGTGGTATTTTTCTTTCATTGACTGCCTTATTTCACTTAGCATAATGTTCTCCAATTCCATCCAGGTTGCTACAAATGGTAGTAATTCCTTCTTTTTTATGGCAGCATAGTATTCCATTGTGTAGATGTACCAAAGTTTTCTGATCCAGTCATCTGCTGACGGGCACCTAGGCTGTTTCCAAATCTTAGCTATTGTAAATTGTGCTGCTATGAACATAGGGGTGTGTATATCCTTTCTGATTGGTGTTTCTAGTTTCTTAGGATATATTCCTAGGAGTGGGATTACTGGGTCAAATGGGAGTTCCATTTTCAGTTTTTTGAGGAAACTCCATACTGTTCTCCACAGTGGCTGCACCAGTCTGCATTCCCACCAGCAGTGCACGAGGGTTCCTTTTTCTCAGCATCCTCGCCAACACTTGTCGTTTGTTGATGATAGCCATTCCGACAGGTGTGAGATGGTATCGCATTGTCGTTTTGATTTGCATCTCTCGGATAATTAGTGACTTTGAGCATGTTTTCTCTTGGCCTTCCTTCTGTCTTCTTTCGAAAAGATTCTATTTAGGTCTGTTGCCCATTTTTTTATTGGATCATTTTTCTTCCTTTTATTAAGTTGTATAAGCTGCCTGTAGATGTTGGAGATTAAACATTTATCAGTGATAACATTCGCAAATATGTTCTCCCATACAGTGGGGTTTCTTGTTGTTTAGTTGATGGTTTCTTTTGCTGTGAACAGCTTTTTATTTTAATGTAGTCCCATTTGTTTATTTTCTCTTTGGCTTCCATTGCCCTAGGGGCAGTATCAGTGAAGAAGTTCTTTCGGCATATGTCTGAGATTTTGCTGCCTGTGGATTCCACTAGTATTTTTATGGTTTCCCATCTGATGTTTAAGTCCTGTATCATTTTGAGTTTATTTTTGTGTATGGTGTAAGTTGGTGATCTAGTTTCATTTTTTTGCATGTATCTGTCAAATTTTCCCAACACCATTTATTAAAGAGACTGTCTTGACTCCATTGTATGTTCATACCTCCTTTGTCAAATATTAATTGCGCATAGTGGTTTGGGTCGATATCTGGATTCTCTATCCTATTCCATTGATCTATATGTCTGTTCTTGTGCCAGTACCAGGTGGTTTTGAGAACAGTGGCTTTGTAATACAGCTTGAAATCTGGTATTGAGATCCCTCCTACTTTATTCTTCTTTCTCAGGACTACTGTGGCTATCCGGGGTCTTTTTTTATTCCAGATGAATTTTTGGAGAGTTCTTTCTAGGTCTGTGAAATATGCCGTTGGTATTTTAATGGGGAGTGCATTGAATCTATAGATTGCTTTGGGTAGTATGGACATTTTAATGATGTTGATTCTGCTAATCCATGAATATGGTATGTTCTTCCATCTGTTTGCATCTTCCTCTATCTCTTTTTTCAGTGTCCTGTAGTTTTCAGTGTATAGGTCTTTTACCTCCTTGGTAAAGTTTATTCCTTGGTATCTTAATTTTTTTGGTGCGATGGTAAATGGGATTGCTTTTTAATCTCTCTTTCTTTAAGTTCACTATTGGTGTATAGAAATGCCATAAATTTCTTGGCGTTAATTTTGTATCCTGCTACATTGCCAAATTCATTTATTAAGTCTGTTAGTTTTTTGATGGAGTCTTTCGGGTTTTTTATGTACAATTTCATGTCATCTGCAAATAAGGACAGCTTTACTTCTTCTTTTCCAATTTGGATGCCTTTTATTTCTTCTTCTTGTCTAATTGCAATGGCTAATACTTCCAGTACTATGTCGAACAGGAATGGTGAGAGTGGGCATCCCTGTCTTGTTCCTGTTTTTAGGGGAAATGGTTTTAGCTTTTGCCCATTGACTATGATGTTAGCTGTGGGTTTATCATATATAGCTTTTGTTATGTTGAGGTATGATACTTCTATTCCCACCTTGTTGAGAGTTTTTATCAAGAAAGGGTGTTGGATTTTGTCAAATGCTTTTTCTGCATCAATTAATATGACTGTGTGATTTTTATCTCTCAATCTGTTTATGTGATGTATCACGTTAATTGATTTGCGGATATTGTACCATCCTTGCATTCCTGGGATAAACCCTACTTGGTCATGGTGTATGATCTTTCTGATGTACTGCTGGATCCGATTTGCTAGAATTTTGTTGAGGATTTTGGCATCTACGTTCATGAGGGATATTGGCCTGTAATTCTCTTTCATTGTGTTGTCTTTATCTGGTTTTGGTATTAGGGTGATGCTGGCTTCATGAAAGGAGCTTGGAAGTGTTCCTTCCTCTTGAATTTTTTGGAATAGTCTGAGGAGGATAGGTTTTAGTTCTTCCTTGAATGTTTGATGAAACTCTCTTGTGAAGCCGTCTGGCCCCTGGCGCCAATTGGGGACTGGAGTTTTGGGGCTCGCAGCTGTTTGGTGGGTGCCACAGTTGTGGATTTTCAGGCTTCCAATAAGCTCCACTTTCCCTTTCAAGATGGCGCAGTCTCCGCGTCCAAGCCCGTAGCTCCAGAAGGGGACCCAGCCACAGTGGGGGCTGCCCAGTCAGGGGAACCCCATCTAGCAGTCCCCCACTTTCTCCTGGAGTTTAGCTGTTCCTTAACTTGCCAACAAACACTCCTCGTGCAACCCTCAGCTGTTCTTTCTTTCTGCTCTGGGACAAGACTCGGAACATCTCTGTCTATTCCGCCGCCATTTTTTTATCCTCTCAGTTTTGGTGATTTCATTGCCCTCATCTAATTAACTGATGGAGACTTCCCTTGGCATTTGCTTGACCTTAATTTAGAGGCAGGTTTTATTCCATTTGTCACACTTCTTTGTGTGATAACAAATAAGTTCCTTCTTGTTGAATAAAGCATCAATAAACTTTGAAATATTTTAAGAGATAATGATGCTATTATCTCCTAAATGGAAAATTTCAAATTCTTTTCATATTGCCCCTCCAGAACATTCCTTTGATACCTCTATTTCATCTTTCTCCTGATGTGGGCATAATCTATTTTGTGAGTTCTGGAATATATCAGGAACTGGTTAATGGATTTACATTTATTAAAATAGTCACTAGTGATTCAGCTACCAGATGTCTTTCTGTAGCTATGTAATCAATGGGTTAAAAAACTTCTTTTGTGTTCCAGTTAATATATGTGTGTGCAGATATATGTATATGTGTCCACACATATGTGTACATGCACACATAATTGGTGTATGCCTCTGAGGAGGAGAGGAAGGGGGTGACCAGAATATATGATACAGAAGGAAAGTGATTTAAACTTATTCTAACAATTAATTTAAAAACCAAATAAATTTAATTAACATCCTACCACTGCATCAACTTACCTATCACAGAACTAAGAAAAATATTATAGCAAATACATAAATAGTTCTCAAGGATATTAAAACTATTTCTTACTTGTAAAATGCATTATCTATTTATTTTCATCATTTCAATGTCTTCAAATTTGCAAAACTCACATACTCAGAGTTTTCTTTTTTTTAATCTTTATTGTTGAGAGTATCACAGATGTCCTCCTCCCCCCATTGCCCCCCTCCATTCAGATTCCTCCCTGCCCCAGGCCTTCATCACCCTATTGTCTGTGTCCATAGGTAAAGCATATACGCATATACATTGTTTGGTTAATCTCTGCTCCCTACTTCCCTCTAAGATTTGTCAATTTGTTCCATGTTTCCATGCCTCTGGTTCTATTTTATTCATCAGTTTATTTTGTTTGTTAGATTCCTTATTCAATTACTTTGATTTTTAGGTTCAATTGTTGATAGATATGTATTTATTGCCATTTAATTGTTCATATTTGTGATATTTTTCTTCTTCTACTACTTACTACTTTTCTTTTGCTGCTTTTAAGATTTTCTCTTTGTCTTTAACCTTTGGCATTTTAATTATGATGTGTCTTGGTGTGGGCCTTATTGGGTTTCTCTTGTTTGGGACTCTCTGTGCTCCCTGGTCTGTAAGTCAATTTCTTTCACCAGGTAAGAGAAGTTTTCTGTCATTATTTTTTCAAATAGGTTCTCAATATCTGTTCTCTGTTTTCCTTCTGGCAACCCCATAATATAAATGCTGGTATGCTTAAAATTGTACCAGAGGCTCCTTATACTATCTTCATATTTTTGTTTATTTTATTTTTTGAATCCTAACCTGAGGATATTTTTCCATTGATTTTTTTTTTTTTTTTTTTTTTAGAGAGAGCAGAAAAGACAGAGAGAAATATCAATGTGAGAGAAACACATAGATTGGTTGCCTCCTGTGCGTGCCCTGACCAGGGTTTGGGCTGGGGAGAAGCCTGCAACAGAGGTACATGCCCTTGACCAGAATTGAACTCCAGACCCTTTGGTCCACAGACCAATGCTCTATCCACTGAGTCAAACCAGCTAGGTCTATCTTCATATTTTTGGATTCTTTTTTACTTTTTCTACTGATTGGGTGTCTTTTTCTTCCTCATATTCAAAATCATTGATATGATTCTCAGAATCCTCTACTCTACTTTTGAATCCCTGTAAATTGTTATTTCAGTTAGTATTTGCTTAATTTCTAACTGGTCCTTTTCCATGTCTCTTAAATTCTAAGATCCTTGAAAGTCTCACTAAGTCCCTTGAAGCTCTCATTAGGATCCTTGAGTAACCTTATAACCACTGTTTTGAACTCTATATTTAGTAGTTTGTTTGCTTCAATTTCACTTGTTTCTTTTTCTGGAGATTTCCTCTGTTCTTTTATTTGTGACATGTTTCTTTGTTTCAACATTTTGGCTGCTTCCTTGTGTTTGTTTCTATGTACTCATAGCAGGTAGAGCTGCTGTCTCCTGGAACTGCTAGAGTGGATTTGTGTAGCAGGTATCCTTTATGGCTCAGTCTCCAGTCACCTGAGCTTGGAACTCTATGTGTGCCCCTGTGTAGGCTGTGTGCAGTCTTGTTGTAGTTGAGCCACGATTGCTGTTGGCATCACTGAGAAGAATTGACCTCCAGGCCAATTGGACGTGAGGGCCAGTTATGACTACAGTGGAACAGCTGTTATGCAGGAGACACCCCTTTGGAGTAGGACTTGCTTCAGTGGGGCTTTGGTGCTCACTGTGTCTGCCCCTTGAGTGTGTCACTCATGGATGTCTAGAGTTGTAATCTGGCATGGTTTGAAGCTGTCCACTGGGTGCACTGGCTCTGGGACCTCCTAAGAAGTGCAAAGTCAGCAACTGCCTCTGGCCACCCAGTAGGAGCTACAGAGTGATCTGCAGATAGTTTCTATTTATGTTGGACTTGGAAATGCCCTGACTAGGCCCAGCTATAAAACAAGGCATGCTGCAGCTAGTGCCTGGCCTTAGGCCTCTTATTGAGTGGTATGGGCACACTGACATCAGCTGTTATTTGAGAGATTTTAGGAAAGTCTAAAGCCTGAGCCAGGACAGGACATTCTTATGGAATAACTGATGTAAATAGTTTGGGTGGGCTTCAAATTCTTGGGGCAGGGTCTCAGGGTCTATTGCCTTGACCCAACCTGAAAAAGTGCAAACAAAGACTAGGAGGTATTTATTCCCTCTGCTAGGCCCCATTTCTGTAAAATTCCAGGGTCTCAGGGAATCACCAGGGTGGAATGAACAGTGTGAGCCAAGCTTATGGAAACTCAGATATGGCTACCAGTCAGCTCTGTGGCAGGGGAAATTACAGCATAGGAACAATGACCTCTGTGAATACCCCCATCTGGCAGAAAGCTGCCTCTGAGTTCTTGCTCTGATGTCAGACAGTCCAGTTCCTTCCTTAAGTCCCTGGATCCCTGTAAGCTGCTACCCTAGTGCTGGATCTCATAGGGAGCTTGTCTGTGAAAGTTCGTGTGCCAGTCCTTTAAGAGGACTGCCTGAGTCTCCAGCAGCCTCCATGTCACTCAGCAATAATTCCCACTGTTTTTACAGCCCAAAGTTATGGGGACTTCTCTTCCAAGTTCTGGAATCCTGGGCTGTGGGTCTGGTGTGTGGCTTGAACCCCTTGCTCCTCACAAGAAGACTCCGTAGTGGAGATATCCCTCCCCATTAAAAAAACAAACAAACAACCACCACATGTGGGTGAAGGGCCAGCCCTTTCCATGCCTCTGCCCCTCCTACCAGTCTCTATGTTCTTTCTTCTTTACTTCTCTAGTTATAGTGTTGTAGAAAACCAAAGAAATACCAAGCATGCTTCCTAGAGAAAGGGAGGGACCCCATTTATTAACACTAGTGGACTCTGGGAATAATTTCCAAATCAGAGTGAAGAAACATGCAGAGGGCTTCACTTTTTATAACCTTCTGGGTTCTTTGTCTTGCAGATATGGTTCCACCCCCTTTCGTGGGCTTACAGGAAGGCCCCCAGGTGTTGGGGGTCCCCAGGCCATATCCAATGATCTGTCCTGGGGCCAGCGATAACAACCCTTGGCCCCCCCTCCCCCACGGGCAGTGCATTGTTCACAGTTTTTATGGACTGACACACCTTGCAAGCTGTTTCCTCCTCATTCCACCCCACCTTGTCCCACAAGCTTCTTTTAGCCTGGTGAATAGGGGTGACGACCGCTTTTAGCTACTTCCTGCTGGAAAAGGACGATGACCAAGGGGTTAGCATCCCCGATTCTTCCTCTCAGAGGGGTTTGTAGGGAGTTCTTCTGGTTTGTAGGACCATCTGAAGTTTAAAGGCATTCCCGTCCAGTTTGCAGGCAGGCAGAGGTAAGCATAGAATGTTCCTGCAGGGAGCACCAGGGGTAGGTGGTGTTTTCAGCCTTGGGGGTAGAGTTGAATAGTTCATCTGGGAGGTGACCTGTTGGATGTTGGCCCTGTGTACTGCTGAAACAAATAGGAGCAACATTAGTTAGCTGCACATTGGCCGTGACAGGTACTATTATTATTTTGTTTCCGTCCAATACAATTCCCCTCCCTGCTCCACGTGCATTTGGTAGTAGAGTCGTAACATGCCACGGGCTGATAAGTATAACTAACAAAAATCTGGCTTGACTGGGTTTTCTCGTGGACTACCCAGTCTAGCATATTTGGGTAGCGAGTTTCTAAGCAAGGAGCAAAGGATGGCATGACAAGGTGTAATCCAACAATTTATGATAAGGCCTTTGTTTCCTTGCTGTGTGGGGAGCAGTAATTTTATGGTGTTTCTGTGTCCCAGCAAGAGCAGATGAGTTCTCCTCCTGGTACTAGTCTTGGATTCCGCTGGCACTCATAAAAAGACAAAATAAGAATTATTAGATAAAACCAGTGGTTATCCAAAAATACTAGAGTATGTTACATTAGGAGGAGATAAGAAAGAAAGATTAGTATTAGGGAGAATTCAGCAGGGTGTTATCTGAATTCCTTGGAGCAGGTTGCTCGGCCAGGTCTGCTGTCTTCTTGAGGGTGATCCACAGGGGGTGTTTCTGGTCAGAGGTCACCTTCCACTCAGACTGGACGTCACTCGGCTGGTGGGCTGCCTTCACCCAGGAGTGGTGGACCCAGGTGTTTAGTCCTGCAACCTTAAGAACTGTGGCGGTGGTTAATATGACTGGATAGGGTCCCTTCCAGGTAGGTTTGAGGGGCTCCTTTTTCCAATCCTTTACCCAAACCTGGTCTCCAGTTTTATAAGGATGTATAGCTGTTCCTAGAAAGATGGGTAGTCAGTCAATAACCCACCTGTGGACCTCAAAGACAGTTTTTCCACGTCCTTGTATTTGTTTCTGGACTTCCCTATTTCCCCCAAATCTCCCTTTGGCTGAATTAAGGGAGGGTGTCTACCGTATAGAATTTCAAAGGGAGAGAAACCTACCCTGGCCCTTGGGACACAGTGTACCTCCAGGAATACAAGAGGCAAGATATCTGCCCAGGGTAAGCTTGTCTCTTGGCATAGCTTAGCCATAGCCTGCTTTAGAGTCCGTTTCATGTGCTCTACTTTCCCTGAACTCTGAGGCCTGTAAGCTGTATGTAGATTCCATTTAATTCCTAAAGCCTTGGCAACCTGTTGTACTATTTCTGCTACAAAGACTGGGCCATTATCGGACCCTGTGGTCAGAGGCATTCCATACTGTGGAATTATATCCTTCAGCAATGCCTTAGTGACTTCTCTCTCCTTTTCAGTATGAGTGGGATATGCCTTGACCCAACCTGAAAAAGTGCAAACAAAGACTAGGAGGTATTTATTCCCTCTGCTAGGCCCCATTTCTGTAAAATTCTAAGTCCTCAAAAGGAGCTTGCCCACAGCGCTGAACTCCTATCAGTCCCACAGGACCCTGTTTAGCATTGTTCTGAGCACAGAGGGGACAACACTGAGAGACTGAGGCACACAAGGAGGGTAGACGGGCAATTAGGTGTACCTGATTAACAAAGCTTCTAGGGCAGCCTTTCCTAAATGAGTAAGTTCATGCTGCTAGAGGACTACCTTATGGGCTAACTGTTCTGAGACATAGACCCTATGATCTGGGAGTATCCACCAGCCTTCCTTCGTTCTCTTGCCCCCTTCTTTCTGGGCCCATTTCTCTTCCTGAGGAGTGTATTTTGGAGGTTCTCTTCCTGAGGAGTGTATTTTGGTAATTTGGGGGCCAATATGATCCATGCCGGTGCTGCTTGTTCTTTAGCAGCCAGCTTGGCTGTGGCATCAGCACGCTGGTTTCCTTCTGATACTGCGTCTTTCCCTTTCTGGTGACCTTTGCAATGGATGACAGCTATTTCCTTAGGCTCCCAGACTGCTTCTAGTAACTTTAAAATCTCATTCTGATTTTTTATTCCTTTTCCTCCGGCTGTCAAGAGCCCCCTTTCCTTACACATGGCCCCATGGACATGCAGAGTAGCAAAGGCATAGCACGAGTCAGTGTAGATGTTGTCACGCTTATTCTTACTGAGTTCTAGGGCTCTTACTAGGGCCCAAAGTTCTGCCCTCTGCGCTGACCATCCTTCAGGCAGGGCCTGTGCTTCAATTGTCTCAAAGTTTGATACCACTGCATATCTGGCTCATCTTTTTCCTTCATCTAAGAAGCTGCTGCTGTCTGTGAACAATACCAAGTCTGCATTTTGCAGGGGCCTATCCCTTGGGTCTGGCCAGCTGGAATAAACCTCCTCTAGGACTTCCAGGTAATCATGCTCAGGGGCCCCCTCAGTGATGGGTAGAAAGGTGGCAGGATTAAGTGTTCTCACTGCTTCTAATCATACCCGCAGATTCTCACATAACAGCCCTTGATACTGAGTAATTTGAGCATGAGTCAGCCAGTGCTGTCCCCTTGCTTCCATCAGGGTGACAACAGCATGAGGTACTTTTACATTTAAGTTTTGTCCTAAGGTAAGCTTATCTGCTTCCTTGATTAATAATGTTGTGGCTGCAAGGGCCCTGAGGCATGGGGGCCACCCGGAGGCAACTGGGTCAATCCGCTTGGAGAGATAGACTACTGGTCTTTTCCAGGTTCCAAACTCCTGGGTTAGAACTCCTAGGGCTACCCTGCTGTTCTTGTGAACAAAAAGATTGAAGTCTTGCATCACATCTGGTAGCCCTAGTGCCAGGGCCTCAGTGAGCCTTACCTTTATGGTGACGAAGGCTTTCTCCTGTTCAGGAGCCCAGTCAATGGGTGCCTTCTCTTCTCTTCTTAAAGCTTCATAGAGAGGCTTGGCCAGGTCTGAGAACCCTGGGATCCAAATTTGAAAGAATCCTGCTGCTCCCAGGAATTCCCGAATCTGCCTCCAGTTGCTAGAGACGGGATGGCACATACTGCCTGCTTCCTTTCAGTCCCTAGCCTTCATTTCCCTTGGGTGATCCGGAAGCCTAGATACTTGACTTCTTTCTGACAAATCTGTGCCTTTTTCTTAGACACCTGACAACCTGTTTCAGTTAATAGTCTCAGAAGGGCTCGTGTTCCCTCCCAGCACTGAGCTCGTGTGGAGCTGGCCAGTAGGAGGTCATCTACATACTGAAGTAGAACACACCCCGGCTCCTGTCCTTGGAACTTAGACAGATCAGATGCTAGTGCTCCACTAAAAAGAGTACAGGAGTTCTTGAACCCTTGTGGCAGTCTGGTCCAGATGAATTGCTCCTTGGCCCCTGTAGTTGGGTTTTCCCATTCGAAAATGAAGAGAGGCTGACTGTAAGGCACTAATTGAAGACAGAAAAAGGCAACTTTCAGATCTAGGCATGTAAACCATTCTGCCTCTGATGGGATGAGACCCAGAAGAGTGTAGGGGTTTGGCAGTGCTGAATGCAGGGTTACAACAGCCACATTAACAGCCCATAGATCCGGCAACAGGCGGTAGTCATTAGTCCCAGGCTTTTTGACAGGCAAGAGAGGCATGTTCCGTGGAGACCTGCATCGTTTAACAAGTCCCCACTGAAGCAGCCGGTCTAAGTGGACCTGGATTCCTAGGTGTGCTTCCCTTGGAATTGGATATTGACGGATTTTAACAGGCTGTGCCCCAGGCTTTAACTCGATTAGCACCTGGGTGTGGTCCTTAGCCAGGCCTGGAGGATTCCCTTCTGCCCAGACCAGCGGGAATTCCTTCTCTAATTCAGGTTCTAATGGTGAGGCTTTTGTCTGGGGGGTATAAAGTCTCCATTCTTCCTCCCTCGGCACTGCTAAGGACAGGATCATTGGGGAGGTCTCCTCACTTAGGCGAAGCTGTGCTGAGCCATCTGGAGAAAAAGTGATTTCTGCCCCCATTTTGGCTAAAAGGTCTCTACCCATTAGAGGCACTAGACAGTCTGGCAAGTACAGGAATTCATGAATTACTTGATGGCCGCCAAGTTGGCATCAGCGAGGGCAGCAGAATGGTCTATGGGTCTGGTCCCCAGTAGCTCCAATAATGGTGACCTCCTTTCCTGAGAGAGGTGCTACTTTCTGAGTGACTACTGAGTGCTCAGCTTCCGTATCAACCAAAAAGTCCACAGTCTGGCCCCCAATTTTCATTCTGACCATGGGCTCATGGGGGCCTAGCTGAAGTGAGCCCGGTCTGTCCTAGTCAGAATCAGCAATTGCTAGCCCAGTGAGATCTGCTTCAGGTGGCTCTGGTTGATAGCGACTGGGCGGAAAAGGGGGCCCAGTCTTTTACTTTGCCGTTTGGGACATTCATTCTTCCAGTGTCCTGTTTCCTTACAATAGGCACACTGGTCTCGTCTCAGGCTCACTCTTCCTTTTCCCCCGGTCTGTATTCTTGCTGATCTGTCTGGGAGCCTGAGCCTCTAAAAGCCGCTGCTATTATATTGGCCCTTCTTTGTATTCTCTTTTCTTCCTCCTTCCTTGCTGCACTGTCTCGATTGATGAAAACCTTGTTAGCTATCTCTAGCAGTTCAGTAGCATTCTTTCCTGCAGACCCTTCCAGTTTCTGTAATTTTCTCCTGATGTCAGGCTGGGCTTGGCCTACAAAAACGGCATTTACCATGGTTGATTTTCCGGGGCCTCAGGTCTAAAGGGGGTGTAGATCCGGTATGCCTCTCATAGTCTCTCATAGAAAGCTGCTGGACTTTCATCAGGCTTCTGGAAAACCTTTAGAGATTTTAGCCGTGTTGGTGGTCTTCTTGGATCCGGCCCTGACCCTCTGGAGGAAGGCCAGCCAATATCTTTCTAGCCTGGTCCTTCCATCTTCTGAGTTCGGAATCCAATCAGGTTCCTCATCTGGGAAGGCCTTCCTGGCCCATCTGTCTGTATCTAATATTCCTGTCGGGGCTTGGGTCTGGAGCCACTTCCAAGCCTCTGTTACTACTCTCATGTGCTCCTCAGTGTTAAAGAACGTGAAAAGGAGCTGCTTGCAGTCCACCCAGGTGGGCTTCTGGGTCTGGAGGATCATTTCTAGGAGGTCTATCATGGCCTGAGGTTTTTCAGAATAAGCTGGGGTGTGATGTTTCCAATTCAAGATGTCACTGGTGGTAAAGGGCTGATAATAATAGACTGGCCCTCCCTCCTGCAAGGTCCCATCTTAGCCAACTACTTCGGCACCCTGAATCTCCCTTAGAGGCATCTGACGTGCTGGTTGTGGCCTGGGCCCTTGATCGGCTGAAGGCAAGCACCGCCCAACTGGCTCTGGAGAGCCTGGTTGAGGAGAAACGGAAAGGGACAGTGTTTCTGGACCTTTCAGACCAGCTGGGGAAGCACTTGGTGCTGCCTGTGGCACATATGGAGATGGTAAAACTAGCGGGACTTCCTCAGGGGATCCTGGCAGAACAAGGGGTTGGGTTCCCTTCCGACAGACCTGTTTCTTTTCTCCTACTGCTAAAACCTAACAGAACTGGATGCAAGGCGGCAAGTTTTGAGCAATTCCTAACCAGCTGTCTATGTAAGGGAACTGATCTGGGTGTCCAGGGTCTGTTGTGACTACATTCCAGACTGCCCTGACCAGTCCTGCATGTAAAGAGCCTTCTGGAGGCCAGCTGACCCCAAAGGCTGGCCATTCTAATTCACAGAATTTCCTCAGTTTTTTTCTGGTTCATTTTAATACCATAGCCCTCAATAAAACCCTTCTCAAAATTTTCCAACATGCAATTGAGAACAGTGGGTTTACTTTGTCCCAACCCCATGATGATCGGTAGGGAGAGACAGACAAGGGTGCAGGAAAATTTACTAAAAGCATGGAGAGTCTCCTTAAAGAAAGGATCCTTAATCAGCACAGGCAGGGGCAGGGCGGGTAAAATCTCTTCGCCCTGCGGAGCTGTGAGCCCAGCCCCTGAAAGTCCCAGCGAGCCAAAAGAGACAAGAAAAGCCACAAATACCTTTAAATCTACCCCAGAATTCCAAAATTTCAACCTAACACAGCAAAATCACAGAGCAAACCAAAGCCCCTCGTACACAAACAGACAGAAATTTTTATCAACTATCACTTTGTGATAGAGAGCAGACGTCTTTAAGAAAACTTAACTCAACAGCACTGCTTGAGACTTTTGCAGACCATCAGGGTTTCAGCCTTCAGTAAATCAAAGGTTTTAACCAGATGAGCAAACAGAAAATCAAAGTAGCTTTCGCTTTCACACAGACAAGTTAATCAGCAGATAATTATGTCAAGACAGACAAACATCCGTACTCACACTCTCTCAGACTAGCCCAGACTGGAGCTGAGAAGATAATGCCCAACTCCCCAGATGGGCATGGGGGCACTCCCAGCACCCACTCCCCAGAACAGAATTCTCGACCAACATCTCTGTGAGAACCTACTGGAGGAGTTAAGACTGCATCCAGCCCCCGTTCTCTGTAGCAAATTGGCTAGTCCCACACAGAAACAAACAGAAGAGTGAACTCATAATTCCTTAATCGAATCTGAATTCACTAATCTCCGGAGTCCTGATTCCTGATTTACCTGACGAAGTCCTATGACTTCCAGGGAGGTGATCAAGCTCCCACTTCCCCTCACTTGGAGTGGGCCTGACTGACTGGGGCCCCTACCTTACCGATTCTGTCAGCAGGTCCAGAGGTGTCCGTCCTCTTTCTCCAGATGCCGGCAGGGTCCTGGGCTGAGGTCCGGGAGTGCCTGAAGTCTCCCCCAGTTGAATTCTGCTAAAATCAGCAGCATGTACCTTCTGGAGGCCTTTCCCGCGCCCGGGGCCCAAAACCCCGTCCACTCACAGGAAGCAAGAGCCAAACGCAGTTAGCTTCTCGGTCAGGGAACCAAATGTTGCAGAAGACCAAAGAAATACCAAGCATCCTTCCTAGAGAAAGGGAGGGACCCCATTTATTAACACTAGTGGACTCTGGGAATAATTTCCAAATCAGAGTGAAGAAACAAGCAGAGGGCTTCACTTTTTATAATCTTCTGGGGTCTTTGTCTTGCAGATATGGTTCCACCCCTTTTGTGGGCTTACAGGAAGGCCCCCAGGTGTTGGGGGTCCCCAGGTCATATCTGATGATCTGTCCTGGGGCCAGCTATAAGGACCCTCCCCCCACCCAGGGCAGTGCATTGTTGACAGTTTTTATGGTCTGACACGCCTTGCAAGATCAGTTTCCTCCTCATTACGACTTCCATTCAGCCAGATTTCAGGTGTTTCTGCATGATGTTGATTCTGTATTTTAGTTGTAATGTTGATGTGGTTGTGGGAAGCAGTGATTACCTGCATTTACCTATGCCACCATTTTGGTTCTCTCCTCAGAGTTTTCTTTTTATACCATCTATCCCAACCAATCATTCTATTCACTGAAGCCTAAGAACATACATCAGATTTTCTTGAAAGTGTTAATTTTTCATCTGTATTCTGTGATAAGTAGTATTCTAAAGATAGTCCCCCAAGATTCCAGCCCCTTGGATACTCAATCCATCACTTATCTATGTTCTGTTAGTGTTATCTGAGAATTGCATAAGTGGAAACTATGGACTCAGATTCTCCCTCTAGCTTTACTAAAACCCTAGCTACACTTCTTCTATGACTGGATTAAGGAAAATGGGACTTAGAAACCTAGGGATTTCATTCTCCCGTTCAAGTCTCAAAAAATTATTTTCCTTGGGATAGCATAAGAACTCTACCCCCAAGCAGTAGAACTGAAGTCCTATGTTCTTGCTGGATATCAAGCAGGGGTGGCTTTCAGCTCTTAAAGGCCTCACATTTATAGGCCTTTTCACAACATGGTACTTTATTCCCTCTTTTTTAGGCCAGTAGGACCACATTTCTCGCTGGTCACTATAACAACTTCAGAACTCAAATCTCACGTGAGGTATGTGATGTTCCCTTTTCCTTCTCCCTTATTGTTTCCCTATTCCCTCTGGGCTTTCTTCTTCCCTCTTTGAATGAGGGGCTTCCTTCCCTTTATTCTGTATGTGTACACCTTTCTGCAGCTCTCAGCTCCCTTATCTTATGGAAATGTACCCTTGGCAGCTCTGTAGCCCTGTGCTTTTTCCATGGACCTCTTAATTCCTAAAATTTTCTAAACCTATTTCACCCCTAAAAACTCTTTTCACTGGTACTATAAGACAGATTACCAGTAAAAAGTCACATAGAAATATAATATTATACATGGAAGAGAACCAGGAAAACCAAGCAACTCTCCTAAATGTCCCAAGAAATCACCTTAAGTACTATCCTACCACTAAAGACAAAAGATGTTGAGGGGAGAGAAGCTAGTTATAGGAGGTTTCCAGGAAACGAACAGTAAACAAGACTATGGTTGTTATGCAGATTTAAGAGCTTGTCTTCTCCAGTGATAAGAGTTTTGGTGTCTAGAGCTTTGGAGTCATCCTTCACTTCCTGGTACCTAAGGGAAAATCCCTTAAAATTGGAGATTTCCTTATAAATGTAAATAACCTTTACAAATGAGTAACTCCTACCCAGTTTTCAGAGTGTCTCCTGTGTTTGCTGTTTCTTAAAAATAATCCACCTAAAATAATCCTTATGCCAGAAAATACCAGGCAATCAGGCTAAGGCTGATAAGATACATTGACTTAAATTCCACACTTATTTGACATTTTTGAAGAGACAAAGCTAGTGTCTTCATTGTTTTGATTATCTTCTCATGACTGAATGAGATTAAACTTTTATGGCAAGAAAAATTCTTATGTGCAGTAGTATAATTCTCAATATGTCCAATCAGGAAGCACAGCAGGTAAGCGTGCCAAGTTATTAGTGATGCTGAGTTTATTTTTTTTTAATTTAATAAATCTTTATTGTTCAGATTATTACAATTGTTTCCCCTTTTTCCCCCATAGCTCCCCACCACCCGGTTCCCACCCCACCCTTTGCCCTTACCTCCCACCACACTGTCCTCATCCATAGGTGTACGATTTTTGTCCAGTCTCTTCCTGCACCCCCCATACCCCTTTCCCCCTGAGAATTATCAGTCCATTCCCTTTCTATGCCCCTGATTCTATTATATTCACCAGATTATTCTGTTCCTCAGGTTTTTAATTCACTTGATTTTTAGGTTCACTTGTTGATAGATATGTATTTGTTGTTCATAATTTTTATCTTTACTTTTTTCTTCTTCCTTTTCTTAAAGAATACCTTTCAGCATTTCATATAATACTGGTTTGGTGGTGATGAACTCCTTTAGCTTTTTCTTATCTGTGAAGCTCTTTATCTGACCTTCCATTCTGAATAATAGCTTTGCTGGGTAGAGTAGTCTTGGTTGTAGGTTCTTGCTATTCATCACTTTGAAAATTTCTTGCCACTCCCGTCTGGCCTGCAGAGTTTCTGTTGAGAAATCAGCTGACAGTCGTATGGGTGCTCCCTTGTAGGTAATTAACTGTTTTTTCTCTTGCTGCTTTTAATATTCTCTCTTTGTCTTTTGCTCTTGGCATTTTAATTATGATGTGTCTTGGTGTGGTCCTCTTTGGATTCCTTTTGTTTGGGGTTCTGTGCGCTTCCTGGACTTGTAAGTCTATTTCTTTCACCAGGTGGGGGAAGTTTTCTGTCATTATTTCTTCAAATAGGTTTTCAGTATCTTGCTCTCTCTCTTCTTCTGGCACCCCCATAATTCTGATGTTGGTACGCTTGAAGTTGTCCCAGAGGCTTCTTACACTATCATCAACTTTTTGGATTTTTTTTTCTTTTTTTTTCTTTTCCGGTTGAGCGTTTTTTGCTTCTTTGTATTTCAAATCTTTGACTTGATTCTTGCGTTCCTCTAGTCTGATGTTGGGTCTCTGTATAATACTTTTTATTTCAGTCAGTGTATGTTTAATTTCTAGTTGGTCCTTTTTCATATCTTCGAGGGTCTCGTTATATTTATCGGCCTTTTCTAGGATATTCTTGAAGAGCCTTATAACCGTGGTTTTGAATTCTATATCCAGTCGTTTGTTTTCCTCCATTTCTTTTGTTTGTGATCTGTTTCTTCATCTCCCCATTTTTCACTGCTTCCCTGAGTTGGCAGAGTAGCTTTGTGTGCTAGGTTTCCTATATGGCCCAGTGGGTCGGCCTCCCCAGTTAACCTGAGGTGGACACTCTTGGTGCACCCCTTTGTGAACTGTGTGTACAGCCTTGTTGTAGTTAAGTCTTGATTGTTGTTGGTATCACTGGGAGGAATTGACCTGCAGGCTAGTTGGCTGTGAGGATCAGCTGTGTCTACACTGGGAGATTTTTGGTGCTGGAGACAGCCTTATAGGATTAGCCTTGCCAGATTGCAAAAGCCTCTGTGCTCAGCTTGGAAGAGGTGGAGTCTCAGGGTGGGGCAGACAGTCTTGGCTTCCTGTCAGCCCTGCCCTTGTGCACAAGTCTCCAGACCTCTGCCTTCTGCGGTTCCCGAGTTTCCACTGCCAGTCCAGATTTCCCCCGTAAAAGCGTGGGTCCCCAGGGGCTTGCCCAGAACTGCGGTTCAGTGCAGTCGGAACTAGGGTTCAGTGCAGTCAGGAGCTTCTGACTCCCTTTCTGCTAGGGACAGCCTGTGGCAACCTCCACAGTCAGTCTTTGTGCACACTCGCGCCTCCAGACCCCTGCCGCCACGGCTCCCCTGAGTCTCCGAGTCTCCGTGTGCCTTTCTCTCTACCTGGCAGTCCAAACTCCCCCTGTATGAGCCTGGGTCCACAGGGTTTCACCCGGAACTGAGGTTCAGTGTAGTCGGAACTGGGGTTCAGTGCAGTCGGGGGCTTCTTTCCCCCTCCCGCCAGAGAAAGCCAGCCAGGCACTCTGCCGCCCTTCCTCTCTGCGTGCGCGTATCTCTGTACCTCAGCTCTTTGCTGTTCCTTCTCCGTGAGTTTTCCTCTTTCCTTCTAGTTGTAGAATTTCCACTCAGCCAGCTTTCCTGTGGTTCTGGATGGTGTCCGTTCTATCTTTTAGTTGTAGTTTTGAAATTGTTGTGTGGGGCAGCAGTTTAGGTGCTTACTTATGCTGCCATCTTGGTTTCTCTCCAGTGATGCTGAGTTTAGTCATCTGGTTATGGTGGTCTTCACGTTAAAGCTACCTTTCTCCCTAAGTAATTAACAAGTAACCTGTAGATGAGACTTTGAGACCATGTAAATATCTATTCCTTTATCCACCTTTCCCACAATAGTACTGCTCAAAAAAATATACACTCTGTGTTTGGTTTGTGGAAAGCCTTCTGAAAGGGCTTCTCCAAACAGCTAGGGCATTGAAAAGCACTGTGCAAGACAGCAGCATCACAAGATATAACAGAAACCATATGTCTTTTGAAATATTATGAGCTAATGAATGTGTTCATTTGTTTTATGCATTACAAATTTACACAATGAATACTGATACAGAATTTTTTGGTCTGGTACCCGGATTCTTTGACCACCGGAGTCTAAGAATGAATCCACGGACAGAAGGTGGTATAGAAAACGTGGAGATTTATTGAATAACAAGTACAGACTCCCATGTGGGGAGAGGGAAAGAGACCCACAGAATGGACTCCCATGTAGGGAGGGAGAAAGAGTCCCACCGACTTCCTGTTTCCATACTTTATAAAGGTGCTGTTCCTGTGTCCTTATAATCCCTCTGATTGGTCAATATTCCCTTTCAAATTGGTTACTATAGTGACTCCTGAGGCCCTCCTCTCACATTGTCCTCCTATTCCCTCTGGGCTTTCTTTCTTCTTCTTTATTTTGTAAAAATAGACCTTTTTTTTGCCTACTTCCAGTTCCCTTGTCTTATGGAAATGTAACTGCACCTGGCTTCCTTGGGTTATGGAAATGTACCTTCTCCCAGTCTGTAGCCCTGTGTTTTTCCATGGACCCCAATTCTAAAAATTCCCTAAGCCTGCCTATATTACCCTAAAATTCCTGTTTCAGTACATCTTATTTTAATCAAAATAGTCAGAAATTATTATTGCTCTTCTTTTCACAAATATTAGGCCATGCATGTAGCTCTCTGCAACTTCTCTATATTCTTCCAAGAGTTGGTCTAAGAATAGCAGTCTTGCCCTAACCTGTTTGGCTCAGTGGATAGAGCGTCGGTCTGTGGACTGAAGGGTCCCAGGTTCAATTCCGGTCAAGGGCATGTACCTTGGTTGTGGGCACATCCCCAGTAAGGGGGTGTGTAGGAAGCAGCTGATCGATGTTTCTCTCTCATCGATGTTTCTAACTTTCTATCCCTCTCCCTTCCTCTTTGTAAAAAATCAATACAATATATTAAAAAAAAAAGAATAGCAGTCTTTTACAACCACATAAAGCTAAGAATTATAGAGTTAATTGATCTATTTCTATGCAAATCAATTATTCTTATGTTAACACTTTTACTATGATGCATCCTTTCTGTATAACTTCACTTCTAAATATGTTGTATTAATCTTTTGCTGGTTCATATTTCATAAGATTCAACTTACTAGTAGTTAATTCAAGCATATCATTTGGCTAACTGCTACTAAGATTTTAATAAAAAGAATGTCAGTTTCCAATATAAATCAGTAATTCCTTTTATTTTTCCTTTTGTACACAAATAAATGCCATTGACTCACAACTATGTGGATAAAAAAGGGGTTCTATGAAAACTAACCTCAAACTGAAATAGGAATTTTTAGGGGTGAAAAAGGCAGGTTTAGGGAATTTTTTTTTTTTTTTTAAATAAATCTTTATTCAGATTATTACAATTATTTCTCCTTTTTCCCCCCATAGCTCCCCTCCACCCATTTCCCACCCCACCTTCTGCCCTTACCTCCCCCCCACTGTCCTCATCCATAGGTGTATGATTTTTGTCCATTCTCTTCATGAACCCCCCATACCCCTTTCCCCCTGAGAATTATCAGTCCACTCCCTTTCTATGCCCCTGATTCTATTATATTCACCAGATTACTCTGCTCCTCAGGTTTTTAATTCACTTGATTTTTAGGTTCGCTTGTTGATAGATATGTATTTGTTGTTCATAATTTTTCTCTTTACTTTTTTCTTCTTCCTCTTCTTTAAGAATACCTTTCAGCATTTCATATAATACTGGTTTGGTGGTGATGAACTCCTTCAGCTTTTTCTTATCTGTGAAGCTCTTTATCTGCCCTTCAATTCTGAATGATAGCTTTGCTGGGTAGAGTAATCTTGGTTGTAGGTTCTTGCTATTCATCACATTGAAAATTTCTTGCCACTCCCGTCTGGCCTGCATAGTTTCTGTTGAGAAGTCAGCTGACAGTCGTATGGGTGCTCCCTTGTAGGTAATTAACTGTTTTTCTCTTGCTGCTTTTAATATTCTCTCTTTGTCTTTTGCTCTTGGCATTTTAATGATGATGTGTCTTGGTGTGGTCCTCTTTGGATTCCTTTTGTTTGGGGTTCTGTGCGCTTCCTGGACTTGTAAGTCTATTTCTTTCACCAGGTGGGGGAAGTTTTCGGTCATTATTTCTTCAAATAGGTTTTCAGTATCTTGCTCTCTCTCTTCTTCTGGCACCCCCATAATTCTGATGTTGGTACGCTTGAAGTTGTCCCAGAGTCTTCTTACATTATCTTCAACTTTTTGGATTTTTTTTTTTGCTTTTTGCTTTTTCGGTTGAGTGTTTTTTGCTTCTTTGTATTTCAATTCTTTGACTTGATTCTTGGGTTCCCCTATTCTGTTTCTGGGTCTCTGTATAATATTTTTTATTTCAGACAGTGTATGTTTAATTTCTAGTTGGTCCTTTTTCATATCTTCGAGGGTCTCGTTATATTTATCGGCCTTTTCTAGGATATTCTTAAAAAGTCTTATAACCGTGGTTTTGAATTCTATATCCAGTCGTTTGTTTTTCTCCATTTCTTTCGTTTGTGATCTGATTCTTTGACCCCGCATTTTCACTGATTCCCTGAGTTGGTAAGGTAGATATTTGTGCTAGGTTTCCAATATGGCCCAGTGGGTCTGCTTCCCCAGTTAACCTGAGGTGGACACTCTTGGTGCACCCCTTTGTGGACTGTGTGTACAGCCTTGTTGTAATTAAGTCTTTATTGTTGTTGGTATCACTGGGAAGAATTGACCTCCGGGTCAGTTGGCTGTAAGGATCAGCTGTGTCTATGCTGGGAGAAGCCCGGTGCTGGAGACAGCCCTATAGGATTAGACTTGCCAAATTGCAATAGCCTCTGTGCTCAGCTTGGATGGGGTGGAGCCTCAGTCTTGGCTTCCTGTCAGCCCCGCCCCTGCGCGCACGTGCGCTTTCAGTCCTCCGCCTTCCCCAGCTCGAGTCTCCGCCTGAGAGTCCAGACTCCCCCCACAAGAGCGTGGGTCCCCAGGGGCTCGCCTGGAACCGGGGTTCACTGCAGTCAGAACTGGGGCACAGTGCCGTCAGAAGCCTCTGACTCCCCTCCACCAGGGAAAGCCCGCAGCAACCTCCGCAGCCCTTGTGCGCACTGGCGCGGGCACGCTTTCAGTCCTCTGCCTTCCCCGGCTCCCGAGTCTCCGCCCGAGAGTCCAGACTCCCCCACAAGAGCGTGGGTCCCCAGGGGCTCGCCTGGAACTGGGGTTCACTGCGGTCAGAACTGGGGCTCAGTGCCGTCAGGAGCCTCTGACTCCCTTTCACTAGGGAAAGCCTGTGGCAACCTCCACAGCCTTTGTGCCCACTGGCACGCGCACGTGCGCTTTTAGTCCTCCGCCTTCCCCGGCTCCCGAGTCTAAGCCCGAGAGTCCAGACTCCCCCACAAGAGCGTGGGTCCCCAGGGGCTCGCCTGGAACTGGGGTTCACTGCAGTCAGAACTGGGGCTCAGTGCAGTCAGAAGCCTCTGACTCCCCTCCACTAGGGAAAGCCTGTGGCAACCCCCGCAGCCTTTGTGCGCACCGGCGCGAGCGCGCGTGTGCACTTTCAGTCCTCCGCCTTCCCCGGCTCCCGAGTCTCCGCCCGAGAGTCCAGATTCCCCCCACAAGAGCGTGGGTCCCCAGGGGTTCGCGAGGGACTGGGGTTCAGTGCAGTCAGAATTGGGGTTCAGTGCGGTCGGAGGCTTCCTTCCCCCTTCCGCCAGAGGAAGTCAGCCAGGCTCTCAGCCGCCCTTCCTCTCTGCGCGCACAAAGCCCCTTTGCCGTACCTCCAATTCTCTGTGAGCTTTTCTCCTTCCTTCTAGTTGTAGTATTTTCACTCAGCCTGCTTTCCTGTGGTTCTGGATGGTGTCCGTTCTGTCTTTTAGTTGTAGTTTTGAAATTGTTGTGCGAGGCAGCAGTTTAGGTGTTTACCTATGCCGCCATCTTGGTTTTCCCAGGTTTAGGGAATTTTTAAAATTAAGGGGGTCTATGGAAAAAATACAGGGTTATAGAGTTGCAAAAGGTTACATTTCCATAAGACAGGGAGCAGGTAGCCAGCAGAAGTTACATTTCCATAAGACAAGGGAACTGGGAGTAGCCAAAAGATCTATATTTACAAAATAAAGGAGGAAGAAAGCCCAGAGGGAATGGGAGAACAATGAGGGAGGAGGGCCTCACATGTCCCATGTGAGGTTTGACCTTTGAGTTCAGGAGTTACTATAGTAACCAAATCAAAAGGGGAATATTGACCAGTCAGAGGGGATATTGAGACACAAAAACTGAAGCCTTTATAAACTGTGGAAGGAGGAACTTGATGGGACTCTTTCCCCCTCCCCACATGGGAGTCTGTGTTTGTTCTTCAATAAATATCCACCTTTGCTATACCATCTTCCATCTGTGTTTCATTCTTTGTCTCCAACGGACAAAGAATCTGGGAAGCTATCCTGCCCAGGGGAACACTGTAAATATTTCTGTCTTTTCCATGTCCAGTGTGGCTAGAGAGTGGTCCGGTTCCTGAGTATGTGCTGCTGGGGATTAAGAAAATGAAAGAAAGAGACAGACACAGAAATAGAAGGAAAAAGCTGCGCCTGGGTGGGACAGCTGTCCTCTGATGGAGAGACAGTGACCCAGAGCTGATACAGTGTGTTTATTTTATACAGCAAAATACCAGGAAGTTTTACTAAAGCCCAAAACAAAGGAGATTATGTGCATTCTTGTGGTTTCTTTGTAATCATCACTTCTGGGTGGGCCAGGATAATCATGTTTGTTGCTGGTGCTTGGCTGGATTTAGATAATGAAACCCACCCCCTGGCGCCTGAGCTGAAGGTCAGGCTGACAGCACACCTGCCTCTGGCAAGGTGTGTTTCCAGGATATAGCTGACAATAATTAAAGAAATGCTCATGTGCCTTCCCAGGTGCTCTCTACAGAACACTGCATGTTCCAGTCCAAAAATCCTGTATCAAAAGGGTTATCTAATTGTTATCAGGGAAGTTGAGGTATCCCTTTCCCCACTCAGTGCTGGGGATGGAGTCCTTGTGATATCTCAAGAAAAAGAATTTCTTGGGACTCCCATGGGAGAATAAGTGATTTTTATTCATGTAGAATTATATCTCTGTGCTTCTAAATTCCCATTCCAATTGGAGAAGAAGTATAGTTGGGGTTTCAGTAGAGCTAAATGCAAAGCCAGTGTCCACAATTTCTGTTCCATATTGAAGCTGGGTCCAGTTTAGCATCAGACTAGTTCCAGACCATTAGTCCATTGCATGTGAGGGTCCACATTGAAATGGAATTTTTGGACTGGAACCAGATTCTTTGTCCACCAGAGTCAAAGAATGAATCCAGGGACAGAGAGTAGTATAGCAAAGGTGGGGATTTATTGAAAAACAAGTATAGACTCCCACGTGGGGAGAGGGGAAGAGTCCCACAGAATGGACTCCAATGTGGGGAGGGGGAAAAGGGTCCCACTGAGTTCCCTTTCCCTATGACTTATAAAGGCTGAAGATCCTGGTGCCTTGCCATTTCCTCTGATTGGTCACCATTCCCTTAGACTGGTTACTATAGTAACTCCTGAACTCAAAGTCAAACACCACATTGGACTTGTGATGCCCTCCTCCCTCATTGTTCTTTTCTCTCTGGCTTTCTTCCTTCTTCTTTATTTTGTAAATATAGACCTTTTTGGTTACTTCCAGCTCCCTTGTCTTATGTAAATGCAACTGTTGCTGCTCCCTGCACCTGGCTTCCTAGTGTTATGGAGATGTACCTTCTCCCAATCTGTAGCCCTGTTTTTCCATGAACCCCAATTCTAAAAATTCCCTAAGCCTGCCTATATTCCCCTAAAATTCCTGTTTCAACATGGCTGTGGGCCACACGGGAGAATGCTGAATGGCCGTGGGCCACACAGCAAGAAATCAGCAAGCCAGGAGTCAACAAAGAGCACAAGAGGAACTAAGAGTGAATTCCTTTGCTTAGGGGATTAAATATCCCAATTTCACGCCCTTGCAGTGGCCATGCCCATTCTGGCCAATTACCTGTTCCCATATGTGACTGACAAAAAGTAGGTTTGCTAGTCCCGCCAACTTTTTTGGATATACATTTATTTCCCCACTGTCCAGTCCCTTCCCTCTGTGATCTGCAGGGAATAGATCCATGACTCCCTGGGGATTGTAGAGTTTGAGCTTCCTAGTGAAGCTGCCAAATGACATGCTTATAATATTTGGCCTTCCTTTTGCTTCTTTCCTGTTATTAATAACTAGGTTAATTACAACAGTATCACAATAACAAATTTCTAACTGGGCAGGTCATGGTAATTAGTCATGCCGCAGGCATATAACTTCTTTAATAAAAGGTAGTCTTTTACTTAAGCAAGCCCTGTCCATTGTTTTTGTGCATCTAGGAATAACACACCTTTGAAAAAAGCATATCCACCCTCAAAAGAAGCTATCTGTAATCCAATTCCTATCTTTCTTTCTCCCACCTCCAGGTGATCTTCCATACATTTTCTCCTTAATCTCAAAGGCATAAAAGAAACTGCAAAACTGTTATTCTCCAAAGCATTTGAGATCTTGCTTCTTCACAATTGTCATTTTGCTTTGGTTCAAATAAACTCTTTAAAATTTTTTTTCTATAGGTATGGACATTTCTTACGTTGATAGCTGAAATGATAGTTCTAATATGATTACAAAAATGTGCTTTTATGATGCCTACATTTTCACAGTATGGGTGCTCTCAATCTTCTATGAAACTCGAAAGCTAGAATTAATGGACATTGCCTTTAGAACTCCCATGCCTTAGAGTGTTTTTTTTCCTTACATAAATAATCTAAGAAGAAATTAAAGTATAATATTTCAAATATATTTAAAATCACAACAGTCACATGGTTTCTGAATGCAATTCAAGAGCAATATGAATCAATAGGTCATTTTATACTGCTATTATAACATTATGCTGTATTTCCTTTATTTCTATCTATGGAATTTATCATTTTTAATGTATTGTTCTAATGTCTATGTAAATCTTAAATAAAAATTATGCACTGTTAAAAACAAGACAACAGGCCTAAAATGGAGTCGCTTATGCTAAGTCTCACATTACTTAGTTACTGTTTTGGCTCTCCAGGAAATGGAATCTTAAACTAATCAATCAGGAACTGCCTGATCAGCACTAGTTAGGTTTGCCTTATACACCCCAGCCATCCCAAGGAAATTAACCTTTCCATAACCAACTCACTTTTTTTTCCTAATATAACCTTTTTGTTTTGACTCCCTTCTGTCTATAAAAGTCTGTCATTTTATACAGTTCCTCAAAGCTCCTTTCTACCTGCCATATTAGATGCTGCATGATTCATAAATCATTGACTAAAGGCAATAAGACATTTAAAATGTACTCAACTGAGTGTTTTTAACAATCTACAGAAAATAATATTGTCATTCAATGTATATAGTAGGTAATTAATAAATAATCTGTGGATAAAACATTGATATTTCGTGAACATCCTTTTCCTCATCAACCTTTCATCATATGAGGATGTGGAAGAAAAAGGGGCCACATGCTAACTTGCCAAGCTCAGGGAAGGCCTTCATGGTGGTCTTGCAAACTCAGAGACCTAAAGTAACCACAAAGGAAGGTCTGAAATTAAAGCCTTAACTAAAAGTAGTTTATGGTGGGTAGTCACATCCTAAGCCAGTATCTTCCTTGACAAAGATCAACTTCGATCTTTACTGAGCCTAAGATAACATGTGAAATGTCAGGGTAACTTGTAACTTCCCTTTTTATGGACCCCTTGTGGCACAACCAAATGGGCCTTGGCACCTGAACAGATACCACAAATTCCTTCATTGTTATTGTTATCATGTTAATTGTTGACTGTTAACTATCCTGTATCTACCTAAGTAAAAGAAGTATGTGTCCATCATTTTACTTTTTATCCAATCCCAGAGGTTTCCCTGCTTTGCTTTCTCCTGCCTCCCTAATCTTGCACCAATGGAGTTCATGTAACCCACTTACATTCTTTTGATTGTAATGTATAAAACAAGGTGCAAAACTGCCATTCTCCGGAGCATTATCCCAGCTCTTGGCTCAAATAAACTCACAAAAATTATTTACAAGTTTGAATGTTTTTACATTAACAGTGATAAACATATTTTTGCCCTTAACATCCATTACTGTCCTAATTCTATTTCCCAGTCATCCTCACTGCTGGATTATAGAGAAGTCATTGTCTGCTATGAAGGGAAAAACAAAAAAATATCTATGTATATAAAAGGCTAATATGCTAAGTGTCCCTCCTACCATCCAATCGGTCGCTATGATGCACACTGACCACCAGGGGGCAGATGCACAATGCAGGAGCTGCCATGATGTGCACTGGCCAGCACCATGGACCTGGCGCAGACAAACACTCGGCTTCCCCCAAGTGGAACACAGGCCGTGCCACCACCCCAGAGCGACACCCCACCAAATTGCAGCCAACACTGTTAAGACCTCATGGCACAAAATGTGGCCCACAACCCATCCCAGCATGGAAACAGTAGCTGTGGGCTCTGGGTAATGACATCACATAGCAACGCCTGGCTTCCTCTCCCTAGCAACTAGGCGGCGGACCTTGAAAATGACTTCAGGTTTTCTCACTGCGCAGAATATAGTCAAACACTGCTGTAATTAAATATTTTACCCTTTATTTTCCCTGCATGATCTACAATAAGAATCTGCTTCATGTTGATATTTACTGCTGTGTTGCTGACAATTACCTGAAAGAGAAGTTGGGGTGCTTCACTGGGCTAGAAAAAGTTTCGCTAAATCAGAAAGCAGGTCTAATTAAGCAAGTTTATTCTATAAAGCTCTTGCTGGCACCAATCTTACATGTGTGTTTCGATCTGTCATTGTCGATCGTGAATTTGGTTGACACTTCTATTATACAGAAAGGGCGAATAGCGATATTAAAATATTTCTTCTAATTAATTTCCTTTCAATGTGCATGAATTTGTACCCTGGACCACTAGTATCTAAATGAAAAAGTAAGTTAAACCACTGAAGAACTTTTAAGTACACAATAGAGTATTACCAATACAACATAAGTGATTTTTAAGAAACATAATTTTGAAACTGGGTGACATGATGACCATTGAAATGTAGTAGAAATATGCCACCCCAAAATATTCCTCTTTGGTGTAAGGATTATTTTGAGTTGACCATTATTGAGAAAAAGCAGACAGAATAATCTCTGAAACAGAATAGAAATTACTATTTATACAAGGAAGAGAAGGATGACTCTAAATCTCCAGAAACTCTTGTCAATTGAAAATGCACAGCCTTAAATATGCATTTTAAACCTCACCCTTTTGAGGAGAGGATCCAAGATGGTGGCGTAGGTAAAGACCTAAACTGCTGCCTCGCACAACAATTTCAAAACTACAACTAAGAGACAAAACGTCTATCACCCAGAACCATGGGAAAGCTGGCTGAGTGGAAGTTCTACAACTAGAAGGAAAGAGAAAAGAGCATTGAGACGTGCACAAGCACTGAAAAGCTGAGGTACGGAGGCACGCATATCGGGCTGGCGGCGGGGGACTGGGAGCGCTGCTTTTTTCAACCCAAAGGGAGACAAGCTCCCAATTACTCCGAACTCCAGTTTCTGGGGAGACGCAGGGGATCTAAACTCCTATGGGGAGAAGCTGGACTGTCTGCCATCGGGTCGGAAAGTGAGGGTGGCTTGCTTGCAGGGCTGCGCGCAGGAACAATTGTTTACTGCGCTGGGGCATGGGACACGGGGACGCGGTCGGAGACACAGAGCCGGCTTACTGGCAGCCATCACTGTTTGCCACGCCCTAGCCTAGTGATGCCCTGAGATCCCGCCCTGCACAACCTACAAACCCACCCAAGCTCCAAGCAGCGGCTTTAGCATATGAATGGCCTGCCCTATCACAGCTTAACCTAGCAAACTTGCAGCCCGGGTCAGACAGCTCCAAAACCTCCAAACCCCAAGCAAAGAGGAGAAAAACTGTAGTTCTCGCTGTAGTGCCTGCTGGGTGGCCTCAGACAGTAGCTGACCTGCACCCTATTGGAGATCAGAAGCCAGTGTACCTAGTGGTCAGTGTGAGACACCAGATTTCAACTCCTCACATCCATAAGTGACACATTCAAGAGGCAGACTCAGTGAGCACCAAAGCCCCACTGAAACAAGTCCTGCACCATAAGTGTGTCTCCAGCGCAGCAGTTCTTCCATTATAGACTCAGCGGGTCCTCACAGTCAATTGGTCTGGAGGTCAATTCCTCCCAGTGTACCAACAGCAATCAAGGCTTAACTACACCAAGACTTTGCACTCAGCCCACAAAGGGGTGTACCAAGAGCATCCACCTCAGGTGATTGGGGAGGTTGAGCTACTGACCCCTATAGGTCACCTACCACACAAAGCCACTCCATCAACACAGGGAAGCAGCAAAATGCAGAAACAAAGAAACATGTCACGAATTAAAGAAATGGAGGAAAGCAAACTACTGGACGACATAGAGTTCAGAACCACATTTATAAGGTTACTCAAGAATCTTCTAAAAACTGCTGAGAAACTTGATGAGACCTCCGAAGAGCTTAGTGAGACCTTCAAGGACCTTAACTAGAATGCCAAAAAAATGGAAAAGGACCAGTCAGAAATTAAGCATACACTGTCTGAAATAAAGAATATACAGAAATTCAACTGTAGATCAAAGGACCCTAAGAATCAAACCCAAGATCTGAATATGAGGAAACAAAAAACACCCAACCAGAAAAACAAAAAGAAAAAAGAATCCAAAAATATGAAGATAGTGTAAGGAGCCTCTGGGACAACTTTAAGTGTACCAACATCCGAATTATTGGAGTGCCAGAAGAAGAGAGAGAGCAAAATATTGAAAACCTATTGGAAGAAATAATGACAGAAAACTTTCCCCACCTGGTGAAAGAAATAGACTTACAAGTTCAGGAAGCGCACAGAACCCCAAACAAGAGGAATCCAAAGAGGACCACACCAAGACACATCATAATTAAAATGCCAAAGGCAAAAGACAAAGAGAGAATCTTGAAAGCGGCAAGAGAAAAACGGTTAGTTACCTACAAGGGAGTACCCATACGACTGTCAACTGA
This sequence comes from Plecotus auritus, assembly GCF_963455305.1. Classification (NCBI taxonomy): domain Eukaryota; kingdom Metazoa; phylum Chordata; class Mammalia; order Chiroptera; family Vespertilionidae; genus Plecotus; species Plecotus auritus. The sequence goes on from NC_137784.1 coordinate 28,896,113, forward strand.
TTTCTTGGCAGAAACTATGCAGGCCAGAAGGGAGTGGCAGGAAATATTCAAAGTGATGAACAGCAAGAACCTACAACCAAGTTTACTCTACCCAGCAAAGCTATCATTCAGAGTTGAAGGTCAGATAAAGAGCTTCACAGACAAGAAAAAGCTAAAGGAGTTCATCACCACCAAACCAGGATTACATGAAATGCTGAAGGGTATTCTTTAAGAAGAGGAAGAAGAAGAAAAAGGTAAAGAAAAAAAATTATGAACAACAAAATGACATCAAATAAATACCTACCAACAAGTGAATCTAAAAATCAAGTGAATAAAAAATCTGAAGAACAGAATGGACTGGTGAATATAATAGAATCAGAGACATAGAAAGGGAGTGGCCTGACAATTCTCAGGGGGAAGGGGGTGTGAGGGGTGCGGGAAGAGATTGGACAAAAATCTTACACCTATGGATGAAGACAGTGGCGGGGGGTAAGGGCATGGGGTGGGGTGGGGAATCAGGTGGAGAGGAGCTATGGGGGGAAAAAAAGATGAACACCTGTAATAATCTGAACAATAAAGATTTATTAAAAAAAATAAAAATAAAAAAAAACCTCACCCTTTTTTACTGTCCCCCCTCCCCACATCTTTATTTTGTCTTTATCTGGAGATGGTATTTAAGGTGATGGTTTTGGCTTTTTCAGGGGTTTTCACTAATTTTTCCTGAGTCTCTCCCATATATAGGAGGTATACAGGATGGGGCAAAAGTAGGCTTACAGTTGTCAGTACGCAAAACAGAATTTATTCTTGTATTATTATGTATTAACTAGGGGCCCAGTGCATGAATTCATGCACCTTTAAAGGAACTGTGGGCCACAATGCTGCAGTGGGCATAGGGGTTCATCTTGGCCCATCCTCCATGTCCCTGCCTGGCCCCTCCCAGTCCCCTGTCTGCCGGTAGCCCCTCTCTGGCCGCTGCTGCTCCCACGCGCTAATGGTGCCAGCCCTGCTCAAACCCGCTGATGGCACAGGTTGATTGGGGCCAGGGCCAGCGCCAGCAGTGGGTGCAAGTGGGGCCGGCGCCATCAGCGGATGGGAGTGGTGGCTGCTGCCCTGATAGCCCCTCAGGAGCAGGGGAAGGTGAGAAGCCCTGAAGGGCTATTGGGGCCAGAAGCTGTCACTTGCACCCGCTGATGGCGCAGAGTATTCGGGGCCTGCACCAGGTGCTGGAAGTGGGTACGAGCTGCGACTCCAGTGCCGGCAGTGTTTGTAAGCTCCTGGCAGGACCGCGTTGCACAGGAGCAAAGAATTTTCAGTAACCACCAGAGGCTTGCCCCAATGACAGCAACCAGCACCCACGTTCGTCTGGCGCTCCCACTCACCTGCTCCACCATCCCTCCGCGGCCAATGACTGCCATGTTCCACACTCTGCCGCCTGCTGCCGATGCCTGCCATGTTTCGCTCACACCTCCTGGTGGTCAGCACACGTCATAGCAACTGGTTGTTTGGTTGTTCTGCCATTCAGTCTATTTGCATATTAGTGTTTTATCAAAATATAGATTACTGCATTAATATGCATACAAACAACTGTAAAACTACTTTTGTCCCAACCTGCACATGTTTTTAAAATCTGTTTTTCTCTTATTAATCTTTTATTCTGGGGGAGGACAGTCTCAGCCAAGGTAGAATGAAAATGATTACCTCCCCACCACCATATATAAAACATTATAAAAAGCGTATAAAGTCTCCTTATTCTGTAACCAAAAGGCAGTTTTGGTTGCCTGCTGCAATTAAAGCCAAACTCATGAGATAGGTCCTGGTGCAAAATGAAGGAGGTTTATTCAGGTTCCCTGACCTGGGAGAATGGTGTACTTGCATCTCAAAGATCATCCTCCATTTCTGGCTTAAGCCTGTAGTTCCTTTAGGGATGAGGGCAGAGCTTTTTTTCTCTATCCAATTATCTTGCTAGCTTTTGGCACCCTGAGGTCCATTCAACTTTCTAGCTTTTGGTGCGCTCAGTGTAAGAACCTCCCCTTGATCCACCTTGGCCAATGACAGAGACTCTCCAGGCTCCCTGATTGTCTACGGCAAGCATGTCAAACTCAAAGGCTAACACAGGCCAAATAAACAAGGTTTAAGTTTATGTTGGCCGCAAAAAAACAAAAGCTTCCATTTTCATAGCAATGTAGGTTTATTTCGATAGAGACATGCTGAATACAATGGGCTGAAATAAATGAGTAATCGTTAACATAAAATAGAACATTTTAATAAAAATTAATTTTTTTCTTGAAGATTAACTTACCAGACACTGAATAACTGCACAAATTAATAAGCATAATGCAAATAAACCTATTTTTCTTCTTCTCCGAAAGTGAAATATTTCCTGTTGCGCACACCAAACAAGTCAGTCCAAGACTAATGACATGGCAATTGGCTGCTAAAATATTCACTGCTAGTATTAGTGGAGAGAAATGGTGCGCCTGCACTTAAGGTGTGTAAGGGAAATGAATGCAACACGAATATAGTAATCAGTCATTAGTGAACGTTGTAGTTTGTTATTAATAATTATGTATATTGTAAAAATTAAGTTATGAACTTTTTATTAAAATGTTTCTTACATACCGTTATATTGGCTGGGCTGCAAAAATATTCGTTGTGGGCCACATGCAGCCTGGGGGCCGCAAGTTTGACATGCTTGGTCTATGTTGTCAGGGTCACTGGCTTGGGGGAAGGGGGCAGCAGAACCCGGGGTCACAAAGCCTGGAGACTAGGCAGCCCCATGCTGAACAGGGCCCTCATACATTCGAGGAAGTTGGTTGAAGTTTGTGGGGCACCCCTGGATCCAGGCATGCCCTGTCCTCTGTACAGCCTCCAGGTGACCTGCCTGACCCTCTGATGTGGCCTGCCGGCCTTGCTCACCCTGCCACCAGCTGCCTAAGCTCTGACTGTCTACAGTAAGACTTCATTGCTTTACTCATTACCAAAGGAATTTGAACACTCTAATTTCAAATCTCTAAGCCTTTCCCCTTCATTAGTGGAGATAAGATTTTTGTCTTTTACCTGAATGGATTATTTTCGAGATGGAATTTTGATGTTTAATTTTACATTTCTGTGATCAGTAGCATTTCCAATGGCATATGAAGTACTGTAATGTTTTGTGAATAATATGCCAGGTACTGCTGTTACCAAGCAAGGACCCAATGCCTAATGTGCATAGGAGCCAATACTATGGCACCAGCTTTGGGAAAAGAAAAAGCTTTTATTGCTAAGTCAACCTGCAACGAAACAGGAGGCATGGCTCAAATCTGTCTCTCTGATCTGGTATATGGACATTTTAAGGATTAGGGCAAACAGGTTTGTATGTGTTAGTGATAGTGGGGCAAGTTTTGATGAGAGGGTTTTGAAACTTGGCCACTTATAGTGTAGGGTTGAGGGACTAGAAAAAGCACAAAGGACTTCTAATCTGGCAGTATTAGACCAAATTTGGTCTAGGCACAGGATTTGCCTTACTGAAGAACCTCTTGCTTCATAAAGGGCTCCAGTGGCCATACTTCTGTTACTTGAGTACCATAGACTGAAGATTTTCGGTTCCAGGGTCATCCTGAGGACAGGAGTAGCACATGCCCAGTGCTTTCTCTGAAAAGTAACTCAAGTATTGCATTAATCACCAATCTGCTTAAAAGGAACAGAACTGGTTTTATGCTAGTCAATGTGATTTGTGTCTTGTTTCATCATGAGATTGCTTTATTATGTATTTCTTTCTGATCTTAACTAAATTCATGCTTTAGCGTATATTATTGGAAAACAGATCTTGTGTGCAAAAGGCATTTCTATTGAAAATGGCTTTAATTCATACAAACAGAGACAGCAAGAGAAAGGGGCAGGGTGTGGCTTCTAGGAGCAAGTGCCTCTAGTCTTAATATGGTTGCCTATCTAAACCTTTCTCCTCAAGGCTGCTAGGCCAAAATTACATGTTGGCAGAACTGGCTGTGCCTATGAAGGGTTAAATAAAAAGCTTACTGCTACCATTGCTTTGGATTAATGATCTACAACTCTATAGGGCTAAATCAAGCGAAAGGATAAAAAGAAGGAAAGATGCTGGGTCAGTCCTTTGAAATTGCTATTCTTTGTGAAACCCACTACCACTGACATGACCATCTAAAATAAGTACTTATTACTATCCATCTAGTTTCAAGTATAGACTTAAAATCAGTGGAATGATTTTTAATGCTTCAGAGAAAATTATTACAAAAAACAAACTTCCTTTAGCAAGTATACAAAAGCAGCTTGCACTATCTGTGTCTATCCAAATTGCTTAATTTAATAACTGGTAGGTAGATTATTTGCATATATCTTCATTTACACAAAACAGTTAATTATTATGTTTGTTTAAATATTTTAAGTCATTTTTTAAAAAATTGATTTGAGAGAGAGAGAGAGACAGAGAGAGACAGAGAGAGAGCAGGAGAGTCATCAACTTGTTGTGCCATGTATTTATGCATTCATTGGTTGATTCTTGCATGTGCCCTGACTGGGGATTGAAACTGTAAACTTGGTGTACCTAAATGACGCTCTAACCAACTGAGCTACTTGACAAGGGCTATTTAAATATTAAATGTTTACTGTAACTAGTATTTTTTGTTGGTAGGTTCAGTCTATGAAGACAAGTGAATTTTAATACTACTGCTGTACTTTTTATATTAATAACAGCACAGCTCATCCATGAAGTTGTAATGTGCAAGAATGTCTCTATCACATCTGAGGATATTAAAAGTCATTTTTTAGTTACTGTGAATGCTGCATCCATTTATAGCTAGGGTTCAAGGTCTGGAGAAGGGGCTGACACACAAATAAATATACTAGACAAGAAATATAAATTTAGAAGGCATGGGAGAGCCAGGTGGATAACTTCCCCCTAGTGGAGAAGCTTGCTGAAACCCCAGACCCATCATCTTTTATTTACTTGAATACACATTTGCCCTTTAGGAATACAAACAGACATATCAAAGGTAAAGTTTGGTAAACAGTAAAAGGATTATCAGGTTAGGGCAGTGGTTGGCAAACTGCGGCTCATGAGTCACATGCGGCTTGCAAGCCGAGGTTTGCCGCTCTGTTGACTAATGAGTTTGCCGACCACTGGGATAGGGGCTTAATCACAAGGAACAACAACAGCCTATAATTATTGGAATCGAGAGTCTAGGTCAGTGGCAGGCAAACTCATTAGTCAACAAAGCGGCAAACCTCGGCTTGCGAGCCGCATGTGGCTTGCTAGCCACAGTTTGCCGACCACTGGGTTAGGGGATTGCCTTCAGCCATTTTGCCAACAGCAGGGTAATATAATGCTGATTTTCAGCCCTGCTGAATATCAAAGTCCATTAGCCTTCTAGCGGATTTCTCGCATTTATATGTTAACTACTGTTGGTCTTTGCCTCCAGCAGTTACTGATAAAAAAGGTTTCAATTTATTTATTTATTTATTTATTTATTTATTTATTTATTTATTTTTAATGGATCAAAAACATGTACAAGTTTCCCTATCATATGTAATTGCTATTTGTGTTTCAATATCCTTGAGTGGGGGGGAACAGGAATAGAGTTACAGCTACTCTTCTGGGCATTGTAATATCCCAGACTACATACTATCTGCAGCCCCAAAAGTCACTGTTGTTGATGAACATGAACATTTCTAGACTAAGTGTTAATGAACTAATTTAGTGCCTTAAAATGGTTTTTAAGTTTGATCTAAATGTGCCTAAATCGCTGCAAGTGAATATCTTCCAATGATTGTATTACAGCAGAATAAGATCTTAGAACATGTCTGTAGACCATGTAAAATTTCCATAAGTATTCACCCTGTATAGAAATATATGCCCACTTATCAAAACCATAAATTTATATAAATTATTTTCACACAATTCATCTGAGTTATTGGATATCTGATAATTGGGTGAAGTAAGCAATGATTACAATTTCTATAAAACATTTGAGAAATTAGAAAACCTCCTTTAATATCTACTTTCACTATTTTAAAACATTAACTTTGATTAATATCTAGCAGTACAGCCCTAGCCAGTTTGTCTCAGTGGATAGAGCAGTGGCCCACAGACTGAAAGGTCTTACCTAGGTTTGATTCTAGTCAAGGGCATGTACCTTGGCCCTAGTCGCGATGTGTGTATGCAGGAGGCAACCCATCAATGTGTTTCTCTCACATCGATGTTTCTCTCTCTGTGTCTCTCCCCCTTCCACTCTTTCTAAAAATCAATGGGAAAATATCCTCTGGTGAGGATTAACAGAACAAAAAAAATATCTAGCAGTACATATTTCCAAGAGTGTATACCTATGGGAAAATTCTGTAATCTATTTTTAACATAGTTAAAAAAAAATTTTAGGAATGAATTGTGGCAAAATTGAAAAACATATTCCCTAAACATATTTAAGTTTGGGCAAAATTTTGTTAATATATGTATGTGTAAGTATGTGTATGTATGTATACTCTTAATGTATATACTTTTTGGCTTAATGGATACATATAAATAAACTAGAGGCCCAACACACAAAATCTGTGCAAGGGGCTCGACCATGGCAGCCACGCAGCTTGCCTTGGCCCTCGCAGTCCCAGCTTCATCTGGAAGGTCGTCTGGAAGGACTTCTGGTCTAATTAGCATATTACACTTTTATTATTATAGATATGATTACAAAAATATACAGAGACAAAACATAAATGTTCAGAAAGCTACACCGATTATTTCAGAACAACAAATAACTTTGCCTTAGTTCCCAAAGAGTAGAACTTCTATATATGGTAGAATGTGATGGTAATAAAATCATTATGGTAATGCAGATAATGCAGCCATATAATGCCTAATAAAGCTGAGCTGAGAAATTATTTGTAAACCATAGGAACCATTAGCTGTTCTGCCATTTACATCTTTAATGGTTAATTCCAAAGACTCTGAGCAGAGGCAATAGCACTAGATATATTATGTGAATAAACATCTGCAACCTGCTGGTAACCAAAAGCTAAAACTCCTACTGTGATGGCACGAAGCCATATAAACTCAGCATGCTCATTCTCATTAAACCATTCTTTAGAAATATGTAATGTACTTATTTTAGAAGGCAGCCATGAACTAGCTAAAACATAAACCAAGTAATTTTTATAGCTTATTTTCATTTTATCTCTTAGAAGAGTTCAGAATGTTTTTAATGAGCATACAAAAAGAAGGGATTGTTATGTTTTGAAATACATGGAATCAATCTATTCTAATGCAGAAATTTTTTTTAAAAGAAACAGTAACTCAGACTAAGGTCATAGCTGGCCATACAAGTTACTAATGGAGGCTATCAACACTGCTTTAAAATGGAATTTCCTGCTAGAGTTCCTTGTTAGGATGTATTTCCTCAATCAGCTGGTTAGATATCTGAAATCTTACCATGTAATGTGTGTTCTCATTGGTGCAGGGGTCCTCAAACTTTTTAAACAGGGGGCCAGTTCACTGTCCCTCAGACCGTTGGAGGGCCGGACTATAGTTTTAAAAAAAACTATGAACAAATTCCTATGCGCACTGCGGGCCTGGGACGAGTCGGCTGCTAAGCAGGACAGGCAGCGGCACCCGGCAGGCCGGATAAATGTCCTCGGCTGGCCGCATGTGGCTCGCGGGCCGTAGTTTGAGGACGCCTGGGTTAGAGCAATGCTAAAGAAGAATTTTTGGTTGCCTGTGAATTACTAGCTTAAGGTTTTAAATATTTACACCTAAGCAAGGGAACAACTGGGCTATGATAAAATGACCACAGAGACTTGGGAAACCAGAAGAAGGTCTGGCATCACTTTCATAGGGAGTATGATTGCAGAGGGTGGGGTCAGCTGGGGACCCCTGGTATTGGAGAACGGGCTCACAAGGAAAGGAAAAAGTAAATTAACCAGGAATTGTGATGTATCAAGTACAGCATAAAACATCCTTAACTTATTTAATATTTTAAAGTTACATGATCTCTTTCAGAATATTCCCATTTATATGCAAGTCCAAAGATACAAAAAATATACAAACTTTATTTATATTACATTGCTTTATACATTTTAAATAAGATGTCAATGAAATCCATCCAAAATATATATATGCTCAATATCAATAACAGACTTGTAATTGTAAAATTGCTGACAGGTTTCCATCATGTACCAATATGGATATCTAACTCTAGGCTGTGGATATGTGAGAGGCATTAGAAACATCAAGTGTTAAGGCTCTGTATGTACTTATGCACAACAAACAGAAAAATAATATTCTAAATACATGTTTCAAAACATCTTACAGACTGGCCCCCCTGGCTCAGTGGTTGAGCGTTGACCTATGAACTATGAAGTCACAGTTCAATTCCTGGTCAGGGCATATGCCCAGGGTGCAGGCTCAATCCCCAGTGGGAGGGCATGCAAAAGGCAGCCAATCAATGATGATCTCTCATCATTGATGTTTCTATCTCTCTCCCTTCCTCTCTGAAATCAATAAAAACATCTTACAAATGTCTGCCCACTCTAATAGTTAATAAAATGAAAATTTTATTTTCAAGTATTGACAAATTTAGAATAACTTTCCATCATATGTTTTCTCAAACAACAGAGAATAAAATGAAAGTACTCTAACATATAGTATCGAGTGAATAATTTGAGGTTAAAAGTGATTTCTAAACTTGAAAAACATGCAACCACTGCTCTTTAGCTTGAATATAGTCTAAAATAGAGAATTGTAGGGTCCTACTAGTTTATGGAAAACTGAGTTAAAGATAATTTAGAATAGAATAAAGGCAGGTGTCATTGCAAGCATTAAAGTAGAACTACCTTTAGGATTTTTAATAGGGGAGAAATTAATTCAACTTTTTTTCAATGGAAGCTTCTTTCTGTAGATGTATCTAGTAGTAACAGAAAAGCAGTATGTCTAACAAGGCACTGGAAAAGGTCAGATTCCAATATCTATAAACATCTACAGTATGTGCTGGTGGCTATAAAATGCAGTTGAAGACTGATTCTCATAGTTACAGGGGATACCTTTTTAAGATCATGGAGCTAACTTTTGCTGCTGAACTTGAATATCCTATATAATAAAGAGCTAATATGCAAATGGTTGTCACTCCCTCACGCCCTCGCGTCCTCGCACCGGGGCCAGGGGACCTGAGGCCGGGTCAGGGGACCTGAGGCTGTACCCTCTGCCCTAGTGCTGGGTCCGGGGGACCTGAGGCCACCCCCACCCCAGCGCCAGGGCTGGGGGACCTGAGGCCGTGCCCTTTGCCCCGGCGCTGGGCTGGGGGACCTGAGGCTGCACCAGGGGACCTGAGGCTATGCCCCCCGCCCGGCAGGGCTTGATGAGGGACCTGAGGCTGTACCCCTTGCCCTGCAGGGCTTGACAGGGGTGGGGCCAGCCGGGTCTGGGTCTTGCACAATTTCAAGGCGCGCACGGGTGGGTGGGGACTTGACTCTGGGTCCCACGGCGCACCCCAGACTCTGACAGGAGGGGAGATTTTCACAAACATTTTACTAATTTTCTTTCATCTCTCACATTTCTATTATAAAGAAAGGGCAAATAGCAATATTAAAATATTTCCTCTAATTAATTCCCCTTTAATGTGCATGAATTTCATGCACCAGGCCAGTAGTCTATAATAATAAAAGCATAATATGCTAATTAGACCGGCCAGCCAAACAACCTTCCGAACGACCTTCTGGACAACCTTCCAGACAAAGCCCTGACTGTGAGGGCCGAGTCCCTTGCACGAATTTCATGCATTGGGCCTCTAGTTAGAAAATAAAACCCTTAAAGTATAATAAACCCTGAAGTTAACTACCACCACTGTAGTTCTATACCTCCCTACAGCATCAATCTGATTTACTTGCCATTGTGGGGTACAGAACAAGCCATCCCAGAATGCACCTTAGTGGGATGCAGATTACTTTGAGCTAAAGGTAATTTTAGCTTCACACTCAAAAGAAACTTTTACTCCCTCCCCCTTTTAACTACCAAGAGGAATTTGAATTAGAAACCTTAATATTAGAAATTATCAGAGTTAACTTCTTTTGACCTATCTAGAGAGATGGCAAACTTCTATATGCTCTTCTTATCATCCTGCAATGGCCCTTTGAAACATTTTCTCATCCCAGACCTCAGTCCCCTTTTTCTATCCCTGAACCTCTCCTGCATGTGTAGCCTCTGACTCTCTCATGTATGTGGGGTTCCCATACATATGTATGTGTTAAATTTGATCATTTTCTCTTGCTAATCTGTCTCATGTCTAATTACTAAGCCAGCCAGAAGAACCTTGATGGTAGAGGAAAGTTTATTCTTCCCCTACACCACCTATCTGGCTTATTTATTTACAAATCTCTCTACTACTGCACTTTATCATGTCATAGTCAACTTGCACATAAATATCACATCTCTTCCATCTGACTGGCAGCTCTTTATTGTTTAAGACCAGCACACAGTACATAAAAGATGCTTAAAGTTTTGACAGTAAACATGGATCAAGATAGATGGATGGGGAATGGATGGATGGATAGATGAAAGGATAGATGGGTGGATAGATGGAGAGAGTTTGACCCTGGCATTTAAGATAAATTTAAACTATGAGAAAAGACTGATTTGCAACTAACTATAGGGAACCCAAGTGTATAACTTCAATCTCTAATTGTCATAAATTCAGTTTGCTACTAGCAGAGTCTAGGATGTAGGAGATTTATTAGGGATCAATTTCTGTGTAAGGAATGGAGAGGAAGCAAATTTGGGCAGAGAAAGAAGCAAAATTGCTACACAGGCCTCCTGAGGCCTTGGCCAACATTGCCAGGAGTTCTGGATTGCCCTTCAGAATTTTGCGCATCAGTCTGAAATGTCACAGCCTCTATACCCTGACTTAATCATTCAGAGGATGGTGGGGTGTAACCTACAGCCAGATGACTGAGGAAGAAACTCTAGTATTTCACAAATGGAGGCAGTAGCCTGTCTACAGTACTCATGGTTGGGCAGCATGTTGTACCTTAAAGAGAAACTAGGAGGTGAAGCTCATGTATTTCACAGTAATCAACCCATTTTTATCTTGTGACCTCAAGGTGAAAAGGTAAAATTATATTAATATTATTAGTGGGATCCTGGTTTGAACATAAGTGGGATATCACATAGAGCGGCTGGGGATAGATAGGATTTAGGGGAACTAAAAAAACAAATTTTAATTAAAAAACAAAATAGCACTGTTGAATGTTGTTAAGTAGAGAACTGGTCTAGTCTAAAAGTTCTGGTTCTCTTTCTCAAAGCAAATAACTAGAGCCACCTTGATTCGTCTGAAGTGTACAGAAGCACAGAAATACCTCTGGTTTCCTTGCTTTTGAAAAAATATCATAGAAGAAAATGATTACTGCAGTTCGTAACATGAAAGCTAAGGATCCATTTTTTTCAAAATCCTGAAGTGAGTTATAAATATATGTTAAATATAAAATTAATGTCCAGGATGTTCGTTTCTGCTAATAGTACTGAGATTGGTGAGAAAGGGGGGAACACAGGTCACTCCATCCTGACTCTAGGATGTGTGCTTGCCTGACTACCAACATAGCTTATTATAAAAGCTTCCACCAGTGCCCTTGTGTTGATGTAAGAAACATCCAAACCTGTAGAGAATTTTTATAAGAGTTTATTTGCATCAAACTGATGACATATGCCAGGGAGCAAGATCTCAAATGCTCCAGAGAATAATAATTTTGCATCTTCCTTTATGCATTTGAAATTAAGGAGGGAATGTAAGGAAGATTACATGGAGGTGGAAGAAAGCAAGACAGGGATGGGATTAAAGGATATTTAATAAGATTATGTCCTTATTTTATGGGTGGTTATGCCTTTGATGGGTATTACTTTGGGCATCTCAAAGCTATCTTAACCTAGATGCAAAAGAACAATGGACAGGGCTTGCTTAAAAACCTTTCACTAAAGAAGTTATATGACTAGGGCAGTGGTTTGCCGCTCTGTTGACCAATGAGTTTGCCAACTACTGGCCTAGAGTATGTCTACCCACCATGACCTGTCCAGTTAGAAATTTATGATTTATTACAGCACCCCTTTTTCATCCACACCTGCCATCCTATTCTCTTCTGACCTATTTCTCTAACACTTCTCTACCAGACTAATTTTCTGAAAACATACATGAATCTTTCAGTCTCTTGCTCAAGAAATGGCTGCCTAGAGCTTACTGATCAATTATAGCAATTAAATAGCTCAATTATCCCTACTTAATGTATTTCCTATGCTCCAGCCCCTAATATTCATTACCTCCAAGCCCATTGCCAAATTGCTTTTACCTATTTCACTTTTAGGCCTGCTTAAAAGTTTACCTGACCTGTTTCCTCCACCTTCCAGATCCTGTCCAAACTCTGTGTTTTGGGTACGTCATCTCTGGTAATGTAATCTGGGTCTTTTTCCTTGTACTCACTCTGTGGTTATAAGAAAATACCACACTAATAACTGAGTTTTCTGAGTATTTCACATAGTTATGGACCAATTGCTTTGAAAACAACTGAAGGAGAAGGACAAGTACTGTATCTTATACATTTGTGGCACTATATGAAACCCAACACAGAACATAGTCATTTTTCTCAGCTTTCAGTGCTGACAGACCTGACACTAAATTTTAGCTTCTTCCTTTTTAGTGGTATGATGTCTCCAAATTACAGCTTCCTTATAATCAAAATGGGCATAAGAGCTATTCTCATCTCAGGATGACTTTTATGCAAAATTTTCATTGAGACTGTATGGCTGACAAATAATGAGTGGTCAATAAATATATTATTATTAACTAGAGGCCCGGTGCACGAAATTCGTGCACGGGGGGGGGGGTGTCCCTCAGCCCAGCCTGCACCCTCTCCAATCTAGGACCCCTCGAGGGATGTCCTACTGCCCATTTAGGCCCGATCCCGGTAGGATCGGGCCTAAACGGGCAGTCGGACATCACTCTCACAATCCAGGACTGCTGCCTCCCAACTGCTTGCCTGCCTGCCTTCCTGATTGCCCTTAACCGCTTCTGCCTGCCAGCCTGATCACCCCCTAACCACTCCCCTGCCAGCCTGATTGATGCTTAACTGCTCCCCTGCCAGCCTGATTGCCCCCAATTGCCCTCCCCTGCCAGCCTGGTTGCCCCCAACTGCCCTCCCCTGCAGGCCTGGTCCCCCCCAACTGCCTTCCCCTGCTGACCCGGTCACCCTCTAACTGCCCTCCCCTGCCAGCCTCATCACTCCTAACTGCTCTCCCCTGCTGGTCTGGTCCCCCGCAACTGCCCTCCCCTGCAGGCCTGGGTCCCCCTAAATTGCCCTCCCCTGCAGGCCTGGTCTCCCTTAAGTGCCCTTGCCTGCTGATCCAGTCACCCCTAACTTCCCTCCCCTGCAGGCTTGATCATCCCCAACTGCCCTCCCTTGCAGGCCTCGTCCCTCCCAACTGCCCTCCCTTGCTTGCCATCTTGTGGCAGCCATCTTGTGTCCACATGGGGGCAGGATCTTTGACCACATGGGGGCAGCCATCTTGTGTGTTGGAGTGACAGTCAATTTGCATATTACTCTTTTATTAGATAGGATAGAGGCCTGGTGCACAGGTGGGAGCTGGCTGGTTTGCCCTGAAGGGTGTCCCAGATCAGGGTGGGGGTTCCCTTGGGATGTGGAATGGGCTAGGCAAGGGGCCTGTGGTGGTTTGCAGGCCACCCACGCCCCCTGGGAACCCAAGCATAGGCATGGTCCTGCTTGAAGCAGGTATCTGGGATTTATTTATCTTCTATAATTGAAACTTTGTAGCCTTGAGTGGAGGCCGGGGGGTCAGGAAGCTTGGCTTCCTCCATCACCGGGGGCACCCTAAGCCTCCTGCTTGCTCCAGCTCTGTGGCGGCCACCATCTTAGCTGGGATTTATTTATCTTCTATAATTGAAACTTTGTAGCCTTGAGCGGAGGCCAGGGCTGGCCAGGGCGGGCAGGAAGCTTGGCTTCCTCCATCGCTGGGGGCAACCCAAGCATCCTGCTCGCTCCAGTTTCGTGGTGGCCGCCATCTTAGTTGGGTTAATTTGCATACTCGCTCTGATTGGCTGGTGGGTGTAGTGGAGTGATGGTCAATTTGCATGTTTCTCTTTTATTAGTGTAGATATACACCGAGTGGCCAGATTATTATGCATTCAGAGGTCATAATAATCTGGCCACTCAGTATATATATATATTAGAGGCCCGGTGCATGAATTTATGCACAGGTGGGGTCCAGCCAGCCTGACCAGGGGTTTGGGACATGGGCAGTTGGCTGGCCTGCCTGCTCGTTGAACTCCTGGTCAAGGGGACAATTTGCATATTAGCCTTTTATTATATAAGATATACACTGAGTGGCCAGATTATTATGTGTTCAGACATCATAATAATCTGGCCACTCAGTGTATATATGCCTGTGCCCTTTCCAAAGTCTGGATCTCAGCCTTATGGGGAGAGGCAGCTTTCTGGTATGCTCTGTCTTAGTCTTAGCATAGTGGGTACTTCTTGTATCTGTTATTTCTATATTCTTTTTTAAAATATATATTTGTATTGATTTCAGAGAGGAAGGGAAAGGGAGAGAGTGATAGAAACATCAGTGAAGAGAGAGAATCATTGATTGGCTGCCTCCTGCATGCCCCACAGTGGGGATCGAGCACACAACCCTGACATATGTCCGGACCAGGAGTCGAACCATGACTTCCTGGTTCATAGGTCAACACTCAACCATTGAACCATGCTGGCTGGCTATTTCTATATTCTTTAGTTACCTTTCCTTTTTGCTAGCCAATGCATCATCATGCTATTCCCATTAAAGTTAATGACTCTATATAGTATAAATCTTTCCCTGTTCAAATTATAGTTAACTCCAGAACAGCATGGGGGTAAGGGGTGACATCCCAAGCACAGTTGAAAATCCTATATACCTTTTGAATCTCTAAAAACTTAAGGTCCATAGTTGATTAACACATATTTTGTGTTTTATATATATACTAGAGGCCCGGTGCACGAAATTCATGCACGGGGGAGGGGGGTGTCCCTCAGCCAAGCCTGTACCCTCTCCAATCTGGGACCCCTCAAGGGATGTCCGACTGCCCGTTTAGGCACGATCCCACCAGGCAGTCGGAAATCACTCTCACAATCCAGGACTGCTGCCTCCCAATTGCTCACCTGCCTGCCTTCCTGATTGCCCCTAAACGCTTCTGCCTGCCATCTTGATCACGTCCTAACCACTCCCCTGCCAGCCAGATTGATGCCTAACTGCTCCCCTGCCAGCCTGTTTTCTCCTAACTGCCCTCCCCTGCAGGCCTGGTCACCCCTAACTGCTCTCCCCTGCAGGCCTGGGTCCCTCCCAACTGCCTTTCCCTGCAGGCCTAGTCTCCCCTAACTTCCCTCCTCTGCCGGCTTGGTCACCCCTAACTGCCCTCCCTTGCAGGCCTGGTCCCTCCCAACTGCCCTCCTCTGCTGGCCTGATAGCCCACAACTGCCCTCCTCTGCTGGCCTGATAGCCCACAACTGCCCTCCCCAGCTGGCCTGATCGCCCCCAACTGTCCTCCCTTGCAGGCCTGGTTCCTCCCAACTGCCCTCCCCTGCTGGCCTGATCGCCCCCAACTGCCCTCCCTTGCAGGCCTGGTCCCTCCCAACTGCCCTCCCCTGCTGGCCTGATCACCCACAACTGCCCTCCCCCAATGGCCTGATCGCCCACAACTGCCCTCCCTTGCAGGCCTGGTCCATCCCAACTGCCCTCCCCTGCTGGCCATCTTGTGGTGGCCATCTTGTGTCTACATGGGGGCAGGATTTTTGACCACATGGGGGCAGCCATGTTGTGTGTTGGAGTGATGGTCAATCTGCATATTACTCTCTTTTTAGATAGGATAGAGGCCTGGTGCACCGGTGGGGGCCAGCTGGTTTGCCCTGAAGGGTGTCCCGGATCAGGGTGGGGGTTCCCTTGGAGCGTGGGGCAGCCTGGGCAAGGGGCCTGTGGTGGTTTGCAGGCCGGCCACACCCCCTGGCGACCCAAGTGGAGGCCCTGGGATCTGGGGTTTATTTATCTTCTACAATTGAAACTTTGTAGCCTGGAGCAGAGCCAAGCCTTCTGCTTGCTCCATGGTGGCAGCCATTTCTGTTGGGATTTATGTATCTTCTATAATTGAAACTTTGTAGCCTTAAGCGGAGGCCTGGGCCAGCCAGGGTGTGTGGAAAGCTTGGCTTCCTCCATCACCGGGGGCAACCCTAGCCTCCTGCTCTTTCCAGCTCCATGGCTGCTGCCATTTCTGTTTGGGTTTATGTATCTTCTATCATTGAAACTTTGTAGCCTTGAGTGGAGGCTTAGGCCAGCAAGGGCAGGTGGAAAGCTTGGCTTCCTCCATTGCCAGGGAAACCCAAGCCTCCCTCCTGCTCTCTGTGGCCATAGCCATCTTGGTTGGGTTTATTTGCATATTTGCTCCTGATTGGCTGGTGGGCATGGCTTGTGGGTGTAGTGGAGTGATGGTTAATTTGCATATTACTCTTTTATTATATAGGATATATTACATACTGTATTCTTACAATAAAGTAAGCTGGTCACAATAAAATGTCATTAAGGAAATCATTATGCAGTAGAACCAAGATGGCGGCATAGGTAAACACCTATACTTGCTGCCTCTCACAACCACATCAAAATTACAACTAAAAGGCAGAACAACTACTACCCAGAACTGCGGGAAAGCTGGCAGAGTGGAAGTTCCATAACTAGAGAGGTGAAGAAAGCGCATTGAGACTGGTAAGAGGTGCGGAGGCACAGAAAGTGCTGGCACCTGGATGTGCTGCTCTTTAAATTGGGAGGGAGATACAAGCTCCCACTTGCTCTGAACTCCACTTCCGGGTGAGACTCAGGGAGACCCAGACACATACGGGGAGAAACTGGACTCTCTGGCATCGGGACAGGAACATGAGGGCAGGCGGCTTTCTCACAGAGGTGCTTGCAGGAAGGGCGCAGGATGCAGAGACCTGGGGACCTCTCTTTTGCAGGGCTGACTGGCAGCCATTGCTGTTTGCTCCGCCCTAATGATTCCCAGAGACCCCGCCCCATCCAATTTACAACCCCACCCAAGCTGTGCACATTGACTTTTGCATATAAATGGCCTGTTCTTTCTCAGCCTAAAACCTGCCAAACTGCAGCTGGGTCAGAGAGCCCCAGAGCTTCCAAAAGAAGGCCCAAGGCCCGGCAGCAGCAGTCTGCTTTTGATTCACAGCTGGGCCTCGTCTGGGCACTTCCAAACCCCATACAAACAGGAGGAATCTGCAGATCTCTCTGTAGCTCCTTCTAGGCAGCCCCAGACATGGGCTGACCTTGCACCTCCTTGGAGATCCAAGAGCCAATGTACCCAGTGGTCAGTGTGAGACCATACCGGTTTATAACTCTTCACATCCATAAGAGACACACTCAAGGGGAAGACTCAGTGAGCACCAAAGCCCCACTCAACTTAGTCCTGCCCCATAAGGGTGTCTCTTGAGCAAAAAATCTTTCAGTGTAGATGCAGCTGGTCATCACAGCCAATTGGCCTGGAGGTCAATTCCTCCCAGTGATACCAACAGCAATCAAGGGTTAACTACAACAAGACTGTGCACACAGCTCACAAAGGGGTGCACCAAGGGCGTCCACCTCAGGTGACTGGGGAGGCTGAGACACTGGGCCCTATAGGACACCTACCACACAAGGCCACTCTATCAACTCAAGGGGACTTTGAAGCTACCCAGTACATAGAAACAAACAGGGAAGCAGCCAAAATGCAGAGACAAAGAAACAAGTCACAAATGAAAGAAATGGATGCAAGCAAAATACTGGATATAGAGATCAAAACCACGGTTATAAGGTTACTCAAGAATCTTCTAGAAACCTCTGAGAAATTTAGTGAGACCTTCAAGGATATGGAAAAGGACCAATCAGAAATTAAGCATACACTGACTGAAATAAAGAATAATATACACAGATTCAACAGCATACTAGAGGATCACAAGAATCAAGTCAAAGATTTGAAATATGAAGAAGCAAAAAACACCCAACCGGAAAAGCAAAAAGAAAAAAGAATTAAAAAAAATATGAAGATAGTGTAAGGAGCCTCTGGGACAACTTCAAGTGTACCAACATCAGAATTATGGGGGTGTCAGAAGAAGAGAGAGAGCAAGATACTGAAAACCTATTTGAAGAAATAATGACAGAAAACTTCCCCCACCTGGTGAAAGAAATAGACTTACAAGTCCAGGAAGCGCACAGAACCCCAAACAAAAGGAATCCAAAGAGGACCACACCAAGACACATCATAATTAAAATGCCAAGAGCAAAAGACAAAGAGAGAATATTAAAAGCAGCAAGAGAAAAACAGTTAATTACCTACAAGGGAGCACCCATACGACTGTCAGCTGATTTCTCAACAGAAACGATGCAGGCCAGAAGGGAGTGGCAAGAAATATTCAAAGTGATGGATAGCAAGAACCTACAACCAAGATTACGCTATCCAGCAAAGCTATCATTTAGAATTGAAGGTCAGATAAAGAGCTTCACAGACAAGAAGAAGCTGAAGGAGTTCATCACTACCAAACCAGTATTATATGGAATGCTGAAGGGTATTCTTTAAGAAGAGGAAGAAGAAAAAGATAAAAAAATTATGAACAACAAAGTGACAACAAATACATATCTATCAACAAGTGAATCTAAAAATCAAATGAATAAAAAACCTGATGAATAGAACAAACTGGTGAATGTAATAGAACCAGGGGCATGGAAAGGGAGTGGACTGACAATTCTCAGGGGGAAGGGGGTGTGAGGGTTCGGGAAGAGATTGGACAAAGAGCTTACACCTATGGACAAGGTCAGTGGCGGGGGGTGAGGGGAGGCCTGGAATGAGGTGGGAACCGGGTGAAAGGGAGCTATGGGGGGAAAAAAGAGGAACATCTATAATAATCTGAACAATAAAGATTAAAAAAAATGATAATAATTACACAACCCCCCCCCCCCCCATAAAAGTAAAGAAAATCCTAAGGAAGAGAAAATGCATTGACAGTATTTATTGAAAAACAATCTGTGTATAAGTGGACCCATAGATCAAACCTGTATGGTATTGCTTCTCTCTCATTTGGATCCAGACTGATACACAGTTTATACCAGTAGTGGTCTGTTATAGGTAGAAATGGACTTCTGGGGTGCAGTGAGGAAAAGAATTTCCTGAGGCCCCCACAGGATGAAGGGGTTTCATGGAAAGCTTTATTGATAGTGTATAATTAAGGGGGTTCCCCTCTGAGGTCCCATCTCTGTCCATCTTGCCATAGAAAAGTCTGACCGTGTCTTCAGTACGGCCAGAATAAAGGCCACTGCCCACAGTTTCTGCTCCAAGTTAAAGTCCAGTCCAGTCCAACATCCTGTATGTGAAGTCTGCACAGCCATGGGCCATGTGGCTGCTAAGGCCACATGTGTATGAAGAGAGAATCTGTGAACACATGGGCGAGTTCGGCTCACAGAGCAAGAGAGAACAAGAGAACCCTAGCCGGTTTGGCTCAGCAGATAGGGTGTCAGCCTGCGGGCCAAAGGTGTTTTAGAGAGTGGGAATTTTTGAGCACTCCGGAGAGGCCGTGGACTATGCCCCAGATAGAGTTGTCAGTGCTGACACCAGGCCAGGCCTTGAGATATGGTCTCATGGCCCATTTCCCCTTGCACCTCACAAAATAGCCTTGCAAGATAGAACACTGTCAGCTTTCTAAAGAACAGGATAACCCTGTAAATAACATGGTCGTCAATAGCATGGCCCTGACATTATTTGAGAAAAACTGTTTTGTCTTGGGTTACTTACTCTGCAAAAACAGGATGTGGTTAATGTGCTTAAAAGTGGTCCCGCACAAAGGGTTGGGGCTGCTCTCTGGATTCCCTGTGTGGAGAAAGGCAGAGCAGTTGCCAGCCGGCTAACATAGGCTCCCTAAATTTTAATTTGGTCTGGACTCCAGAGGTCGTTCACTCTCGTTCGCTCCATAACATTTGGAGGCCCCGATGAGATAACCAGCCTTTGCCTGGTCCTGTGACCAGAGCCCACCAGGGTCCCCGGACTCTCCAACCTAGGGAGAGATCTCTGAGAGACGTTCCTCAGCCCTAGGACTGGTAGAGGTCGGAGACCCCACCTGCTAAATTTCCTGATTGACTCTGATTGGAGCCACCTGGACCTGGTTCTTACCTGTAAGAAGCTTATTTCTGGTTCTGTGGGTGCCCATCTAGGGTCTCTGGAAGGCTGGACGCAGCGCTTCTTCCGAGACCAGATCCAGGCGCACGACGGTGCCCGGCGATCCTCAGTTGGTTGTCATTGTCTTTGTTATTCTGTGTTATTGTGGTCTAATTGTCCATATCATTAGAATGGGTCAGTCTGCTTCTGTCTGTACTCCCTTGCAATGTTTTTTGAAAAATTTTCAGGAATTCAAGTGGCGAGCGGATGACTACGGAGCTTCCGTTAATGCTTTTGATTTACAGAAATTTTGTGAACAGGAATGGCCGACTTTCCCATATCCCAGTGAGTGGCCCCCAGAGGGGTCCACTGATTTAGGGCTGGTATATAACATCCAATGTGCCGTTTTCGACAATCCCGGCCACCCGGACCAAATTCCTTATATCCAAATTTGGATAGACAGTTTGACTGATAATCCCAGTGGCTCCGGGACTGCAAAAGACCTCCCTAGAATAAGGAAAAATTGGGACAGAGACGGAGAAGGACTATCCTCCTCACTAAACCTCCTCCCAGAGAGACCCAGGGGAAGCCGACTGCAGGGAGGGCGGGAAAGAGCGAGTGAGGGGTGCAGAGGGGCTGGACAGGAACAGGGAAGTGCTAACGCAGGAATGCCGCACGGGCTGGCCTGGAAATCTGAGCTGCCGCCCCGCCCTGAGACTGAGAAACAGCCTCCTGTCCTTCCACCACCCCCGGAGAACCCCCTCTTGACGGAACCTCCCCCGTATCCGTCTGCCCCAATTGCGGGTCCCCCTGAAGACCCAATGAGTCCACCCCACACCTGCAGCGGGACTGAGTACAGACCCCATCATTCAGACCCTTCCCCTGATTCCTCAGGGGTCCCGATGCTGCCCCTGTGTCAGGTAACTCCGGTAGCAGAGGATGGCAGGCCGTTTATGGTTTATGTCCCTTTCACGACTAGTGACCTATATAACTGGAAGAATCAGAACCCCTCGTTCTCTCAGAATCCCCAGGGACTCATCTCTCTTTTGGAGTCTGTATTTTTTACCCATCAGCCCACCTGGGACGACTGTCAGCAACTCCTCCAGACTCTGTTCACTTCGGAAGAGAGGGAAAGAGTGAAAGCGGAGGGGAGAAAACTGGTCCTCGGACCAGATGGTCAGTCAGTGTCGGACCCGGCACGTCTGGAGGCCATTTTTCCACTCTCCTGACCCCCGTGGGACCCCAACTCAGATCAAGGTAAGGAGGCTCTCGATCGGTATCGCCAAACTCTGCTGAGGGGAATCCGAGCAGCTGTACGGAAGCCCACCAATCTGTCTAAGGTAACTGAAACTGTGCAGGGACCGGATGAATCCCCGGCCGCGTTTCTAGAGCGGTTGTGTGAAGCCTACAGGCTCTACACTCCCATAGACCCAGAGGGGCCAGAAAACAGGTGGGCAGTTAACATTGCTTTCGTGTCCCAGTTGGCCCCAAACATAAGAAAATAGTTACAAAAGTTAGAAGGCTTTGAGGGAAAGATGCTGTCGGAATTGGTAGAGGTAGCGCAGAAGGCATTCAACAATAGAGAAGACCCTGGTGAGCTAACCAAAAAGATGGCACAGGTTTTATTAACCATGAACAGGGAAAAAGGAAACGGGAGGAGAGGAAACCAGAAAGGAAGAGGAGCAAGGCCCGGGGACAAGCGCCTGGGTGATCGGGGCTGGGGAAGAACCAGTGTGCCTACTGTAAAGGAGAAGGCCACTGGAAAATGAATGCCCCCAGCGCCCTCAGGGGCGCCCGGGCCGGTGTTAGTCGAAGAAGTGGACTGACGGGGCCGGGGCTCCGTCTTTACTAGCCCCCAGGAGCCCAGGGTCACTTTGCAAGTTGGGGGCAAACCAGTAGATTTCCTTATTGATACCGGAGCCACGTTTTCAGTCCTACAACAAGCAGGTCCGGTGTCTAAGGAGCGAACCCCTATTCAAGGAGCTACCAGGAAGACCAAATCATATCCTCGGACTCAGGCCCGAATAACCAATTTAGGGGCTGGGATGGTGACCCACTCATTCCTAGTGATGCCAGAATGTCCTTACCCCTTACTAGGACGGGACCTCCTCAGCAATTTACAAGCCACCATCTCATTCCAGGGGGAGGGAGCAAAAGTAGCCCTTAATGCCAGACCTGACACCGTGCTCCTGACGTGTCCGTTAAGCGAGGAATACCTCCTCACCGAGGATCCCGGGGAGACTGTGTTGGCCCAAAGCGCCTCACTGCCCCAAGAACTACAGCAAAAGATACCAGGAGTGTGGGCTGAAAGCAATCCCCCTGGGTTGGCGACTCACAGGCCCCCGATTGTAGTACAGCTCACTAGTACTGACTGCTGTTCCAATACGGGTTAAGCAATACCCCATAAGTCAGAAGGCCAGGAAGGGCATCGCAGTACATATAAAAAGACTGAAGGAGGCCGGGATCTTGGTGCCTTGTCACTCCCCGTGGAATACCCCTTTGCTCCCTGTACAAAAACCTGGGACGGAGGATTTCAGGCCAGTTCAGGATTTAAGAGAAGTCAACAAGAGGGTAGAGACTATACACCCAACAGTACCCAACCCTTATACCCTCCTGAGCCTGTTACCGCCGAGTCATCAAATATATACAGTCCTAGACTTAAAGGATGCCTTTTTCTCCTTGCTGCTGGCCCCATCCAGCCAGCCCATTTTTGCATTTGAGTGGACGACCCTAAAGAAGGGGAATCGGGACAGTTGACCTGGACCCGGTTGCCCCAGGGATTTAAAAACTCTCCTACTCTGTTTGATGAGGCTCTCAGCCAGGATTTAGGCACGTTCCGGAAAGAACATCCAGAGGTCACCCTACTCCAGTATGTACACGACCTCCTCCTTGCCGCGGTGACCCAGAGTGAGTGCCGGGAGGCCACTGAGACCCTGTTGAGGACTCTAGACAAATTGGGATACCGGGTGTCCGCTAAAAAAGCCCAACTTTGCACCACGAAAGCCACTTACCTGGGGTATGAACTCAGTGAAGGAAAGAGAAATTTATCTGCTAGCCGAATACAGGCTATCTTGAAAATCCTGGTCCCCAAAACAAAGAAGCAGGTGCGGGAATTCCTACGGGCAGTATGGTATTGCCGCCTTTGGATATTAGGTTTTGCAGAGATGGCAAAACCCCTTTACAACTTCACCGGGGGAAAGATTGAAGAACTAAACTGGACTGAGAATGAAACTAAGTCTTTTCAGGACCTTAAACAAGCCTTAGTCAGTGCACCAGCATTGGCGCTGCCAGACCTCACTAAGCCATTCCAGTTGCATGTGGCAGAGGCTCGGGGAATCGCGAAGGGGGTGCTAACCCAGCTCTTAGGGCCATGGAAAAGACCTGTGGCATATTTATCCAAGAGACTAGATCCTGTAGCTGCAGGTTGGCCAGGCTGCCTGAGGGCGGTAGCGGCCACAGCCATACTGGTCAAAGAAGCCTCAAAGCTCACCCTTGGGCAGGACTTACAAGTAGTGGCCCCCATGCCGTGGAAACCCTTCTATGAAGCCCACCTGAGCGTTGGCTTTCAAATGCCCATATTACCCAGTACCAAGTGCTCCTGCTCGACCCTCCGCGGGTGAGTTTTCTTAAGACAGCATCTCTAAACCCTGCAACCTTGCTGCTGGATAATGATCCTGAACAGCCCCTCCACAACAGGGTCCCAGGTTTGATTCTGGTCAAGGGCATGTACCTTGGTTGCAAGCTCTTCCCTGGCCCCGGGCCCTGGTGAGGGTTCCTGCAGGAGGCAATCAATCAATCTGTTTCTCTCACAATGATATTTCTCTCTCTGTCTCTCCCTCTCTCCCACTCTCCCTAAAAAACAAGGAAAAAATATCCTCGGGTGAGGATTAACAACAACAACAAAAAAGAGAAGAGAGAGAGCAAGAGAAAGGAAACTCTTTGGGGGATTTTAACCAGGAGCTTCTTCAAGCTAACAATAACTTTCCAAGATTTTACGTGCTTCTGATGGGGTGCAACCCCTAGCCAATTCATTTTTCCCAGGCTAGAGACAGGCAAGCTCTTCCCCTTTGCCACCCAACTTCTACTGCCCATGTGCCTATTTCCCACTTCTCCCCTCAACAATCCAGTACCTGATGAGGGAAGGGAAGGGTGTTAATCCCTTTGGAGGAACAATGCTATGTGAAGCTGTAATTTCCTGGTGACCATGCTTGCAGTATCTGACTTCCCTTTGCTTTCTTCCCTTTACCTTCTGTGCTCATCCTCTGTGACACCCCCCCCCCCATATTAACTAGCTAATTACAATGATAACAGTCCCAGAAGATAGACTCTAAAAGACAGGATTTTGGTTTGGTCATGACTTTGGGCTTGGGCACAATACTGAACTACTTGCCAACGGGAAATGAGATGCTAGGAAACAGCATGCCGTGACCTCACTGTTAATCAAGCTATCACTTATGGTTGATTGTGATGAAAGCCAAATGAAACTTGTGCTTTGAAAATCCAAGTGCCTGCTGCACAAGATTAGGATGGCAGTAATGACAACTGAAAGGACCTGTGATGGGATAGATTCTTTTGAGTTCTACTGGAGTGATCACAAAGAGAAAATGACAAGCTCAAAATTGTGAAATCCCAGCTCAAGTTATAGTCCAAGAATGAAAGTGTTTCCTTGTCAGTCCTAAAAGAAGCTCTCACTTCTGATAGTTGCAGGGCTGATGCTGCTGAAAATCAAACGCAAAACTGAAGAGTAGGTTACTGAATTAAAATGACAGTTAAAGTCACAGGCTTGCCAGGTTTTGTTAGGAACAGAAACAGAATATTGGAAACTAATTATAATTATAAGAAATATTAATCATGTTCTGTTAACGATAATGGTTCTGTTCTGATTAGAAATCACATTTTCACTTGGCTGGAAGTTGTATGCCCTGGGACAGGGGAGCTAACATCAGAATGCAGTCCATCCTCCTTTCCCGAGAACTGCCTATCATTACGGAAAGATTTACAACCTCGTGGCTGAGACAATCTAGTCCCAGAGGTACCTGCTCTTTACAACACCAGCCCCTATTGCCTGTAATCTGGTCCAGAGGCATCCAGAGCACCCAGAGGCACCCACCCTCTGTGACACCTCCCCCCACCCCCAGCCGGCATGATTTGTAACCTGTAATGATTATCCTGTGCCCACTTTCCCATACCTGTAATACCTACTTTCCCACGTAATCTTTGTCCTCCTACCCAATATTAGTAGCTGGCTTATGGTGGAGTGCAGAGCAGATTTTTGTGGATGACCTGCTGCTCTCCCATACTGCCGGCAATATTGGAATAAACACTCATATATGATTCAACCCTGTCTCTGCTTAATTAGCTCAAGTAGTGACAGACAGCCTGGGCCCCTTGGTTGTCCGGTTCCAGTTTCTGAAGTGAAAGTTTGGGTACTGAAAATGGAACTCCCATTTGACCCAGTAATCCCACTCCTAGGAATATATCCTAAGAAACTAGAAACACCAATCAGAAAGGATATATGCACCCCTATGTTCATAGCAGCACAATTTACAATAGCTAAGATTTGGAAACAGCCTAGGTGCCCGTCAGCAGATGACTGGATCAGAAAACTATGCTACATCTACACAATGGAATACTATGCTGCCATAAAAAAGAAGGAATTACTACCATTTGTAGGCACCTGGATGGAATTAGAGAACATTATGCTAAGTGAAATAAGCCAGTCAATGAAAGAAAAATACCACATGATCTCACTCATTTGGGGATAATGAAAAACATTATAAACTGATGAACAAAAAGATAGATACAGAGGCAGTAAAGCATCAAACAGACTGTCAAATTACAGTGGTAAGGTTAGGGAGAGGTGGGGGAAATAAGAGATCAACTGAAGGACTTATATGCATGCATATAAGAGTAACCAACGGATGCAAAACATTGGGGGGTGAGGGCATGTATGGGAGTGGGGTGGGGGGGCAATGGTAAGATATGTACACATATAATACCTTAATAAAAAAAAAAAGTTTGGGTACCGACTGCAAAAGAATGGGATCTTGGAAACTGCAATGAAAACAGTTGGATTCATGTGAAAGAGACCATTTCAAAACCAGTCTTTCTAAAGCATTCATCACAAAAGCTGTGGGTGAGAGCCAACAAGCCAAGCTTGGGGGTGCATGTGATAGTAGGAACCACAGGCTACAGACTTTATTTTTACCTTTAGTGCTCTTGAACATACTCAGATGTGGGAACTCTCACCTTTGCAGTGGTCCTCAACCTTTCTAATGCCGTGACCCTTTAATACAGTTCCTCATGTTGTGGTGACCCCCAACCATAAAATTATTTTCGTTGCTACTTCATAACTGTAATTTTGCTACTGTTATGAATTGTAAATATCTGTGTTTTCCAATGGTCTTAGGCGACCCTGCTAGTGGTTCTCAACCTGTGGGTAGCGACCGCTGCTGTAGAGCCTAAGACCATCAGAAAACACAGATATTTACATTACGATTCATTAACAGTAGCAAAATTATAGGATCAAGTTCAGAAACCTGTCAGTGGATAAGAAAAGTCTGAGAGAGAACATCTCTTGTGAGATGAATGGAGGAAGAGCCTAGAGGAGGACAGAGAAATGGGAGAGAGGGGTACTGGGGAAGCCCAGGTATGAGGGTATTAATAAATCATAGAAAGGGTCAATAATGTTAAGTACTGCAGTAATACTATTAACAAAAAGACTGGATTGCCCACTGAATTTGCCCTTGGTGACTTTTGCAAGAGTAGTTTGAGTAGACTGGAGTAGAGGTAGAATGGGAGATGAGCAGGTAGAAGAATGCAGATTGTAGTTAAATTAATTCAGCTGTACTAAATTACTCCCTTTGACTTTGCCATATGTTTCCTCAACTGGCACAGTTATTCTGAAACACTAGAAGCATTTTCTTACAGGTAGAGAACAAGGTCAGATTGCTTAATAGGAGAATTCAACATGATTCTGGATATTTTACCATAAAAAAGGAGATGATGATAATGATGATGATGCAGCATAAATGCTTGACATGAAGGTAAACAATTATCAGCTACCATTTTATAAGATTGATAAACTGTTTACTTTAAAAACCTTGAAGAATAACTGAAAATATGCTAGAACTAATCAGAGAAGGGAACCAGATGTAAGATGAAATGGAATTATATACAATTAAGCTGTCATTTATACTAGCAATAACTAATTTAAAAGAATACTGAAAAAACATTCTCACAATGCTTATGCATATAAAGGTAAACTTAAATAGAAAAATATTCTATTTCTTGACTGGGAAAACTCAATATTTTAAATATATCCATTTTCCCCAAAGTATATATGCATATATAAGCTCATCCCATTTCAATATCATAAAGAGTCTTTTTGCTTGAAAGAAGAAAAGTTATTCCGTTCTTCATCTGTTCTACCTGGATAAGTACATGGTGAGAAGAGTCAAGAAATCTGTGTAATGGATATCGTTGCGGTAATATTTTTGTACCAAATTGCAAAGAGTAATATAAAGTTGTAATTCAAAAAAAAAAGTGAAACACCAGATAATTTAATGTATCATAAACGAATCCTTTTTTTAAAAAAATAAATTTTTATTGATTTCAGAGAGGAAGGGAGAGGGAGAGAGAGATATAAACATCAATGATGAGAGAGAATCATTGATCAGCTGCCTCCTGCCCACTGCCTACTGGGGATCGAGCCTACTATCTTGGCATGTGCCCTTGACTGGAATCGAACCTGGAACCCCTCAGTCCGCAGGCCGATGCTCTATCCACTAAGTCAAACCAGCTAGGGCATAAATAAATCATTTAAAATCACCACAGACCCTGAAAGTTATTCAATAAATAGTGTTGGAGTACTAGGGATAATTTAAGGAACAGATATTGCTACATCTCCACCCCACAGCCTCCATAAGAATAGATTTCAATGTTCCTCACTAATATAAATGTGTATGCATATGATTATCCTTTAAGCTCTAAGTCATTAATCATAAGAAAAATATATAGGCCAGTATAAAAATAAATGTCAGTAAAAAGCTACTGATTGTGGTACTGGTATAAAACTCAATAGATGAGACAACCTAGTTGTCCAAAGAGAGAATTGGTCAAATATACTGGTTTTTGGGTATATCTATAAAATTGAAAAATAAGGAACCATCAAAAATTATGACTTAGCCCTAGCCAGTTTTGCAAGGTGGATAGAAGGTTGACCTGTAGACTGAAGGGTCCTGGGTTCAATTCCGGTCAAGGGCACATGCCAGGGTTGTGGGCTTGATCCCTAGTAGGGGGTGTGCAGGAGGCAGCTGATCAATGATTCTCTCTCATCATTGATGTTTCTAACTCTCCCACTCTCTTCCTCTCTGAAATCAATAAAAATATATTTTTTAGAAAATGCAGACTTAGATACATTTGTATAATCCAAAGATGACCAGTATGTATTGTTAAAGAAAAAAATTAAAAATAGTGTTAGAGTATGTGTTGTGGAGCGAGCACGAGTGAACGACCACTGGAGTCCAGACAAAATTAAAATTTAGGGAGCCTTTATTAGCCGGCCAGCTGGCCGGCTAGCCGGCCAGCGACTGCTCTGCCTTTCTCCACGCAGGGAGTCCAGAGAGCAGCCCCAACCCTTTGTGCAGGACCACTTTTAAGCACATTAACCACATCCTGTTTTTGCAGAGCAGGCAATTTAAGACAAAACAGTTTTTCCCAAGCAATGTCAGGATCATGCCATTGATGACCATGTTATTTACAGGGTCATCCTGTTCTTCAGAAAGCTGACAGTGTTCTATGAAAGAAGGCCTACGTGCTGGGAAGGGGCCATGAGACCGTATCTCAAGGCCTGGCCTGGTGTCAGCACTGACAACTCTATCTGGGGCATAGTCCATGGCCTCTCTGGAATGGTAGTAGTAAGCATGCTAAAAAATTTCCACTCTCTAACATATGTATGTACACATTTTTGTAAAAATGTGTATATTCATTAATTTATGTTTAGAAAAAATTAGAATGCTGATAGTGATTACATTCTGGTCTGATATATAATCTCTGTGATATTTGTTTGCTTTCTCCCTTATATTTTTTGACATAACTTTGCATTTAGATAAAGTAACACATTTATTTTATAAATGATAATAATACATTGTATAGAAACCATTTTTGTCCATTAACAAAGACTGCATTTCAGATAATCTGTAATTTAAAAAATTGTATTAGTTAGATATTGCTGTATAATAAATAAGCTCAAAACTCAATGGCTTAAAAAAAAAACCAATCAATTACTATCTACCACAGCTGCTATGGGTCAGAAACTCGGGGGTGGCACAGATGCTTGCTTGCTTCTCGCTTTGGGTCTCCTGTGAGGTCTCAGTCAGGACTCAGACTGCAGAGCTGCAGTCATCTGAAGGCTTGACCTGGACTGAGAGATCAGATTCCAAAGTGATTCTCTCACATGTCTAGGAAGCTGGTGCTGGCTCCTGGAAAAAGGCATTAGTTCCTCTCCTCCTGGGGTTCTCCACAGGCTGCTTGTGTGTGCTCGGTATATGAATGCCAGCCTCTTCCACAGTAAACAATCCAAAAACACAAGGAAGACGCTGCCATGCTTTGTATGACCTAGACTTGGAAGTTACACACTGTCATCACAGTATCCCATGGGTCACATGTTTGCCCTAGTCAATTGGAGAGGACTACATAAGGGCATGAATATCAGGAGGTGAGGATTATTGAGGGCAATCTTGGAAGCTAACATAACTATATCAAGAAAAAATAAAAGAATAAATTTATAGAAATCATAATATATAGAATATTTATGTTGTATTAGCATAACAAACCAATGGGCCTTATGCAGCAACCAAAGTGATTAAAAGTGATCATTAATTTTAAAACTAATATTAGGTAAACAAAGATGTATACAAATATGCATATAGGCTATTAACTACTATTTAAACTGCTCAGTGGATAGAGATTGAAGTACAATAAAGACATTCAAAGGATAGGATTATGAGTAGATAAAATTTTTCCCTTTTTAATTTCCTTTAATGTGGCACTACTATTTTTTAGCACGACACATATTTAAAGCAGAGAATATTAATAAGTATACTAGATTTTAAATCACTGAAAGTTAATGTTACTTTATAATTGAAATATGGATTATTAATTCAGCAATATATAAAAATATTTTGAAAATACAAAATCCCCCAAATCAATGGCATGTAATTTACAAAAAAATCTTACAAGCATCAAAAAGCAAACATAAAACAAAAATGCATATAAAGAACAATATAGAATATGTTTCTGCACAATTTAAGGATACATGTCTAACAGACAAATGGCTTATTTAAAATATGACATGGTCTCAATCCAAAAATCTACCTGGAAATTTTCTCCCTCACTCCTAACTCCTTAAAGAAGAATTAAATAATTTTGGAATTAGGCAGTGGAAGTAAAAAAGCCTATTACTCTGCCTTGACACTGGAGACAAAGATGAAGGTGAATATCTTTTCCCCTTCTCTGAGTCCTACGTAAGAAGCCACAGGACTAGAAAGAGGTTCTAACCTCAAATTTCAATTCTGGAAAGTAAATATCATTTATAAGAGCCACTATTCAAATGACCAACTTAATTTTCTTCTGCACGTGATAATTTTATTTAAATTTAACAATGTTAGATTATTTTTGAAATAAGTTTTAAAAATTCAACTCTGTAACTCTTCCTTTATGGTTCCTTGATTAGTGTCTAAAAGTAGGAGGGCCCCAGTCGGTTTGGCTCAGTGGATAGAGCGTCAGCCCATGGACTGAGGGTCCCGGGTTCAATTTGGGTCAAGGGCATGTTCTTCGGTTGCAGGCTTGAGACAACCAATCTGTTTCTCTCTGTGTGTCTCTCCCCTCCACTCTCTCTAAAAATCAATGGAAAAATTAAAAAAAAATTATTAATAAATAAATAAAAGTAGTAGTAGGAAAATAAGAATGACAAATATTTCAGGAGTGGGAGAAGGAAGAATAATAGAACTACTGATACACTTAGGCCTCCAAGATCATGAGAAGCATACATGGCTTCAGATATAATTATACTTAGTGCTGTACTAACGCATAAATTTTATGCTAATGTTAGAAATAAGGTGAGCCCCAGAGTTAGGGGTCCTGGTAGAACACAAAGGATACTTGGGAGTCAGACAGCAAGGCAATATCAAGGAAGGTGTGCAATCAACAAAGAGGCTGGTAAGCAAGCACACCCAGCAGACAGATTTTATCTCTGATGCAGTCTGCCCGGCACCCTATTTGGTTAAAGCTTGGGTTCACATTCTTGAGTGATTGGCTAATTCAAAGGCCAGGGAGGGGTTGACATTTTCATTCCTGGTAAATAAATGAAACCTCAGCTTCTTAAATGGCAGCCTCCTGGTGAATTGCAAGTCATGCAAGTTAAAAATGGTGGCTGTCTCTCAAAATGGCTGCGGTTAAGCTAAGGAACTTCCTTCTTTAACAGAAAAGATTACAGTGTGAGAATTATGAGAAAAAGTTGATTCTCATAATTCTCACACTAGCAGCCTAAGAAAGTTTAAATAAAATGTGGAGCTAAATAATATAAAGAGATTGCTTTCAGCTCCAGCTATATGTATTGCACTACTGGGCAAAACATTTGAGTTTCCATTTTGTTTTTATTTGACACTAGTAGCCCTGCACATGAATCCGTGCGTAAGTAGCTTGCTGCCGCTTGCCTCAGCTGGCCACCCGCCCACCGCCGCTGGTAGCTCTCTGTTGCTCATAGCTTGCTGCTCCGCCCTCCTGGAGCTCTCTGCCCACTGCTCCACCCTCCTGTAGCTCCCCCACCCCTTCTTCTCTCCCCCCCCCCCCATAGCTTGCTGCCCTGCCCCCTCCTGTAGCTTTTTGCCGCCTGCTTGTAATTCGCTGCCCCACTGTCCTGCAGATCCGTGATCTGGTTGGTTGTTACACCTCAAGGCAGATAATTAGCATATTCCTTTCTTATTATATAGGATGAGCTGGTCAATTTGTTCTCTTGTCATAGAATTTTTGGAAAATCTTTTGGCAATACTTTGTTCTCATAACAGAATTATAGAATTTATTCCTGTTTTATAGCCCTTAAAATGTGGTTATTGCTATGAAGTAACTACATTTTTTATTTCACTTAATTGTAATTAATGTAAGTTTTAATTTAAATAGTCACACTGGCTAGTAGTGACCATATAGGGAAGCACAAATCTAAATACTAGCTCAGAAGACCTGTGAGTGGCCTACAAGGGAGGGAAGGGCTTGAGTGATTTAGAGTAAACAAACCAGTCCAGGCATGATACCAAATCACACAGCTGCAATTGCCCATCAGCACTTTTGATTGTAACCAAACCTGGTGTAGCACAGAAAAGGAAGGGTTACAACTAGAAATAAATCAAGCCCTTTACTGCTGATTTCACATTTTCCTGCTGCACAGGTCAACCAAAAGATCACTCACTGGCTATTTACATTTCCATAAGAAAACAACAGACAACTTACAGCGAGCTATAAATATAAGGAGGACATTTGAAACCTCTGGAAACCAGATAATCAATCTGCCTTGCTGGCACAAATTCAGTGAGCAAATTCTCACAGAGTGTGCTGTCTCTGAAGGGTTTTTTATGTTCTACTCACTGTCTGGCTGAATTATACATGCCTATACAGGAAGTAAATCTCCCTTTAAATGCACAACAAAAATAGAATGATTTAGTATTTGAGAAACTGTAATACTCACCTAGAGCATTGTCAACAAACACTATGCGGTTGTGGTTTTTAATTTTAATTTTTAGATTTCATGTGCACTTTGTCTAGCTTTCCCAATGTTAATATTTTGAGAAGTGAGGAATTTCATAAAATTTTTATTTATTTGATTTTTTAATTCATTTTTTTAATTTAAAGTTTGTATTAAGGTAATTGTAGATTTACATGCAATTGTAAGAAACAATACAGAGATATCTAATCTAATATTTTTCCAGTTTTCCTCAAGGTAAGATTTTACAAAACCATAATATCCATATATATAAAAGGCTAATATGCTAAGTATTCCTCCTCCTGTCTGACTGGTTGCTATGACACATACTGACCACCAGGGGCCAGACGCTCAACACAGGAGCTGCTGAGCTGCAGTGACTTGGCAGTGGTTGTTCTCGGGTGACGCACCCCGAAACTAGAGAGGAGAGAGCCCAATTCCTCGTGGGGCCATGTGATTCCACCTTTAGCTGTGGGTTATGTTGTTGTTGGGGCACTGTAGGCCCCGAATCTGGTTTACCGCACACTTGCATTTGTGTTCCACACCCTGTACGACAGCAACTTTGCAGAGTGCCCTCTCGCACTCCAGGACCCCTCGGGGGATGTCAGAGAGCCAGTTTTGGCCTGATCCCTGCAGGCCAGGGGCGAGGGACTCCACCTGCTGGAGGGACCCCACTCACTCCACAGAGGCTGGGGAGGGACCACAGGAGGTTGGCTCCAAGGCATGTCAGGCCTGTCTCACCCAGTCCTGCCCCACCAGCCACCTTCTAATTAATTTCCTTTCAATGTGCAGGAATCCGTGCACTGGGTCACTAGTAATATTATAACCAGCATGTTGACATTGATATAATACACTGATATTATTCAGGATGCCTTTTTAACCAATACTCATTTGTGTGTGCATATGTATGTGTATTCAGTTCTATATAATTCTATCACTTGTGTAGGTTCATGTATCCACCACTACAATCAAGATTTTGAACAGTTCCAACATCACAAAGATCCCTTCTCTTGCCCTTTTAGAACCACACACACCTCTCTTCAGCCTCACCTCCATATCTAAGCAGTGATATGTCCTCCATTTCTAAAACGTTATTGTAATCATGTTATATAATGGTATCATACACAATATAAGCTTTTCGGATGGACTTATTTCACTCACCACAATCCTCTGGATATTTTCCAAGTTGATACATATACAAATAGTTAATTCCTTTTCATTGTTGAGTAGTAGTCCATGGTATGGATGTATCACAACTTATGTAACTATTTTCCTATTGAAGGGCATCTGGACCATTTCCAGTTTTTTAATATTATGAATAAGCTGCTGTGAATATTCATTTTTTTCTGTGTGAATACAAGTTTGAATTTCTCCAGGATGAATGCTTATGAGTACAATTGGTGGGTGATATGGTAGTTACATGTTTAGTTTAATAAGAAAATGTCAAACTTTTCCAGAGTGACTGTGCTATTTATATTCCCACCAGAAATTTATGAATGATCCAGTTGCTCCACATCCTTACATTTAGTGTTGTCATTATTTTTTATCTTAGAAGGTGATGATTTAGTCATCTCTCATCAACCAGCTCACCATTGCATACACACATCATCTTCCTGATATAGCTATATCATAATTTTGTTTGGATCAATATTCTGCTTTAATATATTTATATCAATAAATAAAACTTTTAAGCCATGTAATGTTTTATTATTTTTATTTTCATGCATAACTTTTTTCCAAGCACTTAATATATTTTTTATGGTTTTTAGTTTACTTTCATGTGTTTATAACTAAGGTAGGCTCCCAGACCTTTCTCAATTGTCTAAATCATTTCTCAACACATTCATACTCATAAAGCATTCCATCCATTCCATCGTCTTGGACATGTCTCC
Source organism: Plecotus auritus (assembly GCF_963455305.1). Lineage (NCBI taxonomy): Eukaryota > Metazoa > Chordata > Mammalia > Chiroptera > Vespertilionidae > Plecotus > Plecotus auritus. The sequence continues at coordinate 28,930,942 of NC_137784.1, forward strand.
GCTGTAGCCTTATTCTGACCTGCTCCAATCTTCATTGGTTGCTTGCTGAGTCTGTTGCATAGCTATCATCTCTTCACCATCACCAATAGAAAATAGTATAGCCATGAATTAAGGACAAGGTGCTACAAAAAGAACTAATGGAAGTTGAAAATATGAACACAGATATAAGAAATTTAGTCTATCACAACTGTCTTCAGTTGGATGCCCTATTTCCTGAATACTATTTTTCTTTTGCTTAGCTTCAATGAGGAGGAACACATTATTTCAGATAGTTTTCTGGGAAAGGGGCCTAGGAGATGAAGTTTTGAGGCCTTGATTATCAGAAAAGACCATTAATTTATCCACATATTTTAAAAAATGTATTTTTATTGATTTCAGAGAGGAAGGGAGAGGGAGAGAGAGATGGAAACATCAATGATGAGAGAGAATTATTGATCAGCTGCTTCCTACACACCCCACACTGGGGATCGAGCCTGCAACCCAGGCATGTGCCCTTTAGTCCACAGGCCAACGCTCTATCCACTGAGCAAAACCAGCTAGGGCTATCCACACATTTAATCAATAGTTTAATTTCACATAGGTTAAATAATTTTTTCTTAAATCTTGAAACTATTGCTACAACATTTTCTAGCATCTAATATTCTGCTGAAGAAGACCAAAACCATTTTGATTTCTTATTCTTTGCATATGTATCTCCCAGCCCCTTTTTTGATTGCCCTTTTGGAAACTCTTGAGGTTTTTCTCTTTATCCATTTTCTTTGAAATTTTTACATTTTACTTTTTTATAGATGTGTTTGGATCTATGGTATTGAATAATAATGGAACTTTTCAATCAGGAAAATCATATCCTTAAATTCTTAAATTCCATAAAATTGTTTTGACTTCTTTTATTGTTTTTTTTTTTTAATTTTGCTTTTATATTTCTGGAACAATTATTATTTGGCTATTGTGCCTCTGGATGTCTTCCAAACTTTTTATATTTTTCTGCCCTTTTTTTTTTTTTTTTACCATCCTTTTGACTTTTTAAAGTTAGGGGTCAGCAAACTATGGCCCATGTGATTGCCACCCATTTTTCTAAATAAAGTTTTATAGGAAACCAGCCATATCCATTCTGTTAAAAGTGCAGATTTCAGTAGTTGCATCAGAGACCATATGCCCTGTAGGCCTAAAATATATAATATCTTGTCATTTATAAAAAGTTTGTTCACATATCTTCTAAGAGATTTTTTCAATTTTGTCTTCCAAATTTTGCACTGAATTTCTCATTTTCAACTTCCGTAAGTTCTATTTATAGCACCCTGTTCTTAAATCATGGCTATAATGTTTTCTATTATCTTTCTGGAGATGTAAACAATGTTTTCTCTGTTCTTAAGATTTTATCTTCTAATACGGTCTCTTCTTTAAGTTGCTTATGCCTATTTCTTTGGTCTCTGTAATGTTAGCATTTTTAATCAGATGATAGGAGAACCTTGACCACTTGCTCATATTTAAGAATGAGGCACTACAATGCTGAAAGTTTTGTACACATAAGTGCACTTTTTAAACTGTCAGCTTTCCAGATCAGCTATCTAGTAAGAGTCTTTTCTTAGGGAAACGCTATAACCAAATAATGTGCAATGTTGGTACTCTTATGTAGTTTCCCTTAGGTTAGTCAGATTCTTTCCAGCTGTTATAAGCTTAGCTGCCATGATATCTAAATGAAGTAAGAGGGCTGAGAGGTTTTAACATTCAGTATCTAACTTTTACCTTAATTCCCTTGTTTTTAGTATAGTACTCCTTCCTCAACAATGCCTGGTGTCTCTTAAACCAGAATATCTCTGTATTATAATCCTTTGGAAATAAATATGCAATATTAGACATGAATAGGAATAAGGGTCAAGAAATCTAAATCTTATAAACTCTAGATTTAGACAAATTGATAGACTATACCTTCTTGCCTTATTTTATTTTACCAAGAATTTTGTTAAATAATATATATATATGTAGCCATGGTCCATAATGTCCAAAACGACTGAACAGATGATGACCTCCCCTGCCAACCTGATCACCCCTAACTGCCTCTGCTTTGCCACCCCCCCCCACCATGGCTTTGTCCGGAAGGAAGTCAGACGTCCAGAAGATGGCCGGTTGACCCAGTGTAATTAGCATATTACCCTTTTATTAGTATAGATCAGTGGTCAGCAAACTCATTAGTCAACAGAGCAGCAAACCGCAGCTCGCAAGCTGCATGTGGCTCGCGAGCCATGGTTTGCCGACCACTGGTATAGATAAATTATAGAGGATAGGATTGCTTAAATGGGGAGGAAAAGCCTTTTTCAGGAGGAGGAGATGCTCTTGGCAGACAAAAATACATAATCCCGCCGAAACTGGTTTGGCTCAGTGGATAGAGTGTCGGCCTGCAGACTGAAAGGTCCCAGGTTCGATTCCAGTCAAGGGCATGTACCTTGGTTGCGGGCACATCCCCAGTAGGGGGTGTGCAGGAGGCAGCTGATCGATGTTTCTCTCTCATCGATGTTTCTAACTCTCTATCCCTCTCCCTTCCTCTCTGTAAAAAATCAATAAAATATATTAAAAAAAAATACATAATCCCTATATCTGGACTGATAGCCAGCCATATGCACTATGCTTCCAAACCAGTCATTAAAAAATTGAACTGCTTTCTTATACCTTAATACTAAACTGCTGTTGCCCTTAAAACCCCTCCTCAGCCCCCACCTTAGGTTCTGCCTTCGTAGTTCACCCAGACTTGGTTCTGATTGGTTGGATTCTATGGCAGGCAGTGTCAAAAGCTCCACCTCCTAGGCAGCTATTGGCTCCTTGCAGTTCACCCAGATTTGGTTCTGATTGGTCTGGTGCCCTTGGTTGCGGGCACCAGAAGTCAGTCCTGCAGTCAGTGCTGGGTCTCTGTGGCAATTGTTGATCAGCCCTTGCCTCTCTTTCTCTCTGGGCCTTGCCAGCAGCCACAGGGGCTGCTGATCAGCCCTGCCTCTCTGATCAGGCCCAGAGATAGACCCAGAGAAGCTGACTGACATAGAAACTGACCAATCAGAACCAAATCTGGGTGAACTGCAAGGAGCCAATAGCTGCCTAGGAGGTGGAGCTTTTGACACTGCCTGCCATAGAATCCAACCAATCAGAACCAAGTCTGGGTGAACTACGAAGGCAGAACCTAAGGTGGGGGCTGAGGAGGGGTTTTAAGGGCAACAGCAGTTTAGTATTAAGGTATAAGAAAGCAGTTCAATTTTTTAATGACTGGTTTGGAAGCATAGTGCATATGGCTGGCTATCAGTCCAGATATAGGGATTATGTATTTTTTTTTAATATATTTTATTGATTTTTTACAGAGAGGAAGGGAGAGGGATAGAGAGTTAGAAACATCGATGAGAGAGAAACATCGATCAGCTGCCTCCTGCACACCCCCTACTGGGGATGTGCCCGCAACCAAGGTACATGCCCTTGACTGGAATCGAACCTGGGACCTTTCAGTCTGCAGGCCGACACTCTATCCACTGAGCCAAACCAGTTTCGGCGGGATTATGTATTTTTGTCTGCCAAGAGCATCTCCTCCTCCTGAAAAAGGCTTTTCCTCCCCATTTAAGCAATCCTATCCTCTATAATTTATCTATACCAGTGGTCGGCAAACCATGGCTCGCGAGCCACATGCAGCTTGCGAGCTGCGGTTTGCTGCTCTGTTGACTAATGAGTTTGCTGACCACTGATCTATACTAATAAAAGGGTAATATGCTAATTACACTGGGTCAACCGGCCATCTTCTGGACGTCTGACTTCCTTCCAGACAAAGCCATGGTGGGGGGGGGTGGCAAAGCAGAGGCAGTTAGGGGTGATCAGGTTGGCAGGGGAGGGCAGTTGGTGGTGAGATCAGGCTGGCAAGGGAGGGCAGTTAAGGCAATCAGGCAGGCAGGCTGAGGCAGTTAGGGGTGATCAGGCAGGCAGGCAGGTGAGTGGTTAGGAGCCAGTGTTCCCAGATTGCGAGAGGGATGTCCGACTACCGGTTTAGGCCCGATCCCACAGGGACATCCCCCAAGGAGTCCCAGATTGGAGAGGGTGCAGGCTGGGCTGAGGGAACACCCCCCCATGCACAAATTTTGTGCACCGGGCTACTAGTTTTTCTATAATATTAATAGATTTTTCAAAGTTTTTTATCCAAGTTTTAAAATTACAATGTGTTAAGCCTGAGTGATGCTACCAGTATCATCCTAAATCAGGATAGATTTGATTCCAGGTATCAGAAAATTCAACAAATTAAACAAATAAAGGGCATTTTTGACCCAAGTAACTAAGAGTCCAGCTATAATGTGAACCTAATTTTTATTTGATTCAATAGATCAAAGATTATAGTAACTATGTATACCATATTTCAGCTCCAACTATATGATGTCAACTGCATCTTTAGACTTGTTTTCTTCTTGTTGACAACATGGCTACAGCAGTTCCAGTCAGCACATCCACTCACCCCAACATCCAGAAGGGAAGAGTGATAATCCCTTCGGGCTCTTCATTCAAAATAGCATAGATATTTTATTCCAAGAGTCCCTCAGCAAACCACTAGTTGAAACTCAGTGACCCAAATAGAGTCCTAAACCGATCTTGTTAACTCGGAGAATATCACACATTAATTGACTTTCGTTGTGATACCTGAATCAGTCACTTTGACAAGCTAGCAGGATAATCCTGATTGGCTTACACCAAGCACTGTTTGCTCCTAGAGCTTGGATAGGTTCAATCCCTCCCAAATCATGTAATTTTTACCACAGTAGCACAGTAGGGTAGAGGGAAATGTATATTTGGAGTAATGACATTATTCACCTCACTCTCCATCTTTCTCCAAGAAAACAATTATAGGTATACTTTTTAATATTTTTTGCCAATAGTTGATAGAACAAATAGCCAGAAATATAGTAAGGATATAAAAGACCTGAAGAAAGATATCTGCCAACTTGTACTAATTGACATTTATAGAACACTCTAGCCAAAAAGAGCAGACTATTCATTTTTTCATGTGCAAGTGGAATATTTACCAAGATAGGCCATATTATGAGTCATAAAATAAGTCTTATTCAATTTAAAGGATTCTAGTCATTAAAGTACATCTTCTGACTGCATAGAAATTAAATTAAAAATCAGTAATTTAATGTCTTGAAATTCTCCAAATATTTGAAAACTAAGTAATATACTTCTACATAAGTGATGTACCAAAGAAATCAAAAGAGAAAGAAAAAAGTATTTTGACCTTTATGAAAATAAAGAAGAATTTATTATTCTTGTGTAATGTAGCTAAAGCAGTATTTAGTGGGACATTTATAGTATTAAATTCTTATATTTGAAACAAATCTCAAAGCAATGTCTTCAGCTTCCACCTTAAGAAATTAGAAACAAAATGCCAATCAATCACAAAGTAAGCAGAAGAAAGGAAATAGTAAATATCAGAACAGAAGTCAATGGAACTTAAAAGATTAAAAAAAAGAGAAAATGAGTGAAACTAAAAGTTGGTTATTTGACATGCTCAATAAAATTGATAAATTTGTATCCAAGCTCATCATAGAAAAGACACAAATTTCTAATGTCAAGAATGAGAGAGGTGCCCTGGCTAGTGTGGCTCAGTTGGTTGGGTGTCATCCCTTGCACTGAAGTGTTGCTGGCTCAAACCCTGGTCAGAGCACATGCCAGGGTTGTGGGCTCCATCCCCAGTAGGGAGTGTGCAGGAGAAAGCCAACTGATGTTTCACTTTTACATCAATATTTCTCTCTTCTCTCTCTAAAAATAAATAATTCTTTTAAAAAATAGAATGCAAGAAGTGGCATAACTATGAATCCTATAGATACTAAAATATGGGGTTATTACAAACAACTTTATGATAATACATTTATTAACCTATATGATTATATAAAAAAGTTTTGAAAGATAGAAACTACCAAAGCTCACTCCCAAAAAATATAACCTCAGTAACCCTATATCTGTTAAAGAAATGGAATTTGAAGTTAAAAAGCTTTCCACAATGAAAACCCAAGGCTAATATGCCTTTCCTGGTAAATTCTCAGACATTTAAAGAAGAAATAAAACCCATATCAGTAATACCAACTATACGAAACTAGAGGCCCTGTGTATGGGATTCATGCACTGGTGGGGGGGTGTGGCCTGTGGGGATTGGCCTGCTGTGGGAGCGCTGCTCATCATGGTCAGTTGAGTGGCTGTGGACCCGCCCTCTGAGCGGCTGCTCCCAGGTCCAGTATCTTCCCAGAGCCGGACCACTGGCCTCTCCAGGGGACCTGGTCGGGAATGGGCCAAGGGACAATAGCACTGAGAGGCAGCAGAGTAGGCCTCAGTCCTGTGGTGGCCATGAACCCGCCTCCCACCCTCCAGGGTGAGCTCTGTGAACCTGGTGGTGGCTCTGCGTAGCCAGTGGGCATCCAGAGGAGGCAGCAGGGAGCAAGGAGGAGGAGCCTGGGGCGAGGAGGTGATGACTGCAGCCTGGGTTCCTGCCTGTCAGCCTGGAGTTCATAGTGGGAGCAGCCACTCATCCCAGTCAGCTGAGCATTACTCTCACTGTGTAGTGCACTGACCACCAGGGGGCAACTCCTGCGCTGAGTGTCTGCCCCCTCATGTTCAGTGCGCGTCATAGCGACTGGTTGACTGGTTGTTCTGGTCATTCCCCCATTCTGTCGCTGGGCTTTTATTATATAGGATACCTTCCAGCAAAATGAAGCGGAGGGGATACTTTTCTTTTTAGAGAGGGGAAGGAAGAGAGAGAGAGAGAGAGAGAGAGAGAGAGACATCAATGTATGAGAGAAACATTAATTGGTTGCCTCCTTACCTGCCCCCACCAGAGATGAAACCACAACCTAGATATGTGCCCTGACTGGGAATCGAACCACCAGCAACCTTTTGGTGCATGAGAAGATGCTCCAAACAACTGAGCCACACCGGTAAGGGCAAGGAGGGGATACTTCTCAACTCCTATGACTACAGTGTACATCTGGTACCAAAAGCTAGACAGACATTATAATAAAACTATAGGCCAATATATCTTATGAACTTATTCATTCTTTGTCTTTCAGAAAAACATAAATCACCTCTTTAGGGGAGCCTTTGTGACTCCTTAATAGTTAAATCCCCTTAATTTATGCAATACATATCTCTTCTTCATTAGATTTACATTGAATGTATTTATTTCATGATTATGTAATTAGTATCTTTCTCCCAGACAAGACTATAAGTTATGTTAGTCTGAAAATGTTCCTAGTCTGTTTCTGAACATTTTTTTCCCACCAGTGTGGCTCAGTGGTTTAGTGTTGACCTATGCACCAAGAGGTCATGGATCCATGGTTCAATTCCTGGTCAGGGCACATGCCAGGTTGGGGGCTCGATCCCCAGTGTGGGCCATGCAGGAGGCAGCCGATCAATGATTCTTTCTCATCATTGATGTTTCTATCTCTCTCTCCCTCTCTCTTTCTCTCTGAAATAAAAAATATATATATATATTTTAAAAGAGAGAATGTTCCTAGCCTGTTTCTGGACATTTTTTTCGCAACTGGTTAACAGAATATTAGGCACATAGAAAGAGCTCAATAATAATAAAATACTGTATATATTTTAAAATTAATGAATGGCAAGTTACGGATAAGAAGCTATAGCCTGATACTATGCATAGTGGTGATCTTGAGGTGTGGGTAGAATGGGATGAAGGTAGTGAGTGAGCTCGGGCCATAGCTCATTGATTAATATTTTATTAGTTGATAAACACAATACATTAAGTGCCTGTGATCTCTTTGGTGGTATTGATTGGATGTTTTCTGATACAAGTAAACAAAGCCATGCTAACAGGGGCTTAAACAAATAAGTGTACTATTTAACAAGGATTTTTTCTGAGGTATGCATCGTTAGACAATTTTGTCATTGTGTGAATATTACAGAGTATGCTTACACAAACATGGATAGTATATCTTATTAAACATCTAGGCTACATAGTATACTGCTGTCATAAATGCAGTCAGTCTTTGACCAAAACTTCATGTTATAGTTTATAGCATGACTATATTTCACTGGTTCAGAAAGTCTCTACCAACAGTGTTGCCCAATCTGTTTTTATATCATGGCACACATAGAATGTAATATCTGTAAGTCAGTTTGAGGTGTGATACTCTGAATAAAAATATCCTTATCAGTCAGTAATTCAATTCTCTTCTCCTTCTCTCTCTCTTACTCCTTTGTTCCTTCTCTTTTCTCCCCCATTCTCTTTCTCTTTGTGTGTGTACAGGTATACACTGTGTGGCCAGATTATTATGATCTCTGAACGCATAATAATCTGGCCACTCAGTGTGTGTGTGTGTGTGTGTGTGTGTGTGTGTGTGTGTGTGTGTGTATATTAGAGGCCCGGTGCATGAATTCGTGCATGGGTGGGGTCCGGCCAGCCTGGCCAGGGGGAGGGGACATGGGCGGTTGGCTGGCCTGCCTGCTGGTCGAACTCCTGGTTGAGGGGACAATTTGCATATTAGCCTTTTATTATATAGGATATACACTGAGTGGCCAGATTATTATGCGTTCAGAGATCATAATAATCTGGCCACTCAGTGTACATGAAACACAATCATACACATGTATATTTCTGTCCAACATTGGACATTGAGTTAGAACTACATTTTGAAGCTTCTGAAACCAATGTTTTTCTCTTTTTTTCCAGAAATTTAAAAATTGTTCTACTTAACATGTTTCATAGCATCCCTTCACAATTACATCTAGGTCTTGGTATCATAATTTCTTTTTTTATTTCACTGATATAAAATAAGTGTCTGTCATTTGTGGAAACTGCATGTAAATATGGTTGCAAGAAAGGGTTAATCTTTAAAAAAAAGAGGAATAAGGAGGAGAAGGGGCAGTGGGAAGGTTGGGGAGACAAAATAAGAAAGAACAAAAATAAGGAAATTTTCAGAAGCTCCTTCTAAGAAGAGGGCATAGGAGAGAGTTTCTGCTATATGCTTACAGGGTTGAAAAGGCAGTTTATCCAACATTGACTCATATAACGAAAGTAGATACACTACAAGTTATAGTTTCTTCAACTACTAAACAGGAATAAAACTTTCCCTTTCCCATCCCTACCACCCTATGCCTGCCCTGCAAGCTGTAATTCCTGGAATTCCTGGTACACTTCTGTTTCAAAATGTCAATGTCCGTTTAAAGATTTGCTCATTCTTATGAAAAATCAGCTACTTACAAACATATAGATAAGGAAAGTATACTGAAATGAATAGTGCATATCAAATTATATATACATACTAGTAGATATATATTTCCTTTAGACTCTGTAATTGAAAAGATTTTTTTTATTACCTGTTTTACAGGTTTTTCCTTCCTTTTGGTTACAGAATGGGGTTTTTAATTATCTCATTTATTTTGCCAGTCTCAAAAACCCTCTGGAAACCAAGGGGTTTCTGGGATTCACTGGGGTCAAAGAGGAAATAAATACATGTAATGGTATAAATGAATTGAGGGATGAGAGATTCTTGAATAATTTGATGAACAGTAGCTTTCATAATCACCACTTTGGAACTATTTTCACATTGATTTCAGCCTTTAACTGGTCCCATTTATCAGGTCTTCATTTGATGGTGGTTACATTTTATAACTCAATAAACATTAATATCTTATACCCCAATAAAGTTTGATACAAAGCCTACTAGAATACTATGAAATTAGCCCAGTCTAAAATGCTGGTGTTATGTGGTTTACCAATCAAATACTGAACTCTTAAATAAATGATAGAAATGGCAATTTTTGCTCCAGCAAAGGCATAAACTTTAAGGGAGAAATGAGGACTATGAAATTGTAAATGTAGGACAGAGGGAAGTGGCAAAAATGTTGGACATGTTGCAACTGTGAAAAAAAATCTGAGTGAAAAGTAAAAAAATACTAATTATTATTAATAAAATTTGGAATCGTTTCCTAGATATATCAAATCCATAACAGAGAAGTGCAATTATTAACACAAACGAAAGAGGGGGAAAAGGTAAATCAGTATAAAAAAGTGATAATGTATTTGATAGAAGTACAGAATCTCAACAAGAAATTTCCAGAAAAAATATAAGGAAAACTAAGATATTTTTTTCTTTTTGAGCTATATTCTGAAAAGTGCAAAATGGAAAGTATATAACATTTACATTAACTTTCATATATATAATAAAAAATTATTTTCATATACACATATCCTATATAATAAAGAGGTAATATGCAAATTGACCACCACACCCTCACAAGATGGCTATCTACAACCAGGCCGGCAGGAGGGTTAGTGAGGGATGACCAAACGACTGAACAAGCAGGCTGCGTGGGGCAACCAGGCTGGCAGGGGGGTCAGTTGGGGGTGACCAGGCCAGCAGGGGGCAGTTAGGGGTGACCAGGCCGGCAGGGGGGAGCAGTTAGGGGTGACCAGGTCAGTGGGGGGTGCAGTTGGGGGCAACCTGGCAGTGGCAGTTAGGGGTGACAAGGCTGGCAGTGGGGGCAGTTAGGGGTCACCCGGCAGGCAGGCAGGTGAGTGATTAGGAGCCAGTGGTCCACGATTGTGAGAGGAATGTCCGACTGCCGGTTTAGGTCCGATCCCCAGGTAATCTCACTTTTATACTAGAAAAAAGTTCATAAGGATATAAGATATAAATGTTGCAAAAAAACAATAGTAAAACCACCAGAAGAAACCATGGAAGAAGTTTTATATGATCTTGGAATAGGGAAAGCCTTTCTAAGAACAAATAAGAATACTTTAAAATATTCTGAAGCCATAAAGAAAAATAATAATATATTTGATGAATACAATCACTGGAAAAGTAAAAATAAGCCCAGCTGGTGTGGTTCAGTGATTGAGCATTAACCCATGAACTAGGAGGTCATAGTTCAATTCCCAGTCAGGGCACATGCCTGGGTTGTGGGCTTGATTCCCATTAGGAGGTATGCAGGAGGCAGCCAAGCAATGCTTCTCTCTTGTCCATGTTTTTATGTCTCTCTCTCTCCCTTCCTCTCTCTAAAATTAATAAAAACATATTTTTTAAAAAAAACAAAAAACAAAAATAGAGTGATAGACACAAACATATGTTTGAAAATCTTTTTCTTTTTAATTCTCACCCGAGGAGTGAGGGTATTTTTTCCATTGATTTTTAGATAGAGTGGAAGGGAGGGGGAGGGGGAGAGAAAGAGGGAAACATTGACTTGAGAGAGACACATCAATTGGTTGCCTCCCACTCGTGCCCCTACCTGGCCGGCAACCCTTTGGTGCTCAGAGAGGAAGAGAGAGGGAGAGAGAGATTGAAACATCAATGATGAGAAAGAATCATTGATTGGCTGCCTCCTGCATGGCCCACACTGGGGATCAAGCCCCCAACCTGGGCATGTGCCCTGACCAGGAATTGAACCATGGATCCATGACCTCTTGGTTCATAGGCCATCTCCATTGGGATACGCCATCAACGTGATAGGATGAACTTGATCAGCAATGATACTTAGGTATGTTGTGCTATTCAGACGTTGTTCCACATGAATTAAAGGGCCCAAATCATGCCAGGAAAACATGCCCCAAACCATAACACTCCCCCCACCAGCTTGAAGGGTTGTACTCATGCATGTGGGGTGCATGTTTTCATGCTGTTTCCACAAAATTCTCACTCTGCCATCTGCATGATGCAACTGGAAACGTGATTCATCAGATCACATGACTTTTTTCCAATGCTCGACTGTCCAATCCTTGTGTTCCTGTGCGAATTGGAGATGTTTTATCTTGCTAATTGCAGACAGCAAAGGTGTTCGAACAGGCCTTGGGCTTCCATATCCCATACGATGCAGTGTACGGCTAATTTGCCTACAAATGTCAGGTGGTCATAATAATCTGGCCACTCAGTGTATATAGCTTCATTATAATGAGGAATAAAACTTAACCTTATTTATAATATACTAGAGGCCTGGTGCATGAATTTGTGCACAGGTGAGGTCCAGCCAGCCCACCCCAATGTGGGCCCATTGGGGGCGGGGCTAGCAAGGGGGTGGGGCCATAGGAGAGTTCCAGGGCATGTCCGGCCTGTCTTGCTCAGTCATGATCGGCCAGACCCCAGCAGCAAGCTAACCTACCAGTTGAAGAATCTGCCCCCTGGTGGTGAGTGAACATCGTAGCAACTGGTCAACTGGATGACTGCCCCCTGGTTGTCAGTGCACATCATAGCGAGCGATTGAGTGGCCTTAGCGTATCATTAGCATGTTACAGTTTGATTGTTTGACCAGACGACTGGACGACTGGGAACTTAGCATATTAGGCTTTTATCATATAGGATAATTATTCCAGTCAGAATGCCTGCTTTGATTTTTACACACAAGTCCTGCCAACTCTGTTGCCTTGGAAATCTGAACAAAGATGAACACACATTTCATCCATGATACATATTCAACATTTCTCCATGAAGCCTCTAGAACAGCTGTGGGCAAACTACGGCCTGCGGGCCGGATCCGGCCCGTTCGGCTGTTCTATCTGGCCCACGGAGCCGAAAGAGTGGAGGGTTCTCTTGCTCTCCCCTCCGCTCCTTTACTTTGAATTTATATTAGTTCACACAAACACTCCATCCATGCTTTTGTTCCGGCCCTCCGGTCCAGTTTAAGAACCCATTGTGGGGGTTGCAGCCTCAAGTCAAAAAGTTTGCCCACCCCTGCTCTAGAAGATTTAAAAAATGAAATGTATAAAGTACCACTTATCTTTTTAATTACTATTATGTAGAATATCTGTCTGTCATTAGTATGTTTTTGTCCAACCTTAAAGTAACTACATAATAATGCATAGAAATTTGGCTAAAAACAGCTTACAGTTCACCAAAATATTCCTTTATATGGCCATTATTTCATAATAGAAATTGGACAGGAGAATTTGGAGGTAAAGAAGTGATGTAGATGCTATAGTTATAATACTTCGTAGGTGTCTAAAAATTTATTTTTCCTTCTACCTTTCCAAGTTCTTCTGGATGGACTAACATTCAAACTAACAAGAGACAGATTAACAGGAGAACATTTATTATGTATGATCATAAGGGGTTCCATAAGAATATGAGACCTGAGGAAACTTTTGGCAGTTGAGGTGCATATGCCATTCTGGATAAGGAGAGGGAAGCAGGGGCCTGAGATTTCAAAGCTAAAGTGGGCAATTCACTGGCAGATGGATGTCCTGGCCAGTTTGGCTCAGTGGATAGAGCGTCTGCCTGCACACTAAAGGGTCCCAGGTTCGATGCCAGTCAAGGGCACATGCCTGGGTTGTGGGCTAATCCCCAGTGTGGGGCCTGCAGGAGGCAGCTAATCAATGAGTCTCTCATCATTGATGTTTCCATCCCCCTCTCCCTCTCCCTTCCTCTCTAAAATCATTAAAAATACACACTGAGTGGCCAGATTATTATGATCTCTGAACGCATAATAATCTGGCCACTCAGTGTATAATAAAAAAAACATATATATATTATGTTTTAGAGGTCCGGTGCATGAATTCGTGCATGGGTGGGGTCTGGCCAGCCTGGTCAGGGGGAGGGGACATGGGTGGTTGGAGGGCCTGCCTGCTGGTCAAACTCCTGGTCAAGGGGACAATTTGCATATTAGCCTTTTATTATATAGGATATACACTGAGTGGCCAGATTATTATGTGTTCAGAGATCATAATAATCTGGCCACTCAGTGTATAATAAAAAAAAAGATCAAACTTCTGATAAACAAATTCTTGCTGGGCCACCCAGAACAATGGGGCACAAAGGGAAGTTCAACAAACAAACTTTACTGGTTCCTGTCTACCACACTTCATTTATATTATGCTACTAGAGGCCCAGCACACAAATTTGTGCACATTAAAAGGGGATTAATTGGAGGAAATATTTTAATACTGCTATTTGCCCTTTCTCTATAATAGAAGTGTCAGAGATGAAAGAAAATTAGTAAAATGTATATGAAAATCTTCTTCCTGTCAGAGTCTGGGGTGCACCACGGGACCCAGAGTCAAGTCCCTGCCCAAACACGTGTGCCTCAAAATAGTACAAGACCCAGACCTGGCTGTGCCCCCCATTGGGCTAGATCCAGACCCAGCCAGTCCCACCCTTGTCAAGTGCCGCTGTGCGAGGGGTGCAGCCTCAGGTCCCCTGGCCCAGAGCCAAGGTGGGGGGCAGAGCCTGAGGTTCCCAGCTTGGGCTGGGGGCGCACCTTGAGGTCCCCCGTCAAGCCTCACCAGGCATGGGATGCAGCCCCTGGCCTGGCGCTGGGGGGGAGGCGCAGCCTCAGGTCCCGCTTCAAGCCTCACTGGGCAGGGCGTGTGGCCTGAGGACCCTGGCCTGGGGTGAGGGGAGCAGGCTGAGGTCCCACGGCCTGGTGCTGGGGCTGGGGCACACCTTGATGTCCCCCATCAAGCCCTGCTGGGTGGGGGTTGCAGCCTCAGGTCGCCTGGCCTGGCACCGGGGCAGGGGCGTGCTCTGAGGTTCCCCGTCAAGCCCTGCTAGGCGGGTGCTGCAGCATGAGGTCCCCCAACCTGGCGCCAAGGCAGGGGGCATGGCCTGAGGTCCCCCAGCCTGGCGCCATGTGGGGGGCGTGGCCTGAGGTCTCCTGTCAAGCCCTCCTGGGTGGGGGGCATGGCCTGAGGTCCCCTGTCAAACCCCACTCGGGCAGGGTGGGAGGCGCAGCTGCAGGTCCCTGCTGATTGCTCGTTAAGGCTCGTTATGGGAACTGCACCTCTGCTGTGGATGCAGCCATCTTGTGTTATGGAAACCTCCCCCACCTCTGCTGTGGGCACCTCCATCTTTGTGGCGTAGTGATGGTCAATTTGCATATTCCCTCTTTATCATATAGGAAGGTTAAAGCTCTTTTTCTTTAAGCAGATTTTTCAATCTGAATTCCTTTAAGCAGGTAAATGGGGGAGGCCCAAAATTTCTTCCTGAGTCTTTTGTTTCTTAAAATAACTAGCTTAAAATAATCAAAATCCCAAAAGGCATGTTTTGGGGTGGCATACTCTGCTTCCCTTCAACTTCATTTAAAATTTACACTTAGAGTAGATAAATGCCTGCAACAATAACAATAAAATGCCAGCAACAAATCAAGGAGGCTTAACTATATTTACTATGGGCAGTGGTTTTAGCTTTAGGCTTGGTGAACTGGGAGAGATCTATGTTGAACCTTTTTTTAGTTGATGACAGTACCAATAGAACAGGGAAACAAAATTGTTCTCTATTTTATTTAAACCACTATATCTTTAGAGTCTACATAGATAGAAGCCAGACTTGGGCCAGTCTTCTTGAGAGTGGACAGAAGACAATTTTGAAACCTCTTTGGAGTTTCCAATTTTTACAGGAGGACTTTGCATGGACAGTGGCTTTGGTTAGTCAAGTTTCTTGGGCAGCTGTTACCCTTTCAGCACTATAAAATTGCCCTGTATAGGGGCTTAAGGACATGGACCGGCTTTGTATTATGATATTGAAACCGGACAGTGAATGGGTCTGGGATGCCTGTCACTACTTGAGCCAATTAAGCAGAGACAGGGTTGAATCATGTATGAGTGTTTATTCCAATAATGCCAGCGGCATGGGAGAGCGGCAGGTCATCCACGAAAATCTGCCCTCCCTGCCCTCCCCCTCCCTGCCCCCTCCCTGCTGCCCCCTCCTTGCCCCACCCCCTAACCTCCCAAGCATAAACCAGTTGCTTATATTGGGTAGAAGGACAAAGATTAGATGGGAAAGTAGGAATTACAGGCATGGGGAAGTAGGCAAGGTATACAAGGTCTAATAGTTACAGGTTACAGGCAATAGGCCTGGGGGTCCCAAAGGGCGGGTGCCTCAGGGACCAGATTGTGTCGGCAACAAGGTTGTTAATCTTTCTATGAAGACAGGCAATTCTCAGAAAAGAAGAATGGACCACATTCTGAGGTTAACTCCCATGTCCTGGGGCCAGGTCAGAATGTGCTTTCTTTAACCAGAACAGAACAATCATAGTTAACAGAGCATGATTAATATGTCCTGGATTGTGAGAGGATGCCCGACTGCCCAGTGGGATCGGGCCTAAACGGGCAGTCGGACATCCCTCGAGGGGTCCCAGATTGGAGAGGGTGCAGGCTGGGCTGAGGGACACCCCCCCCCCTGCACGAATTTCGTGCACCGGGCCTCTAGTTTCTTATAACTACATCTAGCCCCCACTATTCTATTTTTGCCCCTAACAATATCATAGCAGTGATTAGAATAAATATCCAGCTAAGTTCCCACTTGTAATGCCAAAATATATAGAGTTCTGAAAATGATGCAGATGCTTTTAATGTATCAATGCATAAGATTTTGCAAATAGTAATCATTAACACCACTACTTCTATTTTCAACTATTGACAACTACAATTCCAAGAAATTCTCCAACTAGTCTTTATATTCAGGGCAACTTTAAAATGAAGTAATTTATTTATCATCTTGATACTGTGAGAATCTTGTAAAACAGTTGTGCGAAAAGTTTCAAAATGATATTTAGGTTTTGAAGGATGAGTAACTGTTTGGCTGGCAGATGGAAAGGCCAGTCCCCTCAGAGTAAAAATCAAGTGCAGTTGCAAGGAGAAAATGAAAGTACTAAAATACTATAGTTTTCTTTTAAAAACTATAGGGAAAATGGGGATTTCCGTATAGTTTTTAAAATAAGAAACAAAAGAAAAGCAATTTCTCCAGTACTTGCCTCCAAATTATTAAAGGTCTGTAGAAGTGTGATACAGTTATGATAAGAAGCAGATTTAAGACTGGCTAGTGTTGCTCAGTGGTTGAGCATTGACCTATGAACCAGGAGGTCAGGGCTCCATTCCTGGTCAGGGAACGTGTATGGATTGCAGGCTGGGATCCCCAGTAGGGGGCGTGCAGGAGGCAGCCAATGGATGTTTCTCTCTCATAGATGTTTCTATCTCTCCCTTTCCCTTCCTCTCTCTTTAAAATCAATAAAAATAAAAATAAAGTAGTTGGTTTAAGGTAGGGAAATACCACTCACCTAATATGTTTTGAAACCCTAAGACCATCACTGCAGATGAGGATGAGGAGAGAGCAGGGACTGGGCAGTTGGAATCTTGGCCTGTTGGAAAGGTGCTCATCTAGCTATGAAGATGTTTGATCTCAGTCTTCTGAGCAGCAGCTTGGTTTCACACATGAAGAAACAAGAGTAGTTAACAAAGTTCCTGAAACCTCTATACTCATTGTGTGGTCCCTGCACCTGCAAAATTGGAATCACCTGGAACCTTATTACTAATAAAAATTCGTAGGCCCTGCCCCAGTTCTACTGAAACAATCTGCATTTTAACAAAAGACAAACAGGTTTTGCTATTAGATTTTTTAGAAACGTTAGCCTAAAGGCTAGTAGGACCCCTAGGAGGGCCTGACTATTTTTCCATTGAATTCTTACATTACTGTTGTATCTTGAAGCTTTAATAGACCCTGTGGGCCCCTCAGTTCCACTGCTCTTTAGGCTTAGTCTTGAGAAGGGTCCAGGGAAAACGCCCCCCCCCCCGCCCCCCCCCCCCCCCCCGCCAATGCCATCTTAAAATTCCGCCAGGCCATGGCAAAGTGAAATGTCTGGGATTTGGGCTTCTGTGGCATGTTTTCCAACTATTCCGATGACACCTGTGATCCCGGGGTTCTCTAGCCGGATGCCTGCTTTCTTCATTTGAATCGCCAAATCTCGCGCAGCTAGAGCGACGCCTACTTTCAGGCTCGCGAGGCTTCTGATGGTTGCCTAGCGACGGCGTGGACGCTAGTACTAGGCGGATCAAGTCCATAACCGTTGGCGGGCTACTTAGAGGGCAGACATGTACACGCCAAGGGGCTCCCTGATCCCTCGAGAAGTGGAGACTCCGAAGGAGTTGCAACTGCGGGTGACTCCGGTGGAGCTGAAGTTTCGGGACACGACGGCGGGGAAAGTGTACCGCCAATCAATTACTGTCCACAATCTTGGCCGCAGCAACCAGAAGATCCGGTTTCTGGAGCCAGTCAAACCACAGGTAACATACCTAGGATTGCTCTGACCAGGACCTTGGAAGACTGGGCTGAGATTGCCTCCTCACTTGGGCACCTACTTTGTCCTGGGGAGTAGGCACCTGGCTCCTATAGGGATAGGGAGCAGGATTGGGCTTCCTGGGGAGCGGTGATTTAGGTTTCTCTAAGTTTGTGCGCTCGCCTTTGTTTGTTTGTTTGTTTATCCATTTACTGAGGGTTGGGACCCAGAGTGGGGAAATTCAATGTAGACTCCCAATTTCTTCATTCTGGACTTGGAAAGAAGGGAAGGGGGTTCCATGTCTGTCTCCGCTTAGCACAGAATCTATGCCTCATAATACTGTAGAATTATGACGACAAACCTTTGAACTATAAAGTGCCTGACTACTCCAAATATTATAGGATAGTGGGAAGGTTTATTATTCACATTTTAAGAAATATTTGTTGAGCACCTACTATATAATAGGCAGTAGGTGTGTGGAATGCAAGATGGACATAGTCCTGCCCTCAGAGGACTTAGAAACTCACAAGGTGTCAATAAAGGTCTAATCATCAGCAAAATAAATATTCTGAGAGGTTGTACCCATCTTTTGACCTAAAAGTTGACAGAATTTCATCTCTATCTCACTGTTATTTTAGAGAATGAATGGATGGTTATTAGTTTACTATAATCACCCATTATCAGGGATACTTTTGATATAGAAAAGGTGAATAAGAATTTTTGTTATGTACGTGATAAATAACTGATTTTTTTCCATGGGATATTCCTAATGGTTAATAGTATTGAATTTAGCTGGACTTATATATACAGAAATGGAAAGGTATCTGATTTTGTTGTTAAGCTTACATGTATTTGTTTGCATATACATAGAAAAATGTACCACAGTGATTAGGTGGGCAATAAGAAACAGGACTTTCATAGTCTACCTTTTACACTTTTAAAACCTTGATGTACTATTTATCTACACTAAAGTGCCCAAATCTTGAAAGTAAGTCCTGATGAATTTATATATATGTATATGCCCATGTAGCTCCCACTTGGATCAAATCATAAAATATTTCTAGTACTCTAGAAGGTTTCCTACAGTACCTGGAGTAATTACCCCATGGAGATGACCACTATACTGATTTCTAACACCATAGATTAGTTTTGCCTGTTCTTGAGTTTCATATAAATGAAATCACACATTCTTCATTTTTGCATTTTGCATGTTTTAATAATAGTAATGTGTTTATTTTGTAATAGGACATCACAAGCAACTATTAGTTGCTCATTAAATAAAAAAGTACCTGATTCCTCCCAATCCTATCTAATAAAAGAGTAATATGCGAATTAACCATCACTCTGCTACACCCACAAGCCACGCCCACAAGCCATGCCCACCAGCCAATCAGGAGCAAATATGCAAATAAACCCAACCAAGATGGCTACGGCCACAGAGAGCAGGAGGGAGGCTTGGGTTTCCCCGGCAATGGAGGAAGCCAAGCTTTCCGCTTGCCCTTGCCGGCCTAGGCCTCCACTCAAGGCTACAAAGTTTCAATGATAGAGGATACATAAATCCAAACAGAAATGGCGGCAGCCACGGAGCTGGAAAGAGCAGGAGGCTAGGGTTGCCCCTGGCGCTGGAGGAAGCCAAGCTTTCCGCACACCCTGGCCGGCCCAGGCCTCTGCTTAAGGCTACAAAGTTTCAATTATAGAAGATACATAAATCCCAACAGAAATGGCTGCCATCACAGAGCAAGCAGAAGACTTGGCTCTGTTCCAGGCTACAAAGTTTCAATTGTAGAAGATAAATAAACCCCAGATACCAGGGCCTCCGCTTGGGTCACCAGGGGGCGTGGCCGGCCTGCAAACCACCACAGGCCCCTTGCCCAGCCCGCCCCACCCGCAAGGGAACCTCCACCCTGATCCGGGATACCCTTCAGGGCAAACCAGCTGGCCCCCACCCATGCACCAGGCCTCTAGCCTATCTAATAAAAGAGTAATATGCAGATTGACCATCACTCCAACACACAAGATGGCTGCCCCCATGTGGTCAAAGATCCTGCCCCCATGTGGACACAAGATGGCCACCACAAGATGGGCAGTTGGGAGGGACCAGGCCTGCAAGGGAGGGCAGTTGTGGGCGATCAGGCCAGCAGGGGAGGGCAGTTGGGAGGGACCAGGCCTGCAAGGTAGGGCAATTGGGGGCGATCAAGCCTGCAGGGGAGGGCAGTTAGGGGTGACCAAGCCGGCAGAGGAGGGAAGTTGGGGGTGACCAGGCCTGCAGGGAAAGGCAGTTGGGAGGGACCCAGGCCTGCAGGGGAGAGCAGTTGGGGGGACCAGGCCTGCAGGGGAGGGCAGTTAGGGGTGACCAGGCCTGCAGGGGAGGGCAGTTAGGGGAAAACAGGCTGGCAGGGGAGCAGTTAGGCATCAATCAGGCTGGCAGGGGAGTGGTTAGGGGGTCATCAGGCTGGCAGGCAGAAGCGGTTAGGGGCAATCAGGAAGGCAGGCAGGTGAGCAGTTGGGAGCCAGCAGTCCTGGATTGTGAGAGGGATGTCCGACTGCCCGTTTAGGCCTGATCCCAGTAGGATCGGGCCTAAACGGGCAGTCGGACATCCCTCTCGGGGTCCCAGATTGAAGAGGGTGTAGCCTGGGCTGAGGGACACATCCCCACCCCCCGTGCATGAATTTCGTGCACCGGGCCTCTATTACTATATAATTAGGGGGAAAGTTTATTATTTCACTACCTTATTACATATTTATTGAACAATTAAATGTATATCTGAAAATACTTTCTTTTAAACCTCAAGCTGACAGTAATCCCAGAGGTGGGCAAACACTATATTATGGATGTCTCCTAGTTTTTATGCAGATAGAACAATGACATTATTTATTTTCTTTTGGTTTGTATTTAGAATTAAAGAGAAAAACTATTTAAACCACAGGTCTTGTCATTGACAACAGAATGGTCAGACAGGCTTACCTGGTTGGAGGCCAAAGCTATGAGCCCATTACATTGTGAATTTATCTTTGTTGCAGGACTATGATATGTATTCCAGATCCTTCATAGGTATAATGGGAAGTGGGGAAGAGGTAGATTAGCAAAAAATGCATTCACTGTCTTGGAGGTTAAAGGAAAAATAAGCTTCTATGTAGAGAGCATTGTTGTCACCATTATCATCATCATTAGAAAATGGTTCTAACACATGGTGGTACTTGTTTTCTAACCGGGCTCAAGATTGTGCATTGTCTATGTAGTGAGTATCTACTATGTGCCATATGAAGTGCTATATACCATCTACTATGGGTTGCTGGTAAAAAATAAAGAAGACACACTTTTGACAACACAGTCCTGACTTGTGTTGCTTCTGGTTTAGTCAAGCCAGTTTTACTTATACTTGTCCCCTTACTTACATGCCTCAAACTTTTTAATTTTATTTTTGACCCATGTTTTCATTCCCCCTCCTGTAAGAATCACCCCTTTCCAAATTCCACCCATTTTTAAGGGTCAATGTGAATTCTCATTTTCTCTAACAAGTACCTATATATATAAAAGCCTAAGTGACCGAATGACCAGTCGAATGCTTGCTATGATGCACACTGACAATAAGGGGACAGATGCTCAACGCAGGAGCTGCCCCCTGGTGTTCAGTACACTCCCACAGCCAACCTCCCACGGCTGGCCAACCTCCTGCGGTCCCTCCTCCCAGCACCCTCCCCACCGCCATCGGCCCCAAATCTTAATTTTCCCTTAATGGTAAGTTCAGAAGCTTCTAAGAGCAGGGGGATGCCTTACATGCCTTTTCACACCACTCAAAGTACTCAGCAACTACTAGCTGAAGCCCTGGTTTCCCTTCTTGAAGATACAGTTTCTTTTAGGGAAGAGAGTCAACCCTGATCTGTGGACTGCCAGCACCCAAAGGCCTATATGGGGGACAATTTATTGTTTTCTAATTGCAGGAGTGTTGAGAGTTGGAGTATGGTAGTTATGAGGAATCAAATCATTGTTTGCTGGCTGTATGATGCTTTCCGACCAGTGGTTATCAACACATCTCTCCGGCGCTCTATATCCCTCATTCATGGCTATAAAGCACTGCTTAAACTACCTGGCATTGAAAGCCCTGAATAATTCATTTCAACAGGACTTCCATCGCTACTGATCAAAGCTCTTTGCCCAGCTAGGCTATCTTATTAGCTGCCTGCAGAGAGATTATTTTGTTTATTCTTTTCTCTGTTTGTGTCTGAAATATTCCTGTCCCCACAGGGAGCAACTTTCTTGCTTCTTCTCTACCTTTTGCATCCATCTCTAAGCCTAGGCCAACTGCACTTCTTCCTAGCCTGCAGTAATCATGTTCTCTTGAGGATTTTCATGATACTTATGAAATCTGCATCACTCATATGATACTTAATCAGTCCCTTGCTTACATTATTTAACTTTCAAAGGGCATTTAGTCTGCTTCCTTAAAGAGATTATGCATTCATGAGAGGGACTCTGTCTAGTTTTGGGGAAAGAGCTTAAGTTTTAGATGCAGATACATGTGTGTTTTGAATCCTCACTGCCTGAGTGACCTTAGACAGTCATTTCACTCTACAGGTTCCAGTTTCCTCATCCATATGCTGGGAGCCATAATATCAGCCTTACAGGACTATAGAAGTGCATTGAAATGTAGAATGCTTGATCTATTATACGTGCTCAATAGATAGCAGTTCTCTTTGCCCCTTAATTTTTTTTACTGGAGTCTAGGAAATATTTGAAAAAAACAAAAGTGTTTTTTTCTCCTTTGGCATATTTCTTTTTTACATTTCCTCCAAATTATGAAGTTGGAATTCCCATGTGGAAAGTACTAATATATAAAATTCTATATGTATGTGTGAATGTATATATGTATGCATGTGTATATATGTATACATGTATGTGTTATATATGCATACATGATTGAGCAACATTTTTATTAGATTGCTTTTCCTATTTTTCTATATTTAAGTACTTGTCAGTATTTACATATTTATCAACTGACTGTATTGCCATTTTCAATTGTCAAACTGTTAAAAGCATATTGGAAGGATCTAGAATCTGAAAGGTATAAATATAGTCAGTAAGTCTTTGCCTTTAGGGCAGCAATATTACCTATCCTATATAATAAAACCCTAATATGCAAATCGACTAAACCGCAGAACGACCAGTCGCTATGACATGCACTGACCACCAGGGGCAGAACCTCAATGCAGGAGCTGCCCCCTGGTGGTCAGTGTGCTCCCACAGGGGGAGTGCTGCTCAGCCAGAAGCTGGGCTGAGGGACCCCCCCCCTTCCCCCGCTCAGCCCCCCAGTGCAGTCCTGCACTGAACCTCTAGTGACTTGATATAGCTATTGAAATAATGTATACCCCTAACTATAGTTGCTCACATTATTCCTTATTAGGAGTTAAGACATGTAATTTGATTTTTTTTCTCCCATTGAAGTTCAAACTGGTTTTTCCAAGTGTGGATAAAGAAATTGCTTCTGGACTTCAGATGACAGCTATGGTGGAATATCATCCTAATAAAAATGAAGATATTTCTGACCAACTACATATTGCAGTAGGAAACAAAGCAGTAGAGATTCCTCTTATTGGGTATGTATGCTTCACATTTCATACTGACATTTTGAACACTTTTCAAATAAAAATTAAGGTCAAAGTAATATTCGTTATATTCCCTGACTAAAAGGGCTTGTTGTATTTATAGTTTCCTTACAGCTGAACTTACAGGACAAATGTTTAGCAAATTGTGGTTTAAAACAAATGACTAGTTTGCTGGTATATTTTTATTAAGATAACTTAAAAACATTCAACAATTGCATGTATTCTTTTTTTCTTGATCTCACATCCTATTTTATTTTCCCTATATTTTTTGGTACCTATAGACAGAAAGATTTAGTAAAGAAAGCTCTAGCCTGGCGGTTGTACACAGTGGTTGAGCATTGACCTATGAACCAGGAGGTCTTAGGTTCAATTCCTGGTCAGGGTATATGCCTGGGTTGTGGGCTCCATCTCCAGTTGGGGGCGTGCAGGAGGCAGCCGATCACTGATTCTCTCTCATCATTGATGATTCTCTCTCTCCCTCTTCCTTCCTCTCTGAAATCAACAAAAATATGTAAAAAAGAAGAAGAAGAGAAAAGAAAGCTGTATTTGTCTACCAGCTGCAGAATTAATATTGAAATATTAATATGATATTGGTATTAGACATATGCAATTTTATTTTTTTCCTTGTGTTTCTGTATTTTTCTAAACCAAATTTAGATCTGCAATTATTTTGGTTCTCTGTGTTGTTGGGAATTTCTGATTTTGCATATCAACCCATTCTGCATAGGAATCAAACAGTCGATACACATTAGAAAACAGACAAGCTATTAACCTATTACAAATATTTAATTTACATTTTGCATTTTATTTTAAGTAGGGCCATTTTGGGTCCATTCTGCATATTGACATATCTATGACTAGCATTCAAATTTGCTTGCTTGTGCTGTATATGGAGAGAAGTGTTGAAGACACTTCTGCCTTTGAAAACGGATTTTATCTTATTCCCATAGCATTCCCTCTCTCATCAGAGGCCAGCTGCTCACCAGAGTTGCAATGTAAGGACAGTGCTGCTCCCTTAAAGTGTAATGGACAGTGCTGAAGGGAGAAGTAGTGGGCGAGCTTGCTGCTATATTTCTATTTTTTTAAAAAAAATGCAGTTGATTGAAGATTCATATGCAATTATAAGAAATAATTCCTCATGCATTTCCCCCAGTTTCCCCCAATGGTAACATTTTGCAAAACAATAAGATAATACCACAACTAGAAAATTTACATCGAACAATCTACCTACTGTATTCAGATTGCCACAGCTTGACTTAAACTCCTGTGTGTGTGTGTGTGTATGAGCTTTTAAATTCTATACAATTTTTCTTAACAGTGATGGATCTTATATCTACTACCACTGTCAAGATACTGAGTAGTTCCAATACCACAAGGATATCTCCTTTTACTTAAAAAAATTGTTAATCCTCACCCAAGGATATATTTTTCCATTGATTTTTAGAGAGTGGAAGGGAGGGAGGGAGGAGAGGAGAGAGAGAGAGACATTTATGTGAAAGATACCCATCGATTGGTTGCCTCCTCCACATGCCCTGACTGTAGTCAGGGATTGAACCTGCAACCCAGGTATGTGCCCTTGACCAATAATCAAACCCAAGACCCTTGACAGCTCAGGCCAACACTCTAACCACTGAGCAAAACCGGCTAGGGCCTCCTCCTGTTACTTTTTATAACCACACCCAATTCCCTTCTGCCTCACAAGCACCATCCCTCAACTGGAAACCTCTAATCTGTCTTCCATTTCTAATGTTGTTTTTTTTTTGTCTCAAATATGTTATATAACTTTTGGGATTGACTTTTTTTCACAGCAAAATTCCCTGGAGATGCAACCAAGTTGTGGAGTATATCAATAGCTTGCCTCTGTTTATTCTTTTAAAAAATCTTTATTGTTGAGAGTATTACAGATATCCCCCTTTTTACTCCCATTGTTCCCCCCACCTGGTTCCTGCCCCACCCCAGGCCTTCGCCACCCGTTGGTCTGTGTCCATAGGTGATGAATATATACATATACGTTATTTGGTTAATCTCTTCCCACACCCCTTCCACTCTTCCCTC
This sequence comes from Plecotus auritus, assembly GCF_963455305.1. NCBI lineage: Eukaryota > Metazoa > Chordata > Mammalia > Chiroptera > Vespertilionidae > Plecotus > Plecotus auritus. The sequence continues at coordinate 28,956,607 of NC_137784.1, forward strand.
TGATGTTTATCAGTCTGTTCATGTTTCCATGCCTCTGGTTCTATTTTATTCATCAGTTTATTTAGTTCATTAGATTCCTTGTTCATTTGTTTTGATTTTTAGATTCAATTGTTGAGATATATGTATTTATTGCCATTTTGTTCATATTTTTTATCTCTTCTTTTTTTTAAAATATATTTTATTGATATTTTACAGAGAGGAAGGGAGAGGGATAGAGAGCTAGAAACATCGATGAGAGAGAAACATCGATCAGCTGCCTCCTGCACACCTCCCACTGAGGATGTGCCCACAACCAAGGTACATGCCCTTGATTGGAATCGAACCTGGGACCCTTTAGTCTGCAGGCCGACACTCTATCCACTGAGCCAAACCGGTTTTGGTTCTTCTTCTCCTTTTCCCTCTTCCTCTTTCTCTTCTTAAAGAATTCACTTTAACATTTCAGGTAATACTGGTTTGGTGGTGATGAGTTCCTATAGCTTTTTCTTGTCTGGAAAGCTCTTTTTCTTGTCTGGAAAGCTCTTCATCTGACCTTCAAATGTAAACAATAGCTTTGCTGGGTAGAGTACTCTTGGTTGTAGGTCCTTGCTATTCATCTCTTTGAATATTTTTTGCCACACCTTTCTGGCCAACAAAGTTTCTGTTGAGAAATAAGCTGACAGTCATATGGGTGCTACCTTGTAGGTAACTAACTGCTCTTCCCTTGATGCTTTTAGGATTCTCCCTTTGTCTTTAACCCTTGGCATTTTCATTATGATGTGTCTTGGTGTGGGTCTCTGTGGGTTCCTCTTGTTTGGGACTCTCTACACTTCCTGTACTTGTAAGTCTATTTCTTTTACCAGGGAGGGGAAGTTTTCTGTTATTATTTCTTTAAATAGGTTTTCAATATCTTGTCTCTCTTCTTCTTCTGGCACTGCCATAATGCAAATGTTGGTATGCTTGAATTTGTCCCAGCGTTTCCTTATATTATCTTCATATATTTGTATACTTTTTTCTTTTTTTTTTTCTGATTGGGTGTTTTTTGCTTCCTTATATTCCAAATAGTTTATGTGATTCTCAGAATCCTCTACTCTAATGTCAAATCCCTGTAAATTATTATTTATTTTGCTAGTAGTTACTGTATGCTTATTTTCTGACTAGTCCTTTTTCATGTCTTTGAAATTATCACTGAGATCCTTGAAAGTCTCACTAAGTCCCTTGAAGTTCTCATTAAAATCCATGATCATTCTTATAACCATTGTTTTGAACTCTGTGTCTAGTAGTTTGTTTCCTTTCATTTCACTTAGTTTTTTTTTTTCTGGAATTTTCCTCTGTTCTTTTATTTGTGACATGTTTCTTTGTTTCCACATTTTGGCTGTTTCCCTGTGTTTGTTTTATGTATTCATAGCACTTGGAGCTGCTATGTTTCCTGGAATTGGTAGAGTGCTCTTGTATAGTAGGTGTCCTTTAGGGCCCAATGGCTCAGCTTCCCCAGTCACCTGAGCTAGGCATTATATGTATGCCCCTATGTGGGCTGTGTGCACAGTCTTATTTTAGTTGAGCCTTGATTACTGTTGGTGTCACTGGGAGGAATTGGCCTTCAGGCCAATGGGCTGTGAGGACTATCTTTGGTTACATTGGAAGAGCTGTTGTGAAGGAGACACCCCTATGGAGTAGGACTTGCTTCAATGGGGCTTTGGTGCTCACTGAGTCTGCCCCTTGAGTGTGTCACTCATGGATGTCTAGAGTTGTAATCTGGTATGGTCTGAAGCTATCCACTGGGTGCACTGGCTCTGGGGCCTCCCGAGAGGTGCAAAGTCAGAAACTGCCTCTGGCCACCCAGTAGGAGCTACAGAGTGATCTGCAGATGGCTGCTACTTGTGTCAGGCTTGGAAATGCCCTGACTAGGCCAAGCTGTGAAGCAAGGCAGGCTGCTGCTAGTGCCTGGGCTTGGGTCTCTTATTGAGAGTTATGGGGCACACTGACAGCAGCTGTTGTTTGTTTGAGAGATTTTAGGAAAGTCTGAAGCCTGAGCCAGGATAGGCTGTTCATATGGAAAAGTTGCTGCAAATAGCTTGAGTGGGGCTTCAAATTGGATGGGGTTGGGGGTCTCAGGGTGAAGTGAACAGTGTGAGCCAGGATGATTGAAACTGAGATATGGCTGCCAGTCAGCTCTGTGGCGGGGGAGGTCACAGCATAGAAACAGTGACCTCTGCTAGCATGCCTGTCTGGAAGAATGCCACTCCCAAGTTCTTGCTCTGATGCCAGACAATCCAGTTCCTACCTGTAAGTCACTGGATACCCCCAAGCCGCTACCCCAGCACTGGATCTCAGGAGGAGTGATTCTGTGTAAGTTCATGCACTGGCCCTTTAAGGGGAACTGCCTGGGTCTTTAGCAGCCCCCTTATCACTCAGCTATAATCCCTGCTGGTTTTTACAGCCCAAAGTTGTGGAGATTTCTCTCCCAAGTTCTGGAACCCTGGGCTGGGGCTCTGGTGTGGGGCTTTGACCCCTTGCTCCTCACAGGAGGCCTTCACAGCTGAGATATCCCTCCCAATTAAAAAAAAAACAACCACCAAAACACCACATGTGGGTGTCAGACCAGCCCATTCCATGCCTCTGTCCCTCCTACCAGTCTCCATGTGCTTTCTTCTTTATTTCTCTTGTTGTAGGACTTCCATTCAGTCAGCTTTCAGGTAGTTCTGAATGATGGTTGTTCTGTAATTTAGTACTTGTAATTTTGATGTGGTTGTAGGAACTGGCAAGTACTGCCATTTACCTACACCACCATCTTGGTTCTCCTTTTTATTCTTGAGTACTAATACATGGTATTAGTATACCACTGATTAACCATTAACCTGTTGAAATGTTTTAGGGCTGATTCCAATTTTTGGCTATTACAAATAAAACTGCTATGAACATTCATGTACAAGTTTTATGTGAAAATAAATTTTCATTTTCATATGCTAAGTCAGTGGTCGGCAAACCGCGGCTTGCGAGCCACATGCGGCTCATGAGCTGCAGTTTGCTGCTCTGTTGACTAATGAGTTTGCCGACCACTGTCATATACTACCCTTTACCTCTTTGCACACAATATGCCACAATTGCCTAATCCTCACAGCTTCCAACTACACGGTAACATTTAGTCTAGTCCAGTGGTGGGCAAACTCATTAGTCAACAGAGCCACAGTTTGCCAACCACTGTGCTAGGTCATTTGGTAGTTGCATGTTTAGTTTAAAAATAAATTGCAAATTGTTTTTCAGACTGACTGTATCATTTTACATTTCAGTGAACAATATATGAGTAACCTGTTTTTCTGCATCTTCACTGGTATTTGTTGCTGTCAATGCTTTTTAATTTTCACCATTTCAATATCAGAGCTTTAACTTGGATTTTCATGTTTTTCCTCCAATCCTCAGTCCCAAACCAGCCAATTCTACCTTCTCACCAACTTGCACTATTCTCCTTTGCTTGCCTCTTGCACCATCTTTAGCGTTTATAGTTCTATTTAGTGAGGAGGAACATGGAAAAATGTTCTGGTCTGGAAATCAGATGTTTGTATTATCTGGTGTTCCCAAAGTGCTCCAGTAGAGAAATGATATAATCAGTGACTTTGAACCCTTTTTTTTTTTCATGTATTCCTAAAAACTATGTCCCTCTTGCATATTTAAAAAATTTCAAAGGTTTTTCATTATGAGTTCAATACTTGCAAAGATGTAAGTATATAAAAAAATCCTAATATATAAAAACCCTGGGTTGTAATGACCAGTAACCATGTAAGTATATAAAAAAATCCTAATATATAAAAACCCTGGGTTGTAATGACCAGTAACCATGGGAGGCTGACCAACCAGAAGTCAGTGTTGGCTCTTCCCCCAAGCAAGTGGTAAGGGGCAATCAAGCAGGCAGGCAGAGAGGTTAGGGGTGATCAGGTAGGCAGACCAGCGGTTAGGGGTGATCAGGTAGGCAGACCAGTGGTTAGGGGTGATCAGGTAGGCAGACCAGCAGTTAGGGGTGATCAGGTAGGCAGACGGCCCCTTGCCAGGCTGGCCCCACCCTCAAGCAAGCAGTTAGGGGCAATCAGGCAGGCAGGCAGAGTGCTTAGTGGTGATCAGGTAGGCATACCAGCGGTTAGGGGCAATCAGGTAGGCAGATGGCCCAACGCAGGGCTGGCCCTGCCCCCCAGCAAAGAAAGAGGGAGGCCCAGGCCAGCCAAGCCATTGCACCCCAGCCTGTTGCCTGCAGAGGGAGGCCACCGGTGGCAGGGGAGGGGGGGCAGCACTGCACAGATGGTAAGCAGTGGCAGCAGCAGGGGTGGGGCCAACTGCCTGCAGCCTGGGGAAGGAAAGCCCTGATAGGCCTTGATCTAAGGCCAGGCCTAGGGACCCTACTCGAGGGGTCCCGGATTGTGAGAGGGTGCAGGCCAGGCTGAGGGGCCCTCCCCCCCAAGTGCATGAATTTTAGTGCACCGGGCCTCTAGTGTTCTATAAAATATTCTACATGCCTCTTTCAGATGTGTCCAGTAAAATTGGAAACAACAGTAATTTGTAAATTGTTGAAAATTTTATCTCACATTTTCTCTTCAAATTTGTATTTCCATTCCATTTCTCCCATTTGCATCCTATCCTAATGTATTACCTTATTTTATTTTTAGGGAGAGAAGAAGGGAAAAGGAGAGAGAGAAACATTGATTGGTTGCCTCTCCTATGTGCCCTGATTGGGAATTGAATCTGCAACCTTTTGCTGCATGACATGACACTCCAACCAACGGAGCCATACTGGCCAGGGCTTAATGTATTACATTTTTATGCTTAGCAGTTTTATACTGATCACCAGCAATTAACTATGTATGTAAATTTGTATGTAATTTACACATATGTATATATATGTACATATGAACATGTGTATGCAGTATGTATACAAATCTGTATAGAAATAGATATACTGTAATCATAAAACATGTTAAAATTTTTATGAATTATATTAATCTAAATTTATTTTAACTACATATGTAAATTACTAAGTTTGATACTTTTAAATTAATATTTTTCCTTTTTAAAATTGAAATATTATTATTATTTTTTATTTTTTAAATATATTTTATTGATTTTTTACAGAGAGGAAGGGAGAGGGATAGAGAGTTAGAAACATCGATGAGAGAGAAACATCGATCAGCTGCCTCCTGCATGCCCCCTACTGGGGATGTGCCCACTACCAAAGTACATGCCCTTGATCAGAATCGAACCTGGGACCCTTTAGTCTGCAGGCCGACACTCTATCCACTGAGCCAAACCGGTCAGAGCAAAATTGAAATATTATTAATGTATAACATTCTGTAAGTTTATGGAATGCATTGTGTTAATTCAATACATTTATATGTTGCAACGTGATTACCACTGTGGCATTAGCTAACACTTCTATCACATCACAGAATTATCATTTCATTTGTGATAAGAGCATTTAAGATCTAGTCTCTTAGTAACTTTCATGTATATATCACATTATCCTATATAATCCTATATAATAAAGAGCTAATATGCAAATGGTCCTCACACCCTCGTGTCCTCATGCCAAGGCTGGTGGACTGAAGCCAGGCTGTGGGACCTGAGGCCGTGCCCCTGCCTGGAGCCAGGCTGGGGGACCTGAGACTGCACCCCCGACCCGGCAGGGCTTGACAGGGGACCTGAAGCTGCGCCCCCTGTCTGGCGCTGGGCTGGAGGACCTGAGGCTGTGCCCTCCGCCCTGCGGGGCTTGACAGGGGTGGGGCCAGCTGGATCTGGGTCTCGTACGATTTTGAGGCACACACGGGTGGGCAGGGACTTGACTCTGGGTCCCACAGTGTGCCCCAGACTCTTGACAGGAGGGAGATTTCATATGCATTTTACTAATTTTCTTTTATCTCTGACACTTCTATTATAGAGAAAGGACAAATAGCAATATTAAAATATTTCCTCTAATTCCCTTTTAATGTGCACGAATTTCATGTACTGGGCCACTAGTTAACTATAATCATAAAGCTATGAATTATATACCCAGAACTTAATCATCATCTAACTGCAATTTTGTTCCTTTGACTAACATCTTACCAATTCCTCTACCTCCCAGCCCCTTGTAACCACTACTCTCTGTTAACAAGAGGTTCAGTGTTATTGAAAATACTATTCTTAATCAGATGGAAAAGAAACCAATAGAAAACCAGAGAAACTGTTATACATTACTATATTACCAAGCCCTCACTTCTAAGGTAAACTTTGTGTGTGGTGGGGAGAGAGAGTGAGAGCGAGAGTGAGAGCAAGAGTGAGAGCGAGAGAGAGTGAGAGCGAGAGCAAGAGCGAGAGAGAAAATGAGAATTCTTAAGAAAATATTCTTTTTAAAAAAATATTTTTTTATTGATTTAAGAGAGGAGGGGAGAGGGAGAGAGACAGAAACATCAATGATGAGAGAGACTCATTGATTGGCTGCCTTCTGCATGCCCCCCACTGGGGATTGAGCACACAACCCAGGCATGTGCCCTGACTGGGAATCGAACCATGACCTCCTAGTTCATAGGTCGATGCTCAACCACTGAGCCATGCTGACCAGGCAAGAAAATATTCTTAAGACACTTTTCTTTATCCAACTAGAGAAAGTTTGAAAAAATGTTTGGCTTCACATCTTAATATTATTTATGTAGTTAGTTAACCTTTTTATTAATGCAATTATGTACAGTAAGACATTTGTAATTTATTTTCCTGTCACAAAATCATAATTTCTTTATGAGAAGAACATGGATGTTACTTAGAAGATGTAGCATATATAGATCAGTCCTGGTTGATCTCTGGAATATTTGTATTTATCCAATAATATACAGACAAATAAACACATCACATCAAGAAGGCCTAGAGCACTAGTACATAAGGCAGTATATGTGAAAGTTTTTTTCAGGTATTCTTATTTATGTACTTTGTGTGTATATATGTATTTTGAGTTTGTATCCTATATAAAACAAATTACTTAATTCATGTCTCTAAAGGTCAGTTATTACTATATTTATTGGTGCTTTTAGCATTGTTAGGTTTATACTTGAAGCCTAACAAAATAGATTCAAGGCTAAATTCACCAACATTATCCTATATAATAAAAAGTTAATATGAAAATTGACCGAACAGTGGAACGACCGGTTACTATGATGTGCACTGACCACTGGGGGCAGATGGTCAATGCAGGAGCTGCCCCCTGGTGGGCAGTGCGCTCCCACAGGGGAAGCACCGCTCAGCCACAAGCCTGACTCAGGGCTGGTGAGTGCAGCAGCGGTGGCGGAGCCTCTCCCACCTACGTGGCAGCACTAAGGATGTCCGACTGCTGGCTTCAGGGCCTAAGCCATCAGTCGGACATCCCCCAAGGTCACCTGGACTGTGAGAGGGTGCAGGCTGGGCTGCAGGACCCCCCTGAGTGCACAAATTTTGTGCACTAGGCCTCTAGTATCCTCATAATTTCTTAGATAAATTATTTAAGCTTTTTAAGTCTTTGGTTTTTTATCTGTAACATAGGAGCCATATAATATTTATTAACCTTTCAGGAATTTTTTAGTATCAAACAGGATAATATAATTAATGATGCTTTATAAACTATAAATTATTATCCAAATATAAAATATATTTATGAAACATGTTAGTATTATAATGGATTTTTAGAACATGTATACTACAGATATGCTACTGTGCACCCTTTAAATGAAACACACACGAAAAAATCAATTGAATCTTTTTGTACTTAGACCTTGTTTTTGTCCCCAAATGATATTTTATATCATTACACCTTCTTTTATTTAATCAGATTTAGCATTATCCAAACCATTTTACTTTGTTAAGGTCCATTCCACCCTTTTTGAGGATGGCCAAAAGAATGCATTTTATAGGCTTAGGTGGAGATTCCAAAGCAGAGTTCCAAAAAAGCAACAAAAATATTAGAGCATGTGAGTAGCCTCTCAAGGTGAGTACTTGGGAGGGTTTACTATGTACTTAGATGCATAAAGTCTGATTTCTTTTTTAAAAATGTGTCTCATCTTATTTTCATGTCTTTATTTCACAATTCCTTTTATTGACAAATGTGCCACCAGTAGACCTGGAAAGAAACTGAAATGTCTTTTAAGAAGTTAAGACATAAGTGTCTTTATATGTATCTCTGTAGATTTAACCACAAGGATATAATTGTTAAAATTCATTATGCGGTCTCTTTCCTCTCCTAGGTTGATTCCAGCCTGTCAATTGGAAATTAAGCCAGATGTTGATTTTGGCACTTTGGTTGCCAATAGTAAAGTGTATAGTAAAGACGTTAAAATAATTAACCGTGGCAAGGCTCCAGGTAAATACTTTCTGTCATATAAATGAACTTATACTTTTCAAAGAAAGTTGGTACTATTTAAAAAAATATACCTTGTATAATTAATGGATTCTCTGACTCACCTCCCTCCCCCAATGTCTATCTTTTGAAAGCTCAAAACAGAAGGCCCTTAAATAGGATAGCTGTAAAAGACTGATAGGCAATTATTCAGGAAAGATGAATCTGCCTACTTATGATTCTGATTAACAGAACCTGACTCCCAGATGACTGGTGGTACCTGACGATAGAAGGCAGGATGGTGACATAGTCCTTGGAGTCATCAAGAGAGAGAGAGTCAGGACATAGTGACTTGCTAGCTGTGTGATCTGATACAAGTATCTTTAAGGACATTTTCCTTAAACTTCCTTATTTATAAACTGTGGCTAGTAAAATGTACTGTGGTTAATTATGTATGTACTTAAGGTTGTAATATGGTACTTTTCATAGGCACTCAATAGATATTTCCTTTTTTTTCTATTGTATTTAACTTTCAATTCACATGATGGCCCCTAGGGGTTCTTATTAACTTTTTGTTGAAAGAATAATGCTTCTCTCTTCTCCAGACAGGATACTTTCTAGAGATTCTTGCTGTGACCTAAGAGTTTACATAAAGGCGTGTGTATATGTGCTCATGCACACTCTTCATTGATGGTATGCGTTAGGCATACATTCACTTATCCCTTCATTCTCATTGGATGGTCAGGACCTGGGGCAGCAAGGCTGTCATTTCTGCCCAGCTGAAATGAGGACTAGCTTCACACACGGAAGGCATTTCTCTCTGAGACTGCTTGTTGGGTACATAAACATGGTTTTAAATCCAAACCCGTCTTATAGTAGGTGAGGATGTTCTCTGGGGCTGCTTGATTGAGTAGTGGAAATTATTAAGACAAAGGCAATCTGTCACTTTACTGATTTTTTTTCCCCTTGGGTATTGACAAATAAAGTTGCTAATTGATCCTCATTGAATAATAATACTCATCTTGCTTTCCACGCTTTCGGTTTTTGTGATTGAATGTCTGGTGCCTGTGGGATTATAGAATATTAGGCTCATTTGTGGTCTGATTCCAATATTAAGAATAGAGTCTTTCATAGCAAGTGATTGCAGGCTGCATGGTCCTTTAGATTCTCTGGTTATATTTTAGAGCGGTGATATGCGATTGAGAGAATTTTATTTTATAATTTTATTTTCCAAAAATCTCTCTTAACAGTTGACCATGACAAATCCTTTAAAGTTTGATCATATCCTTTTATATTCTAAAATCTCACCAAATTGTCCAGTTGTATTACATATAAAAACTCTCTTTAAGTAAAAAACAAAACGTATATATATATACATATATATATGTATATATATATATATGGTTTTATTTTATTTAAATATTTAATATTATTTTACCTAATAAAATAAATAAAATTAAGCCTCAGACCTGGGTCCATACATTTCAGGAAAAGTAATCCACATCGGCTTTTAGTATTGTATTAATATTTTATGTGTGCATAGAATTTGTAGTGAATGCTACATTTGGTAAATTATAATTGAGAACTGTGAAATGTGAATTACTATTACTTTCAAACAAAATGTTATCAATGAAACACATTTTCTTAGTGTTGACTTTGTCCCTCATATTTGGAGTTGAATATTTTTTTCACCATTACCAAAATTTATAGCATGTTTTATATTCACAGCAAGTGCCTGTAAAGTGTCATAAAGTCCTTATTACCTACAAGCACAATATATAAATATTCATGAGAGTAACAGTGTATTTTCATGAAGAAAAACATTTATGCAGAAAATAGATTCAGCAACCAAAGATGATTTTAATAAATTTAAAACGATTTTATGTGACAAATATTTTATAATTTTACAGTCAAAGATCAAATGTTTACAAATTTATATGTATACTTAAGAGGCCATAAGAAGCTACACTCAACAGGTTCATGATTTGTATAGCTTTGTTTGTTCTATTTGGTAGTGTCACTTTGGTTATTATCTTTGGTTCTGTACACCCCAAAGTTTATGTATGTAACAACTTCATGATGTTTTATTTTTATAGCCCATTATGAAGTATCTCTCCGTGGATTTAGCCAAATGGTGTTTGAACATTTTGTTTTCTCACCACTTATAAGAATGTTTCCTAAGTTCACTCCTGACTGTGCAAAGTAGCACTTAGACTTTTCATTTTTAAAAGACACAGTTCAATCTCTAAGATGTCTCTGCTATTAGTACTTTGTGAGCTGGTGAACTCCATGTTCTCTCTTAAGATTTTATTGTTTCTCAGTTGTCTTTGAAGATTGAAAAAAACATTGTTATTTTAGCTTGCCTTGAATTGCAATCATTTACCTCTTCCCTCAGTATTCTTGAGTATTTGAGTAGGCTCTTTTTTACTACAGTTTTATGATGTAGTCCATAGTGAGATCTTTACACACCATTTCTGAGTTTATTATTTTTTTTAATAAATCTTTATTCAGATTATTACAATTGTTTCTCCTTTTTCCCCCCATAGCTCCCCTCCACCTGGTTCCCACCCCACCTTCTACCCTTACCTCCCCCCCCCACTGTCCTCATCCATAGGTGTATGATTTTTGTCCAGTCTCTTCCTGAACCCCCCCATACCCCTTTCCCCCTGAGAATTATCAGTCCACTCCCTTTCTATGCCCCTGATTCTATTATATTCACCAGATTATTCTGTTCCTCAGGTTTTTAATTCACTTGATTTTTAGATTCACTTATTGATAGATATGTATTTGTTGTTCATAATTTTTATCTTTACTTTTTTCTTCTTCCTCTTCTTTAAGAATACCTTTCAGCATTTCATATAATACTGGTTTGGTGGTGATGAACTCCGTTAGCTTTTTCTTATCTGTGAAGCTCTTTATCTGCCCTTGAATTCTGAATGATAGCTTTGCTGGGTAGAGTAATCTTGGTTGTAGGTTCTTGCTATTCATCACATTGAAAATTTCTTGCCACTCCCGTCTGGCCTGCAGAGTTTCTGTTGAGAAATCAGCTGACAGTCGTATGGGTGCTCCCTTGTAGGTAATTAACTGTTTTTCTCTTGCTGCTTTTAATATTCTCTCTTTGTCTTTTGCTCTTGGCATTTTAATTATGATGTGTCTTGGTGTGGTCCTCTTTGGATTCCTTTTGTTTGGGGTTCTGTGCGCTTCCTGGACTTGTAAGTCTATTTCTTTCACCAGGTGGGGGAAGTTTTCTGTCATTATTTCTTCAAATAGGTTTTCAGTATCTTGCTCTCTCTCTTCTTCTGACACCCCCATAATTCTGATGTTGGTACGCTTGAAGTTGTCCCAGAGTCTTCTTACACTATCTTCAACTTTTTGGATTTTTTTTTTTTCTTTTTGCTTTTTCGGTTGAGTGTTTTTTGCTTCTTTGTATTTCAATTCTTTGACTTGATTCTTGTGTTCCTCTAGTCTGTTTTTGGGTCTCTGTATAATATTTTTTATTTCAGTCAGTGTATGTTTAATTTCTAGTTGGTCCTTTTTCATATCTTCGAGGGTCTCGTTATATTTATCGGCCTTTTCTAGGATATTCTTGAAAAGCCTTATAACCGTGTTTTTGAATTCTATATCCAGTCGTTTGTTTTCCTCCATTTCTTTCGTTTGTGATCTGTTTCTTTGATGCCACATTTTCACTGCTTCCCTGAGTTGGTAGGGTAGATTTGTGTGCTAGGTTTCCTATATGGCCCAGTGGGTCGGCCTCCCCAGTTAACCTGAGGTGGACACTCTTGGTGCACCCCTTTGTGGACTGTGTGTACAGCCTTGTTGTAATTAAGTCTTGATTGTTGTTGGTATCACTGGGAGGAATTGACCTCCAGGCCAGTTGGCTGTAAGGATCAGCTGTGTCTATGCTGGGAGAAGTTTGGTGCTGGAGACAGCCTTATAGGATTAGACTTGCCAAATTGCAATAGCCTCTGTGCTCAGCTTGGATGGGGTGGAGTCTCAGGGCGGAGCAGACAGTCTTGGCTTCCATTCAGCCTTGCCCTTGCGCGCACACGCGCACCTCAGACCTCTGCCTTTCCCGGCTCCCGAGTCTCCGCCCAAGAGTCCAGACTCCCCCAACAAGAGCATGGGTCCCCAGGGGCTCGCCTGGAACTGTGGTTCAGTGCAGTCAGAACTTGGGCTCAGTGCAGTCAGGAGCCTCTGACTCCCTTCCACTAGGGAAAGCCTGTGGCAACCTCCGTAGCCTTTGTGCGCACTGGCACACGCGCACCCTCAGACCTCTGCCTTCCCCAGCTCCCGAGTCTCTGCCCGAGAGTCCAGACTCCCCCGTAAGAGTGTGGGTCCCCAGGGGCTCGCCTGGAACTGGGGTTCAGTGTGGTCAGAACTGGGGTTCAGTGCGGTCGGGGGCTTCCTTCCCCCTTCCGCCAGAGAAAGTCAGCCAGGCTCTCGGCTGCCCTTCCTCTCTGTGCACACAAAGACCCTTTGCCGTACCTCCAATTCTCTGTGAGCTTTTCTCTTTCCTTCTAGTTGTAGAATTTTCACTCAGCCAGCTTTCCTGTGGTTCTGGATAGTGTCTGTTCTGTCTTTTAGTTGTAGTTTTATAATTGTTGTGCGAGGCAGCAGTTTAGGTGCTTACCTATGCCGCCATCTTGGTTTCTCCTGAACTTTGTCTTGACCATTTCTGAGTTTAAACAGCTACCTTAGAATTCATTATCCTTTAGGTTTATTTGGGTCATTTGGCCCAAAATATATGACCTGTCTCTTGCTCTTAATGCCCACTCTCCTCCTTTCACTGATCATTAACGTCTCTCTGCTTCACTACCTGGAAATGCTGGCATCATCTGTAAACCAGGAAATTTGCTAAATTGGACCCAACACCTGTGTGGTCCTTGAGATCCTCTCTAAATACCCAGAGAAATATCACTACTTATTCTCAATGCATATTTTTCTTTTCTTGGAATCTGATGCTATGTAATCTCAATATACTTTTCATGCAAAATATGATGCTGGATATATAACACACATTCAGGAAATATTTAATTGATTTGCTTCAGTGATCTCTCAGCATAGATCCATTAAGCTTTCAATGAAGGGTGCTTTCAAAAGTGACCCATTTAATCACATATGAGCATTCTGAAAGTCTCCAAAACTTAGTCATTTGGAGATAGGTGGAGACTGGTACATCTTTGGTATACCTAGACCCAGTGACACTTAAGGGGGAAAAAAAGCCTATATAGCAAAGAATAATGGCCTTGGGTATGTAACTCTTGATTTTAAGTAGTATCCTATAAAACTGCTGTTTAGCTATATTTTGGAAGAGTAAAGGCAGGGTAATACTATTTCACCACCCAGTGCCTAAGCTGCTTTTCCAGAGAAGGTAGGGCAACTCTGATTAAGAAAAGCATACAGGTTTGTGCAAAGGACGCTTCATCTCAGCCACAGCTGTGGGTATTTTCACATTCCGTGTTCTCTCCTAGGTCTCCTCAGTGGATACGTCCATGTGTTTATTTTACTGGCTTATTAGCAACACATGACACAGTTGGACACTGCCATCTTCTTGAAAAAAAATTTTTTTTGGATTACAGAACCCCTCACTCTCCTGTATAAAATAATGGCTTATAGTAGCTCAGTTCCTGGAGTGAGGTCTTCCAGGGCCCAAATCTTGGTTGCAACATTTACTGGTTTGGAGGCCCTAGGCAAGGAATTTACAATTCCCGAAATCCACAGCCTCACTTAAACATTAGAGAAACACTTAGTGCTTGCCCTCTACACTTGTAGTGGTGACTAATAAAATGCTTAGTACACTCTCTGACGTATATTAAGTCTTCAATAAATATTCACTTGATGTTAGAATTATTCTTTTTCTACTGCTTCCCTCATCTCCAATTCTCTTTTGTGGACCGATGTCCATTTTTTTTTTGGACATGAAATGTGAGTGTTTCCTAGGACTTGACATGGATCCTCATGTCTCCACAGTCAACACGCTTTCCCTAGGTAATCACTTCCATTCCTATTACTTCACTGAAGTCTATATAATTCTTTGTATTTCCTCTAGGTTTCTTAAACTTAACATGTCTAAAACGAAACTTCTCTGCTTCTCCCCAAATCTTGTCCTTTTCTCTTTTTCATAGTCACCACCATGTATTTAGAAAAGTCAGAAACTTGGTAACATCCTTGAGACCTCCCTTTTTTTTCACCTTCTGTCCCCTTTGTCATTTATTAAATCCTGTCTGTTCACTTCCTGATTATGTCGGTAATTCTACTTTTCTCTGACTCATTGCTACTTCTCTACAGCAGGCCATCGTTTTCTCTTGCCTAGTAATTACACCAATCTAAGTTATTTCTCTGAATTCTCCTCTTATCTCCTTCTAGTTCATTCGCCACACATTAGCCAGTGTCATATCTGAAAAGAAATGAAAATTTGATGACAAAATTTCATCTGTAACTTCCTTCCTTCAGTGATATTCTTCTCTTAGGATGATGTCCTTGCTCCTGTTGTTAGCAATTAAAAAATACAACAGTCAAATATTTCATGATTATTAATGGTATTAAAGTTATATATGACACAGTAATGTTTATGTACCCACTGTTTTAATATAATTAGAAGATCGAACAATGTTCCTTTGATTTTAGGGTTGTTCCTGAATAAGCTTTTGAAACATAAACTCTTGTCAAATTACATCAGAGTGGTTACAATATAGGAACTATTACACTGACTCAGCCTTAACTAAACTCATGCAGTTTTCTTTTTCTGGAGAACTGAGTCAATAATGGTTATTTGTTTAAAATGGATAATTTACAAATATTTGTTTTATCTTATGACAGAAAATAAACCTGAAATATTATGCTATTAGCACTTCCCTAAAATAATTAGATTAAAAATTTTCTTACTGTGACTGCCTTTTCCATCAGTTCATTTCTGTACTTAAAAACGTTTTGTCTTTTTATGTTTTCAGTACTTTTATTATGCTAATATTTTATTCTAAGCTAAATGAATACTTTTGGAAAATGTCATCAATTATGATTTAGAATGGGTGAATTAGAAATTTGCAAAGTTGTTTATGTTGGCAGTATGTTCATTTGTTTGAATATTGTATAATGATATTTAAGAAACTTGTGACTGGCTGCTTCTATTTGTTGGACATATTTTGAACACAGCTTTGTGCTAGGCACTATGTGGGTGCTAGGACCATAGAGATGAAAAAGATAGTATTTGATCTCAAGGATTGTGTGCTATAATGTAGGTGCCAAATATAAGCATAAATTATGAACCATTTCTACTTTTAGAAGAAATTTTTGTAGCCTCCTTCTCATATGCTAGTTGATTCTAGAAACCCATTCCTTTTGCCCTTTTTCTGTGTGAATTGCATTAATTCATCTATAGAGAAGTAGCAGTGGCTATAAGTTTGAGTCCTATGGTCAGAAACATCCAGGTGAAAATCCCAGCTCAATTATTTAGTTGCCAGCTATAGTAATCAAATATTGCTATGTTACAAACCACCCCACAACTCTGTATATGAAAAAAAAAGGCGATTATTTTTACATTTTTCATTTGTATGGTGATTGGCTAGAACTTTACTGTGCTCAGGTGGGTGGCTGCTTCAGGCTGAGGCAGCTGGGCCTGTTCTATTACTACAGGTCTGTGAGTGAGCTGGGTGGCTGTGCTCCATATTTGCTCATTCTAGGGCACATGCCAAAGGGACAGCAGCTACTCAAGAAACATTTCTCATTGTAGAACTGCAGGAAAACATCTGGGGTTAGAGCTGGCATGTTGTCATGACTAGCTAAATGCTGTTGGCCAAAGTAAATCACATGATCAAGTTCAAAGTCAAGGGGTAGGGAAACATACTTTGTCCATGGTAGGGTAATGGTAAGGATGCAGAGAAGGGTGGAGAATTGGAGTCAACCATCTAATCTACCACAATAGTTGTGTGTTTTTGGACAAGTCACTCAACCTTTCTAAGCTTCTATTTCATTATTTATGGAGAAACTTATATCAATGAATCGTTATGAGCATTATGGAATACCATATGCAAATCTCTTAGCATAAGTATCTGAACACAGTAAGCAGGCAATATATTTAAGCTATTGATGAGGGTTAAGCCTTAACACTAGGCTCACATATCTTTGGTGACCCTAGAATCTGGACTTAAAACAAAAGCTGTAGTTCTTGGTCTTCAGTAGACCATATACTCTGTAATATTTGTCTGTCCTCTACCAAGAGTATGAATGTAATATTGTAAGGATCCAAATGTGAACCACCTGCTCTTGTTCTCCTTAGGTATGTTTACAACACTATACCAGGGCCAATTACCCATTGTAATTTTTCCAACTAATGGTATTGTGCAGCCCAAGTCCTCGAAGATTATTAAAGTGGATTTCTGTGCAGACCAGCCCGGCCTTGTAAATGAAGTGGCTAAGTGAGTGTGTACTATGGTTCTTAATTCTAATATAGTACTTAATACTTTCCTGTTTTTCTCTTTTCAGATATGCCTATTATCTTTGAATGTGGGTTAGCCTCATTGGTTTTCAGTCAGCAGTAATAAATTGAGTCTATAATATTTGCTAAATGTGAAAATAAACAAATAATCTTTTCTGTCAAAGAACAGTTACTTTAGACAGCTGCCATTTTGGACTGTGTGACTTGTTAGCTGCCATGTTGGCCACATGGCTTGCAGCTCCCCTGGGGGCCGCCATCTTGAAACAGCAAAGGCCAACCCCTCCCTTTGAATTAGCCAATTGTGAAAGACTGTGCACCTGAGCTCCAATCAAGAGCAAGGGACAGGTCACGTGCATCAGGGATTATAAATCCCGAGCAGACTGCCTGCTTGGTGTGTGCATGTTTCCAGACCATGTGTGCACACCTTTCTATGTAGATATAAAGATGTTTGCCTTGCTGCCTGGCTCCCGAGTATGTTTTTTGTTCTACCAGGACCCCTGAGTTGGGGGGCTCGCCTTATTTTTAACACTAAACAAGAGATTCTAAAATGGGAAGAACCAGAGGTTGGCATTTGGGTATACATAACAGGAGGTACTAGTTTGGATTTTGTGTGGGTGAGGGGATGGATCAAGTAAGGGCTCCACCAAGGAGGTAATAGTTGAACCAAACACTCATTGTTGAGTAGGAATTAGCCAGACATAGAGCAGTGGTGTGATTTGGGCTGTGTGTGTGTGTGTGTGTGTGTGTGTGTGTCTGTTTGTGTGTTTGTGTGTGTGTGTGTAGGGGAGGTAGGTGTTGATGATAGGAGTGGGTTAGAGGAGTGATTTTATGCAGAGCAGCTAGAAGGCTTGACCTCCTAGAGGTGAATAGACAGTGTTACACACTGAGAGATCTGAGGATTGTAGAGGCAAAGAGATGGAGGTAAGGAGTGATGTAAGATCAGACCAGGAAAACAGAATGGTATAGGGTCCAGTAAAGGATTTCATAGGACAGTGTTATTTAATGCTTTAAGTCTCATTTCATTAGTGGGATGTGCAATCACTCTAATGCGGCATCACCAGTATTAAAACAATGAAGTTGAAAATATCAGAATGCAGCTCACCTAGTAAGGGCAAATGTTGTTTTATATAACTGTGTGTGTGTGTCTGTGCTTCCTACATTGCAATGTAAGATATATTTCTTACTGAAGGTTACAGCAAACAAAAAAGTTTGAGAAACAGTTGTGAGCTAGGTTCTATTGTGAAGGCTGCGGAATCTCAGGAAAATTTTAAGATGGGAGTATCTTAATTAGTTTGTATTTTAGAAAGATTGTGCTAATAGCAGTGAGTACAGATATGGAATAGATAGCCTGACTAGACTCTATAATAATAAAGCAAAAGAGAAATGATAAAGGCTTTGCTCAGGTACAGATTGGGAGTATGCAGAGAATTCTGCAGGTTAGAGGTATGTTATAGAGATAGATTTGACTATATTTAGTGAGTGGTTATAGAAAGAGAAGGTTAGAGAAGGGGCATATCTGTGGGAAAAGATCTGAGTTCAGTTTTTAAATTTTGGAATTGATTTGCTTTATAGAATACTGTAGAGCCTATTAGATTTACTTATCTTGAGTCCCAGAAAAAATTTTATTCTAGGTATATTGGTTTGAGAGTTGTCATTGGATAAGTTGTCAATGAAACATGAAGTGTTGAAAATAATTTGAGGAGCGTAGCATATGAAAGAGTAGGAGAGAAATACCATTAGTTATGGAATTTACCAAATATCTGAATCATAGAAGAATGAGAAAGGGAGAGTCTGAATAAGTGAGAGGAAAACCAGGAAAATATGGTGTCAAGGAAGCTAAGGGGGAGGAGAGATGTGCAAGAGGTGATATCAACCATGTCCAGTGTGACAGAGACAGAGCTAAGGACCTAGTTTGTGGAGTGGTCAGTTGTTTGTGGTATTTGATGGGGCAAGATTCAAAAGCATTGCATTTGGGCCAGAGAAAGGTACATTTAGTGTGGGGGCCAGTTTCCAAAGGGAATTCAAATTAGTTTGGGAAGTGAAGTTTTATGGGGGGTATATTCATTTCGGCAAAAAGTGGGATTTTGCTGAAATAATTTACTTTGTAGGGAATTGACTTACAGGCAGTCCTCAGGTTACATCAGACTTGATGTACATCGTTTCATGGTTACATCACCATCTCCCACTTATTTGTATACTAGAGGCCCGGTGCATGAAAATTCATGCACTGAAGGGGTGGGTCCCTCAGCCCAGCCTGCCCCTTCTCACAGTCCAGGAGCCCTCAGGGGTGGGAAGCAACCCATCGATCAGGGGAAGGCGACGCCCCTATCACACCTCTGCTGCTGCCACTGCTGGCAGCGCAAGCCTCAGCCGGCCCTGGTTACCTGAGCCTCAGGCGGCCCTGGGCATCTCGGCAGCCACCATCCGAGGTTTGCCTGCACTTTAGGCCGGCCCTGGGCTGCACAGCGAGGCTTGCCTGCGCCTCGGGCTGGCCCTGGGT
Source organism: Plecotus auritus (assembly GCF_963455305.1). Lineage (NCBI taxonomy): Eukaryota > Metazoa > Chordata > Mammalia > Chiroptera > Vespertilionidae > Plecotus > Plecotus auritus. Next base: position 28,975,837 of record NC_137784.1, read on the forward strand.
GGCTGGGGGGCTGAGGGGACTGGGAGACTCTGGAGGCAGGCACGTGGCAAGGCCTTGGCAGAGCTGTGGGGACTAGGCGCTGCCATCTTGTGGCTGTGGGCCCTGACATCTTAGAGGGCGTGGCATTCAATTAGCATATTCCCTCCTTATTGGCTGTGGGTGCTGCCATCTTTGAGGGCATGACAGTCAATTAGCATATTCCCTCCTTATTGACTGTGGTTGCCGCCATCTTTGCGATGGTGTACAGGTCAATTAGCATATTCCCTCTTTATTAGATAGGATATAAAAAAAAGTTCCATCATTTCGACGTATGTATATACTAGAGGCCTGGTGCACAAAATTTGTGCACAGGTGGGGTGCCTAGGCCTGGCTGGCAATCAGAGCCTATTGGGGCTATCTCGCCCAGTCCTGATCAGGGCTGGGCCAGCTGCCAGCCAGGGCTTGCCGGCTGCTGGCTGGGACCTGGGGGCCTGCCTGTTGCCAGTCAGGGCTGCTGGATGGGGCCTGCGGGACAGGGGGAGGGACCAACCATGGGGAGGTTGCCTGGCAGTGGGAGGTTGGCTGTGGGAGCGCACTGACCACCAGAGGGCAGCTCCTGCGTTAAGCGTCTGCCCCTTGGCGGTCAGTGCACATCATAGCAACTGGTCGACTGGTCATTCGGTCATAACGGTTGCTTAGGCTTTTATATATATAGATGTGCTTTATGTTTTTCATTATTTATTTACCACAAGTAAAGGTCAGGAATTGTTATCTTTCTTTAAAATTTTTTTTTTACTGTTTCACTTCATTACTACTGTATATGTGCTCCATGTGAGTGACGTAGGTGCTCATGACGTAGGTGGGTTTCGACTTATGGTGAAAATTGCGTTATGTCGTGCCATAGGAACGGATCTCTGATGTAACCCAAGGACCTACTGTATTAGGATGGGGATGATCCCATACTCCCAATTTGTATCTTATTGAGTAGGATGAGTTAGAAAAGAATCTCAGAATTCTAGAACTAGAGGTATAATTTATTTCATCTAACTCTAGTATTTACAAAATAATTGGTGATATAGACATACCAATAAGTTCTCTTTGGGGTTAGTTCCTTTGATTGTTTCCCAACTTTGCTGTTTCCTGGAGACGGTGAATTAGGTGGTACATATTCCGTTCTACTGTACAGATTCAGACAGACAGGATATGAGTCACATGTATGTGAAATAACTGCTCTTAGGCCTTTGACTTTTAATTATAATGTGATTTTATAAAAGTTGTTTATATAAATATCTAGGAGAAAGAGTGTATAGAATTCTAATTAAAAATATATGTATAATTCATTATCTTACAGAGTGAGTTTGCAAGGTCGTCCAGATGTACTCTTGAGTATCAGAGTTCGAGTGGTTGAGCAAATTCTTGAATTGTTAAACCTGAATGGTAATCAAAAGGTGGAATGCATACACTTTGGTTCTGCTTTCTTTGGAACATCAAAGATTGAACATGCACTTCTATACAATAATAGCCCAGAACTTATAAATTGGGTGGCAATAATACAAAATGATTCAGTCGGAGAAGAATTGGTAAGTAAATAGTATATCAGGTATTATGTTTTTTTTTCTTTTCATTTTTTAAAACATTTTATTGTTTAAGGTATTATAAATAGTAGTACATATGTCTCTTTTATTTTTTTCCCCACTGACATTCTCCCGGCCTCCCCTACCCCCCGGCACATGCCCTCGTCCCTTTGCCCCCAGTGTCTTGAGTCTGTTGGTTGTGCTTATATGCATGCATACAAGTCCTTCAGTTGATCTCTTATCCCCCCCGCAACCCTCCCCTACCTTCCCTCTGTAGTTTGACAGTCTGTTCGATGCTTCTTTGCCTCTATCTATTTTTATTCAACAGTTTGTAATGTTCTTTATTATCCATAAACTACTGACCCAGTGCACGAAATTCGTGCACATTAAAAGGGGATTAATTAGAGGAAATAATTTAATATTGCTATTTGCCCTTTCTCTATAATAGAAGTATCAGAGATGAAAGAAAATTAGTAAAATGTATATAAAAACCTTCCTCCTGTCAGAGTCTGGGGCACACCACAGGACCCAGAGTCAAGTCCCTGCCTACCCACATGCACCTCAAAATTGCATGAGACCCAGACCTGGCGGCCCCCTGGCATTGGGCTAGATCCAGACCCAGCCAGTCCCACCCTTGTCAAGCCCTGCCGGGCAGGGGGCATAGCCTCAGGTCCCCTGGCCTGGTGCCAGGATGGGGGTGTGTGGCCTGAGGTCCCCCAGCCCAGACCGGGGCAGGGGGCATGCCTTGAGGTCCTCCATCAAGCCCCGCCAGGTGGGGAACATGGCCTGAGATCACCTTTCAAGCCCCACTGGGTGGGGGGCATGGCCTGAGGTCCCCTGTCAAGCTCTGCCAAGTGGGGGCGGGGGCTCAGCCTCATGTTCCCCAGCCCAGCACCAGGAGGGGGGCGCAGCCTCAAGTCCCCCATCAAGCCCCACTGGGCGGGGGTGCAGCCTGAGTTCCCCCAACCCTTGGGGGTATACCTTGAGGTACCCCGTCAAGCCCCGCTGGGTTGGGGGCACGGCCTGAGGTCCACTGTCAAGCCCAGACTGGCAGGGGGGCACAGCCTCAGGTCCCCTGGCCCAGTGCTGGTGCGGGGGGCGCGGTCTGAGGTCCCCTGTCAAGCCCCGCCTGGTGGGGGGCACAGCCTGAGGCCCCCCCCCGGCCTGGCGCTGGGGCGGGGGGCGCAGCCTGAGGTCCCCTAGCCCAGCACCAGGACGGAAAGTGCACTTTGAGGTCCCCTGTCAAGCCCCACCGGGTGGGGGTCGTGGCCTCAGGTCCCCTGGCCTGGCACTGGGGTGGGGGGTGCTGCCTCAGGTCCCCTGTCAAGCTGTGCCAGGTGGGGGAGGGCGTAGCCTCAGGTCCCTGCTGATTGCTCGTTAAGGCTCCTTATGGGAACTTGGCCTCAGCTGTGGGTGCAGCCATCTTTGTGATGGAGTGATGGTCAATTAGCATATTCCCTCTTTATTAGATAGGATGAGTGAGATCATGTGGTATTTATCTTTCACTGACTGGCTTATTTCACTTAGCATAATGCTCTCCATATCCATCCATGCTGCTGCAAATGGTAAGAAGTCCTTCTTTTGTACAGCAGCATAGTATTAATTTGTGTAGATGTACCACAGTTTTCTAATCCACTCATCTGCTGATGGGCATTTAGGTTATTTCCAAATCTTAGCTATTGTAAATTGTGCTGCTATGAACATAGGGGTGCATATATCCTTTCTGATTGGTGTTTCTGTTTTCTTGGGATATATTCCTAGAAGTGGGATTACTGGGTCAAATGGCAGTTCCATTTTTAAATTTTTGAGGAAATGCCATACTGTTTTCCACAGTGGCTACACCAGTCTGCATTCCCACCAGCAGTGAAGAAGGGTTCCTTTTTCTCTGCATTCTCTCCAGCACTTGTCATTTGTTGATTTGTTGATTATAGTCATTCTGATAGGTGTGCGAAGCTACCTCATTGTTGTTTTGATTTGCATCTCTCTGATGATTAGTGACTTTGAGCATGTTTTCATATGTCTCTTCGCTTTCTGAATGTCCTCTTTCAAAAAGTGTCTATTTAGGTCCTTTGCCTATGTTTTGATTGCATTGTTTATCTTCCTTTTGTTAAGTTGTATGAGTTCCTTGTAAATGTTGGAGATTAAACCCTCATCGGAAATAACATTGGCAAATATATTCTCCCATGCAGTGGGCTTTCTTGTTGTTTTGTTGATGGTTTCTTTTGCTGTGCAGATTTTTATTTTGATATAGTCCCATTTGTTTATTTGTCTTTAGTTTCCATTGCCCTAGGAGCTGTATAGGTAAAGATATTGCTATGACAAATATCTTCTATTTTGTTGCCTATGGCTTCTTCTAAGATTTTTATGGTTTCCCATCTTACATTTAAGTCCTTTATTCATTTTGAGTTTATTTTTGTGTATGGTGTAATTTGGTGGTCTAGTTTCATTTTTTTTTGCAAGTATCTGTCCAGTTTTCCCACCACCATTTATTGAAGAGACTGTCTTGTCTCCATTGTATGCTCTTGCCTCCTTTGTCAAATATTAATGGAGTATAATGGCTTGGGTCAATTTCTGGGTTCTCTGTTATGTTCCACTGGTCTGTATGTCTGTTCTTGTGCCAGTACCAGGCAGTTTTGAGAACAGTGGCTTTGTAGTATAGCTTGATATCTGGTATTGTGATCCCTCCAGCATTGTTCTTCTTTCTCAAGATTGCTGCACCTATTTGGGGTCTTTTTTTTTATTCCAGATGAATTGTTGGAGAATTTGTTCTGGGTTTTTGTAGTATGCCATTGGTATTTTAATATATACAGGGATTGCGTTGAATTTATAGATTGCTTTGGGTAGTATGGACATTTTAATGATGTTGATTCTACCAATCCATGAACATGGTATATTCTTCCATTTGTTCATGTCTTCCTCTATGTCTTTTTTTTTTTTTTTAGCATCCTGAAATTTTCTGAGTTTAGATCCTTTGTCTCCTTGGTTAAGTTTATTTCTAGGTATCTTAATTTTATTTTTTCAATGCTGAACGGGATTGCTTTTTTAATTTCTCTTTCTGTGAGTGCATTATTGGTATATAGAAAAGCCATAGACTTCTGGGTGTTAATTTTGTATCCTGCTACATTGCTGAATTCGTTTATTAAGTCTAGTAGTTTTTTGATGGAGTCTATGGGGTTTTCTGTGTACAATATCATGTCATCTGCGAGTAAGGACAGTTTTACTTCTTTTCCAATTTGGATGCCTTTTATTTCTTCTTCTTGTCTGATCGCAATGGCTAGTACTTCCAATACTATGTCGAAGAGGCGTGGTGAGAGTGGGCATCCCTGTTTTGTTCCTGTTCATAGGGGAAATGGTTTTAGTTTTTGCCCATTGAGTATGATGTTGGTTGTGGGTTTGTCATATATGGCTTTTATTATGTTGAGGTATGATCCTTCTATTCCCACCTTGCTGAGAGTTTTTATCAAGAAAGGGTGTTGAATTTTGTCAAATGCTTTTTCTGCATCAATGGATATGATTATATGGTTTTTATCTCTCAGTTTGTTTATGTGGTGTATCACATTTATTGATTTGCGGATGTTGTACCATCCTTGCATCCCTCGGATAAATCCCACTGGGTCATGGTGTATGATTGTTCTAATGTAATGCTGGATTTGATTTGCTAGAATTTTGAGGATTTTGGCGTCTATGTTCATGAGGGATATTGGCCTGTAATTCTCTTTCTTTCTATTGTCTTTATCTGGTTTTGGGATTAGGGTAATGCTGGCTTCATAGAAAGAGCTCAGAAGTGCTCATTCCTCTTGAATTTTTTGGAATAGTCTGAGGAGGATAGGTTTTATTTCTTGTTTGAATGGTTGATAAAACTCCCCTGTGAAGCCTTCTGGTCCAGGGCTTTTGTTTGTTGGAAGTTTTTTTTTTATTACTGCTTCAATTTCCTCCATAGTTATCAGCCTATTCAGATTTTTTTATTCCTCCTGATAGAGTTTTGGAAGGTCATATTTTTTTAGGAATATGTCCATTTCTTCTAGGTTGACCAGTTTGTTGGAGTAGAGTTGCACATAGTATTTTTTTGTGATTCTTCGCATTTCTGTGGGGTCTGTTTTTATTTCACCTCTTTTGTTTCTGATTTTGTTTATTTGGGTCCTCTCTCTTTGCTTTTTGGTGAGCCTGGCTAGAGGTTCATCAATCTTGTTTATCCTTTTAAAGAACCAGTTCTTGATTTCATTGACCTTTCGTATTGTTTTTTTGGTCTCTATGTCATTTATTTCTGCTCTGATCTTTTTTATTTCCTTCCTTCTGATCACACTGGGATTTTCTTGTGGCTCTCTTTCTACTTCTTCAAGTTTCAGAGTTAGATGGTTTATTAACAGTTTTTCTTATTATTTTTTTTTTGTTGTTGCTGTTGTTTGTTTGTTTTTGAGGTAGGCCTGTAATACTATGAACTTACTTCTCAGGACTTCTTTCACTGTGTCCCAAAGATTTTGGATTGTTGTGTTTTCATCGTTGTTTGTTTCCAGGATGTGTTTTATTTCTTCTTTGTTCTCTTTGGTAACCCACTCATTGTTTAATAGTGTGCTATTCATCCTCCAAGTGTTTGAATTTTTGTAATTGTGTTTACTGTAATTGATTTCTAATTTTATGACATTGTGATCTGAGAAGATGCTTGATATGATTTCAGTCCTCTTAATTTGGAGAGACTTTGCCTGTGTTGCAATATGTGGTCTATTTTTGAAAATGTCCCATGTGCACTCGAGAAGAATGTATATTTGGTATTTTGGGGTGGAATGTTCTAAAGATGTCAATTAAGTCCATCTGATCTAGTGAGTCTTTTAAGATTGATGTTTCTTTGCTAATTATTTGTCTAGAGCCATGGTCGGCAAACTGCGGCTCGCGAGCCACATGCGCCCCTTTGGCCCCTTGAGTGTGGCTCTTCCACAAAATACCACGGCCTGGGCGAGTCTATTTTGAAGAAGTGGCGTTAGAAGAAGTTTAAGTTTAAAAAATTTGGCTCTCAAAAAAAATTTCAATCGTTGTACTGTTGGTATTTGGCTCTGTTGACTAATGAGTTTGCCAACCACTGGTGTAGAGCAGGGGTGGGCAAACTTTTTGACTCGAGGGCCACAATGGGTTCTTAAACTGGACCGGAGGGCCGGAACAAAAGCATGGATGGAGTGTTTGTGTGAACTAATATAAATTCAAAGTAAAGGAGCGGAGGGGAGAGCAAGAGAACCCTCCGCTCTTTCAGCTCCGCAGGCCGGATAGAAGAGCCGAATGGGCCGGATCCGGCCCGCGGGCCGTAGTTTGCCCACGGCTGGTCTAGAGGATATATCCCGTGATGTTAATGGGGTATTAAAGTCTCCTACTATGATTGTGTTGTTGTCAATTTCTCCCCTGATATCTTCCAGAAGTTTTTTTATGTATTTGGGTGCTCCTGCATTGGGTGCATATATGTTTACCAGAGTTATATCCTCTAGTATTGATCCCTTTAGAATTATGAAGTGGCCTTTATTGTCTCTTGTTATGGTCTTCACTTTGAGGTCTGTTTTGTCAGATATATGTATTGCTACCCCCGTTTTTTTTCATTTCCATTTGCCTGATAGATATTTTCCATCCCTTCACTTTTAGTCTGTGTGAGTCCCTTGTTCTGAGGTGGGTCTCCTGTAGAGAGAATATATATGGGTCATGTTTTCTTATCCATTCACTCACTCGATGTCTTTTGATTGGACCATTTAATCCATCTACGTTTAATGTTATTATTGATCGATACTTGTTTGTAGCCATTTCTGTACTTTATGCCTGTGTTCCTTCCTCGCTTTCTATTTCTTCTTTTTACAGCATTCCCTTTAGCATTTCTTGCATTGCTGGCTTGTAGTGATAAACTCCCTTAGCCTTTTTTTTTTTTTTTGGTCTGTGAAGCTCCTGATTTCCCCTTCAATTTTGATTGATAGTCTTGCTAGATAGGGTATTCTTGGATCTAGTCCTTTGCTTTGCAACACTTTGTATACCTCCTTCCATTCCCTTCTAGCTTGATGTGTTTCTGTTGAGAAATCATTTGATAATCTGATGGGGGATCCTTTGTAGGTAACTCTCTGTCTCTCTCTTGCAGCCTTTAAGATTCTCTCTTTGTCATGAACATTTGCCATTGTAATTATGATGTGTCTTGGTGTGGGTCTTTTGGGATTCATCTTGCTTGGGACTCTGTACTTGTGTATCTTTTTTCTTCCCCATATCCAGTAAATTTTCTGTCATTATGTCTTAAAATAGATTTTCTAATCCTTGCTGCTCTTCTTGTCTTCTGGCAGCCCTATTATACATATGTTACTTTGTTTTGTGTTGTCCCAAAGCTGCCTTAGGCTCTCCTCCTGCTTTTTAATTTTTTTTCTCCAGTTGCTGTTCAGATTGAGCTTGTTTCTCTACCTTATCTTCTAACTCACTAATTCTGTCCTCTGCTTCTTCTAGTCTACTGTTGAATCTTCCATGTTGTTTTTGATTGTAGCTCTATCACTTTTGACTTCTTCCTGATTTTTGCATAGGTTGTTGATTTTCTCATCCCTCTGGTGTATGAACTGTATGACCATTACTCTGAATTCTTTTTCTGTCATATTGCATGCTTCCATTTCACTAATTTCCTTTCTTGGCGACTCCTCATTTTCTTTCCTCTGGGGATTGTGTCGTCTCCCCATTCTGACTATCACCAGAAGGTTCAAATGTCAAGTTGTGTGGGCCTGGGCTGTGTGCAGTGGGAGCTTCACATCAGCCAAATGTCACTGAAGAGCTCCAACACCAAGATGTGTGGCTGCTGTGGGTTGGTGGGAGCCACGCTCACCCAGGATCAGAGTCACTGGTGCTCAGTGTGGCCTTGTGTGCACACCTACCGTGTTTCCCCTAAAATAAGACAGTGTCTTATATTAATTTTTGCCCCCAAAGACACGCTAGGTCTTCTTTTCAGGGGATGTCTTATTTTTCCATGAAGAAGAATACGGTACACATTTAGTGTTAAATGAAAATAAAGGAAATTTATTACCTGTATACGGTACGGTAGTACGGTAGTTGTCAACACAAACCAGACAAACTGTGAGTCCTACAGTATCAAGAATGTACTCATTTATTCAGTGACAATCATGTCATCATCTTCTGGAACATCATCATAACAATCCAATTCCTGAATTTCCTGGTGAATTTCTTGTGACTCCATTTCTTTCAGAATCAGTGGACCAAAACTCTCATGTTTAGCAATACCACTGTCTTTAAATGAGTACTTCTTGTCAAGGTAGCCTGCTCGCAGTGCATTTGCAATGCAACTGTCAGTGATTTTCTCCCATGAATTCTTCACCCAAGTCACAACTTCTTGCAGTTTAGGTTTCACAAAGTTTTCATGCTGATTTCTCTCCATTCTATTTTCAATGTAGTCATTAATTTCCATGTGCAAATTGTCTTTGAATGGCTTGTTTATTGCAATATCAAGAGTCTGGAGATAGGCCATCATTCCTGCGGGAATCATTATCTGATCTATTTTCTTTCATGAAGAAATGTCTTCATGTCTTTAGCGCGGTGAGTGCTGGCTGCATCCCAGACTAGCAGACCTCTTTGGCTCCCTCGCATAACAAGCGGCAGCATTAAATCGACCCACTTCCTTATAACTGCTTGTGTGGCCCAGGCTTTTTCAGTTTCAAGAATAAAAACACCCAAAACACGTTCAACCTTTTCCTTCTTGCCCTTAGAAATGATTAAAGGTGGGATTTTAGTGGCATCCAGACGAATTGCCAAAATACAGGAAACACGTGCACTTTTGTAAGCAGTGAAGGGAATGTACGCTAAGGAGGCACCCTGCTGTTGCTGTTCAATTGTTGTTTGAGATGATTGGCCCATAAACACTGCAGTTTCATCCATAGCAATCATGTTGGAAAGATTGTATTTAGAGAAGTCAGCATCATCAATAAAGGACTTGAATGCAAGTGCTCGCTTAATAACTTGAGTATCTTCCAACCTAAACAGTGTTGTAGATCTTCTTAAAGACAGTTCACTTCGCTGAAAGAAATTATCCAGCCAGTGTTGTGATGCTTTGAAGTCTTCGGGGGCTATGTCAAACTGTGGTGCCATTGCAAGGGCAAATTCTTGAATCTGAGCCCTATTCACAACCAAAGCCTTTGCTCTCCTGTCAACAACCCATTCACAGATCAGGTCTTCCAGCTCGGAAAATAACGGTTGCCGACCTGATCCACACTTGCGCTTTTTAGCATTTCCCTTGTCCACTTGTTCAATGAGGTTACCATACTCTGCTCACCATTTTCGGACCAATTGGATACTCAGCATCTTCTCTTTGCAGAAAGCAGTAAGATTTTGGCCCCAAGAGTCTTCCATGATTCCTTGTATTCCATGGAGTAGCTTTTTCTTTTTGCGCTCATTACTAGGGGTAAAAAAAAAGGAATTGGGGTATCAAGGTGGGGGGAGGGGGATCACTCAAAATGACACAGGGGGGATCAGAGGGGGGAATCAAAATGGCACAGGAGAATCAGAGGGGGGAATTACCATTTTAGTAACCCCTTTTGATCCTCCTGTGTCATTTTGATTGTCCCCTCTGATCCTCCTGTGTCGTTTTGATTGTCCCCTCTGATCCTCCTGTGTCGTTTTGATTGTCCCCTCTGATCCTCCTGTGTCATTTTGATTGTCCCCTCTGGTCCTCCTGTGTCATTTTAAGTGATCCCCCTCCCCCCACCCCTGTGCCACTGAACACCTTCACCAGACATCCCCCCTACCCCTTTATCAGACATTTACCCCCTGGGGCCTGCCTGGGGACTGTCACTGGGCTTGCTGGGGCCTGGATCTGGGCTGGAGCAGGGTCTGCCACTGACTGAGAACCTTCAGTCATCATGAAGGCGGCCGCGAGCATCAGGTAGTGTCACCAGAGACAGACCAGCACTCACCACCTTCGCTGCGTCCCGTCCACTCTAATCCTCCTGTTCTTCTACACGCATCTACGAAAGTCTCCTCCTCTCTCCCGCCCCGTGCTCACCGCTCACTCCGACCTCTGCTCCGCCTCCACACAGCAGTGACGTCAGGACTCCGCGTAACGTCACTGGTTGCTAGACGCCAGTCGGGATGGCCCTAGTGACCAGTTTATGGAAAATTAATTTTCATTCTGAGACAGAGCCTGGGGCCTTATTTTCGGGGGATGCCTTATATTTCACTCAGAAGGAAACCTGTAAGTAGGTCTTATTTTCGGAAAAAACACGGTAGAATCAGGGACCCCGCCTACGTCTCACTGAAACAGTGACCCGGATGGTATGTGCTGAAAATTAGAGTCCCCTATTGTGTGCCAGGAGTCAGAGTTCCCCTGTGCCTGCACCAAGAATCAAATATCAGATTCTCTGTTCCTTGGTGTGGCCTCACGCCGAGAATCAGGGTCCCTGTGTGTGCATGCGCCAAGAATTGGAGTCACTGGCTCTTAGTGTGAATGCACTGGGAATCAGTGATCCAAGGTGCACGTGATGAGAAGCAGAGTCAAGTCACTGGTGCCTAGTGCTGCCTCTCACCCGGAGAATCATGGTCCTGGTCAGCTTGGGAGACCGGGTTGCACAGTAGCACTCAGTCGGCAGGAGGCCCACTCCCCTGCTGCAGAAAATAGACTTCCATGTGCATTTTCCCAGAATCGAAGACAGGTGGCACTGCCGCCCTGCGTGGGCATGGGGTTTGGTCACCAGATTGCATTGTGGGGAGCAGATTCCCAGTGTCCACGTGCTCCCAGGCTCAAATTCCTGTAGCAGCGTGGCAACGCTGTGCGATAGGCGTGTCTAGCAGTTCCTATGTTGCTGCCGCGAGCCTGCAGGGAGGGGGATGGGCTCTGTGACTCACAGAAAATTGTGGCTGGCATGTCTGGACTCTTGGTGTCTGTGTGTCTGCAGCTGTGGTCACAGGTTTCCGTCCCCAGTGGCTCCAGGGTCCCAGTTTGCGTCTGAGACCAGACTGGGTGGTGCTGCGGCCAGGATACTAGTCTCAAGCAGCTCTGTTTTTCAAGATGGCATGGTCTCTGTGCCTGCGCTGACCACCCTCAGAGTGTCCGAGGTGGCAGCGGGGCTCTGCCATCTAAGACTGCCTGGTTTGGCAGCCCCTTGGAAGACCTGCAGGATCTAGCTGTCCCTACTTCATACACACACACTACACACATCCACACACTCCTCTATCGCTCCCTCACTCTCTCACACCCCTCCCTCCCTACCTTCCTGCCAGTCGCCATCTTCAGAATCCAGGTATTACATTTTGAAACAAATTGTTTTGAACTAATAACCAACAAGTTGCTTTTTGTTTTGTTTTTAAGAGCAAGGAAAGGTTTATTGATCAAGAAGGCCTAACTCGAGAATATGGGAAAACTAATTCTCAAATCCATCTTCCCAACAAGCTGTTTAATTGTTTAATTATTTTAAATATGTTTTAACATACAGATGGATAAAATTTTATTTCATATGTCTTCAAGAGTTACCTGAAAAAGTTCAGTAAATTAAACTAACACTGATAGTAATATATCTGAATTAAATCAGACAAGTGTTTTTTATAAATAAGTGACTAATTGTGGAGTTTCTGCTCTCATCAGTTTTTAAAGTTATTTAAATTTTATGATGTACTTTCATCAAAGTTATGTATTGTTAATTTAAAGGCACACATATTCTCTATTTTCTAGATGCTGGAATTTCTATAATTATTTGATGACCTCTAAAAATATTTTGTTAATGTTTTCCATATTACTCTTTTATTTCTGATTTATCTCACAGGGTACAAATATTCAACAAAGAACAGATGTTGCTATAAATAATCTTGCTTTCATAAGGCAAATAAAGAACATGGATATTACCACTTTTATCTCCTGTGTTCCTAATGAAGGGAGATTACGACCTTATCAAAAGACTAAAATTACATTTTGTTTCAGCCCAAAGTAAGCAAAAATCAATTCCATTGTGATGTTACTTAGTAATGGGAAATACATTAACCATACATTCATCAGACTGACTTTAACATTAAAACTTGCCAGGAGGCAGAAATCGGATTTTTCTTGTTATGGTTCTAACTATTCCTAACATGCTTAATATTATTTCCAATATTTAAAAATATGATCTAACTACTTCATGTTAAATTAAAAACCTCTCCAGACCTTGTGGAAATGAGGTGGTGGAAGTGAAAGTTTTGGGTTGTGGCTCCAAACAAATCTGTACAACCAAGACCTTGTTGTCCCTGCAGAAGTTAGATGATGGCCAGTGGCATGTAGTATGTTCTAGATGCCTCCAAAGAGGATGCAGTGCTCCTGCCAGGGCAAAATGCTTGCTGACTGAGTTTCATGAATTAATATTAAGCCTATAGCAGTGGCTGGTATCAACCAGAGTTGGTAGCTGAAATTCATACAGACTTTGAGGACTCTTGCCAATGGATATTTTTCATAATTCTGAGTTCTTGGTTTGGTTATTTAGTTTGAAAATGTATTTGGAAATGCTATTTTAAATATGTAGTAGCAATTTAAGCTACACTTGAGAGATTGTAGTGTGTGGTGATAATCCATCTAATTGTACATATGTTTACCCTTGTTTGTGAGAAGGCAGGGAATGGGTAATGTCCTTTTTATGGCTATAGTGTCCATTGATAATACCGATTGTTTGCTGAAACTGAGCAGGGTTAAGGAGAGGAATCCATCAAGTAAATGTTTTATTTGTACAATCTATACTTGCCTCATTTATCATACCTTCATACAGGAATTTCTTTGGTGAATCTGTAAAACTAATACAAAATCTTTAAAATTATCAGTATGAATTTCTTTTCATGGCAGCATGGTAATTGAGAGTCTAGCATAAACTTACAGATATGAGTATGAATTAAAGTCTTAGTTACATGTTTTCTCAACATTCTATTTGCATTCCTAGGTAATATTTCATATCAGCCTTTTGTGTATCTATTTTAGTAGCCACTGTTAAAAACTGACTTCTAGTTAAGACAAGTAAAGATTGCCAGTGTGTAGGCCTGTGATGTAATCCATCTATGTCTTTGGTCCTACTTTTCTTCTCCTTCACATCTTTCCTTGCCTGTTCTGCAAATCTTGTTCTCTAAGTTACTGTTCTGTAATAGGGTGTGGCTAGCAATATGTTCTTTGTCTATGGGAGGAACACTTATGTAACAGAGGTTTGCAATTACATCCTGGAGTAAGAAGGACTATTTCAAAATATGTTTTTATTGATTTCAGAGAGGAAGGGAGAGAGACATAGAAACATCAATGTTGAGAGAGAATCATTGATTGTCTGCCTCCTGCATGGGATGATGCTCAATCCACTGAGCCATCATAGCCGGGCAAGAAGGACTATTTTAGAGAAATGAACAGAGATCTTAGCCAGCAATGAAGTGTGCATAGAAAGAAAACACTTTATATAGAAAGTGGCATTGGAGCTGACAGTGTTTGTAAATTACTCTTGCAAATGTTGCCATGAACTCATTTTCTGGGGGACATTTACATTTTGTGGCCTTCTTTTGGCAAGTCTTTGCCCAGTAATATTGAAAAATGGATCACAATCATATTTTTATTCCTGAACTTTCATCTATTTGCATAGATTTAAGGATTCAGTTGATATTCCCTTGTGAGAGGTAACAAAGTGCACTGTCTTTGCTTTAAAAATAACTGATTGTAATTTTTTACAGGATAATTACCGAAGGAAAAAAGGATTATGACCCTTCACACAGGCAAGACTATGCTGTTTTTTTGAGATTTGACTCTGTAGGAAGTAAGGATGGATTTTTGAGAGATGATAACTCTAAAACCATCAAAAGTAAGTGTGAAATGAATGTAATAATAAATTTATAGTAGTTTAAATTGGTTAAAATTTTGGACATCTATATTTGTAGAGGCAATATAATATAAATATATAACTATTGAATAGAATGAAAATGCATATAATCAAGATATCTTAAAGTGTCTTCTGAGGCATGTAAAGAAAAAAATCAACCTCAGAATCATTTGCATAGTAATCTTCCAACTATAATTTAGGGAAAATTATTGTTTTAAAATAACATTAGATAAACATGATGTTCTAGAGCAGCAATTTTCAACTGGTGTGCCACAGATTTTTAAAACATGCAATACCTGACTATGTAGTCAGGGGCACTGACCATTTATACCTTAGATTGTCAAATAAAAAATGACAACAGCCAATACAACAATAGCTGTTCAGTGAGAATTAATCAAAATTATACCTATTTTTTGTCAGATCAGCAAAAATATATTTTTGGTGTGCTGCAGAATTTTTGTCATTAGTTTATGTGTGTCACGAGGTGAAAAAGGTTGCAAATCACTGATCTATAGTTTAGCTAAAAACAAAAATAAAAAACAACTTGGCTTCTTTTCCTACATAATATTAGTTTGTCTCTTAGAGATTGATATTGTTGTAGAAGACTGAAGAAACCCAAGCGATGCTTAGAGAAATGAAGTTCACAGCTTTATTATGCCGACGGTCTCTTTATTATGCCAAAATCTGAGCAAACCAATATGGTGGAGGCTTTTCCTTTATACCCTTTTGGTGTCTTTGTCCCCCAAATATGGGTTATACTTCTGGACCTTTCACAGGCTTTGCAAAAAGCCCCAGTTGTTGGGGGCTGTGTCATGTGGTTTATGGCCTCTGTAAAATGTGAGCGTTTAGGTAACAGGTCTTGCAAGACCAGTTTGTGGAGAAAGGGGCAATGACTTAATTATAGGTTATCAAGAGTGTACATTAGATTGCTGGCACAGACTCAGATTGCTAGCCCCCTCCCCCCCCCCCCCCGCTAAATATCAGGGTTACATTGGAATTAGCCTTTTAGCCTTCTCATTATGGGAACAAATGACCCATTCCATTTTTACCAGATCCTCAGCTCTCAGAATCCATATACAGTCAAGGAACACCACCTAGAGCTCTGGTAAATAGGATTCAATATTCTGTTATAGGATATTGATAAGTGCATATGCTTTACAGGCAACATGTTGAGATGAATTGCACTTTTTACATTCTTCAGGTAATATTGGATGGGCTGTAGTGAGCAAAAATGGAACAAGACTTGGAGGTCAGCTTAATAAGACAGATCAAAGAGAAAATAAAGATATAGGCAGGTGAGGGATCAAATCCAGAAAGATGAGCCATGGCAAATCAAGAGTACAGTGATAAATTTTGTTGAGCAGGGTTGAATTGTGTTCTTAGGGCAGACATTGATTGCTCTGTTATTATTTATATCATGGTTTATGATATTGAGCTCTGCCTGCTGATCATTGTTATAGTATTTGCTCCAGGATTACAAATTTATTTAGTTTGGAATGGCTAGAGATGGAGATGCTAGGTTTGCCTTAAAGGTAATTTAAAGTCTAGGATTGGCTAATAAGAGCATCAGTGCAGAAATATAAATGCTTTTTTGGGATTCTCTCTCTGCAAAACTGCTCTATCACCCAATTAGAACATCCAATTCATAGTTCCTGCCTTCTTTTTATTATCTCCAAAAGTTCATGTTTCTGTTATTACCCAGCTTATATTCCACTAGAGGCCCGGTGCACGAAATTCATGCACGGGGCGGGGGGGTATGTCATTCCAGCCTACACCCTCTCCAATCTGGGACCCCTTGAGGGATGTCCAACTGCCCGTTTAGGCCCGATCCCAGTGGGATCGGGCCTAAACGGGCAGTCGGACATCCCCCTCACAATCCAGGACTGCTGGCTCCCAACCACTCACCTGCCTGCCTGCCTGATTGCCCCTAACTGCTTCTGCCTGCCTGCCTGATCACCCCCTAACCACTGCCCTGCCAGCCTGATCGATGCCTAACTGCTCCCTTGCCGGCCCTATTGCTCCTAACTGCCCTCCCCTGCTGGCCCAGTCACCCCTAACTATCCTCCTCTGCAGGCCTAATCACCCCCAACTGCCTTCCCCTGCTGGCCTGGTCACCCCTAACAGTCCTCCCCTGCAGGCCTGGTGGTGACCCCTAACTGCCTTCCCCTGCTGGCCTGGTCACCCCTAACTGCCCACCCTTGCAGGCCTGGTTGCCCACAACTGCCCTCCCCTGCAGGTCTGGTCACCCCTAACTGCCCTACCCTGCAGGCCTGGTCCCCCCAACTGTCCTCTCCTGCAGGCCTGGTTCCCCCCAACTGCCCTCCACTGAAGGCCTGGTTGCCCCCAACTGCCCTCCTCTGCCAGCCTGACTGCCCCCCAACTGCCCTCCCTTGCAGGCCTGGTCCCTCCCAACTGCCCTCCCCTGCCAGCCATCTTGTGGTGGCCATCTTGTGTCCACATGGGGGCAGCCATCTTTGACCACGTGGGGGCAGCCAATTTGCATATTACCTCTTTATTATATAGCATTGTCCATTATTTTAGTCACCTTTTCCCATGTACACTTAAATATCTTGGCCCATCTCCCATATTGACTGAGTGGAAAATCTTTAATCTCTGCCTCTTTGTGTGTGCACCTGGGAAGCAACTTGTGATGGAGAAAAAACCATCCTGTGATGTTTCACTTTTTAACTACAATCACTAACCTCAAGTAGGTCCTTTAAGCTGTTTGCCATTCCTGTTGCATTCCTCCATTCATTCACATTCTCACAATTGAGATTGATATTACACACCTCTTTTCACCTCAAACCCTTAATACTTCCTCCTTCATCTTTACTCTAAACTTATAAATACATTAAGTGATCTAGTAGACGTTTTCACTTGGTTATCTACTAGGCATCTCAAACTTAATATGTCCAAAATAGTACTCTTGGCATCTGCATAACCTATCCCCCCTGCATTCTTTCCTGTCTCAAGAAGTGGCAATTTCACCACTTTAGTTGCTCAGCCCAAAATCCTTAGCATCATCATTGATCATGTGTCTAATTTCATATTCTACATTCAATCCATCAGCAAATTTTGTTAACTACCCTCAAAAATATATCTTAGCCCTGGCCAGGTAGCTCAATTGGTTAGAGCATCATCCTGATACCCCAAGGTTGTGGGTTTGATCCTTGGTCAGGGTATATACAAGAAGCAACCAATGAGTGAATAAATGGGTGGAACAACAAATCTCTCTCTCTCTCAAATAAATAAATAAATAAATAAATAATATATATCTTAAATCTGACCATTGCTCACCATCCTTCTCACCAGACATTGGTTCCTTAGGACGTTTGGAACATGCCAAGCAAATTCCTACCTTAGAGTTTTGTCCTTGCTGTTCTATCTGGAAAGCACTTTTATGAGATTGTCTCATGATTTTTTTTCCAGAGTCCCTTTATACATTTGCTCAAATGTCTCCCTATCAGAGATGCCTTTTTGGATTCCCCATATAAAATAGCAGCCCCAAGATAATGTGCTCTGTCTTACCCTTGTAGGGGAGGGAAAAGAATTTTACTTCTACTCTTCTAAATTCTTGATTGAGACCCACTATAATAAAAGATAGATAACAGGAGAAAAACCTACAGAAGTTTAATAACATGTATATTTCTAGCATATGTGGGAGATATCCAGGAAAACTGAGTAACTCTTTGAAATAGCCCAGGACACCACCTTAAATGCCACCTCCAGTTAAAGACAAAAGATACTGGGGGTGAGGAGCCAATTATGGGAGATTTTCAGGCAGACCACAGTAAAAGAGGATAAGGTTATTATGCAGTTTTAGGTCTGTGCTTTCTCCATTGATAAGAGTTCCTTTCTGGTGCAGAGGAAGACACCCTTACAAATGGATATTTCCCTGATAAAAATGTAAAGTCTCTTACAAAAGGATAACTTCTAGGTTTTCAGAGTTTTTCCTGTGTCTGCTGTTTCTAAAATTACCCTTATGCCAAAAAGGCATAGTTGGGGGTGACAAATTCTGCTCCCCTTCACCCTAAGTTACCTTTCTACATAACACTTAATCGCCTCTGAAATGGTATATATTTACTTATTTATTTTATTGTCAATGTTACCTCACTAGAATGCAAAGTCCCTGAGAGCAGGAACATTGTCTATGTCAGTGGTCAGCAAACTCATTAGTCAACAGAGCTGCAAACCTCGGCTCGAGAGCCGCATGTGGCTCGCAAGCTGCAGTTTGTCAACCACTGCTCTATTTTATTCACTAGAAGAGTAATGTTAGGGTTTTTGGGCCCGTGGGGATGTAAAAGAATTCACAAGTGAGAGAAGGGAGAGAGAGACAGAGAGACAGACAGAGAGACAGAGAGAGAGAGAGAGAGAGAGAGAGAGAGAGAGAGAGATCACTTTATTTTCACTGAAAGTAAAGGGCCACTGCATTGCCAGGCAAGGAAGTAAACAATGACCTGCTTCTTTAATGGCTGTTGTTGCTAGCTGACAAGGAAGGGAGGAAGACTTTTGGGCTGAAATTGAGAAGACATCAGGGGGTTGTCTTTGTTAGTTCTTCAGGAGACAGTCCAGACAGGTTTCCTGGGGAGGTGTCTTATCTGTATTTTTCCAAAGTCTGTAAAACATCCTTAGAGCAAAAGTTACAAAGAATTTAAAAAGGGGGGTGGCTTGGGTTTGAATATGAGGGAGTAGAGCCCTTTTACTAACTAGAAACTTTCTAGCCCCCATTGTCCGGGGAGGAGGAGGGGTATGCAAGAATGTAGCCTTGAAAGAAGTTTATCTTTGTCTTGCAGTTTGAACAGAGGGGCTGTTTGAATCAGAGGAGCTGACAATCTTGGGGTTTAATTACCAGGTGCTTCTCATAAATTGTGGAAGGCCACAGCAAAGAAAAAGAAAGGCCTTCTTTTTTCCTCCTAACAAGTACTTGGTGCAGAGAAGGCACTCACTGTTTTTGTTGAAGGAAAAATTGAATGAGCATCAGATCTTTCAGATGACACTTTTTGGACTAAGCAAATACTGTATATTTTGGATTCCCAAAACACTTTTTATGTTAAAAAGCAACTATTGTTTTTACAGATGAACAATTTCAGAAACTGGAATTAGCACTGACAGGCTCAGGACTTCCTGTTCTAATGCAGTTTAATTCAGGAAGCTTTCTTACTTTCCCAACTTGTTCCTTTGGTGAATGTTCAAAGATTTCATTTATTATGGAAAATCGATCCAAATCACTTCCTGTGATGTATCACTTTAGAAAAACTGCAAATTTTAGAGTTCGACCTGAAAGGGGCAATGTTGATGAAGGATGTATGCAGGTAAGATAATCCTTCTATGCTTTCACATACTTCAAATATTCAAAAAGAATTTTTTTGCACCAATGTTTATAAAGTGTGTGTCTTCTGTGGCCTAGTTATAAGTACTTTTGTATTGACACTCACACAGTATCCATAATTATATAAGTTCTTTTCATCTGCCCAGAAAAGCATCTGACACTATAGGAAATATAAAGAAGTGTAAAAAATAGTTACAGTTTCTAAAAAAAATTGTTTTTCTGAGAGAGTATTTATTTCTCTACTGCCCAAGAGGCCAGCCCCTAAATATCCAACAGGGTGTCTTGGCACTCCCCGCTGTGGGAGGATGCAGGAATAGGCCCCGCAGCCCTTGTTTAGACACTGGAACCCAGGAACAAGTGTGAGATGCCGCCATGCCAGCAGCTGCCATAGCAGCAAAAGGCGAAAAGGAAGTGGGAGCCAGGTACTCATCCCAATCCCAGAGATGCTAGGGGGAGTCAATATTCTTTGGGTCACACTGTCAGACTGAAGGCTGGCCAAGCTGGGGTATACACCTGGCAGAAGTGGAAGTCCAATGCCATGGGCAGAAGCTGTAGCCCAAGTACCTGCCCCAGTGCCAGCTAACCCAAGACAAAAGAGAGAGATTGTGGCTGTTTTGCTTCTGAGGTGCCCTGGCTGTGTCCTCCCATGAAGTGAGGGGATATGGGGCAAAACAGCACCATAGTCTGAGTACTTCCTAAAGGGGTGAGTTTCTGAGCCTTTTGCATATCCCTCCTCATCCCCCAACCTCTACCCCAAGCTCTTCAGAAGCAGATATGGAAGGCATCCTGCAGCCACTAGTCAAGGGCATTGTGTGCCTGGGGTGCAGTGAGGGGTGGCAGAATCAGGGGCAGGCTGTTAACAGGATGCCCAGCGTCATCAGATAGGCCAGCAGCGGGTGGGTAGGAGCTGTCTGAGTGCAGGGAAGATGACAGGTCCAGACATAGGCTCAGATGCTTGTAGTTCTGGATCCTCACCAACAGGCCCACAGGGGCCTGTTGCACCCCATCATCTACTTGCTCAGTAGGGCTTGTGGTTCCATGTGGGCTACACCTGCATAGCAGGAGCATAGTGGGGGCATCCGGGACGAAGGCTATGTGGTTCAGAACATCACGTCTGTGGCTGCGCAGACTGTAGACTCCACCTCCAGCCAGGAATGAGCGGGACTCATGGTGAACAGAAGGCAGATACCTCGTGGTGGTGATAGGAGCCTGGGACAAACAAAATCTGCACTGCTCTGGAGTCTCCTCCGAGGGCAGCCAGGTGGCTTGAGCAGCAGCGCTGCCTCCATCCCTCCATCATTCCAGAAGGTAAGCATTTTTTGAATGCACTAAGGAAGTGTAAGACATACACTGTTAAGTAGGGTTTAGGAAGAATGCAAAATAGTGTGTTAAAAAGAGATCCGTAACAAGGTGATGATATAGAAACTCAGAGGGCAGTGTGTTTTCTCCCAACCAGGTAGAAAGGTCTTCGTATAATAGTAGCATATGAGCCAGACCTTCAAGGTTCAGTAGAATTTTCAACTTTGAAACTTAACTGGCCCTAGCCTGGTACTGCTGGTGCAGAGCAGAAAAGTTGAATACCAAGGCATATATATGTGTGAGTACCAGGCCAGCTTGTGGATGTCAGGGGCTTCTTTTCTCTTTCTTACGACTGTCTGTACTCAGATAACTCTTTCCCAGATCCTCTAAACCAGGAGTTGGCTGACTATAGTCCTCAGGCCGAATCTGGCCTGTTGCCTATTCTTTTAGGTAAACTATTATTGGTATACTAGAGGCCCAATACACGAATATTCATGCAAGAATGGGCCTTCCTTCCCCTGGCTGCCGGCACCGCCTTTGCTCTGGCCCGGAGCCACCTTTCCGCCTTCCCACACTGCCCAGAGGCCCGGAGTGGCTGGAGTGGTGCGGAACGCCTGTGTCGGCACCTGCGTATGCAAATTAACCTTCCATCTTTGTTGAGTTAATTTGCATACTCACTCCTGATTGGCTGGTGGGCATTGCGAAGGTACGGTCAATTTGCATCTTTCTCTTTTATTTGTGTAGATACCCACTCTTCTACTGTCTGTGGCTGCTTTTTAAAATCAAGTTCAGTTTTTCTAATTTTTCTTTTGTCAGTTGTGCTTTTAGTATCATCTCTAGGTAGTCATAGAATATCTAAGGTCATTAATATTTGTTCCTACATTTTTGTCTTAAAAATTCGAGTTCATTAAATGAATTATCCATTTTGAGTTTACATGGTTTTATTTAGACATCCAGATTCATTCCTTTACATATTGATGTCCAGTTATCCTAGAATCTTGGCACACTTATTAAAAAATAAATTGACTGTGAATGTAAGAGTTTATTTCTTACCTCAAAATTATATTTTACTTATTTGTTTATCCTTATGCCAGTGCTATAATGTACATACTGGTTAATATTGTAGTGATTTTTAAAATTGAAAAATTTGAGTCATTGAAGTTTGCTCTTTTTAAGAAATATTTTCAACCAATCAGGGACCCTTTGACACTTATATGAATTTTAGAATAAATTTGAAATTTCTGTAAAAACAAATAAAGAAAAAACAACCACCCTTAAAACAAAAAAACAGCAACAAAATAGCAGCTGGGGTTTTTGATAGGAATTGTATTGAATCTATAAATCTATTTGGGAGTGTAGCCATTTTAATAATATTAAATCTTACAATTCATGAAAATTGGATATATTTCCATTTATTTGTCTTTTAAAATTTCTTTTAATGGTGTTTTCTAGTTTTCAGTGTACAGGTCTTGTAATTCTTCTAAGTCAGTGGTCGGCAAACTCATTAGTCACCGGAGCGGCAAACGGTGGCTGCGGTTTGCCGACCACTGTTCTAAGTAATTATTTCTAAGTATTCTATTATTTCTGATTCTATGTAAATGAAATTGTATTCTTAATGTTTAATTAATTAAAAATTAGGTTAAAAATACTTAATTTAAATTTAATATTTTATGTGTAAGTGAGACCATAGGCTATTTATCTTTCTTTGACTTATTTCACTTAGAATAATGCCCTCAAAGTCCACCCATGTTGTCACAAATGGCCAGATTTCCTTCTTTTTATGGCTGAATAATATTCCATTCTTTTATGGCTGAATAATATTCCTCTTTTTTAAAATTCATGTTGGTGGACACTTAGGTTGTTTTCATGTGTTGGCAATTACAAATCATGCTTTGGTGAGCATGGGGGTGGATATGTTTTCTTGAATTCATGTTTTTTTCTTTTTTTATATTTTTATTGATTTCACAGAGGAAGGGAGAGGAAGAGAGAGATAGAAACATCAATGATTAGAGAGAACTGTTGATTGGCTGCCTCCTGCATGTCCCCTACTGCACAACCTGGGCATGTGTCCTGACCAGGAATCGAAACATAACTTCCTGGTTCATAGGTTGATGCTCAACCAATGAGCAACACTGGCCAGGCATGTTTTTATTTTCTTTAGATAAATACTCAGAATTGGAATTCCTGGACCATATGGTAGTTATATTTTTAATTTTTTTGAGAAACTTCCAAACTGTTTTACATAATGGCTGTACCAGTTTTCATTCTCAGCCATAGTGTACAAAGGTTCCCTTTTCTCTACATCCTTGCCAACACTAGTTACTTCTTTTTTGATAGTAGACATTCTAATAGGTGTAAGGTGATATCTCATTGTGTCTTTGAGTTACATTTCCCTGATGATTAGTGTCTTTGAGTACCTTTTCATGTACCTGTTGTCTTCTTTGGAAAAATGTCTATTCAGATCCCCTGCCCATTTTTAAATGGAATTGTTTTTTTGTTTTTTTTACTATTGAGTTGTGTGAGTTCTTTATTTATTTTGGATATTGGTCTCTTATCAGATATATGATTTATAATTATTTTCTCCCATTCACTAGGTTGCCTTTTTCTTTTGTTGATGGTTTCCTTTGCTGTATAGAAGCTTTTTAATTTGATGTAGTCCTACCGTTTTATTTTTACTTTTGTTGTCTTTGCTTTTGGTGTCTTCTTTTAATTTTTTGCACATGTTTTCCTTTAGTCCTTTGAACATATTTATAATAGTCAACTTACTATCTTTGTCACTAAGTCCACCAGTTTTTATTTATTGCATTTTTCCTATGTACTGGCCATATTTTCCTATTTCTCTGGGTGTACTATAATTTTTTGTTGTAAACTAAGCATTTTACATGATATAATTTGACAATTCTGGAAATCAGACAGCCCCCCATGACCTATTTTCCTTGCTATTTGTTGTTATTTTCTAGTGTCTTTCTTGGCTAATTCTATTAAGGTTGTTTTCTTTGTTGTGTACAACCAATCAGATATCAGCATAGTTAATTTGGAAGTTAGCTAATGACTGGAGAGAGATTCTCTTAAATTCTTTGTATCAATAAGTCTCATAGTTTTTGCCAAGAGCCTTTGTGTAAGTGTGTTGAGTGGGGAATTTTTTTAATGTTTTGTCATTCTTCTTTGTAGAGGTTCTCAAAGTCAGCTAGAGGTGAGAAATTAGAGCTTCCTTAAAATTTCCTGGGCAGATACAGTGTCCTCTGCATGTGTGTAGCATTCTAGCTTCCCAGGAATATGTCAGTTTTTCAAATACCTTGTGAATAATTCATTTTGCATTCCCCTCCCCTCCCCTTTTCCCCTTTTTTCTTTTTCCTCTGTCCCTCTCCCTCCCTTCCTCCCTCCCTCCCTCCCTCCCTCCCTTCCTTCCTTCCTGCCTTCCTTCCTGCCTTCCTTCCTTCTTCCTTCCTTTTTTTATTCTGTCTGTCTGTCCCTTTCTTGTGTTTGTTTAGCCCAGGGGTGGGCAAACTTTTTGACTCGAGGGCCACAATGGGTTCTTAAACTGGACCGGAGGGCCGGAACAAAAGCATGGATGGAGTGTTTGTGTGAACTAATATAAATTCAAAGTAAAGGAGCGGAGGGGAGACCAAGAGAACCGGATAGAACAGCCGGATCTGGCCCGCGGGCTGTAGTTTGCCCACAGCTGGTTTAGCCTCTTATTAGCTTTAAACTAGAGTCCTGGTGCACGAAATTCATGCACAGGGCAAGGGGGGGGGGGGCGTCTCTCAGCCCGGCCTGCACCCTCTCCAATCCGGGACCCCTCAGAGGATGTCAGACATGCCTCTCACAATCCGGGACCACTGGCTCCTAACTGCTTGCTTGCCTGCCTGATCACCCCTAACCCCTCTGCCTGCCTGCCTGATCACCTCTAACCACTTCTGCCTGCCTGATCCCCCCTAACCACCTCTGCCTGCCTGCCTGATTGTTCCTAACTGCTCCCCTACTGGCCTGATCACCCCTAACTGCCTCTGCCTCTGCCCTGCACCCAGAACCCAGGATTCTCTCCTCTGGCTGGTCACAGGCACCTGGGACCTGGGCTTCCCTCCCTCCGGCCGGCCTCAGGCACCCAGGACCCAGGCTGGCTTTGCCGGGCCGGCCGCAGCCACAGGGAACCATGGGCAGGTGGCTTCACCTGGGCTGCAGGTGCTGGTGCCTGGGACCATGGGGTGGGCAGCTTGTCCCTCTCCCGGGCCATAGCCACAGGCACTGGCACCTGAGACCGCAGGGCAGGTGGCTTCTCCCTATCCCGGGCTGCAGCTGTAGCCACAGCCGCTGGCGCCCAGGACGGCCGGTGGGCAGCTTTGCCCAGGTCCAGCTTTGTCAAGAAGGATGTCCGGATGGTTGTCTGGAAGACATCTGGTCTGATTAGCATATTACCCTTTCATTAGTATAGATGGTAATGCTACTCAGATTGCTGTGATGTTCAACAATTACCACTTATTTTTTTGGAGGGGAGCAAAACTTTTGGGAGTGAGTTGTTCACACAGAGTGAGCTCTGAGTTGGGTCAGTTAAAGGTATGCCCTCATAATAGACTTTTCAGCCACCTTCCAGATAGGACAGATAGAGACAGTTCTCTGGGCATGGGTTTTTGAGAACTCCAGAACTATTTTTTCCCCTCTGTGGCTGCTAGGCTGGTTGTTTTTTACAGCTGCCACAGTTGCAAGGCTGTTGTTTTCTGAGAAGAGCACAGAACTAGGAATAGGGGAATGGGATTACAGGAAGTAAAATGCCACAAAATCTTTTATTCTTTTTTTAAAACATTTTTTATTGATTTCAGAGAGGAAGGGAGAGGGGAGAGAGAGATAGAAACATCAATGATGAGAGGGAATCATTGATCGGCTGCCTCCTGCACACCCCCTACTGGAGATCGAGCCCGCAACCTGGGCAAGTGCCCTTAACCAAAATTGAACCTGGGACCCTTCAGTCTGTAGGTCGATGCTGTATCCACTGAGCCAAACCAGCCAGGGAAAAACCTTTTATTCTTTCAGATATTCAGCCATTTCATTCTTAAATAAATACTCATTGGGATTTTGCAAACTTTTAGTTAATCCTATCTAATAAAGAGGGAATATGCTAATTGACCATCACTCAGTCACAAAGATGGCTGCACCCACAGCTGAGGCCAAGTTCCCATAAGGAGCCTTAATGAGAAATCAGAAGGGACCTGAGGCACCCTCCCCAACCCGGCAGGGCTTGACAGGGGACCTCAGGCTGTGCCCCCCACCTGCCAGGGCTTGACAGGAGACCTCAGACCGTGTCCCTCACCCACTAGGGCTTGAGAGGGGACCTGAGGCTGCGCTGCGGGCCGCCCCCCCCCCAGTGCTGGGCCGGAGGACCTGAGGCTGCTCCCCTGTCCTGGTGCTGGGCTGGGGGACCTGAGGCTGCGCCCCACCCCCGCCTGGCGGAGCTTGACGGGGGACCTCAGGCCATGCCCCCCACCCAGCAGGGCTTGAAAGGGGATCTCAGGTTATGTTCCCTACCTGGCAGGGCTTGATGGAGGACCTCAAGGCACGCCCCCTGCCCTGGTCTGGGCTGGTGGACCTCAGGCCACACCCCCCATCCTGGCACTGGGCCAGGGGACCCGAGGCTATCCCCCCTGCCTGGCAGGGCTTGACAAGGGTGGGACTGGCTGGGTCTGGATCTAGCCCAATGCGGGGGGCACCGGGTCTGGGTCTCATGCGATTTTGAGGTGCATGTGGGTGGACGGGGACTTGACTCTAGGTCCCGTGGTGTGCCCCAGACTCTGACAGGAGGAAGGCTTTCATATACATTTTACTAATTTTCTTTCATCTCTGATACTTTTATTATAGAGAAAGGGCAAATAGCAATATTAAATTATTTCCTCTAATTAATCCCCTTTTAATGTGCATGAATTTCGTGCACCGGGTCACTAGTTTTCAAATAACTGAGAAGTTGATTTTGACATTTATTCCAGTGGTCTTTTTCTGTTTGTAGAAGAGTAGAATTCTGGAGGTCCTTAATCTGACATTATGCTTAAGTACCATTGTTCTTAATTTTTTCTTAAATAATTTTCCAATAATATGTATCACGAAGGTTTCTCAATATTGCATATATTTCTAAATAACTCGAATATCTCCATGATGAACCAGCTCTCAAAATTTTATAAACTATTTTTTGGATTTGTTTTTTTTTTTCTAACAGTACAGTATTATTTTCTTAATCCATTTGGGCTGCTATAACAAAATATCTTAGACTGTGTAGTTTATTTCTCATAGTTCTGGAGGCTGAAAGTTTTAGATTAGCCAATATGGTCAGGTGAGGGCCCTTTTCCTGGTTGCAGCCCATGTATTCTCACATGGTGGAAGCGGCTAGGGAACTCTATGGGGCCTCTTTTTTATAAAAGCACTAATTCCATTCAGGAGGGCTCTGTTCTCATGACCTAATCATGTCATCTTCTAATTCTATCACACTGGGCATTAGGGTTAAACATGAGTTTTGGGGGTTCACAAACATTTAACCTATAACAACTGGTTACTTTTCTTCTTTTTTTTAGAAAGTGACATGTTCATTCATTCCACATCAAATTGGAGTCTTTACAGTGAAGCAATTCATAGACTTTATTGGCCCAGTGGCAGATAAAAATTTTCAATCTTTATTGCTGAGACCTTTTTATCACATACATTTAGTTTTCAAGGGTGCCTGCAAAATTTCCAACAAGAAAGTTGTGTTTCAAATTAATCCTGGTAAGCTATCATGAATCCTTACCTTTTTTTTTTAATAGGCTAATATAGGATTATCCTAATATGCTAATTGTTCAGGTGTATATATCAAATGTGGTCTGATCTAGTGGTTCTTACCTTCTGAATGCCTCACAATCACCAAAAGATCTGTTAAAATTTATACCGCTGGCCTGTATCCCAGCATTGATTATTAAGTAGGTCATTGTTGGAGCCCAAAGATTGGCATTTCTAGCATGTTCCCAGTAGATGCTGATTTTCCCATTTTGAGGGTCACACCTTTGAATACACTGGTTTAATGATCTATGAAATTTGTTGAATATTTTAATTCTGGTTTTTCTATTTTATTCTTCTACTTTTTGTTTGAGTGTATAATATAAATTGGTTTTGACCATTTCATGGATATTCTTATTGCTGTTGTTTTATCTTATCCTCAATTATCTTTTATACATTGAACCATATGAAATTGCTGATATTTAACTTTTTAACCTGTACAAATTTGTTTCATGTGGGCCACACAATCCTTCAAGTTACCATGTTTATTTTTTATGCATTCATCATTTTACTACAGTGTTTTGTTTAGGTCCATTTATTAAATGAATAATTTGTTCTTTCTGAGTACAGTAGGTCCTCGGGTTATGTATGTAAGTCGATTTTCGCCATAAGTCAGAACCCACCTACATAAGCACCTAAGCCACTCACATGGAGCACATACACAGCAGTAATGAAGTGAAACAGTAAACAAAATTTAAAAGAAAGATAACAATTCCTGACCTTTACTTGTGGTAAATAAATAATAAACAACATAAAGCACATATGTACATACGTTGAAATGACGGAACTTTTTTTTAATAAATAAATGAGAGATCGCGACGTAACCACGAAACAATGTACTTCGAGTCCAACGTAACCCGAGGACTTCCTGTATGTTTGTTTATTTAGGGATTTAGCTTTAGTTTAGAACCAATGGTCTAGTGTATTAACTAACTCATGGATGTCATTTGGAAAGCTGAAATAAAATATATTTAAACATAATTTCCAATTCTATAAAAGGCATATCCCCTATCGCCACTAATCCTACGGGCCAGTTTGTGGTCAAAGATTTGACAACATACAAGGAATGTGCTCCTGTTGCAATGCTTCAATCAGCCTTAACAACCATTCACAATCATCAGTCAAGTAAAGAGTCAGTGCAGGATGCGCTGATAGCCTTTCCCAATGACCGAACTGCAAGTATCAGGCCTGGAGACCCGGAAAAACATTTCAGGTAACATGTTATATTAAAAGCCTGAAATTTTGAAAGAGTCAGTGACCAAAAGGATATGCAGAAGTCTTAACCATATACTGCTGTAATAAACTAATAATGGTAATCATAATAATGATGATGTTGATGATGATAGTAATAAAATTTATTATCTTTTTTTTCCATTAGAGATGGTTGTTGAATGCTACTGTATTTGCGTTATCTAACCTTTTATCACCTCTACTCTGTACTTGCCAGGAAGTGACAGGTGTGCCAGATTATTCTTAAATATGTTGCTGACAATTATAGAATAACTAGTGCCCCAGTGCATGGATTCGTGCACATTGAAAGGAAATTAATTAGAAGGTGGCTGGGAGGGTGGGACTGGGTGAGACAAGCTGGACACACCCTGGAGCCAACCTCCCGTGGTCCCTCCCTGACTGGCCACACTGGGGCGGCACTGCGGCTCAAAGGGTGTCTGTGGAGTGAGCGGGGTCCCTCTGGCAGGTGGGGTCCCTTTGCATGGCCTGCAGGGATTGGGCCGAAACCAGCTTTCTGACATCCCCTGAGGGGTCCTGGATTGCGAGAGGCCATTTCTCGGGTGATGCAACCTGGAATCGGGCTCCCTTGTCTCTGGTCCCAGGGTGCATCACCCGAGAACTGCTGCTGCCAAGTCACCACAGCTCGGCAGCTCCTGCATTGAGCGTCTGCCCCCTGGTGGTCAGTGCACATCATAGCTACTGGTCAGAGAGTCTGCCCCCTGGTGGTCATTGCACATCATAGCTACCAGTTGAATGGTGGGACAGTTGCTTAGCCTTTTATATATATAGGTAATAGAAACAATCACTTTTGGAACTGTATCAAGGCCTCAAAGTCATTAACTTTGACAAAAAGCTTGAATTTATCTAAGATTAAAATAACATTTAAAATAGTGAAAAACCAGTTGTCCTCATTGTTAGTGGCAGCTTCATCATCACCATCATCAATCATCCTCATCCTCATCCTCATCATCACTATCATCATCATCTTTGTTCCATCCCATCAAAGTCAAGTTTCCAATAACATTTCCCAAATTGAGCTAAAACTTCCCTAATTGGGATCATAAGTGATGTTAAACCTCAATTTAAATTTATCCAAACCTCGAATAAATTACTTCCTTACCAACACTTAGTGAGAAGAAACCCAGGCATTCTGACATCTTTATCTGGGCCATTAGATTAGGTATGGTTTTTACACATTTGACCCTGAAATGGGTTTCTTTTCTGCCTGCTTATGTGCTACTACCAGACTATCTAAACTTGATAATATCCCTCCTCTGACTTTCGCTACTTGTCTCTACCTTTGGTGAGGCATTAAGCTCCCTTAATTTTACAGCAATACCATTTGATTTGTAAGCTATAATTGTTTTATTCTTCACAGTTGGAAAATTCTGGGTTTTTATATAGTCTGTCTTACTAATTTATTTTACACTTCCATCCATACCACCTTTTCTCTCTCTTTTTTATTTGACAAGTACCATAAAACACAGAAGCATAAAAATCACTCAGATTACATTTTAAGTAAATATATATAATAAAAAAGGAAAACCTATCCTTCCTTGTGATTCATTATACTCCATCCCACCCTATAGAGGTAGCTGCAAGAAAGTTTTTTAGTGTGTCTTTTAAATTCTCTCTATGCTTACATATATCTTTATGGAGATATAATGTGTTAATGTTAACATTTTATTTCTGTCTAAATTATTATCAAGCAGATGATCTAAAAATACCACAATTTTTTTGAAGAAGGCTAGGTATTTCCTATTTATTCCATGACCATAATTATTTTTTTCAATTCACTGTTTTCCATACTAATAGAAATGCAAAATTTTTCAAGTTATTTTCTGGCTAGCAATTAGTAACTGTAAGTAATGAAATTTTTAGCATATTAAATTGTTGATAATTATTGTTCCTATTTTATTTTTAATGCACTTTTACTTTTTCAAGTTTTTAGAAGAAAATAAGATAGGAATTTTTGTCTAGTTTTTGTTTATTTTTTTATTTTTTAATAAATCTTTATTCAGATTATTACAATTGTTTCTCCTTTTTCCCCCCATAGCTCCCCTCCACCCAGTTCCCACCCCACCTTCTGCCCTTACCTCCCCCCCACTGTCCTCATCCATAGGTGTATGATTTTTGTCCAGTCTCTTCATGAACCCCCCATACCCCTTTCCCCCTGAGAATTATCAGTCCACTCCCTTTCTATGCCCCTGATTCTATTATATTCACCAGATTGTTCTGTTCTTCAGGTTTTTAATTCACTTGATTTTTAGGTTCACTTGTTGATGGATATGTATTTGTTGTTCATAATTTTTATCTTTACTTTTTGCTTCTTCCTCTTCTTTAAGAATACCTTTCAGCATTTCATATAATATTGGTTTGGTGGTGATGAACTCCTTTAGCTTTTTCTTATCTGTGAAGCTCTTTATCTGCCCTTGAATTCTGAATGATAGCTTTGCTGGGTAGAGTAATCTTGGTTGTAGGTTCTTGCTATTCATCACTTTGAAAATTGATTGCCACTCCCCTCTGGCCTGCATAGTTTCTGTTGAGAAATCAGCTGACAGTCGTATGGGTGCTCCCTTGTAGGTAACTAACTGTTTTTCTCTTGCTGCTTTTAATATTCTCTCTTTGTCTTTTGCTCTTGGCATTTTAATTATGATGTGTCTTGGTGTGGTCCTCTTTGGATTCCTTTTGTTTGGGGTTCTGTGCGCTTCCTGGACTTGTAAGTCTATTTCTTTCACCAGGTGGGGGAAGTTTTCAGTCATTATTTCTTCAAATAGGTTTTCAGTATCTTGCTCTCTCTCTTCTTCTGGCACCCCAAAAATTCGCTTGGTACGCTTAAAGTTGTCCCAGAGTCTTCTTACACTATCTTCAACTTTTTGGATTTTTTTTTTTTGCTTTTTGCTTTTTCGGTTGAGTGTTTTTTGCTTCTTTGTATTTCAATTCTTTGACTTGATTTTTGTGTTCCTCTAGTCTGTTTTTGGGTCTCTGTATAATATTTTTTATTTCAGTCAGTGTATGTTTAATTTCTAGTTGGTCCTTTTTCATATCTTCGAGGGTCTCGTTATATTTATCGGCCTTTTCTAGGATATTCTTGAAAAGCCTTATAACCGTGGTTTTGAATTCTATATCCAATCGTTTGTTTTCCTCCATTTCTTTCGTTTGTGATCTGATTCTTTGACGCCGCATTTTCACTGCTTCCCTGAGTTGGTAAGGTAGATTTGTGTGCTAGGTTTCCAATATGGCCCAGTGGGTCTGCCTCCCCAGTTAACCTGAGGTGGACACTCTTGGTGCACCCCTTTGTGGACTGTGTGTACAGCCTTGTTGTAATTAAGTCTTGATTGTTGTTGGTATCACTGGGAAGAATTGACCTCCAGGCCAGTTGGCTGTAAGGATCAGCTGTGTCTATGCTGGGAGAAGTTTGGTGCTGGAGACAGCCTTATAGGATTAGACTTGCCTCTGTGCTCAGCTTGGTTGGGGTGGAGTCTCAGTCTTGGCTTCCTGTCAGCCTTGCCCTTGCGCGCACGTGCGTGCCTTCAGACCTCTGCCTTCCCTGGCTCCTGAGTCTCCGCCCGAGAGTCCAGACTCCCCCAACAAGAGCGTGGGTTTCCAGGGGCTCGCCTGGAACCGGGGTTCAGTGCAGTCAGAACTGGGGCCCAGTGCAGTCAGGAGCCTCCAACTCCCTTCCACTAGGGAAAGCCTGTGGCAACCTCCGCAGCCTTTGTGCACACTGGCACGCGTGCGTGCCTTCAGTCCTCCGCCTTCCCCGGCTCCCGAGTCTCCGCCTGAGAGTCCAGATTCCCCCCACAAGAGCGTGGGTCCCCAGGGGCACGCCTGGAACTGGGGTCCAGTGCAGTCAGAACTGGGGCTCAGTGCAGTCAGGAGCCTCTGACTCCCTTCCACTAGGGAAAGCCTGTGGCAACCTCCGCAGCCGTTGTGCACACTGGCAGGCACGCGCCTTCAGACTTCTGCCTTCCCCAGCTCCCAAGTCTCCGCCCGAGAGTCCAGACTCCCCCCCGTAAGAGCGTGGGTCCCCAAGGGCTCGCCCGGAACTGGGGGTCAGTGCAGTCAGAACTGGGGTTCAGTGCGGTCGGGGGCTTCCTTCCCCCTTCCACCCAAGAAAGTCAGCCAGGCTCTCAGCCACCCTTCCTCTCTGCGCGCACAAAGACCCTTTGCCGTACCTCCAATTCTCTGTGAGCTTTTCTCTTTCCTTCTAGTTGTAGAATTTTCACTCAGCCAGCTTTCCTGTGGTTCTGGATGGTGTCCGTTCTGTCTTTTAGTTGTAGTTTTGAAATTGTTGTGCGAGGCAGCAGTTTAGGTGCTTACCTATGCCGCCATCTTGGTTTCTCCTAGTTTTTGTTTATTGCAGTATGTCCTGTGCTTAGAATAGTGTCAGGCATATAGTGAGCACTCAGTAAATATTTTTTAATAAATAAATGAGTTAAAATGTTTTATTTACATTGCAATTTTTGTCTCCTGTATTTTACACATAAAAAAAATCACCTACTCAAAGCTTCAGATGTATATGTTGAAATTAAGTTTTTAAGGAGCTGATAATCACTGAGATCTATTAATAGCCAGCTCTTTGTCACTTCAGGCATCTATATATATAAAATCCTAGTATGCAAACCAATAGAATGGCAGAACGACCGCTGGAACAACCGGTTGCTGTGACGTGCAATGACCACCAGGGGGCAGACACTCAACACAGGAGCTGCCCCCAGCCCGCAGGCCCCAACTGGTGGCAGCAGTGGGGGGCGGGGCCAGCAAGCAGGTGCCATCAGGACAGCCAAGGCAGGTGCCAGCAGGCCCCCTCCCCCCGATCTCCCGATCTCCCCGCTGGTCACCCCACAGAGGGAGGCAACTGGTGGCAGCAGCGGGGGGTGGGGATGGCGAGTGGGCAGCACCAGGCCAAGGCGGGTGTGAGCAGGAGCCTGATCACCCCACTGGTTGCCCCACAGATCCGCCCTGATTGCCAGCCAGGCCTAGGGACCCTACCAGTGCACGAATTTTGTGCATTACACCTCTAGTTTCCCCAGTGAATAACTAGGGGCTACTGTACTCTTTTCCAAGTCCATCCTTCTTGTTACAGATAGGAACTTCACAAATAGGAATTATTTCTAGGTTCTAAAGGTGGTTAAGGTTCACAGAGCTGAGAGGGAAATTTTAATATCAACTATCTTTGAATAACAAAGCATTTGTTTCTCTCTTATTGCTTCACTCTCTTAATGACTTTAACTCAGTTAAAGCAGTCTGACTGTAACTATTGAGGAATTGTTGAAAATAAGGAGAAATATTATATTAAATTTCATTTGACTGTACGACTATAGTAGTTCCCCCATATGCCTGAAACCATGGATAGTACCAAATTCTATATATGCTAGGTTTTGTCCTATACATGCATACCTATGATAAAAACACAGTAAGAGATTAACAACAATCTACACTGAGTGGCCAGATTATTATGATCTCTGAACGCATAATAATCTGGCCACTCAGTGTATCCTATATAATAAAAGCATAATATGCAAATCAACCAAACAACTGAACAGCAGAACAACCATCTGGATGACAATCTGGGACCATGCTATGACACCCACTGGCATCAGGTCAGCCAAGGCAGGTGTGATGCAATTGGTCAGGGGCCCCGTCAGGGGCCTGGCCATCGTCCCATGATAGCCCCGAGGAGGGAGGCCCAGGCCACCAGCCGGCAGGTAGTGGCGGTTGGGCGGGGCCTCCCTCTATGAGGGCAGCCTGGGTCCCGGGTGCCAGAGGGAAGCTGGTGCTTGCACGAATTTCATGCATCGGGCCTCTAATATATATATATATATTAGAAGGCCCGATGCATGAATTCGTGCATGAGTAGGGTCCAGCCAGCCTGGCCAGGGGAGGGGACATGGGCAGTTGGCCGGCCTGCCTGCTGGTCGAACTCCTGGTCGAGGGGACAATTTGCATATTAGCCTTTTATTATATAGGATATACACCGAGTGGCCAGATTATTATGTGTTCAGAGATCATAATAATCTGGCCACTCAGTATATATACTATATAAAAAGCCAGCAACCAGAACACTGTAATGACTGGAATGACTGGTTGCTATGACACCCACTGCGGCCAGCAAACCAGCCTGATCTGGGGTGGGGCTGGCTGGCCAACCTCCTATGGTCCCTCCCCCAGGCCAGCCCTGCTTCCAATTGGCCTCTCCCACCCCATCAAGGGCAGGGCAACTGGCCAACCCCCCCACAGCCCCTCCCCTGGGGAAGCCCCACCCCCAATTTCCCCCCACCCCAATAGAGCATGGGGCCAGCCAACCAACCTCCTACAGCCCCTCCCCCTGGCTGGCCCCACCTCCGATGGCCTCCACCACCCTGATTGGCCCACAGCCCCTCCCCACAACCGGCCCCACCCCCAATTGCCCCCTTACCCCAATAGGGGGCAGGACTGGCCGGCCAACCTCCTGCAGACCCTCCCCCTGGATGCTGGCCCCTGATTGACCCCCCACACCCCATTTGGGGGTGGACCCTGCTGGCCCACTGCCCACAGACCCTTCCCCTGGCTGGCCCTACCCCCAATCAGCCCCCACCACCCCGATTGGCCTACAGCCCCTTCCCCCAGCCAGCTCTGCCCCCCATAGGTCCCCCCCACTCCGATCAGGGGCAAGGATGGCAGCTACTGCCCAAGATCCCTCCCCCATTCAGCCCCCCATCCCAATTGTGGGTGGGGCCTGCTGGCTAATCACCCGCGGCCCCTCTCCCCTGGCCCTGATTGGGCCCCGATCAGGGCCGGGCCAGCCAGACTCCACCCATGCACGGATTTGTGCATTGGGCCTCTAGTAACTAATAATAAAATAGAGCAATGATAATAATATACTGTAATAAAAGCTATGTGAATGTGCTCCCTTCTGTTCTCTTTCTCTCTCTTTCTCTCTTTCTCTCTTTCTCTCTCTCTCTCTCTCTCTCTCTGTCTTTCTCCCTCTCTCTCTCTTTCTCTCTCTCTCTCTCATAACTGATCTGATAACTAAGAAGGTTACAGTGTGACAGGTGGGGAGCATATGTAGCATGGATACACTGGACAAAGGGGTAATTCACTTAGAGGGCATGATGGAGTGGGAAGGCTCTAGGTTTCATTGCACTACTCAGAAGAGCCTGAAATTTGAAAGTTATGAATTGTCTATTTCTGGAATTTTCCATTTACTATTTTTGGACCATGGTTAACTGAAACTGTGGAAAGTGAAACCATGGATAAGGGCAGACTGCTGTAATGGGTTCATACTTAATGACTTAATTTTTAAGGATGAGAATCTGCTTAATAAAATTTGCTAAGACTTGAGGTAGATCAAGGCCAGAAGATAGGAATAACTGTACTTTTTGTATTTTTGTGTGCAAAATATGTGGTAGGTAAAAAGGAAAAGCATGAACCCAGTTAGTGAATATGAAATATAAAACTAATCAGATTCAGATCTGGTCCTGTCTGTAATCTAGAATTCTCCAAATTGCTTACTTGACTAATTCCCCAACAGTGGGTTCAGGGTAAGGGCCATTACATTTTCTATGATTTGGTTAAGAAGGATACTATAAATATTATCATAGTTCTCTGTGTAATAATGTCTTGATATATAATAGGATATGAGGTAAAGAACTAGAATCTGTCCGATTTACCGTTTTATGCCTAATCCATGGTATAGGTGCCACTCAATAAATACTGGTCAAATAAATGCATATATGAAAATATTAACATGACTTCCTCATATTGTAGAACGATTTTCACCAAGGTTCCAAGGCATAACTATGTGGATACTGAGTTTACATATACTGATTCTGAAGTACTAGAGAAGAAAGCACATGAAGACTATTATAAAAACTACATTGACTCTTTAAGGAATGCACGCCTGAAGAAAAAAGCAGGGAGGAGGTAAAGTTCACTTCCTCAAGCAATATGAGACCCAGATTGTGATGCCTATAGACCCAGATTTTTTTTCCTTTACTCCTTAGTTTCTCTTTAGTGTTTTAAATGAACTTTTCATATGTGAAAAGAGTAAAACCTTGAACTACTTTAACTGCAATGACTTATTTTCTCACCTTTGATTTGGGAGTATCTGGTGTGGGTCTCCCCAGCAGCAGATCCTAAAACAGAGATGCCAGCACATGAGCTTTTCAGAGAGTGTTCTTTTAGGAGAAATGTGTACAGTGTGAGAGAGGCAGGCTAGGACAAGGGAGGGAACTGAAGAAGGGTGTGTTTCAAATAAAGTTTAAACTCAGCCTGGTGCCTATGGTCTGTTGAACATAAATTATAAAACATAGTTGTTCCTGCCTTAAGCCAAAGCGGCTTGCATTTGTGCTGCATATCAATCATTGTCTGTGAGCTAGCTATTCCTGGGTGTGGTGGGGTGAGCATAACTTCTTTGGCGAGATGTTTGAGAGTGGGGTCTCCTCAGCAGAGGGCATTTTTATGCAGATTAATACATCAGTCTGCTTCAGTGGGGCAGCAATAACATGCAATAGGAGAAAAATTTGATTTTACAGATGTAATTTCCAAAAGACTTGGCCTCAATTTGTTGTTATTATGATTTCAGCAAG
This sequence comes from Plecotus auritus, assembly GCF_963455305.1. Classification (NCBI taxonomy): domain Eukaryota; kingdom Metazoa; phylum Chordata; class Mammalia; order Chiroptera; family Vespertilionidae; genus Plecotus; species Plecotus auritus. Next base: position 29,013,425 of record NC_137784.1, read on the forward strand.
GAAGATGTGTATTCATATGACGATATAGACATAGGATTATATCCAACTTCAGGTATGAAGTCACCTGCACTCTTACAATCGCATTTGGAAGTAGTGGTCCCACCTTTAATACGATGTGAGGTCAAACCATACCAACCACTATGTACCAGGAATATGGAATCCAAGGAAGCAAAGGCTCTAGGAAGAAAGGCATGTGCAATATTTTACATTTGATTATGGCATAAGAATTCTTAAATTACTTTTTGCTAATATTGAACAATTAATTTTGTAATAATTTGATTTTTCACAGGTTCTCAAAGCCCTTAAATCATCCCCATCCACATTTTCTGAAAAACGTGATTGCAAATTAATTTTGACACCAAAGCAAATTCATCAAGTAATTGTTGGTAAGAATTTATAAATACCTAATAATGTCTTTGTTTAACAGATGTATTCAAGTACAATTAATAATCCATACAATTTACCAGTTTAAAGTATGCAAACAATAAATTTTAGTAAATTTACAGGGTTATGCAATCACAACTCAATTTTAAACTTTTTTTAAAAAATATATTTTATTGATTTTTTTACAGAGAGGAAGGGAGAGGAATAGAGAGTTAGAAACATTGATGAGAGAGAAACATCGATCAGCTGCCTCCTGCACACCTCCTACTGGGGATGTCCCCGCAACCAAGGTACATGCCCTTGACCGGAATTGAACCTGGGACCCTTCAGTCTGCAGGCTGACGCTCTATCCACTGAGCCAAACCGGTTAGGGCACAACTCAATTTTAGAATGCTGCCATCACCCTCACAATATTAGCCAGTTACTCCCTATTCCAAGCCCTAGCCCCAGACAACCACTGATAAACTTTCTATCTCTAGATTTGCCTGTTCTAAATATTTTGTATAAAATGAATAATACAGTGTGTTCTCTTTTATGTTGTTTCTTTTACTTAGCTAATGTTTTTGAGGTTCATCCACGTGGTAGTAGGTATACATTTTTTTAAAAGATCCTCACCAGAGGATAGTTTTCCATTGATTTTTAGAGAGAGTGGGAGAAGGAAAGACAGAAAGAAATAGTGATGTGAGAGAAACTCATTGATTGGTTGCCTTCTGCATGCACCCCAACCAAGGCCCGGGCTGGGGAGGAGCCTGCATCCGAGGTACATGCCCTTGACTGGAATCGAACTGGGGACCCTTCAGTCTGCAGGCCAACACTCTTATCCACTGAGCCATACTGACTAGAGCATAGGTATACATTTTAAAAAATATCTAAATAGTATCTAATTTTGCCCTGGCCAGATTGGCTCAGTGTTTGGAATGTTGGCCCTCTGACTGAAGGGTCCCGGGTTCTATTCTGGTCAAAGACACATACCTTGGTTGCAGGCTCAATCCCCAGCCCTGGTCAGGGATGTGTGGGAGGCAACCAGTCAATGTGCCTCTCTCACATCTATGTTTCTCTCTCTCTGTCTCTACCCCTCCCTTCCACTCTATCTAAAAATCAATTTTAAAAAAATCATCAGGTGAGGATTAACAAAAAATAAAAAAATTTAATAGTATCTCATTTTATCAGAATACCACATTTTATTTATCTATTTACCATGTGATGGACATTGACCTGTTTCCAATTTGAGGCTATTGTGAATAATCCTATCTAATAAAAGAGTAATATGCAAATTGACCATACCTCCGCTACAACCACAAGCCACGCCCACCAGCCAATCAGGAGTGAATATGCAAATAAACCCAACCAAGATGGCTGCAGCCACAGAGAGCAGGAGGGAGGCTTGGGTTTCTCCGGCAATGGAGGAAGCCAAGCTTTCCACCTGGTCTTGCCAGCTTTGGCCGGGGGCAGAGCCAGGCGATCTGAGGGATCTGGGGGTCCCCCGCCCAGGTCTGGAGGCTTTAGGCCTTGGCAGGGACGGAGCCAGCAATTGGAGGGAACTGGGGGGCCCCTGCCCAGTCCCAGAGGCTTTAGGCCTTGGCAGGGGTGGAGCTGGAGATCGGAGGAGATAGGTGTGAACTACAGAGGAAACACCTTTTCTGACCTCTCATTGGCTAAGCTCCCTGAATGCCACTGGTAATATTCTTAGTAACTTGGGTATAAGAATCCAAAAAGGTGATCTAGGGATTTTCCACCACACTCCTGGAGAAAAAACGAAGGTCTGCTGCTGGAGGGCTAAGAAATGTCATATCCTGCCCTAACCAGTTTGGCTCAGTGGATAATGTCTAGGTTTACCAACCGCAGGGTCCACATTAGATTCTGATCAAGGGCATGTACCTAGGTTGCAGGCTCCTCCCTGGCTGGGGCCCTGGTCAGGGCTCATGCAGGAGGCAACCAATCAAAGTGTTCCTCTCACTTTGATGTTTCTCTCTGTCTTTCCCTTTCTCTTCTACATTCTCTAAAAATCAATGGAAACATATCCTCAGGTGAGGATAAAAAAAAATAAATAAATGTCATATCCTATGAAAGACACATCTTGAAAATGCCTAAAGAAAGTTGTCATTTTTTCATGGTGAAGGGACCGGAGTCCGTGTTGATGAAAACACCTTGGTGGCTGCGGTGGCTGGCAGTGGCTGCAGCAGCGGGGTGATGGGGCTGATGCCTTTCCCCGATCAGCCCGGTCGCCTCCCACAAAGGGAGGCCAGACTGTGGACATCAGTAGGACATCCCCTGAGGGCTCCCAGTATGTGAGAGGGGGCAGGCTGGGCTGAGGGGACCCCCCCCCCAGTGCACGAATTTCATGCACTGGGCCCCTAGTGCTGCTATAAACATTCACATACAATTCCCACCTGAGGATATTTTTTCCATTGATTTTTGGAGAGAGTGGAAGGGAGGGAGAGAAAGGGGAGGGGAGAGAGAGAGAGAGAGAGAGAGAGAGAGAGAGAGAGAGAGAGAGAGAGAGAGAGAAAGAGAAAGGAAGAGAGAGCGAGAAAGACTGATGTGATAGAGGCACATCTATTGGTTGTCTCTTTCATGCCCTGATTGGGGCCAGGGATCAAACCTGCAACCCAGGTATGTGCTCTTGATCAGAAATTGAACCCACAACCCTTGGGTCGACAGGCCGACACTCTAATCACTGAGACCCACCTGCTGTTTTCATTTCTGTTGATTAGATTCTAAGAAGTGGAATTACTGGGTTGTATGGTAAGTTTATATCTAACTTAAAAAACTGCCAAAAATTTTTCTAAAATGACCTCACCAAATTACACTGAGTGGCCAGATTATTATGATCTCTGAACGCATAATAATCTGGCCACTCAGTGTATATCCTATATAATAAAAGGCTAATATCAGGCCGTCCAACCACCCAAGTCCCCTCCCCCTGGCCAGGCTGGCTGGACCCCACCCATGCACGAATTCATCCACCAGGCCTCATACACACACACACACACACACACACACACACACACATATATTTGATTTTTTTCTGTCTTTGTTTTGCCATTAGAGTAATATTGGCCTCCTAAACAGAGTTGGGAAAATTAGGAAGTGTTCTTTCCTCTACTATACTCTCTAGTCATGAGTTAGGAAACAAGTGACAACTCCTTCTTAACCTTGCAGAGATATTACACTGTGCCCTTCCCTAGATAATTTTCACCAAGCCTGTTAAAGGATGATTACAGTTAAATAATGACTATAGTGGTCCGAAGAGGGAATTCCCATTTCCTTCTATGCAGGCTTAGGGTGGCCCTGAGATGCGGGCAGAGGAAGATTAATTGGAATGGATGTACTGTCTCCCTCTAGGGAAAATACAGCACAAAAATACCAAATACCAACTGTGATATTATCCAGATTAAAGGAGACATCAAAAGATGTACAAAGTCAGAGGCAAAGCCGTGGAATGTGATTAAATATCATTTACTATGCTTCCATTTTGTGCCATGCATGTAGATAGGTATTGGGCATGAATTTACCTTTTACTATTGGGTAGTAAATGCTCTGCGTCTTCCAAATTGGTGACAGACTTGTCAGATGATCAGATCTATTCAAACGCAAAAGGAGCAAAGTTAGAGATTACAGTGTCCACTGCCTGTAATCCACCAACTTCTCTCCCTTCTTCACCTGGTGTCCTGGGCATTTTAATAATGGCCCTCTGGGGCAGGGCCCCTGTCTGAGTTTACAAGGTCAGCAACTCTGATGATGGGAATTTTGAATCAGTTGGAGGAAGCATATATGGGGAGGCAGTTTATGAAATCAGCAGGGAGATGTAGGGGAGGAAAAATTTTTCTTCTACACTGGTTTAATAATTTAATTGACCTAATACAGATTAATAGGAGAAAAACAAATTTAGTTTCATACATATGGGAACACCATCCTATATAGTAAAAGGCTAATATGCAAATAGACCGAATGGTGGAACAACCAAACAACCAGTTGCTATGATGTGCGTCGATCACCAGGGAGCATGCGCAGAACATGGTGGGTGTTGGCCGTGGTGGGATGGTGGAGCAGGTGAGCGGGGGTGCCAGATCAAGGCAGGCGCTGGTTGCTATCATCAGGGCGAGCCTCTGGTGGTTACTGAAAATTCTTTGCTCCCGCGTGCTGCGGTCCTGCCTGGCGCTCACATCTTGCTGCCGGTGCCGGCCCCACTTGCACCTGATGCTGGTCCTGATTGCTCGGTGCCATCAGCAGGTGCGAGAGGTGGCTGCTGGCCCTGATCGTCCCTCAGGGCTTCTCCATCTCCCCCTGCTCCTGAGGGTGATCGGGGCCAGCAGCCGCCTCTCGCACCTGCTGTCGGCAACGGCCCTGCTCACACCCACTGCTGGTGCCAGAGCCACCACTCGCACCCACTGCCAGGACTGGCGCCGGCCCCACTCCTGCTCACACCCACAGCTGGCGCCAGAGCTGCCACTTGCACCCACTGCTGGCACCCAGCACCGGTCCTGATCGCTTGGCGCTGTCAGCGGGTGTGAGTGGCAGCTGCTGGCCCCTATTGCCCCTGGGGGCTTCTCCATCTCTCCCTGCTCCTGAGGGGTGATCGGGGCAGCAACTGCTGCTTATACCCGCTGATGGCTCTGACCCCGCTAGCACCCAGGGGGCCGTGTTGGGAGGGGCTGGGTGGGGGCCGGGGCGCAGAGGATGGGCCAAGATCCGCCCCTGTGACCACCGCAGCCTCGCGGCCCACAGTTCCTTTCAAGGCCCCTAGTAAAATATGAAACCCAAGGAAAAGTCAGACAGTTGAGGCTTATATGCTATCCTGAGCTGAGGAATGGGTTAGGAGCCTGGAGCTTAAAAGGAGAGGAGGGTAATTCACAGGACCAGAAGAGCAGATGTTTGCCCCACTACACAGGTCATTCAGATAAAAGTTATCTCTGGTAATAGCTCTTTCTCTGAGCCACAGACCCCTAAGTTCTTTTAGGTAGTCAAGAGAGATGTAAAAGTTTCTCTTGAGTCTGCAGGGTCTTAATTGCCTTCAGCTCAAAATAATCCACATGCTAATGTGACATTTTGGGGTCAATTATTCTGTTTCTCTTCAAGGCTCACTCTCACTTTTATACCTTAAGGTTGCTTTTCCAGCCTATGCACAGAACAGGGAGTGGTACTCACAGAAGACATTTTAGTTAAAGAAAATTTTGCTCTATAGTTATCATATTTTTAAAAATTGAAATGGCTGTCAAGAGATACAGTAGATGATTTAGAGATTAATTGAGTCAATTAGTGAAAACTGTTATAGAAGTCTGGGTTACATTGGAAGTTGTGTGAGGTATTGTTTGCTTCATCAGCATATTTGCAGTCATTTTGGTTTTATGCTACCATTTATTGATGCATTATTAGCCAGTCATTATGTTGAATAATTTACAAACAGGATCTCATTTAAACTTTTAAATGACATAAATAACTTATGAGGTAAATAATTTTATTTCCATTTTAGAGGTGAGTAAAGCAAAGCCCAGAGGTGAAACACTTTGATCAAATTGCTCAAATATTGAGGGGAGGGAGGGGATTTGCCACATTTTCTGTCTTGATTTCTCTTCTCATTTTTTTTTTATCCTTTCCCAAGGATATGTTTTATTGATTTTAGAGAGGAGGAAGGGAGGGAGAGAGAGTGATAGAAACATTGATTGGTTGCCTCCCGTACACACCCCAACCAGGGATTGAACCTGCAACCTATGTATGAGTCCTGACCAGGAATCAAACCTGCAACCTTTCTCTATATGGGACGGAGCTCCAAACAATTGAGTCACCTAGTCAGGGTTTATTCCTTTTTCACAATCAATGTTTTTCTCTACAGTATATTTCTCAGGTTTTTTTTTCTTTTTTTTTACCAACTTCCTTTTTCTCTACCTCATAGTGTGTTAAATCATAATATACAATTTTGCATTTGTTTTCATAAAATATATGTCTGCATTTTTGCTTGTTTTGATTTTTTTCTGTCTTTGTTTTGCCATTAGAGTAATATTGGCCTCCTAAACAGAGTTGGGAAAATTAGGAAGTGTTCTTTCCTCTACTATATTCTAAAAGAGTTTGAGGAGCATTCTTTATATGTTAGACTTCTTCAGAGAGACCATCTGAGTAAGATTTCATTTTCAGATGATGTTTAATTACAAATTCAATTTCTTTAATAGTTGTAGGACTATTCAGATAATCTACGTCATTTTAGGAGAGTTTTGGTTGTTGTAGAACTGAACCCCTCCAACTAAGATTTCATGTTTTTATGTATAGAGTTATTTGTAGCATTCACAAATTATCCTTTTAATGTTTGAGTCAGCAGCATCTGTAATGATAGAGAGCATGTTACCTTTCTAATATTGGAAATGTATGTCTTCCTTCTTATTTTTCTTTTTCAGTCTTTGTAGTCTAGGTTTATCAATTTTATTGGTCTTTTCAAAGAACCAGCATTTGTTTCATTGATTTTTTTCTCCATAAATTTTCTGTTTTTAATTTCAGTGACTTCTTCTCTTGTATTTATCATTTCCTCCTGTTTGCTTTGGATTTTTATTTGGGTTGCATTTCTTCTAGTTTCTTGATTTAGACCATTTTTTCCATAATATAGTAATTTAGTACTATAAATTTCTTACTAAGCAGTACTTTAGCTACATCCCACATATTCTTACATATTTTCAATTTCTTTCACTTCATTATTACCTAATTTCCGTTGAAACATTAACTTTGGCTCATTGGTTATTTAGAAGTGTGTTATTTATATTCTAAGATTTTCTGTTTTCTTTCTAGTACTGTTTTCTAGTTTGATTCTATTTGGTCAGAGTACACACATGTATGGATTCAATTGTTTTAAATTCTTGAAGATTTGTTAAGTTTGACCCTGGATGTGGTCTCTCTTATTGAGGTTCATGTGGCTTGAAAATAAGTTGTATCCTGCTGAAGGTTCTTTAAATGTCAATTAGGTTCCTATTAGTTAATGGTATTGTTAGGAAACTAGGTAAAGCTAGGGGGAAAACCATTAGAAAGGTTTATAGAATCACCCAGTATTCACACAGGCCAGGAGTAGTGACTGAAAGTTTCCACCTGGAAAATTGGACAAAACAAACCAACCTTATAATTCATAGGACATTGGGGAAGAATACTCAGAAGTTCTTGTCTCAGTAGTGGAGAATAATTATTACTATTCAGAGTACTACTCTGTACTCAGGTAACTTTCATAAAAGCAAGACTAGGAAGGATCTATCAGTTTCAAAGTAACTTCCAGAACAAAGCTCAAGAATATTTATAGGAATACAAAACATATCTAGCACATAATGTGGTAAATACTATATTTGACATCCAAACAAAGACTACTAGGCATGAGGCAAAACAACCTCTAATGAGAATAGTGCATCAATTAAACCTACCCAATACTGATACATATGTTAGAGTTGTCAGACAGGGACATTAAAGGGTTTTTATAATTATTATCTTCCACATATTAAAATGATTATTTAGAGACATAGAAGACATGAAAAAATGATCCATCTGATATGTAGGTTCAACAAAATTCCAGTCAAAGCTCCATCAGTATCTGTTGTAGAAATTGACAGGTTCATTTTAAAATTCACTTGGAAATGCAAAAGAATTATAATAGTCAAAATGATTGTGAGGCAAACGTAATAACCACTACACTATGGAAGCATGTTAATATTCAAAACAACTGTGAAATAGGAAAACAAGTTGGAGATAAAACAGTACCTGGTTTCAAGATTAATTACAAAGCTACAGTAAGGAAAACAGTGTGATACTGGCATAAATATAGATACATAGACCAATGAAACATAAGTGAGTGTTCAGAAATAGACCTACACATATTAGACAACTGAATTTTGACAAAGGAACAAAAGCAATGAAGTGCAGAAAGGACAGTCTTTTTAATCAGAAGTGCTGGAACATATGAGTCACACACTAAAAAAAATAAAAACTCAGAACTAGAGTTTGTATCTATGTCTTATATCATATACCAAAACTAAATAAAAATAGATCATAATCCATGTGCTTCCTTATAGAATGAAGCATAGGAAAAAATATCTGTGATCATGGGGAAAGCAAAATGTCTTAGATAAGACACAAAAAACACAATCCATGAGAGAAAAAATGGATAAATAGGGATTGATCAATGTTAAATACATCTGCTCTTCAAAAGACACTAATAAGAGGATAAAAACAAACGATTGATTGAGAGAAAATTTTGCAAATTATATATCTGATGGAAGAATTGCAACTAGAATGTATATAAAAGTTTTGAGACTCAATTTTGAGAAAACAAACAACCCAATTAAAAATGGGCAAAGAGTTTGAATAGATAGTTCATTAATGAAAATCTACAGCTGACAAGTAGGCACATAGAATGATGCACAACATTGTTGGTTGTTAGGGAAAGAAAATAAAACCACAGTGAGATAAATCTATTGGAATGGCTTAAGTTAAAAGAAAAAAGCTCACCATTTCAGTTGTTGCTGGAGATGTGAGGGAACTGGACTTTTATAGTATACTAGTGGCCCGGTGCACAAAATTCGTGCACATTAAAAGGGAATTAATTAGAGGAAATATGTTAATATTACTATTTGTCCTTTCTCTATAATAGAAGTGTCCGGCCAGCCCCACCATCATTGGGTGACACCAAGACCTGGCTGGCCACACCCCCATCAAGTTCTGCAGGGTTGGGGATGCAGCCTCACATCCCGACACCAGGGCGGGGGGAGCAGCCTCAGGTCCCCTAGCCCTGGCCCACACCATGCAGCCTCACCCAGACCCACCATGCTGCGGGACCCATCAATGCACCTCCTGGTGACCGGTCGTTTGGTCGTTACGAATGAAAATAAAGTCATGCATTTAAGCATGCACATTCATTTTCAATGCCTGATTTGTCTACATTCTCTAAATTGCAAAATAAATAAGATCTTCAGCCAGATAGCATCATAATGCCAAGTTCTTTATATAATGACACATACCATTCTCTCCACTCAGTATGCTCCATTTGAATGGATTAAATATATGGGACTCATATGAAAGGCACTGCTGCTTGCTCTTAATAGAGGAAGCATTAGCTCATTGTGTAATGCCCTAAAGTGGTTTAAATGGCTTATACTGACTTGAAGAACAGAAGGAAAAATAACAAAAAACAACAACAACACAAACACAAAAAACAGCGTTCAGTGCTGTGGATGGCGGAATCCTCTCCCTTTCTCTTTGTTTTTTTCTGCTTTTCCCATGAACCTATTTGCTCTCTGCCTCAAAAGCAACACAGAAGACAAAATCAGATGCTATAATCTGCATTTTATAGTGCCATTTGAGTACAAAGAGGTGTTTTTCAATCTTTACTTTTTTTTTTTAATCAATGCAGCTCAAACTTGCTTCCAGCGTTCCAGGAGCCAGGCCAACATGGCTGTGCGGTCACACTTTTGCTAGGTGCTGTCAGACTTCAGGGCTGGGGCAGGGGACACACCAGGTGTGGGAATCAGCTCTCCTCTCTACATAGCAGGAGTCTTTTCATTTTAAAATGCAAAGCAGCAGCCTTTTTCCATTACCCCCATCCCCAGCCCTCCTCCCCTGGGGCTTTAGGAAGGGGCTGGGAGGATATTTACTCTGGACTCTGATTTCTCTTATTTAATGGAGCCCAGTGAGAGCTGCTTCTCTTGAGTGCAACGCCAGCTGGCTCAGGGCTGGCCGCACCTGGAAGGCAAGTGGCAGAGCTGACCAGGGGCTTTGACTAAGCCCGAGCACACGGGTCACAGCAACCTCGGCAGGCAGGCTGCTCCTGAAGTCTCTAGGCCCCTCCCAGCTCCGCACCCCAGCTCCCTGCTCTCCCCCTTTCACCCACAGGCAGCACTGGCATGGTATGCCCCAAGGCTTGGTGTGCAGATGCCAGGGTTGCAGGTTCAAGATGCTCTGCCTCCTCCTGGCACTTTGAGCCATAAGCACCAGCAGGGACCTTTCCACTTGTTCTTTGTCTTTGGTCATTGCTGAGGTTTTCTAGACTCTCTAGGCCAGGGACAGCCAGGACCTTTGCCTCTGACCAATGCCGTGCCTGCAGCCTGCCTGGGGTACCTCCAGCCCCGGGAAAGCGTGAGGGCATGGCTGGCCTGGGTGAGGGGCCGTGGGGGGTTGGGGGGTTGGCTAGCCACCCCACCCTCAATTGGGGTGGGAGAGGCTGATCAGGGGTGGGGCCGGGGGAGGGGCTGGGCAGGGCAGTCATCTTGCGATGGTTTTATGGTGTGAGGGTCAATTTGCATATTGCCTCTTTATTATATAGGATGGCTAGGTGGGGAATGTGAAATTACCCACCACTTTAAAACAGTTTGCCATTTTCTTATAATTTAAGCATATGTGTATCATATGATCCATCCATTCCATTTTCCAATATTTATCCAAAAGAAATAAAAGTATATGTTCGAACAAATATTTATGCACAAAGGTTTTAGCCACTTTGATTGTAATAGCCAATACCTGGAAACAATCCAACTGTCAATCAACAGGTGAATAAACAAACATTCACCTATGATAGACTACTACTTAGTAATATAAAGGGATGGATTATTGACTCATGAAACAGCATGAATGAATCTCCAAGGAATTGCTGAGTGAAAGAAATCAGAAAAAAAACTGTACAATCCTGCATTATTCCACTCATATAAAACTTTAGAAAATGCAAACTAATCTACAGTGACATAAAGAGGATGAGTGGTTGTCTGGGAAAGAATACAGAGGATGGTAGGAGGGGGAGAATATAAAGGGGTACAAGAAAACTTTTTAGAACAGTGGTTCTCAACCTTTCTAATGCTGCGACCCTTTAATACAGTTCCTCATGTTGTGGTGACCCCCAACCATAAAATTATTTTCGTTGCTACTTCATAATTGTAATTTTGCTACTGTTATGAATCGTAATGTAAATATCTGTGTTTCCCGATGGTCTTAGGCTCTACAGCAGTGGTTCTCAACCTGTGGGTCACGACCCACAGATTGAGAACCGCTAGCAGGGTCGCCTAAGACCGTCAGAAAACACAGATATTTACATTACGATTCATAACAGTAGCAAAATTACAATTATGAAGTAGCAACGAAAATAATTTTATGGTTGGGGGTCACCACAACATGAGGAACTGTATTAAAGGGTCGCAGCATTAGAAAGGTTGAGAACCACTGTTTTAGAATGATGGATATTCACTCTCTTCATTGTGATTTTTTCCCAGGAGTAGACATGTCAACACTTATGAAATTCTACACTAATAAGCATGTATAGTTTACTGTATATCAGTTATAATTAAATCAATCTGTTAAAAAGAAAGCAGGATAAGACATAGTTATTTAAATTGTTATAATAGAGAGTCCCGGGTTTGATTCCGGTCAAGGTCACGTACCTTGGTTGCAGGTTTCTCCCTGGCTCAGGCCCAGGTCGGGGCGCTTGCAGGAGGCAACCAATCAATGTGTGTCTCTCTCATAGATGTTTCTCTCTCTCTGTCTCTCCCCCTCCCACTCTCTCTAAAAACCAATGGAAAAATATCTTCGGGTAAGGATTAAACAAAAAATTGTTATGATATAAAACCTTTAGGCATTCAAAGGGGAAAACATAAGCAATAATTCCTGGGAAAATTACCAATTTTTGTAAATTCTGGATAAGTGACCATAAATGTATTGATGAAAGTGGAGAGGGTGTTGGAGTATGAAAATACACGTACTAAGATGAGTTATAATGAGTGCTAATAATTTTCGATGTAATCAGAATATAATTATATTGAATATTAGCCAGTAATCTCCAAATAGCAAATTATGGACTTTTAGATAAAAACTTGGTTAATAATCTCTGACATTATAATGAATATATTTCTGAGAACCATTTTTATAAGTTGATCAAAATATACTATGAAAACTTTATAAAAATGAACAGTTGCCAATATTAAACTTAATACCTTTTCTTTTTTTAGGACCCTCTGTCCTTAATTTTGGTGATATTTGTGTGAACTCCATAAATACTCATCGACTGCATGTTGTTAATATGCTACCTAAGTATATTTTGATCCATTTAGATGTTAATTTGAAAGAACTTCAGAAAACCAAACAATTTTCATATGTGATTCCACCTTCATCCAGTACTCATATTTCAATTACATTCCAGTCTTCCACTGCTGGAAAATTTTGGAAGTATGATTTATTTTCAAATTTCTATTTGCTAGAATCAAAGTGTCCTATTATAGGATATGGTTTTATTTGCCCTAATAATTAATAGGATATATTATATATATATATATTTTTAAATAAATCTTTATTGTTCAGATTATTACAGATGTTCCTGTTTTTTCCCCCCATAGCTCCCCTCCACCCGATTCCCTACCCGCACCCCATGGCCTTACCTCCCGCCACTGTCCTCATCCATAGGTGTAAGATTATTGTCCAATCTCTTCCTGCACCCCTCACACCCCCTTCCCCCTGAGAATTGTCAGTCCACTCCTGTTCTATGCCCCTGATTCTATTATATTCACCAGTTTATTCTGTTCATCAGATTTTTTATTCATTTAATTTTTAGATTCACTTGTTGATAGGTATGTATTTGTTGTCATTTTGTTGTTCATAATTTTTATCTTTACCTTTTTCTTCTTCTTCCTCTTCTTAAAGAATACCTTTCAGCATTTCATATAATCCTGGTTTGGTGGTGCTGAACTCCTTTAGCTTTTTCTTGTCTGTGAAGCTCTTTATCTGACCTTCAATTCTAAATGATAGCTTTGCTGGGTAGAGTAATCTTGGTTGTACGTTCTTGCTGTTCATCACTTTGAATATTTCTTGCCACTCCCATCTGGCCTGCATAGTTTCTGTTGAGAAATCAGCTGACAGTCATATGGATGCTCCCTTGTAGGTAACTAACTGTTTTTCTCTTGCTGCTTTCAAGATTCTCTCTTTGTCTTTTGCCCTTGGCATTTTAATCATGATGTGTCTTGGTGTGGTCCTCTTTGGATTCCTCTTGTTTGGGGTTCTCTGCACTTCCTGGATTTGTAAGTCTATTTCTTTCACCAGGTAGGGAAAGTTTTCTGTCATTATTTCTTCTACTAGGTTTTCAATATTTTGCTCTCTCTCTTCTTCTGGCACCCCCATAATTCGGGTGTTGGTACGCTTGAAGTATATATTATATTTGATCCCAAAACATAGAAACTATATGTGTATCAATTTGTAGATTTATAGACTCATATTTCAGTTGTAGTCTTTCATGATTAGTTTGATGTTTTGTTAAGAATTGAGGATGTTAGTTATCAGTATGTGCATTTTTACATGTAACTTAATTCTATAATTGCAAATAGTTATTATCAATTAAATCCAGATGCCTTTGTTGTGTTACAGGTCTTTCACCTTTAGAGTGAACAATATACCTGGTGGGCACCTCCTAGTGAGGGCAATTGTCATGCCAGTAAGACTTGAGCTATCTTCTGATGAGGTAGTGTTAAAACCACATGGCTTCTTGTTGAAAACATGTTTTAGGGAGACAGTTACGTTGCATAATCGTCAGAATTATCTTGTTCACTTTGAATGGATACCAGTAAGCACAGAAGAAGGAGTATCATTTTCCATTCGTCCAAGTAAAGGTAATAGTTTATTGTTTGTTTGATTTAGACATTCGTTTATTCATGTATTGTATTCAGGCATTAATCATTAATTGCATGTGTACTGTATAATGGTGCTATGAACATAGAAATAAATCTAATATGGTTATTTGGGCATTTATTTTTGCCAACATAAAATATACATTTGATTTAAAAATATGAATCCTATATTAGGGTTCTTAGAGAAATGGGAACAATAGGATATATATATATATATTATTTCCTATTGTTCCCATAATATATATATATTATACAAACATAAAGAGAGAGAGAGAGATATTGATCAAGGAATTGGCTCATATGATTGTAGAGGCTGGCAAGTTTGAAATCTGCAGGATAAGCCTGCAGGCTAGAGACTCAGGGAAGAATTGATGTTGTAGTCTTTTTTTTTTTTAATATATTTTATTGATATTTTACAGAGAGGAAGGGAGAGGGATAGAGAGCCAGAAACATCGATGAGAGAGAAACATCGATCAGCTGCCTCCTACACACCCCCCACCGGGGATGTGCCCACAACCAAGGTACATGCCCTTGCCGGAATTGAACCCGGGACCCTTCAGTCCACAAGCCGACGCTCTATCCACTGAGCCAAACCGGTTTCGGCAGATGTTGTAGTCTTGAATCCAAGGAGGACCTCAGTCTTTTATTTTAAGATTTTTAGCTTATTGGATGATGCCTTCCCACATTGGAAAAGGTATCTGTTTTACTCAAAATGTATTGATTTAATGTTAATCACATATAAAAAATACCTGCTCAGTAAAACCTAGACTGATGTTTGCCCAAACAACTAGTCACCATAGCCTGGCAAAGTTGACAAATAAAACTAACTGTGGCAGATAGTGGTGAACTCAATATTTTTTTGTTAATTTTAGTTTGATGATGATAAGATATGATTCAGAATGACTAAAATTTTGTTAGATTGTGAATTCTTTTAGAAGGATCCACATATTCTTTACAGTAAATGTTTAATACAGGTAATAAAGTCTAATTAATAAAATTAAGAACTTAAAACTGTCATTTAAATAAGAATTTTTTATTGATTATTTTTTTTGAGAGAGAAAAATTCATATTGATTTGTTATTCCACTTATTTATGCATTCATTGGTTGTTTCTTATATATGCTCTATGTGCCTTGACTGGGCATTGAACCTGCAACCTTGGAGTATATGGACGCCACTCTAACCAACTGTGCTACCCGGTCAGGGCTTAGACTTACCATTTTTGATAGTTCCTTGTATTTGTTAAATATATTTTTAACTTGCTTCTGCCGTTTCCTGGAATTGATAATTGCACATAATGTACTATGTCTTGTGAATATCTCATGAGGACACAAGCTATCTTTTAAAGTAAAACAAAGGCAAGTTAGAAGCAGAATGATGAATATGGTGTCTTCGTTTCATGTACATGTCAGGACTTTCCAGTTAGATGGAAAGATCTGGGTCCTTGTATCTGCAGTGAGTCACATGGTGCTTTATAACCAACTGAAGTCTAATGCTGCATGAGAAATTTAAAACAAACTTTGGAGTCAGATAGACCTGATTTCAAAACAGGTCGTGGCTTTTCACTAGCTTTGTGATCTTGGGAAAAATAACTCTGCAAGCACTGGTTTCTTTATCTGTAAAGTGAAGAGACTACTATATCTCATAAAGATTAAATATATGAAAAATTCTTCCGTAATGACTGGCAAAGAGTATGTGTCAAATAGATAGCTACTTGATTAGGACAATTGCTGATTGTTTGGACTCCCCATCCCCTTGAAGTATTCTCAGAGTAATAACAACGTATGCATCTTGCAACCCATCCTCAATTCCTTACTCCCGCTTCCTTCCTTCTGTCTTACTTTCCCTACTTTCTTCCATTCCTCTTTCTCCTCCCTCCCTCTTTATCTCTAATTTAGGAATAGTCTTCATTTGTGATCTAAATAGAGTACATATCAGATCACAGAGGAATTCTAGTTTGTAGAAATCTTGCATTAGGTGTATATTCTTGTATTACTTATTTCTAAATCATGACTTTTATATAACTCTACCAGTGTGAACAACTTAAGTGTACAATTTTAGTGCAGATATAGGCAGAGATGTTGACAAACTTAACAAAGAGTAGGACTGTTCCTTCATTTGGGTTGGAGATCATTGATATAGCCAAATTTAATCTTTTTACTAACCTGGATTGATTTAGCAGAATCCAGATTATTTATTAAACATTCCAGGTATATTTCCATTATTATTTAGCAGATTCACTTGACCCAGCTTTTTTTTGTGTGTGTGTGTGTGGTTATTAATACTGATAAAATTGGGTCCTGCTCCAATATAAAGAAAAGCTAAATGAATAATCAGAAGAAAGAGAAACTATTTCTACACATTTCAGAGATTCTAGGTAAATCTCCAGTATTTTTTAAAAACAGGTATCTAGTAGTACTAGTTAAATAATCTGCATCTTAGCTTATAGGTTTGGCACTTTTCCTTGTGTTTATTTATTCTAACTATGGCTGAATGGGCTGGGCCTCACCCTAGTGGCTGCCATGGAAATGCAGTGATGATGCTGAATTTGTCAAAATAGAGGTGGAATTGCAATATTATAAACTAGAACACCAGTTATACTTCTCATGATCTTTAGTTCTTATTTTTACAGGGGATATTTTAGTATTTACTTTTATTTTCTTTGGGTTGTTCTTAGAATTTTTTAATCAAAGCACAAGAACACAATGACCTTTAATTCCAAATACAGTGTTTATATGAGTAATCTCATTAGTCCTTAAGTATTTTTGATCTTTTTATTTTTTATTGATTTTAGAGAGAGGAAGGGAGAGGGAGATATATATTAATGATGACAATGAATCAGAGATTGGATGCCTCTTGTAGGATTCCTAATGGGGAATTGAGCCCATAACCCGGGCATGTGCCCTGACTGGGAATCGAACTGTGACCTGGCTCATGAGTCAATGCTACACCATTGAGCAACACTGGCCAGACACTTTTGATCTTTTTAGAAAACAATTGATACAATACTCAAATCTATTTCCGAGAACATTAAAGAAATTATACATAGTTTATATACATAGTTTTTTCTTATATCATTTTTCTTTTGATGCTCAGAATAAATATCATAATTAGTTAATTTTGTTTTTGCTTCTTTGTGTAAATAGAAAATGAATTTTTATCCAGTTATTTTTCTTATATTCCTTTTGCTATATTGGTTTTGCATCTCAAATAATGCATTTAATCATATCCCTCACTATATTTTTGTAAACTAAAATAGTTCTGAATTAAATGTTATGTTGTGATTGTCCTTTCTTCCTGAGTGTGATATATTTTGGATTTTGTTTGGTTAGTGGATATTGTAGGGAAAAAGTGTAAGGGTGGATTGATGTTTCTAAAGATGTAATTGGCTTCTAATACGATGTTTCCATAGGTATTATTCATGTTTCTGCTCATTTTGTTTTCTTCTTTGTTGTCTTTAAGCTTTCTGAACCCTTGAGTCTGCTCAGTTTTCAAACTTGACTTGAATCAGTTCACTATCTTTCTCAATTATCTCCCTCCTTGGCCATTTGTAATACCTGCCCTTCCAATCCCACCCTTGCTCAGTCTAACCATCCAATTTATGTCCCCTGTTCCCTGTTCAAGTGCCTTTATATATAGCATTGGATCTTCTATGTCCATGTTACTTCCCATCAAAATCTTTTCCACACACCTCTCTCTTCTAGCACTGTCACTTGCCTTTGACACTTCCCTCAGCTTTGTCCTCCTTTAGAGTTCCTGTTCATCCTTGAGTCACAACTCAAATGCCATCTCTTTAAATGAGGTTTTCTCCACTTTCTTGGGCCAATTTAGACTCCCCTCCCCATCTTTTCAGCTCCCACTGTGTATTTCTTTAATGTTATCTACAATTATTTGTTTCTATACATTTCCTATTGTGGTAGATGTTGCTAAGCCCATAGTGATATATATTCCCCTTCCTAACAGGATCCTCATTTTGTTTGGCAAAGCAGTGTTCTTATCTAGAAATCTCGTTTCCCAAGCTTCTTGCCAATGAGATATGGACAGAATTTTCTTTAATTTCCATCCTTCTTTGTGCCAGATACTGAAGTACTTCTACATATCTTAGCTTATTTAATCCCCTACAAAAATTCTCTGCATTAGATACAGTTATCCCCATTTTATGTATGAAGAAACTGATAATGTAGGTTAAGTAAATTGTCCAAGGTCTCAGCTAGTAAGTCAGAGAGTTAAAACTTGAATCAGGGAGTCTGACCCTACAAATTGTGCTGTTCTAATCACTATGCTATCTTTCTACATCGAAGAAGGCCACACAGTAAGGAATGGTAGTGTGGGAAGCTAGAAAAAGCATTGCTGCTTGAAGGCCTTGTCAATCTGTTAAGGCAGCCCTGAAATACCTATTTGTGGATGTCTAATTTCATAAGACAAACAAACCCCTATCTTCCTAACCCACTGTAGCAGGACTTTTTTGTTACTTATAGACAAATCTAATCCCAGTGGACTCTCACTAAACTGTTAGCTCTTCCGTGTCCAGTTTCTATTCTTTTTATAAATTACTGTATTGGCATTCAAGAGTATTAATAATATCTGACACTGAGTGTTCTCTAGGCATCATGCACTATGTTAATTCCTTTACATGTATTATTATCTTCCTTCATAGTCATAGGAGGTAGGCACTATATCTTTTTTAAGATTGAGGAAACTACCATCACATGAGAGTCAACCTGACCCAAAGCAAAGATTGTGGTGATCACTCATCTCTCTCCGTTTATTGTCCATTGCCTTTGAATCTCAGGTGATCCTTTCTTCATTAAGAAAGAACTTCTGAGTCATTCTTTCCATTAAGTATTATTTTCTTACTTTAGAGATGATACATTTAAACAGATAAAGCAGCTCACTCTAAATGTGCCTGATGCCACCTGGGTTCTCAGTACATTTGAGTTATAAAAATGTATTGATTACTCATAGCTATATCAGAAGTTACATTTCTTTGGATATGAACATTTAAAAAAAGCCTCTGGTGATTCCTTCCTCTAAAAACTGAATAATAGTCTGATGTTAATAAGTATTTCAGAATATTGGGAAACATGGAGGGGACACTTGTTCAGGGATCACGAACGGTTTTTGACTGTGTGTGTATAAAGCCATTTCTAGCTCTAGCCGGTTTTGCTCAGTGGATAGAGCATCAGCCAGTGGACTGAAGGGTCCCGAGTTCGATTCCAGTCAAGGGCACCTACCTAGGTTGCAGGCTCCTCCTCCGACCGAGTCCTATTCAGGGCTCATGCAGGAGGCAACCAATCGATGAATACCTCTCACATTGATGTTTCTCTCTGTCTTTCCTTCTCTCTTCTACTCTCTATAAATCAGTGGAAAAATATCCTCAGGTGAGGATTAAAACAAAAACAGAAACAAAATAAATAAAGCCATCTCTAATCCTAGAGTGTTTGTTTTATTGATAAATTTCTATTTTTTGAAAATATTGGCATGCTTCTTGTCAAATATTTTCATCTGCCTTTTAAAATTGAAAAATAAGATGTATTTTAGATTTTAATCAAACTATAAGTCTATACAAATTTGATAATCGCTCATTTAGTATTTTCCTATATTTTGAGTTTAATTTAAATAATTTGTTATATGATGTTATATTTGTATGCCAGCCTTTATTTTGGATATGGAAATATATATATTTAAAATGTGGAACTGTCTTATTCTCTCTAAATCCTCTGTAGGCATTGTTGAACCATTCTCCTCATTGGAATGTGAAGTAACATGGCTGCCGGGTTTCTCTGCTCCAGACAGGGGAGAATTTACTCTTCAAGTTGATGAAGGAAACACGATGACACTAAAATGTGTTGCACATGTAATGATTTCCCTTGAACATGAGTTTTATTTTGAGGGCTCTAAATTGGTTGGCATATGTGTGTGTAGAGTAGTTGGATATGTATACTATGTTAGTAAAACCTGATTTTCCATGCAACACTTAGTTAACTAAATTATGTTATAATATTTTTGGAGCCTCTTCTCTAGCATAAATTAAGACTTTGCTAAAAATGTGTTGCTATCTAGAATTAATTTAGCAATCTAAGACTTTTGTGCTAACAATATTAGGGTATTTCCATTGCTCCAGGCTTGAAATAAGCTGTGTCCTACTGCTCTCACTATTTTGTGCTTGACAGGTTTACTAATATAAATTTTGCCCACATAGTCATCCCATGTGTATTTTTTTCTGACAGGTAAAAGACCAGCTATTTAGTAATGCAGACTTGACATTAATAATAGGTATCACTTATTGAGTAATTACAGTGTCAGGCATGATACTAAGTGCTGTTCATGTATTATTTAATTTAATCCTTATGACAACTCTATAGGTATAGACTAATAACTCAATTGATGGGTGAGGAAATGGAAGATTTGATTGGTTAATGAACTAATACAGGTTTACACATACAGTAAGTGCCCTAGTTGGAATTTATATTCAGATCTATCTGCCTCCACAGCCTTTGCTATTGCCATCTGATAAAATTTGCTTTCCACTTTCTCCACACTAGGATTGGTTAAGAATTAAACGTTGAGATATCAGAATAATAAATTAGATTCTTTTTTGGCAAACTTTTAAAGCCCTTAAAGTTAAATGGACTATGAAATGTTGCTCTTAAGTAAAGATGGAGCAACATGAAGTGATTAAATAAAATGTTCAAGTGTGTCATTAATTTATGAAATACTTGAACAATTCCTCTTCTATTAGCTTTGTTTGAAAATTATTATTCCAATTACCATGACATATTCTTCAAATAATTTTAAGAATATACTAAAACCTCCTAAGATAATAAGAAATAATATATTATGTATAAAGATAATAGGGTCTGGTGTAAAGAGAACTAAATGAGGAATTAGAAAACTTGTGTTCTAGTTGCCTTTGACTATGCTTTGCTTTCTTGTAAAATGGAGAGGTGGGTAATATTAACATTTCAAAAAGTGTTTTCTGGGAAATGATTTGTGTGGGATAAGGTGAGGGTGTCCTGCACCAATGTAATTCTGTGAATCATAGTAAATTTCCTCCTCATTATCAGATAAGCAAAGTGTACATTATCAGCATATTAAGTGCTGTGAGAAGGCATCTAGTAGAACCATGCCCTGATAATCTCATTTGGCACATTATTTCCCATAGTCAGGCGACTCTGAACTCTTTCCTTTTGCATAGCACATGGTAGCACTGTCCATAGTTGGGTAGATGATCTCTTACATCTCCTTCAGTGATTAAGTCACATGATTCTCCGTCTTGGATTTACTTCCTCCACAGAGTTATCTTACTCCCCCTGCCTTTTTCATTTTAGGAGTACAATTTAAATATTTGTCTGTTTTCTTTTCTCTATTTAAAAAATATTTATTGTTTAAAGCATTACATATGTCCCCTTTTTTCTCCCATTGACCCCTTATACTTCACCCACGCCCCAGGCCTTCACTACCCTATTGTCTGTGTCCATGGGTTATGTATATATGCATACAAGTTCTTTGGTTGATCTCTTCCTTCCCACCCACCCCCGCCATCCTTCTGAGATTCCACAGTCTGTTTCATGCTTCTATGTCTCTGGATCTATTTTGTTCAACAGTTTATTTTTTTCATTAGATTCCACATATGAGTGAGATCATGTGATACCATAAAATCTGATAACACCTCATATTTTAGAAATTTCCATGAAGCTGAAAAAATTTTAAATTATTTGGTGGCCATAAAAAAAAAGGTGTTTACTATTATTCATCTGCATTTTCCCTTTCTTCCTTTCATTATTAGCGTGGTAACACCAAGGTCTTGTTTTTGGAGCCAAGGATACTCTTCAATAATAGCCCTCAAGGTTTAACAACTTGGAAGAAAGTCATTCTTCACAATGTGGGACAAAACCATGCCTATTTTAAGGTGATGTAAAATCTTGGAATCTTACTTAGATCAGATCACATTATAATTTGAATGAATATTTTGTGATGAACACTATGGCATTAATACTTTAGTCTTTATAAATTTGGTAATGCTAATATTTAGATATTTCACATGATACTTATCTGAGTATATTTTATCTACTTTGTCCTTTTAATTTCCCATAAAATTAACTTCTTCCTTTCTTTCTTAGTCTCTCCTTTTCTTTTCCTCTTACCCTCTTTTTTCTATCTGTTATTTTGTTATATTAAAAAAAGGTAAGTGATTTGAAGAAAATACCTTTTAAAAATGTATTTTGTCAATGTCACATTCCATATTTAATTGCATGCTTTTTCTTTTATCCTCTGTCATCAGGACTCTCAAGGTAGCAACTTGAACCATTCTAAAGATATTGTATTTATAGTTTTTTTTTCTGATTTAAATTGCCAGGTGGGGGTGTGTTTAAAGTGGTGATAGTTTTTTGTTTTTTTTTTTTCATAACTGAAAAATCTATTAAGATCTCCTAATAGAAGTTAGCACTGGAGATCTTTCATTCAAGCTTTATATTTACACTAAAGGCCCAGTGCACGAAATTCTTGCACTGATAGGGTCCCTAGGCTTGGCTGATGATCAGGGCCAATCTGTGGGGTGACCAGGAAGGCGATCAGGGGGGCCCCCACTGGCACCAACCCTGGCCAGCCTGGCACTGCCCAATCACTGCCCCCCCCCCAGCGCTGCCGCCGGTTGCCTCCCTCTGCAGGGCAACCAGTGGGGCAATCGGGGTGGGGGCCCACCTTGGCTGGCCTGGGGCCTGCAGGCTGGGGCAGCTCCTGCGTTAAGCGTCTGCCCCCTGGTAGTCAGTGTGCATCATAGCGACTGGTCATTGCACCGGTTCTGCTGTTTGGTCTATTTGCATATTAGGCTTTTATAATATAGGATGTCTTTTGCCCCAATAACCAAATGAAGATACCGTTTTCTACTCTGTTGCTTCCAAATTTTAGATTTGAAGGCTCTTTGTTCCTTCATACTCCCAAATATCTTAATTTCCTATCTCCTTTTAAATATCTAATTTCCCTTTATTATTTTGGTTTAAAGGATGGTAGACGGGGCTAAATTCATCTCTGACAAACCACATCATAAGTTCCTTTTTTGAATGTCAACATGATTCCTTAGCCATTAGGCTATCAAGGAAATGACAAAGAAGAGGAAGTTACTTTATCATCTTGCTTCCCAACTACCTTTGCTTTCAGTTTTTATGGTCAGGGAAAAGGCAAAATTATCGATGTATCTAGAACTTTAGCATCTTCCCTAAGAGATATAGTTTATCCTTTTAAGTTTTGCAGAGTCTTGAAAACATTTCAGACAATAAATGTCAGCTTTCTATTTGAATTGGAAGGTGCCACTACTGAATGTTGTATTTGCAAATCCTTGTTGAAGTTCAAACTATATGTATATCTGGTGTTTGAAAATCAGTTACACAATCATCTCATGCCCTGTGCCTGGAGCAGGGGTCCTCAAACTTTTTAAACTGGGGCCAGTTCACTGTCCCTCAGACGGTTGGAGGGCCGGACTATAATTTAAAAAAAAAAAGCTATGAACAAATTCCTATGCACACTGCACATATCTTATTTTGAAGTAAAAAAAGAAAACGGGAACAAATACAATATTTAAAATGAAGAACAAGTAAAGTTAAATCAACAAAGTTACCAGTATTTCAATGGGAACTATGGGCCTGCTTTTGGCTAATGAGATGGTCAATGTCCGGTTCCATATTTGTCACTGCTAGTCGTAACAAGTGATGCAAGTGTGCATCAGTTAGTCTAGATCTGGTTGGAGATTTCAGATGTTTCATTCTGGAAGAAGTCTGTTCACAGACATAAGTGCTGCCAAAGATGGTTGCCATTTTGAGTGCATGGTTCCTGAGATTAGGATATGTCTCAGAGGGGAGAGATGCATAGAAATTAGGAAGGATGCTTGACTTGAATGCATCTTTCAGAGAGTCACAATTCTGCAGTTCAGCCAGTTCCATTTGGTAAATTGTATCCACATTTTCAATGTCAATAGAAAATGGGTTACGGAAAAGCTGTATGTCCTGTTCATGGAGATGAAGCTCTTTAAATCTAAATTGGAACTCCTTTTGCAACTTTTCCAGTGAATTCACACATGTTTTGTTTGGGAATGCAACCAATGGTTTTTCCGCTAACAGATTTTGAGTTGTGGGGAGATGGCAGAAATTTTCCTCCTTCACTTGTTTGATGAGGAGGCCTAATTTTACTTCAAATGCTTTCACATGTGATTGCATATCACAAATGAGCTTCCCCTTTCCTCGAAGTTGCACATTGAAACTGTTGAGTAGCTCTGTTACATCTGTCAGAAAGGCAAGGTGCCATTTCCATTCTGCATCATTGAGCTCTGGTACTTCTTTGTTTTTTGAAAGCAGAAAAGCTGTAATCTGTGGAAGCAAGTCATAGAAATGTTTCAAAACTCTCCCTCGACTCAGCCAACGGACTTCTGTATGGTATAGAACATCTTCATAGGCAACATTTAGCTCAGACAGAAATTCCTGAAATTGTCTGTGGTTTAGTGCATTAGCTCTAATGAAGTTAACACAAGATACCACAATTTTCATAACAGAGTCCCACCTTAGTGATTTACTACACAGCGCTTGTTGGTGGATGAGTCAGTGTATGGCTATTGGATGAGAATGGTTATGTTTGTCCATCTCTTGGTTAATGACTCCTTTCTTAGACCCCACCATGCTAGGAGCACCATCAGTTGTCACACTGGCTAGTTTAGCCCAGTCCAGCTCCAAACCATTCACAGTTTGGCAAACCTTTTCATAGATATCCTCTCCTGTAGTTGGTCCTTTGATGATTTGCAGTGCAGCAAGCTCTTCTGTGACTTCGTAATAGTCATTCATCCCACGAATAAAAATTAGAAGTTGTGCAGAATCACGAACATCATTACTTTCGTCGAGTGCCAAGGAAAAATAGGAAAGTTTTTTTGCGGAGTTTTGCAAATGCTGATGCAAATTGTCTCCCATTTCTTCAATCCTTCATGTAATTGTAGGTCCTGAAAGACTCACTGTACTAAATAAATCGGCCTTCTCTGGACACATCTCTTTGGCAACAGAAAAAAGGCAATCTTTAACAAATTCTCCCTCCACGAATGGTCTGCCAGTGCATGCTATTAGCTTGGCAACTTGAAAACTTGCTCGCAGTGATGAAATATTTAGCTGCTTCTGCTTCACAAAAGTATTTTGCTGAGTTGTCAATGTATTTTTCAGTTTTAATATTTTATCTTTTCTCACTTCTCCAACCAAACAATCATATTTATCTTTATGTTGAGTTTGATTGTGTCAACGCAAATTGCATTCTGTGAACACAGACACTATATTCTGGCATATCAAACACACAGCTCTTTCCTTGTACTGCATGAAAAAGTAATCATAAGTCCACTGTTCTTTGAATATCCTACACTCCGAGTCAATTTTTCTCTTTCTTGATATCATTGTTTCCTAGGGATTCCAAATTGCTATTAGTAAAATACCAATATATATATACAGCGCTACAAAAACAATATACCAGCAATAACTTTGCCCACACAGAGACATATAGACTGCACTGCCCATCAATGTAGTCTGATCAGTGCCCATCAATGCAGTCTGATCAGTGTCCATCAATGCAGCCTTGCCAGTCCACATCATTTCAGCCTCACCAGTGCCCATATTGGTAGAACTCCGCTTTTACCTCAGGCTCACACTGGTGTGGTGCGGGAACCAGCACGATTACAGTGCCAGTTCCTCCACCACCTTTCCAGTTCACACTACCCTGTGCAAACCGCACTGCAATCTGTGAACTCGCACAGGAATCTGATCGCATGAGTGAGAAGACCCATGCAATCAGATTCCACTGCAGGAAAAAAGAAGGCACGTATGCCTTTTTTCTTCCAAATCTAATGCGAGTTCAGCCATACAAGCATATGGCTGAACTCGCACTGCTCAGAGATAGCAACAGTGTGAACCGGGGCTTATAAGCACACAACATACAACATCATACACAACTGAATAGCAATCAAAATATAAATGCACTTACTGTCAATTAAATTGGGTTTCCTACTCCTCGGCTGCCTGCAGAGCTGGATTAAGTTCCCATGGGGCCCTAGGCAGATTACCAGTTTGGGGCCCCCATGCGATAACACTGAGCACTGACCATTTGCATTAACACTGACCGCTGACCATTTGCGATAACACTGACCACTGACAATTTGCATTAATACTGAGCGCTGACCATTTGCATTAACACTGAGCACTTACAATTATCATTACCACTGAGCACTGACTATTTGCATTACCTCTGAGCACTGACCATTTGCATTACCTCTGAGCACTGACAATTTGCATTAGCACTGAGTGCTGACTATTTGCGTTATCACGGTGATGCAACCCCCCTAGAAACCACCCCCAACCAACTAACCAACTTTAAAAAAAAAGGCTCTCCTAACTTAAAAAAGGCTCTCCTAACTTCAAAAAAAAAGGCGCTCCCTATCTGCAAAAAAAAAAAAAAAAAAAAAAAAGACCTCCTAACTTCAGAAAAAAAGGCCCTACTAACTGCCAGAGAGAAGGAGGGGAGTCGGAGAGTGCGGTGCGCATTCCACACATGCGCACTGCGGGCCCGGGAAGAGTTGGCTGCTAAGCAGGACAGGCAGCGGCATCAAAAACACCCGGCGGGCCGGAAAAATGTCCTCGGCGGGCCGCTTGTGGCCCGCGGGCCGTAGTTTGAGGACCCCTGGCCTGGAGGACCTCTCTCTAGATAGTAGTTTGGAAGCTTTCCTATGAGAGCTTTGGAACAGTAACTTGAAAGGATAATGAAAACAAAACAGAACAAAAACAGTCTCATAGAAACAGAGACCAAAATTATGGTTATCAGAAGGGTGAGGGTAGTTGAAAACGGGAAGGGGAATGTAGTCAATAATTTTGTAATAAGTTTGCACATGACAAATCATTACTAGAATTAATAGGATGATAACATTGTAAGATCTAAAAATGCTGAATCACTATATTGTACAGGTGAAACTAATATAACAAATATAAGATCATATGCCAACTATACTTAAAAAATTTAAAAAGATAGGATAATTAGCATTTCTGCAAATTTTCATTTACAGGTTTGCAATAAGAGTCTTACATCTATCGTTGATATTGTTCCATCAGAAGGAATAATTCCATTTGGGGGGCTAACTGTTGTCACTATCACCTGTACACCTACCATGGCAGACAAATTCGATACAATAGCAAAGGTATATTTGTACACATGAGTTCCTGCACTGTATATATGTCTATATGGATTTGTTTGGTTGTTTAAGATATTTGTAGTGGTAAGTATAATGCTATAAAATGTTATAAACATTTATTATTAGAAAGCTTGTTTTTTAATGATTTTTTCAAATGAAAAAGGGGTTTAATGTTAAGCTATTAAAGAGTTTTTAAAATTTCTGTTATATTCTAGCAATGAGTTAACTATAATGAAGTGCAGATTTTAGCAATCTGAAAGAAAAGCTACCTTGCCTATATCATCTATTATAAAAATGGTTAACAAAATCTGGCAATAGGATTTGTAGAAAATATTTCTGATAAAAGTTGGTAATAGAAACTTGTACTAAATTGAAATGAACACCTTTCATTAATATGAGGCATTTTCACAAGAAATTGGAATTATATCTGGCATCTTTAACTTGTGACAAGCCCTCACTAGTCATAAAGGAAAAGATTTTTTTCATGGCCTTAATTATATATCATAGAAAAAATAATCAATTTTGGAATGCTAATTAAAAATATCTTTAATGACTAAATAAATTACCAGCAATTTCTATATGATGTTAACATCTATATTTTATAGCACACATTAAATGTTTTACTATTTTATGTTCTAAGAATTATGTAAATGAAAAGATATTACCTTAATGTTAGGGACTTTTCTGTGTTCATTAAACAAAATAAATAAAATAAGACCAGTCTGTAATAAATTTTACATATTATAAACTCATAGAATAAAATGCTCTTGATCTTTAATTTGATCAACTCTGTGCATTTATTCACATTGAAAAAGAATATGTACACTATCATCAGATCAAAATGAATATCTCTAGATGTACTAGTATCCACCATTATATCCTTTAGTTCCCTATAACAATTTAAAAATAATATGTAGCTTAATGTAATAAACACTAATTTGCCTCACCCCAAAATAAATAGCCAGTAACTGTATCTTCTATAAAGAAACTTGTATTGAAAGTTGTTTTTTTAAAATAGATTTTTGTTGATTTCACAGAGGAAGGGAAAGGGAGAGATAGAAACATCAATGATGAGATAGAATCATTGATCGGCTGCCTCATGCACGCTCCCCACTTGGGATTGTGCCTACAAACCCAGGCATGTGCTTTGACTGAGAATTGAACTGTGACCTCCTGGTTCATAGTTAAATGTTCAACCACTGAGCCACACAAGCCAACTGAAAGATGTTTTTAAATTAGTTATTGTGGTATATGGTCTGAGATATAGGCAGGATTTTTACATAGTATTCTGAAAAATATAGAATAATATGGCCACTAAAGTATAAATTTTACTAAAAGATTAATTTCTACTGTATCTTAGAAGAGTATGCTGTTTTTACAAAGCCTACCTTTTTTAATTGTTGACAGTTTTACAGATGTCTCCCATTTCCCCCTTTTTTGCCCCCTCCACCAAACCCCCAGGCCTTCCCCACACTATGTCTATGTCCATGGGTTATGCATATACTGGACACCTGGTGCACAAAATTCATTCATGGGTAGGGTCCCTAGAGCTGGCCAGCGATCAGGGCTGATTGGGGGCCTTCTGGCTGCCAGCTGGGGCCTTTCTTTGTTCTGTGCCACCCCCTGGTGGTCATAGCGAGCGATCAAACTCCCAGTCTCCTGGTCAAACTCCCGAGGGGACACTTTGCATATTAGCCTTTTATATATATAGATGTTCTTTGGCTAATCTCTTCCCGTCCCCTCTTCCTTCCTCCCTACTGAGATCTGTTATTCTATTTCATGCATCCATGCCTCTGGTCCTATTTTGTTCATCAGTTTATTTTGTTCATTAGATTCCACATATAAGTGAGATCATGTGATATTTGTCTTTCTCTAACTGGCTTTTTTAGAAAAGCTTACCTTTTTAAAAGTGCAATACAATGAAATTTGTTCATTCATTCAACACAGTCTCTGTTGTAGATACTAGGGATGCAAAATCAAACAAGGAATTACACAACTAAATTCTTATTTCACTATCTTAATTTTCCTGGAAACAGTTGAGTGTTCAGATAGTCCTTGGTTCAAGTCTCGCTGATGTTGCTTTCAAGTTTTGTGACCAAAGAAAAAACACAAAAAAAAACCCCAGCAAAATATTTGACCTTTCTAAGCCTTAGCTTTCCTCACTTGGAAATTAGGTTATTAATAGAAGTAACCTGACAGAATACTGAGGATTAAAAAGAAGGTAATGTATTTAGCTCCATACTCGACCCATATACTCATCAATTTTTAGCTGCTCTCATTATAGTTGTTGTGGATATTAGTATCTTCCTATGGAAATAAGTATGTTTGCAGTCAGTTTCCTGTTTGTTTTATTTTTAATAATCCATTGAAATTAGGTAAATACAAAAGGATTGCAGAGAGTTTGAGGCAATAATATAAATTCAAGTGGGTAGAATTCTGCAGTCAGGTTCACAATCTGTCAGCTGATTCCATTTGTGGTGGAAGTTTTGAGTTGAATACTCACTTCTCTTAGGAATATAAATTCTGCATAATAAGAAATGTGATGACAACTGCCAGAAGAAATCTTGTGACATTTACAAAATGTTATGATGATTTAAATTATAAAATGTTACATAAATGCCAGGTAACACTTCAGCAGTATATGAGTATATTTTAATGTGGTTTCTACAGAGTTTTATATTTTTTTCTAAATATTAGATTGCTATACGCCATGCAACTGACATAGAACTTAGGATTGGTGGAACTGCTGAAGTTGCTGCTGTTGAAATCAAACCAGTAAGTGTGTATCCGGTTTATTAATTGTGGTGATTTTTATTTGCTCTATGTCCCTAGTTAGTCCATTTATGTTTAAAAATGTTATTATGTATTAATTTGACACAAATTAATATATCTAAATAGTAATGAAGCAGAATAGTAAATAACGGTGTAAGAATTCAAAACCAAACTTAAGTGTCAGAGCACTACCAGTACCATTAAATCATGTGTAGGTTTCATCATGATCCTGCTCTTTTTAAGAGATAATTCCTTTCCTTAATTTTGTGGTTATTATCCCTTTACTTTTTCTAATTGGGTTACAACATGTGTATGAATTACTTAACCATTCATTGTTTGGTTTACTCTGTTCATGTTTGAGTTTTATAAAAAAACATGTACAGTCTTTGGTGTGTTGCTTTAAATTAAATATTGTGTTTCCAAATTTTATTGAAGTTGTGTATGTGGTTGTATTTTATTCATTATCACTGTTATTTAATAATCCATTGCATAGACATACTATAATTTGTAGACACATTCCATTGTTCATAAATTTAGGTGTTTCTTTTTTTTTGTTATACAAAGATTATACCTATGAACATTCATATACATACCTTCTGAGGCACTTATGCAATAGTTTTCTTTTGGAGTGGAATTGCTAAGACATTGAATATATGCATGTGTGACCTCACAAGATAATTTCCATATTTTATTTTCAAGTTTCCATTGATTCATATTCCATTGCTTTATACATTGTATTATAAGACTGAATGTTTGCCAATCTGTGGAATATAAAATGATATTTCACTGTGGTGTTGATTTGCATTTTTGCATTATAATTATACTTATTTTTTTTGTTCTGTACCCTGATGAAATGTTGTTCTATAATTGATAGAGTGCACACACATGCTTTTTTTGGCCAGCCTCTCAGGAATTATATATGGCCTCATCAACCCAGAGAAACTTACCCTAATCTTTCAAAGCAGACCCATATGCCCCTCTATTGTGACATTTACAAGATGTTACAGACACCTTCAATTCTGGGAACATCTTCATTATAGTGATTGTCAATTGTTTTCAGGTTATCTGCACTTTTATTTTTCTCTTTCAATAGTTCCCCAGTACCTAGCACTATTTTGGTGCTTAACTAAATTGAGCATAAATTGATGAGTCTGCTGGTTGCCTTAGGTAGGCCTCACTACTAGTTTGTACTTTAATGGGTTCAGCACAATTCTAGGGTCTGGCTTTAAGTTATAATTTTCCAAACCTTATTTTATTCAGTATTGAAGGCGTTATAAATCCACATAAATGGACAGATATTAAGCTAGCTTGTCCAAGACTATGGTTACTCCTGGATATTAAACCCTGTAGGATCAGAGTGCTTTTTCCATTGCTATGGTTTCCCTCTTTGAACAATATTAGACAAGTATTAAGACTTTTACTACTTTATTTCCTCATGCCAAAGACATTTGTGGCAGGCTTTTCATGTTATGGTACAACAAAGTAATTTATAGAACTTTATATTGATAAATATTTCCTAATTACATTGGATTTTAAACATAGCTGCCTTTAAAAAAATGTTCCAGTACCACCTGCTACTGTTAGCAGTACATTTAATAAGTGTATGGCATTGACTCTGTATATTAGTAACAATTAGGAAATTTTTCCCAAATGAGCAAATGGACAAGGCCAGAATGGGATAAGAGGAAAGGTTTTTTGCATATATAAAGTGTTAAACTTTCATTAACCATTTTAGATCTTATAAATTTCACCTGTGCAACTGGGTTGATATTATAAGTGAAACAGATAGTGGCCAATGGACCTTAATGAAGTATTTTCCTTAACATTAGAATATTGTTGCTTCTTTTTCTTTGAATGATATATGTAATTCTCTTAGTAAGGAACTGTAGGGTATATATAGTAGCACCACCAGAAGGACAAATTCTATAGAGTTTTGTGGTTTAGGCGCATCCTGACATCTAATCTCAAGTTAAGATACATTCAATAAACATTCCTTATATATTTAAGCTAAGTGTCACTTTGTATGGATGCAAAATTAATTATACTTAAGCTCTACTAGGAGAAACAGATATGTAAACAAATAAAGGGACGTTGTGATGGTGTAATATAAGTAAATATAAGGAACAGAAATAGTCCTGAGCAGTGCCATTAGTTTTGGTTTATCAAACTGGGGATTGAAGGATACATAATATTTTATTAGGCAATAATAAGTTAGTGAAAGGTCTTCCTGACCAAGGGACACCTTGATAAAAATAAAGATAAAGATAAAGATAAAGATAAAGATAAAGAAGGGTGAAGCATCAGGTATTGGTTGGAAATGCCAAGTCATACAGCTTACTGAAATATGAGGTGGTAGGGTGAGAACGAAGCTAGGTGAGGCTGGAACATGAGCTAGGAGAAGGTCAGGGTAAACTTTGTGAGCCTTGCTAATGAATTAGAATATTCTCCTGTAGATGGAGGAGAATCATTAAATTTTAATACACGAAGCGGTCTGGTCAGATTTTCAATGGCTTTAATTTTGACTTAGTTTTGTAGGGGAGAATTGGAGAAAGTGAGAATCTAAAAATGAAATTAAAAGTGATAAGTTACTAACTTTATTCAGTTACAAAAAGGATAAGAATTGAGGAAGGAGGCAGAATTAATGCGATTTGGTAACTGATTATATACAGGAGGTGGGGGAAGGAAGGAAAATGTGACTAATTTTTATAGAGTAGTCTAGTTAATGTCTTTGGTGAACATTACAGTATATTTTTTGTTGAGGTAGAATTCACATATAGCATTATGTTAATTTCCTGTGTACAACATAATGATTCGATATTTGTATTTATTGAAAAAATGATTTCCACAATAAGTCTAGTTGACATCTGTCACCAAACATAGTTACAGATATTTTTCTTATGATGAGGACTTTTAAGGTCTACCCTCTTACTGTTTAATTTTTAGTTTACATTATTCTCTTGAACTATTATACTACTTTCTAATTGTTCCTTTTTAAAAATTTTAGGACACGTTTATCTTCGGTGGCACCTTTCTTGGCGGTACCCAGATTATTCCATTTTTAGTAAAGAACAAAGGCATAACACGTGCCAGAGTGGAGTTTAATCTAGAAGGTCATTTATATTTTTCAATGGTTTTTAAACACAAAACAGGTATATATGTTATACTATAATGATATTATTGTAAAAATAAAACAGTTTTAAATTGCTCAAAGGTATAATTTTGTAAGTCAGGGACAATTATTCTTAACTGTTTTTAATGATTCAGTGAATGATTTTCTTATGCTCTGTAATCATGATTTTACTTCTAGAAATACATCCAATATTAATATCTTAAAACTTTGGTAATGCATGACATATAGTTGCTTATTAATGGATTTCATATAGTAAGATATATAAGTATATACTAAAAATAAAAATAAAATTATTAATTTCTAGTTTTAATTGCTCATGAATTTCAGATAAATGTCCTTGGAGAGCTCTCTATGTTTATTCATGTATTAGGTATTTTTATGTTAAATTAAGTTTTAAAATATGTACTTTTATAAGTGCATTTCATTTGTTTACTCCAGGGGTTGGCAAATTAAGGCCTGTAGGCCAAATTTGGCCTGACACCTGCTTTTATAAATAAAGTTTTATTAGAACACAGACACACTTATTTGTATACTAGTGGCCCGGTGCATGAAAATTCGTGCATGGGGGTGGCGTCCCCTCAGCCCGCCCTGCCCCCTCTCACAGTCCGGGAGTCCTCACGGGATGTCCTACTGACGGCTTAGGCACGCTCCCCGTAGAGAGCGGGCCTAAGCCACAGTCTGGCCTCCCTCTGTGGGAGGCAACTGGCCAATCAGGTATATAAATACTTTCTGAAGGCAGCACAGACTCCTTCCTTATTTCTTTCCTCTGTGGTTGGAGAACAGGGGACTAAAAGGCAGAGACAGAACTGTGGCCGGGCCTGGGGCTTTGTAGGCAGCGGAAAGAGAGAGAGGGCTGGGGAAAGTCTAGACACAGTTTCCTTCAATTGTCCTCCCTTCCTTTGGGACCCACCCTCTGTTTTTTCCTTGTCGTGGTGGATGGTCAGGCCTCGGACTGACAGGAGCCCAGCGACAGTGGGGTTCAGCTCCCTCACTTCTCAGCTGAAGGTACAGCCACCTCACATTCCAAGCCAGGCTATTTTCAAGTGGCTAAAGCGCTGGGAATTCATGCCTCCCGGCCTTTCCTCTCTCAGTTTCCTCCTTTGGTCTGTTGCAAACTTCACTGAAACACCGAGGCAGCTCTGCCCTGGTAATTCTGCACTGCCCGCCCCCACCCCCAGGCCCTGTGGGGTATTCTTCCTCGAGGTCTCCGGGTCCACAGTCTGCACTCGGGGAGGTTGCCCAGAGCCTGTTCCCCTCAGCAGGTGGGGCAGAGGGGGCAAGCTTGGAGAGCTAGAGGAAGATGGCAAAGTAAGAGTTCATATGAACCAGCACCTGCTCAGCCAGACTACCTAAGCTCTCCACTGGGCCCAGGCTGGGCCCCTTCCCTGTGCCGGGAGGATCCTGGCTGAGGTCCCCTCCCTGCACCCAGTGCCCTCCTCCCTGTTCCACCACCAGGGGCAGGAGCAGCTCACCCACTCTGGACCCTGCCAGCCCAGCAGATGGCGGTGCAGGTGGTACAGCCTAGGGTGCTGGTGGCCACGAGCCTCCTCCCCTCCCTGAAGCATGGGGCAGGGTCACAGCAGCTCATGGCTGCCCCTAGGCAGCACTATAAATGGAGACACCACTCACTGCTGAGCCACCATCTGGCCTGGGACCTGTGGGGGCTGGGGTGAACTCGGGCTCCCACTGGCCCCACTGAAGCCAGACTGGGCTTGGCCAGCTGCCCCCGCTGCCCTAGGTCTGCATGTGCCCCACAAACCTTACCGTTTTAATGAATCGCTGTGGCCCGGCCGTCCCATCCCAGGAAGTGGCCGTCCTGATTGCCATGGCTCACTCCCTGGTGCAGTTGGGCTTGCCTGGCAAGCATGTAGGCAAGAGCTAGGCTGCCGAGGGGAGGGAGGAGGGATGCGCAGGCCGGGGCGGAAGTGGGGAACTTGGTGGTATAAACACAGCCCCCACATGCTGCGCCAGCCCTCACGCCACATTCCTGGACCCCCAGGTGTCCCTGCCTGGCGCAGCACTCTCAGGCCTGGGGTGGGGACGAGGGACCTGGGGCTGTGGCCTGGAGGCAGCCCTCACTGGCTTGGAGTCACAGTGGTCAGTCAGGGAGGGATGTGGGATGCCATGAGGCAGCCTCATGCAAGTCCCCGCTGTAAGTCCCCACCTCTCTCTATCCCGGAGAGGTCAGCAGTTCAGCCCGCTCAGCAGCTGCGCATGCAATCTGGCATTCGGTTGAGCCTTTGGTCATTTTGGATGTTACGGACACTGGCTCTTTATATATATAGAGATATAGATTGTTTATGGCTGCATGTCTGCTGTAATTGCAGAGTTGAATGGTTGTGATAGAAACCACATGGCTTGCAAAGCCTAAAATACTTACTATCTGAGCACTTATAAAAAAAAGTTTGCTGAGCATTGGTTTAGTCATTCCTTCAATAAATATTAGTTGAGTACCAATTATAGGCTAGATACTCCATTTTGAGTCTATAAAGGTATCTTACATTTTCTTGAGAAGTGAACAGTAAGTTTATTAGTAAGGGTTTCAATACTAAACAGATGATCCACTAAAAGGGTTTAAATGACAAGGGTTTTAATGATAATTCCTTTAATAAAGGAATTATCTATGGAGGTGGGAGCCAGGTGGAAAGAAACCAACAAGGGATGGAAGCTGCTACTACCTCTGGGCCCGAAGGAGCAAGAGGAGGCAAAATATTAGTGGAGCCCTGTGAGTTGTGAAACTATGAAAGATGGGCCAACTTGAATAGTTATAGCTCTAAAAGAACAAAACCATTGCCAGAACTAGCCAAAGCAGTGAAGACACAGGGCATATATACCTTTTACCTTCTCATATCCTGCTAGAGTCTCCCTGTGGTTGAACCAAAGCAGTGGCAGAAGAACAATGGGACCTAGCTGAATCAACTTGTGGAGATCAGGGCAGAGCAGAGAAAGATGGCTATTGGACTAAGTAACAAATAGAGATCACCCAAAGCAGTGGTAGGCAAACTCATTAGTCAACAGAGTGGCAAACCGCGGCTCATGAGCCACATGTGCCTCACGAGCTGCAGTTTGCCGACCACTGACCTATAACAATAGGTGAGGAGAATAAAGAATCAGATTACTGCCATATAACATGGCAGATGCTATAGTACAAGTCAGTGCATGATGCTAAGGGAGTATATACTAGGGAAAACTAGACAAAAAGCAAGGAGGAAAGATGTTTTGCAGAATTTGATGTGTAATTTGAGTCTTGGAGGAGATACACAAGAAAAGGGGATCTATGAAAGAATGCAAGTAAAAGCCTAGAAATGAGTCAGTATGGAAGTAGTTCAGGATATCTAAAGCATAGAGGGACAGGACTAGAGGGGCAAGTGAGACCCAAGTTGTTGAGGGTCTTTTCTGGACTGTTAGCCTAGATATTAGGCAGCACCATTAAAGTATTTATATCCAGGCAATGGTATAATTAGGCTCACGCTTTACTGATTTTCCTTTTGGAGAAAAGTTGAGATTGGCCTGGTGCAAAGGGTAGGTGTGGGAAGGGCAAGACTAGAGACAGGGTGGTCAATTAGGTATGGTTGTACAGGTGTGATGTGGTGAGATCCTATACTCAGGTCATGATGCTGGAGATGGGAAGGAGGGGAGTACAAAGGTACTGAGGACTTAGAAAGTCTCTGACTTGGTTACTAAGTGAACATGGGTATTAGGGAAGAGGAGGAAGTCTTGAATCACTCCCAGTTTTTGACGCTAAGGGGTGGGTGACAATTCATAGTTGATGCAATTCAGGAGGAGCAGGTTTAGGCAAGCATAATGTGTTTGAGGAGGCTGTGGAATAGCCCAGGAATAACAATAGACAGTTGGAAATCAATATGAAATCTATATTAATTTTTCAAAAAAATCTGGATGTTGAAACTCTCATGGTTTTAACACTTCACTCTGACTGACCAGCCCATATACTTTCATGCACCTATTCAATGGATCAAAGCCTCTTCTTGCTTATTCTGCAGAGCTACTCTGTAAAGTGCCTTTCCACAATTCTGCATTAGTCCTAGCTCAAACCTCCCCTCTAGGCCACTGAATCTTTTCAAATGCTTTCTCTGCCTGCAAGCCTTTCTTATACCAGGGAATGATCTCCTTAAAGCAGAGATGTTAGCATACCTCTGCTTAAAAAGCATTTCTGGTTCCCTATTAACAGTGTTTCTCAGCAGCCTGCTGCTGACACAGTATAGGAAGTATGTAAACGGATCTTAATAATTAACAATTTGCAGTATAGTTTATATTTAAAATACCCTGAAAATGTATCTTATTGTTATGAATATTTGAACACATAAATGCTCTTCATTAGCAAATTAGACTTGTTTTTTCATATGATGGCTTCAGGATTATTTGATAGAGTGACTTACAGGAAAGGAAAGGTTGAGATCCATTTGTGTTGGCTGTGATACCACTTTGTCTTCCCAGCCACCACTCCCATTACAGGTGCCATCAGTTCTCTGTGCTGCTGCAAGATTCTGTTTTGCATTTCCTCCCAGTGGCACTGGGCTTCCCTTCTAGGATGGTTCCCTTTTTTCGTCCCTGCTGCTTGAGATCCTGCCTTCTTTTATAAATGAGCTTCAACCTCCTGAGTCCTGTTGGTCATTACTCCCATTCCCCTCCCCCATCCAATTGTTTGAAATTACTTTTTAAATCTTTTCTCCTTTAGGACATTGTGTCAGTTTTATTGCAACACTAACCAAAAAGGGCTATGTACCTGTTTGTCTCCCATAGTACACTGTGAGCTCCATGGGATAAGAACTATATATACAGTTTTTGTTTTCTATTAGAGCAGTCCAGTATAGTGCTGTGTATATTATAGGCACTCAAGAAATATTTATTGAAGCTAACTTGGATTATTGCATTTCACAAATATATTTATGAATATTGATTTATTTATCCATTTTTGTTATGTCTTCTATTTTCAAAACATACATACATTCAAGGTGGATATTCTTTCCTGTGTAATATGTGCATCTTTCCCCATATCACCAACAATGTTTATATTAATGTAAACTTAATGGTTTGTTTGTTTTTTTGTTCATTTGTTTAATGGTTTTTACATTGTAGTAAGTAAAATTAAGAAGGATGAAAGAGGGTGAAATGAGATATCGAAGTTCATTTCCAGACAGGGATAAATAAAATTATCATTCCTTGGCATAATCTGAAAACTTTATGGAGGAAAAAGAATTTTTGAAATCATTTAGATGAGGACACATTTGATCTTTCAGGAAATTGTTTCAGAAGTTAATTTAAATAGTTACAATTCTTGAACCTAAAGTTCGCATTACTATTGGTCAATTGTTTCTGAATCTTTTGTATCTGGAGTGATTTCATTTTGTCAAGTTTTCTTTTGTAAAATTGTGTTTCTCTACTTTGTGCACTCTTTAAGATATCAGGAGTGGTCTGCATCTTCCCTGCTCAATCTTCACTAGAAATCATGTCTCCCAACTCTCTCAGATCTAAGATTCAGTCAGTTATGTGACCTTGACCTTTACTAGTATTTCTTTCCACATTCATCTGATAGGACTATGATATGCTTCTTGAATGTTGGAAATTTAAAAAAAAATGTATTTACTGTCTGTTTTGCTGATTGAATATATATTTGCTCCATGTTTGGATATCAGTTTTGCTGATTAGAACCTTGGTATTAGAGCGATTATTTAATCCAGCAAACTCATGCAGCACAGCACAAATATTTTAGCAATTGCTTTTAGGTTGTTAAGAACACATTGATGATGTTTCTTAGTGTTTTATTTAACAATTAGAGCACAGGTGGGGTCCAGCCGGTCCACCCTGATGGGAGCCGATCAGGGTGGGCCGGCGGGGTGGGTCACAGGAGGTTGGCTGGGGGCTGATCGGAGCCCCGATCAGGCTGGTTGGTCGCTGCAGTGTGCATCATAGCAACCAGTCAATCCAGTTGTTCCATCATTCTGATCGCTTGGTGTAACTATTTTCTCTCTTTTCCACGTCCAGTGTGGCTAGAGAGCGGGTCCAATTCCTGAGTAGAGGCAGCTGGGGATTGAGAAATAAAAGAAAGAGACAAGACACAGAGATAGAAAAGCTGGGGCCGGGTGGACTGCTGCCCTCTTCTGATGGAGAGACAGTGACCCAGATCCGATGCAGTGTGTTTATTTATACCCCCAAAGACCAGGAAGTTTCACCAAAAGGTCAAGACAAAGGAGATTATTTGCATTCTTGAGTAGGCCCTGAGCATTCCTGGTGCTAGGCTGGATTTAGATATCAAAACCTACTTCCCCACACCATGGGCTAAAATGAAGGTCAAGCTGACAACACCCTTGCCCTTTTGGTAAGGCGTGTTCATAGGGCGTGACTTTGCCGATGCCACTGGGTTCAGCTGACAATAATTAAAGAATGCCCATGTGCCTTCCCAGGGGGCCCTCTATAGCTTGGCGTATATGTATATGTATATGTATATGTATATGTATATGTATATGTACATGTACATATATATGGTGTTGTAGATATGTATTTGGCTTCTTTTACATGTGCTCTTTCTTGTCTTATAGGGAAACACAAAGACCCTGCATTTCCCGACCGGTATTATTTAGAGTTAGAGGGAAAGACATCTATGGAATGTGGCATAGCATTTGCTCCCAAAGAAGTAAGTTCAACTTTCTATTACTAATATTACTGGGGCATGGTGAAGTTACTTGATAATGATAATAATAACCAAGAAGCTACCAAAGATCACCGAAGTTCTTTTTGTAATGGGTCTTTTTCTTACTTGTGAGCATGCCTGGGTGTATCCTTTAATTCAGAAAAATGGTTGCTATAGCTGTCTGTCTCCTGCTTGCAGAGAGTTTCAAGCAGTGCACAGGGCACACACAAGGAACCTATAGTCTTGTTTTCCCAATTATGTTGTCTAGAAAACTCAAGATATGACTTGTATGAAGGACAGGGAAGTTGAGATTAACCCCCAAATCACTTATATTTGAGCCAGAGTGTACTTTGTACTTATATTTAAGTGGGCTTTGTTCAATGCTTTTGGAATCACTAGCTGAATTTACTTTAAATATGCTGTGAAAATTTAGGAGGTGTTGCTATGATACTGGTTCTTTTTGTAGTGTTCATTCATGTTTAGTGATTTAAAAACCACAATAACAATAGTAAAGACAGAGCATGATTGTGGGCTTCATTCAAGAACATTGGGGAATTCAAAAATGGTGGCAGAGTAAGTGAAGCTACACTGACACTCTCCCAGGACCAAACTGGAATTACAACTAAAATACAGAAAAAATATCCTGAATAATCAGCTGAAGACTAGCTGGAGAGAACCCTGATAACCAAGGATGGAAAGTGGAGACCACATAGAGACTGGTAGGAAGAGCTGAGATGTGAAAGGGCTGGCTGGGTTCTAACAGGCAGCAGCTGAACTTCTGGAGGGATATCTCAGCTGTCCCAGGTTTCCACTGAGAACTCTGGCATCTAAACCCCAAGCTGGGCTCCCCGGTCCAGAACACCATACCTGAGAAAGGTGCCCACGGAACATCGGGCAGTCAAAAGCAGTGGGTTGCTGTCTGCCAGGAAGAGATGGCTGGAAATGCAGGCACACTCTTAAAGGGCCAACACACAAAATTTTGTGTGCAGCCACTCAACTTGGGCTCCGGAAGAGGGAGGAGAGAGGGAACTAGAGCTGTGTGAGCAGAATCCAGGGTTAGAGGCTCGGAGGTTAGAGCTCAGAAGGGAGCCACCCGGTTTCCTGTGCAGAGTCATTCTCTCACACTTCAGAGGACATCTTTCTCATGAAGACACTTGCTATCCAGGCAGCTTTTGCCTGGGTGTGTGTGCGGTGGGGGGCAATTGCTCCACCTTGTTGGAATACCTCTCATCCCACCCTGTGTTTCATAGCCTGAGGCTAATCAAGACTGAGTGTCTATTCAACTTCAGGCAGATGTGAATCTCTACAGGTTTTCAGTCTTTGCCTGATTTCCTTCTAGACCTGGGGCTAGGAAAAGCAGACCTTGGTGCACATCTTGGGCCTTTCCAAAGGCACCCAGCCCCAACAGAGGGAGCTGCAAGCTGTGGATTGTTGATAGCTCTAAACAGGGTACTGAGGGCCATTCATAAACAACATCTGACATTGTCCTACACCAGAGATTAGGAATCATAGCAGATCAACCTAGCACATAGACACAAAACCCAAACCAGCTGCCAAAATGGGGAGACAAAAAAACAGGCTCCAAATGAAAGAACAAGAGAATTCTCCAGAAGTACTAAACAAAATGGAGATAAGAAACTTATCAGATACAGAGTTCAGAATGATGGCAGTGATGCTCAACAGTATGAGAAAAGATATAGTAACTATGAAAAAAGACCAGTCAGAAATGAAGAATGACATACCACCATTAAAGAACACATTGGGAGGAATACACAGCAGACTAGGGGAGCTGAGGTTTAGATCAGTGAATAAGAAGACAGTAGACAAAATGACTCAATGAGAGAACAAAAAAAAGTTAAAAAACAGGAGGAGAGCTTAAGGGAGCTGTGGGATAACATGAGACATAACAATATGTGCATCATAGAAGTGCCTGAAGGCAAAGAAGGTGAGCAAGATAGAGAATTTGTTTGAAGAAATAAGGGCAGAAAACTTCCCTAACATGGTGAAGGAAAAAGTCACATAAGTTCAGGAGAGTCCCAAGAAAGAAGAACCCAAACCTAACTTTGCCCACTCCAAGACACAACGTAATTAAAATGCCAAAAATTAAAGATAAGGAGAGAATCTTAAAGGCAGCAAGAGAAAGCAATTTGTTGTGCCATGCCAGCATGGCCAATGGTGAACCTGAGGAGGGGTGGTGAAGGATTAAAGAAGACAGACAAAAGAATATAGCTGGGGCCTAGTGGATCTCCTGTGCCTGGATGAGGACACAGAAAGACCCAGCCTGTAAGCCAAGGCTTTATTTTATAGTCAGAACACACAAAGCAAAACATGGGAAGTGGTCAACATGTTTACAATGTCCTTGTGTGTTTCACCTTGTTTTAGCAGTACTTGTTGCACCTCCCACAGCCCACTAGCTACCTAGGAAGGAACTAGGGAGGGCTATAAGGTTAATTATGCTAAGAGGGCTATGCCCTCCAAGCTGGGACTTCTTTGTGGTCCTGCCACAGGTCAGTCCAAGGCTTGACCCTATAGCCCCTCCCTACAATTTGTTATCTACAACAGAGCTCCCATAAGGCTGTCAGCTGATTTTTCATCAGAAACTCTACAGGCAAGAGGAATGGAATGAAGTATTCAAAGTAATGAAAAGCAAGGCTCTGAAACTAAGAATGCTATATCCAGCAAGGCTATTATTCAAAACTAAGAGCCCAGTGCATGAAATTCATGCACGGGGGAGAGTGTGTCCCTCAGCCCAGCCTGCACCCTCTCCAATCTGGGACCCCTTGAGGGATGGCCAACTGCCCATTTAGGCCCAATCTCACAATCCAGGACAGGTGGCTTCCAACTGCTCACCTGCTTGCCTGCCTGCCTGATTGCTCCTGCTTCTGCCTGCCAGCCTAATCACCCCCTAACCACTCCTCTGCCAGCCTGATTGATGCCTAACTGCTCCCCTGCTGGCCTGATTGCCCCTAACGGCCCTCCCCTGTGGGCCTGGTTACCCCTAACTGCCCTCCCCTGCAGGCCTGGTCCCCGCAAC
Source organism: Plecotus auritus (assembly GCF_963455305.1). NCBI lineage: Eukaryota > Metazoa > Chordata > Mammalia > Chiroptera > Vespertilionidae > Plecotus > Plecotus auritus. Next base: position 29,056,210 of record NC_137784.1, read on the forward strand.
TGCCCTCCCCTGCAGGCCTGGGTAGCCCCCTAACTGTCCTCCCCTACAGGCCTGGTCCCCCCCAACTGCCCTCCCCTGCAGGCCTGGGTCCCTCCCCCCAACTGTCCTCCCCTGCAGGCCTGGGTCCCCCCCAACTGCCCTCCCCTGCAGGCCTGGATCCCCCAGCTATCCTCCCCTGCAGACCTGGTCCCCCCCCAACTAGCCTCCCCTGCAGGCCTAGGTCCCCCCCAACTGCCCTCCCCTACAGGCCTGGATCCCCCCAACTGTCCTCCCCTGTAGGCCTGGTCCCCCCCAACTTCCCTCCCCTGCAGGCCTGGGTCCCCCCCAACTGCCCTCCCCTGCAGGCCATCTTGTGGTGGCCATCTTGTGTCCACATGGGAGCATCCATCTTTGACCACATGGGGGTGGCCATCTTGTGTGTTGGAGTGACAGTGAATTTGCATCTTACTCTTTTATTAGATAGGATAGGTGGTGAAATGAAGAGCTTCCCAGAAAAGAAAAGGCTAAAGGTGTTTATCACCTTTAAATCAGCACTGCAAGAAATGCTACAGGGACTGCTGTAATGAGAAGAAGAAATATAGAGAAAGAGAACCATAGGCATAAAGAATTAAAATGGCAGCAAATAAGTAAATATCAATAACCTAAAATGTAAATGGATTAAATATTCTAATCAAAAGACATAGGGTAGCTGAACAGATATGAAAACATGACCTAAATATATGCTGTCTACAGGTGACCCATCCCAGAACCAAAGACTCACACAGGATGAGAGTGGAGGGTTGGAAAAACATTTTCCATGAAAATGAAAACGAAAAAAAAAAAAAAAAAGCTGGGGTAGCAATACTCATATCTGACAAGATATACTTCAAAATGAAGGCCATCATAAGAGACAATAAAGACCACTACATAATACTAAAGGGATGGATCCAATAAGAGGATATTACCCTGATAAAGATATTTGCATCTGATATAGGATCTCCTAAATATATAAAAAAACACTTCTGAAGAACATTAAAGGAGAGATCAACAGCAATACAGTCATATTAAGTAACTTTACCCCCACACTGACTTCACTGTATAGATCTTCCAGACAGAAATCAACAAGGAAACAGTGAATCTAAATGACACACTGTATCAGATGGATTTAATTGATATTGATAGAACATTTCACCCTACATCTGCAGAATATATTTTCTTTTCAAATGCACATGAGTCATTCTCAAAGGTAGACCACATGTTAGGATGCAAAACAAGGTTTTACAAGTTCAAGAATATTGCAATCCGATATCAAGCATCTTCTCAGATCACAATGGCATGAATTTAGAAATCAATTACATTAGAAACACTAAAAAACATGGAGGCTAAATAGCATGTTATTAAAAAACAAATGGGTTATCAATGAGATCAAGAAATAAATAAAAAAACTTCCTAAAAACAAATGAAAATGAACACACAATAATATGTGGGAAGTCACACTACCTTTGACTTCTCTGAACTCACATGTTCATAGAAAGGTTACATAAATGTGATTTTACCTAAGGTAGCCCTGCAATTACTCAGAATATGAAATCAAGAGGTTCCATGATTTCTTCACTCATGTAAGTCTTATCAACTCAACAAAATTGTAAGATATAAGACATCTTTTATACACCAACCCAGTGACCCAGAAAAGACATTGAGTTCTATCATTGTGAAACCCCTGAGGTATCTAATGAAGAGGGAGAACTTTGAAAGTTTTTTTAATGGGTGCCATTCTAAGTGCTTTCCTAGATGTTGTTATTCAGAGGAATACCTCAAGTGAAAATAATATTCTGTTGAAACAAAGATTTCAGTCTCCTGTCCAGGGTTGATAGACAAAAATGCTTATGATTAGGAAAGGTGAAGGTGGCATTGCAATGTCCTGTATTTTAATTCTTTTTTTTTTAAACAAACTTTGCATAGTTCTCCATGGCATTTTATTTTTTTATTCTTTATTTATTTTTAATATATTTTTATTGATTTCAGAGAAGAAGGAACAGGGAGAGAGAGATAGGAACATCAATGATGAGAGAGAATCATTGATCAGCTGCCTCCTGCATCCCCACTACTGTGGATAGAGCCCACAACTTGGGCATGTGCCCTTGACCGGAATTGAACCTGGGACCCTTTAGTCCATAGGCTGATGCTCTATCCACTGAGCCTAATCAGCTAAGGCCTGTATTTTTATTCTTGAGGGATCTTTCCCAGTTTCCTTTAAGAATGATTATAAATCTAGGATAACCACTGTAAAATATTTACCCAAAGGTTGCATATCCTCAAAGAGCAGAAAAAGAGTTGGTGGGAAAAGAAAATGAACAATTCTCCCTCATTTTCAATAGATTAAGAGGAAATACAGAGCAGCAGAGATGAGAGCTGCAGAGACCTGGTGAGCAACTGAGGCATCAGATTAACCAGTCTGTGCCACAGGGCAGAACCTGGGCCATTGTAGCAGGAAAAGTGCGGGTAAAAATAGGGAAAGAGCTATGCCAGTGTTTTGAAATACTACTTTCTATGGTGGTGGAAATGTTTTGCAATGTCCATTAGCCATATGTGGATACTGAGAACTTGAAATGTGGCCATTCAAAAAAATGTAATTGATTTTAGAGAGGAAGGGAGAGGGATAGAGAGATAGAAACATTAATGATGTGAGAGAATCATTGAATGGTTGCCTCCTGCAAATCCCCCACTGGGGACTGAGCCCACCCACAAACAAGGCATGTGCCCTGACTGGGAATCGAACCATGACCTCCTGGTTCATAGGTCGACACTCAACTACTGAACCATGCAGGTTGGGTCGAAATGTGGCCATTTTGACTGAAAAATTAAATTTTAAATTTTATTTCATTTTAGATATTTTTCTTTTAAAAATACATTTTTTATTGATTTTTAGAGAGAGAGGAAGGCAGACAGATAGAGAGATAGAAACATCAATGGCCTACCACCTACATACCCCCTACTGGAGATCCAACCTGCAACCAGGGCATGTGCCCTGACCAGGAATCCAACAGGTGATCTTTTGGTTCCTGGGTTGACGCTCAACAGCTGAGCCACACCGGCCATGTTCATTTTAAATATTTTAAGGTTTAACATATATATCCACATGTGGCTAGTGACTACCATATAGGGAAGCATAACTCTAAATACTGGCCCAGGAGTCACTGACTGGCCCATAGGAAAGGAGGGGCTTCGGAGACTTAGTATAAACATACCAGCCCAGCCCAGCCCATACCAAATACAATTACAATTGCCCACCAGCACTTTTGATCGTACACAAACCTGGTGTACCAGAGGCAAAAATGGGTTACAACTGGAAATAAATCAAGCCCCTGTAATTGATTTCACATTTTCCTGCTACATAGGTCAACTAGGAGAGCTCCCACTGGCTATTTACATCTACACACACACACACACACACACACACACACACACACACACACGCAGCTTACAGCTAGCTATAAATACAGTGGAGGACATTAGAAATGACTGAAAACCAGATAATCACTCTGCCTCACTGGCATTAACTTATGGAGCAAAATCTCACAGGGTGTGCTATCTCTGCAGGGTTTTTTTTACGTTCTTCTCATTTTTGCACTGAATTACACTCCAATACACTAAGTAAGTCTCCCTTTAAAGTACCCAGTAAATACAGAACAATTCAAAATCTTAAGCAGTGTGTAGCAGTGGCACTCCAGAGAACTGTAAATATATAAATATAAGTTTTATAATAAATTTTTAGAATCCATAATCTAAACATTAAGAAATATATTTATAAGTTCTTTGACTGATGGGGGAAAAGGAGACATATGCAATATTTTCAACAATAAAGATTTCTTAAAAAAGAAATAGATTTATAAGGCTTTAGTAATAAAAAATGAAAATATCAAATTGCATGTGCATCTTCCCAAAATTCATGTAACCAGAATTAAATTGAATTATATATTTTTTCTAATTTTTGGATTCCCTTAAGATAAATGTTCTTATCAATGAATGATGATATTAAAAACAGCATATAGCTCCATTGTGTGAAAATACAAAATCACAATATAGATTTATTAAGAAAATATATAACTTGATCTTGACATACTTAAAACCTATAGATTAAAATTATTAAACAAACATATAAGGTTATTTTCCTTATTGCAAAAAGTGTGTGGGTGTGTGTGTGCATAACTCTGTATATGCAAGGTATTGAGTAGGAGAATGGTATAACTTAATGCTTCAAAATACTGACTTGTCACAAAAGGTATATTTTCGACTTTTTGTTTTTTCTCAAAATTATAAAAAAACATATATGAAAATATAAAATTAAAGGAACCCTACAAAGATTATTTTGAAAATCAGCATTCCTTCCCTCTATTATATACAACACACACACACACACACACACACACACACACACACACACACACTCACATACTCACTGACACAAACACACAAATTCAGATGCAATTGTTTTTAACTCTCTTAGTTCTTTCATTTATAATTATCTCCGTGTAGCTAAATTACATACATAGAGAATACTAAAAAAAGCCTCAATAAATTTAAATTTATTTAAATAATACAAAGTATATTGTCCAATCACAATGAAATTATATTAGAAAATAAAAAAGAAGGAAATTTCCTAAATTCTCAAATTGATGGAAATTAAACAGTACATCGTAAATAACCAATGAGTCACAGAAAAAATGTAAGAAATTGCAAAACACTTTGATGAATGAAAATATAACATACCAACATTTTTGGGATGTGGATAAATAAATGCTTAAAGGGAAATGTATAGCTGTAAAACCTATATAAAAAAATTAAAAAATATCTCAAATTAACCTTCCAACTTAAAAAAAAAGAAAGAAAAACTAAACTCAAACCAAGCAGAAGGATAAAATGTAAATGAATGAAATAATAAGAAACAGTACATAAAATCAACAAACTATAATTTGAATCTTAAAAAATATCAACAAAGTTGACAAACCTTTAGATAAGCTAAGATGAAAAGAGATTACTCAATTAAATAAAATCAGAAATGAAAGACTGGACATTATTACCTACATTACAGAAATAAAAACGATAAGAGAACAGCATGAATAATCATATACCAACAAATTAGATAATTTAGATAAAACTTCTCAATAAAAAATAGAAAATTTGACCATGTTCATCTGTGAAGTGGGTGAAGATGGTCAAAAGGTACAAACTGCCAGTTATAAGTTAAACTAGTGGCCCAGTACACAAAATTAGTGCACGGGGAGGTGGGGTGGGGAGAAGGTTCTCTCAGCCCAGCCTGCATCCTCTCCAATCCGGGACACCTTGGGGGATGTCCGACCGCTGGTTTAGAGGGATCAGGCCTAAACTGGCAGTTGAACATCCCTCTTGCAATCTGGGACCGCTGGCTTCTGACCGCTAACCTGCCTGCCTGCCTGATTGCCCCTAGCTGCCTCTGCCTGCCTGCCTGATCACCCCTAACTGCCCTCCCCTGCTGGCCTGATCTCACCCCAACTGCTCTCCCCTGCTGGCCTGATCTCGCCCCCAACTGCCCTCCCCTGCTGGCCTGATCTTGCCCCCAACTGCCCTCCCCTGCCACCTTGATTGCCCCAACTGTCCTCCCCTGCCTGCCTCATCTTGCCCCCAATGGCCTTCCCCTGTTGGCCTGGTTGCCCCCAACTGCCCTCCCCTGCTGGCCTGATCTCACCCCCAACTGCCCTCCCCTGCTGGCCTGATTGCCCCTAACTGCCTCTGCCTCGGCCCCCACCACCATGGCTTTGTCCGGAAGGAAGTCAGACGTCCAGAAGATGGCCGGTTGACGCGGTCTAATTAGCATATTACCCTTTTATTAGTATAGATAGATTATATAGGATAGGATTGCTTAAATGATGGAGTGGGGGAGCCTTTTTCAGCAGGAGGAGATGCTCTTGGCAGACAAAAACACATAATCCCTATATCTGTACTGATAGCTAGCCATATGCACTATACTGCCAAACCAGTCATTAAAAAATTGAACTGCTTTCTTACACCTTACACCAAACAGCTGTTGCCCTTAAAAAACCCCTCATCAGCCCCCACCTTAGGTTCTCCCTTCATAGTTCGCCCAAATTAGGTTCTGATTGGTCGGTTTCTATGCCAGTCAGCATCAAAATCTCCGCCTCCTAGGCAGCCATTGGTTCCTGGCATTTCACCCAGATTTGGTTCTGATTGGTCAAAGAGGCGGGGCTGATCAGCAGCCCTGAGGAGGCCCAGAGAGAAACAGAGGTGCAGCCACCAGTGAAGCCCAGAGAGAAAAGGGAAGCAATGGCTGATCAACAGCTGCCACTGAGGCTGCAAATCATTCCCTGCCTCTCTCTCTGCAGGCCTCTCTCTGGGCCTAATCCACAGTCCCCTCAGCAATCAGTGCTGGGCGGCTGCCCTGGCACCAGCTGCAGTCAGTGCTGGGTTGTCATGGCAACTCAGCACTGACTTCCTGTGTTAGGTCAAGCCTTTGGTTGTTACAGACTCTGGCTCTTTATATATATAGATAAGTCCTGGGAATGTAACATACAGCATGATGACTATAGTTAACAATACTCTATTGTATACATTTTTTTCTATAAGGTTTATATTCTTAGATTTTTATGGTTATGTGTGATCCATTTTGAATTAATAGGAATTACTTAAATAAATAAAACATTCATTTTTATTTTTTTATATTTGGACTTATGAAAAATAAACGAACTCTTATTTGGAAAAAAATGTACTTTCATTAGGTTTCCATAACTTAATTAATCTTGAATAACTGAAACTTTGTACCCCTTGACCAACATCTCCCTATTTCTCCCTCCTCACAGCCCTTGAGAGTAAAATGGTAACCACCATTTTTTTATCTTTGCTATTATATATTTCTTATGTCAAAGATATGTTCCATGGATATGATTATATTAGACTCCATGGATAAGTGAGATCATACATTATCTTTCTGTGTCTTCTTTATTTCATTTAGCATAAGGTCCTTTAGGGCAATCCATGTTTTTGCAAATGGCAGGATATTCTTCTACTTTTAAAGCTTAAAAATATTCCCATGCATGCATATACCACATTTTCATTATCCATTTGTCCTTTCATGGACATTTAGATTATTTCCATATCTTGACTATTGTGAATAATGTTGTAATATAGTGCAAGTCTCTCTTTGAGGTTTTGATTTCCTTAGGATGAATAAACAGAACTAAGATTGCTGGATAAATGGATACAGACACTGGGGCGGTGGGGGCTTGCCCTCAGGGGTGGGAGGGGTCAGCAGGGGTCAATTGGGGAAAAAGGAGACATATGTAATACTTTAAACAATAATAAAAAAAATATTGCTGGGTAATATGGTACTGATAACAATACTGTACTTTATTCTTGAATTTGCTAAGAGGGTAGATCCTAAGTGTTCTCATCACAAAAAAATAAGACAAGAAAAAGATGACTATGTGAGGTAATGTATATGTTAATTAGCTTGATCATGGTGTTATTTCATTATGTATATATTAGAGGCCTGGTGCACGAAATTTGTGCATGGGTGGGGTCCCTAGGCCTGGCCAGCGATTAGGGCTGATCAGGTTCCCTGACTCCCCACCACCCCCCCTCCTTCCCTTGCCACCCACATCTGCCGCCACCCACCCCCAGTTCCCTGTCACAGCCCGGGCCCAGCCCCGATCAGGCAATCGTAGCCTGCCGGCCGGGGGGAGGAACCAGGAGGTTGACTGGCCGGTCCCATTGGCAATTGGGGCCTGCGGGCTGGGGACAGCTCCTGCATTGAGCGTCTGCCCCCTGGTGGTCAGTGTGCATCATAGCAACCAGTCATTCTGGTTGTTCAGTCATTCCGGTCATTTTGTTGTAATAGTCGCTTAGGCTTCTATATATGTAGATGTATATCAAATCACATTTTATGTATATACAATAAAAATATCATAAACTTTTATAGCAAAATAGTCACATGTGTAATGTATTTTTTGTCTGTCAGGTGACAACGTATGAATTTGACTTTGACATTCAAATTAATTTCTTTGAATCTTCAAAACTTTACACTCAATATCATTTGTCAAAATCTCCTGTGCCTCGGGTCCCTCTTATTCGACCATGTCATGTTCAAGCTACTGGTATGTAATATGAAACATTCATGTGATGTGCATAAACCAAATATTTTCACTTAAGCAACTAAAAGTTTAAAAATAGGGATATGATATTTAAAAATATATTAATATTAGAAAATAAAATTATGATGTGATTGCTCTGCATTTCACTTAAATTGTGAGTCTGTGAGATTAAATTTTGATAGATAGCATGGATATAATCTCCGATGAGTAACCCTTGCTTGAAAAAATAGGATATAATTTTTTTTAAATAAAAAGGTCAGTTTAGTACTTTATTCATTGTGTGGGTAATTTTAAAAGGATTATATTAAAATTAAATCATTAAAATAAACTACATTGGCTATAAAGTGAAAGGATGGAAATTTCATTTTAGAAAATATTTTTCCCATATGGATAGGTTACTAAAGGATTATCTACATGTACAGAAGGAAAAATATATTAAAATTTTGAAATATTTGTCAAATATTTATTTACTCATTTTCTCCAAATATTCAAGTATAAAACCTATGTACTCTGCAAAATATAGTTTTGGAAAGCTTTTGCTTTGCAGTTCATAATATATGTTTAAGTATTTTTCAGAAAAAAATAAGTTTAGACTATAATATATTTAGTTTTCATGGTTCAGACATTAAGTTCTCAATAATAAAATAGGAATCAGTTAATAATTAACACTTGGCACCTTGTAAGAGAAGCTTCATTAAAATAGCATATATAATATAGATATTTAGTTTACTTTCATTTAAAATACAGAATTAAGAATTTCACAGGTGGTAGGGAGGCTCCATGAAGTTAATGTTTCATCATAGAAAATTGGAAAATGTGGAAACACAATAAATGTCATCTGCAATGTGAATATTTCTACTACACTATTATTAATATTTTGGGATTTTACTTTGGTTCTATATTTTGCTTTTCGTTTTTTTGGTTTGTTTGGTTTTTTTACATATTTGAGATATTACTGCCTATGTTAAGTTGAAATCTGTTCATGCTTACTATAAAGTTTTACTTGAATGTTATAGACCCTTATTAATTATATAAATTAAGACTGATAAGTATTGTAGAATATATCATCGGTAAGTGTCTCTTATAGATTACTTAAACATAATCAGAAGCATTTAGGTTTTTTCCTTTTTTAATTTTCTTATTAATATAAATATTGTAGTAGTGAGCATTTTTGTTTATAATACTTTTTTCTATTTAGATTTTTTCCTTTTTAAAAAATTTATTGAATTCACTGGGGTGACATAGGTTAATAAAATTATATAGGTTTCAAGTGTACAATTCTATAATACATCATCTGTGTACTTTTGTTTTCACTACCCCCAGTCATTTCTCTTTCTATCACCATTTATTCCCCCTTTATCCTCTCTTCCCTCCCACCATCCCCCTTCCCTTCATAGCCATCATATTGTTGCCTGTGTTTGTGTGTTTGTTTGTTGCTTTCTATTTTATGTCCAAAATACAAGTGATATCATATGGTTCTTTTCCATATTTAGATGATTTTTGTAAGTGAGATTCTCTGAGGTGGCTGCATTCTAAAGTACATACACGTTAAAATTCTTGATCATTTTTCAAAAGGGCTTTTGTGAAGAGTTGTGCTCTTTTACCTCTCCTCTAGTATAAACTGTAACCAGCATTGAATTAAAGAAATTGGATATCTTTCTATGTGATTAAAAGTATGTTATTTCAATTTCCATTTTTTTGGATTGCTTACAGATTATAATTTTCTATCTTTGCTATTATATATTTCTTATGTCAATGATCTGTTCATGAATTTTGCCTTTATCACAGAGATTTTTGTCTTTATCTGACAGATGTCTGTGATCTCTTTACAGCAGTCCCCCCTTATCCACAGGGTATGAGTTCCAAGATGCCCAGTGGGTATCTGAAACCAAGGATAGTGCCAAACCCTATGTATACTATGTTTTTTTTATGTACATACATACCTATGATAAAGCTTAACTTACAAATTCAGCACTGTAGGATATTAATAACCAACTAATAATGAAGTAGAACAATTATAATAATATACTATAATAAAAGTTATGTGAATGTGGCATTATTAAGTAAAATAGAAGTTAATGTGAACATAAGCGGTGTGATACTGCGACAGTCAATCTGCTAATCAAGACAGCTACTAAGTAACTAACAGGCTGGGAGAGTATATAGATTGGATATGCTGGACAAAGGGATGATTCAAATATTGGGCAGAATGGAGTGGAATGCCAAGAGATTTTATCATACAACTCACAATGTGCAATTTAAAACTATTGAATTATTTATACAGATTAGAAAAGCAGGACTGAACTGTTTTTTACCGATGACATGATTGTCTATGTAGAAAATTTATTTTATTTTATTTTTTTTTATTTTATTATTTTTTATTTTTATTTTTTTGAGAATTATTATTTTTTATTATTATTTTTTAAATAAATCTTTATTCAGATTATTACAATTGTTTCTCCTTTTTCCCCCCATAGCTCCCCTCCACCCGGTTCCCACCTCACCTTCTGCCCTTACCTTCCCCACACTGTCCTCATCCATGGGTGTATGATTTTTGTCCAGTCTCTTCCTGAACCCCCCCATACCCCTTTCCCCCTGAGAATTATCAGTCCACTCCCTTTCTATGCCCCTGATTCTATTATATTCACCAGATTATTCTGTTCCTCAGGTTTTTAATTCACTTGATTTTTAGGTTCACTTGTTGATAGATATGTATTTGTTGTTCATAATTTTTATCTTTACTTTTTTCTTCTTCCTCTTCTTAAAGAATACCTTTCAGCATTTCATATAATACTGGTTTGGTGGTGATGAACTCCTTTAGCTTTTTCTTATCTGTGAAGCTCTTTATCTGACCTTCCATTCTGAATAATAGCTTTGCTGGGTAGAGTAATCTTGGTTGTAGGTTCTTGCTATTCATCACTTTGAAAATTGATTGCCACTCCCGTCTGGCCTGCATAGTTTCTGTTGAGAAATCAGCTGACAGTCGTATGGGTGCTCCCTTGTAGGTAACTAACTGTTTTTCTCTTGCTGCTTTTAATATTCTCTCTTTGTCTTTTGCTCTTGGCATTTTAATTATGATGTGTCTTGGTGTGGTCCTCTTTGGATTCCTTTTGTTTGGGGTTCTGTGCGCTTCCTGGACTTGTAAGTCTATTTCTTTCACCAGGTGGGGGAAGTTTTCTGTCATTATTTCTTCAAATAGGTTTTCAGTATCTTGCTCTCTCTCTTCTTCTGGCACCCCCATAATTCTGATGTTGGTACGCTTGAAGTTGTCCCAGAGACTTCTTACACTATCTTCAACTTTTTGGATTTTTTTTTTCTTTTTGCTTTTTCGGTTGAGTGTTTTTTGCTTCTTTGTATTTCAATTCTTTGAATTGATTCTTGTGTTCCTTTAGTCTGTTGTTGGGTCTCTGTATAATATTTTTTATTTCAGTCAGTGTATGTTTAATTTCTAGTTGGTCCTTTTTCATATCTTCGAGGGTCTCGTTATATTTATCAGCCTTTTCTAGGATATTCTTGAAAAGCCTTATAACCGTGTTTTTGAATTCTATATCCAGTCGTTTGTTTTCCTCCATTTCTTTCGTTTGTGATCTGTTTCTTTGACGCCGCATTTTCACTGCTTCCCTGAGCTGGTAGGGTAGATTTGTGTGCTAGGTTTCCTATATGGCCCAGTGGGTCGGCCTCCCCAGTTAACCTGAGGTGGACACTCTTGGTGCACCCCTTTGTGGACTGTGTGTACAGCCTTGTTGTAGTTAAGTCTTGATTGTTGTTGGTATCACTGGGAGGAATTGACCTCCAGGCCAGTTGGCTGTGAGGATCAGCTTTGTCTACGCTGGGAGAAGTTCGGTGTTGGATACAGCCTTATAGGATTAGACTTGCCAAATTGCAATAGCCTCTGTGCTCAGCTTGGATGGGGTGGAGTCTCAGGGCGGAGCAGACAGTCTTGGCTTCCAGTCAGCCTTGCCCTTGCGCGTGAGCGTGCCTGCAGACCTCTGCCTTCCCCGGCTTCTGACTCCCTTCCACTAGGGAAAGCCTGTGGCAACCTCCGCAGCCTTTGTGCACACTGGCATGCGCGCGCCTGCAGACCTTTGCCTTCCTCGGCTCCCGAGTCTCCGCCCGAGAGTCCAGATTCCCCCCCCGTAAGAGCGCGGGTCCCCAGGGGCTCGCCTCGAACTGGGGTTCAGTGCAGTCAGAATTGGGGTTCAGTGCAGTCAGGAGCTTCGGACTCCCTTCTGCTAGGGAAAGCCTGTGGCAACCTCCGCAGCCTTTGTGCACACTGGCGCGCGTGCCTCCAGAACCCTGCCTGCCGGTGCTCTCCCTGGTCTCCCCCGGGTCTTCGAGTCTCCGGGTGCCTTTCTCTCTACCTGACAGTCCAGACGCCCCCTGTATGAACCTGGGTCCACGGGTTTTTGCCCGGGACTGGGGTTCAGTGCAGTCAGAACTGGGGTTCAGTGCGGTAGGGGGCTTCCTTCCCCCTTCCGCCAGAGAAAGTCAGCCAGGCTCTCAGCCGCCCTTCCCTCTGCACGCACAAAGACCCTTTGCTGTACCTCCAATTCTCTGTGAGCTTTTCTCTTTCCTTCTAGTTGTAGAATTTTCACTCAGCCAGGTTTCCTGTGGTTCTGGATGGTGTCCATTCTGTCTTTTAGTTGTAGTTTTGAAATTGTTGTGCGAGGCAACAGTTTAGGTGCTTACCTATGCCGCCATCTTGGTTTCTCTCAGGAATGTGATTTTATTCAAGGTAAGGGAAAGCTTTATGTAAGAGCTGAAGAATTTTGGGTGCTCTGGAATAGGAGGAATGGAAAGAAGAGAGAATGTGAACTGTGGGGGAAGAGTCTAAATAGAGAAGGAAACCCAAAAACTTGACAATAGGACAGGGCCAAATTGAAAAGACTGACAATGAAAAATTCCCTTTGAGCTGGAGGGGAATGCATATTAGATTTTTATTTATTTATTTATTTATTTATTTATTTATTTATTTATTATTTATTTGTTTTTTACAGAGAGGAAGGGAGAGGGATAGAGAGTTAGAAACATCGATGAGAGAGAAACATCGATCAGCTGCCTTCTGCACACCCCCTACTGGGGATGTGCCCGCAACCAAGGTACATGCCCTTGACCGGAATCGAACCTGGGACCCTTCAGTCCGCAGGCCGATGCTCTATCCACTGAGCCAAACCGGTTAGGGCTGCATATTAGATTTTAAGTTGTTTCCTGTTGTGTGCTGTGCTGTAATGCTCTACGACCCCCACATCTTCAGTAAAAATCTCTTATTAAAAAATCTCTTATTAAAAAATATCATAATGTTGATATTTGGGGGAATCAAAGAGAAGAGAGCATGGCAAACTGCAATGTGAACAAACACAGGAGCTGAAGTAAGACAAGCCCTCTTGTACTAGCCAAGATCGGCTAACTACAGCAAACATATTCAAAAGAAACAAATGAAACTCAGTAGTTTAACACATCAGAGTTATTATGTTTCTTTTCTTTTTATTGATTTGAGAGGAGAAACATCGATGTATTGTTCTCCTCATTTATACAGTCATTGGTTCTTGTATGTGCCCTGACTGAAGATCAAACTTGCAACCTTGGCATATTGGGATGGCACTCTACTCATCGGAGCTACCTGGCCAGGGCCCAGAGTTATGTTTCTTATGTTGCTTCTATCACAGGCCATTGCAGGTCAGGCAGCTCTCCTGCTTGGTTTTCCGCCAGTGACTCAGAGATCAGGCATTTCCACTCTTGATGAATCTTTCACTGCTTGATGTGTGGAAGAAGGGAGGTTGAGTGACCAAGAATACCACTAAAGCAGTGCCTAGGAGAAAACTTATACCATTAAATCTATATCTTAAAAAATAAGAAAGGTTGAAAACCAGTGATTTAAGTTTCCAACTCAAAAACTAGAAAAAGAACAACCAATTAAACCCCCAAAAGAGGAAGGGAGGAATAAAGATAAGAGCAGAAATAATTGAAATAGGGGGAAAAAAACACAAATACAATAGAGAAAATCTACAAAGTCAAAAGGTTATTCTTTGAATAGATTAATACAATTAATAAACCCCTAGCAAGACAAATCTTAGAAAAGAGAAAGCAAAAACATCAATACCAAAATCAATAATAAAAGTGGAATATTACCACAGACATTAAATACATAAAAAGGATAATGAGGATATGATAAAACTTATGTCAATAAATTGACATTTTATATGCCAATATTTATGCCATTAAATTGGAAATTTTAGGTAAAATATACACGTTTTTAAAAATACAATTTACAAAATTTCCACAAAAATAAATTGAAAATGCCAATAGTCTTATATGTATTTTAAAAATTGAATTTGAAATTAAAACTCTTCCCATAAAGAAAATTGTAGCCTAAATGTATTCCCAAAAAGTTAAGGAATAAATAATATTGACCTAAACAAGTGCATTTAGAGGTTAGAGGAAGAAGGGAAACATCCATTTTATGTGCCAGGATCGTTTTTTGAGGCTTGCAAAACCTTGATGCTGAAAGCTCAGAAAGGCATTACAAGAAAGGGAAATTACTGGCCAACATCTTAGGCTGGGGAATTTAGAGGAGCACATGGTGAGCCTACTGGGTGAACAATAACCATCGCCACCACAGCATACTCTTCTGGTCATTAAAGACACTTTTTATCTCTTCCCACAAGTAGAACAAACACCTCAACTGCTCCTCACTGAGGACAACCCGGGCCCATCTGGCATTGCCTTTCACAGTGACTTCTCTTAGACCGAAGACCTGAGAACTAAAAGGGAAAGGAGTCTGCCTCATACTCAGACCAACATACAAGTATCCAATGATGGAACAGGAATAGGATAACTTCACTAAACACTCCCATTGGGAAAAGGGAAGACTGAGAGACCCACAGCAGTCACTGGTCTGCAGATACACTGGAATTGCGATGCTGAAATACCAGTGGGCAGATAGTACAAAGGATGCCTATCCTGGGCAGGAACTCTCTCATCCACTGTTCTTTGTCATCCTTGGCACCACCCTCTGAGGGGCTTCCCCTGGACCCTTACTCTCCTTGGCCACATCTAAAGAGGGAGTTGAGAATGCGCTCCTCACAGGCTGAGCAACTTCCTGCCAGAGGTTGTTTCAAAGCTAAACTAACAGACTCGTGCTTTTTACACAGGCTTGTGGTTTTTTGACAATACAGTTTCCTCCAAAATTTGGGAAGCCTCTGATATATTTGCATCCAGACCGTTTGATTTGCCAATATCCACACTCAACGTACCTTTTGTAAGACAGAGTTTTCAAATGTGCTTTCTTCTTACCCAAGTGATAGTGATTTCTAGCTAGACCAGAGGATCAAAACACCTTTACCAGCTATTGTTTATGGTTCACTTGAATCCACTGGGATGTGTTCTTGGGCCTTTGTCACTCCAAGTCTTTTACATTCCCATCTCTTACTATTTTTTTTTTCATTTTTTTTAAGGTATTATATGTGTACATATCTTACCATTGCCCCCCCCCACCCCACTCCCATACCTGCCCTCACCACCCAATATTTTGCATCCGTTGGTTACTCTTATATACATGCATATAAGTCCTTCAGTTGATCTCTTATTTCCCCCACCTCTCCCTAACCTTACCGCTGTAATTTGACAGTCTGTTTGATGCTTTACTGCCTCTGTATCTATCTTTTTGTTCATCAGTTTATAATGTTTTTCATTATCCCCAAATGAGTGAGATCATGTGGTATTTTTCTTTCATTGACTGGCTTATTTCACTTAGCATAATGTTCTCTAATTCCATCCAGGTGCCTACAAATGGTAGTAATTCCTTCTTTTTTATGGCAGCATATATTCCATTGTGTAGATGTACTATAGTTTTCTGATCCAGTCATCTGCTGATGGGCACTTAGGCTGTTTCCAAATCTTAGCTATTGTAAATTGTGCTGCTGTGGACATAGGGGTGCATATATCCTTTCTGATTGGTGTTTCTAGTTTCTTAGGATATATTCCCAGGAGTGGGATTACTGGGTCAAATGGGAGTTCCATTTTCAGTTTTTTGAGGAAACTCCATACTGTTCTCCACAGTGGCTGCACCAGTCTGCATTCCCACCAGCAGTGCACGAGGATTCCTTTTTCTCCGCATCCTCGCCAACACTTGTCCTTTGTTGATTTGTTGATGATAGCCATTCTGACAGGTGTGAGATGGTATCGCATTGTCGTTTTGATTTGCATCTCTCGGATAATTAGTGACTTTGAGCATGTTTTCATATGTCTCATGGCCTTCCTTCTGTCTTCTTTCGAAAAGATTCTATTTAGGTCTGTTGCCCATTTTTTTATTGGGTCATTTATCTTCCTTTTATTAAGTTGTATAAGCTGCCTGTAGATGTTGGAGATTAAACCTTTATCAGTGATAACATTTGCAAATATGTTCTCCCATACAGTGGGGTTTCTTGTTGTTTTGTTGATGGTTTCTTTTGCTGTGCAAAAGCTTTTTATTTTGATGTAGTCCCATTTGTTTATTTTCTCTTTGGCTTCCATTTCCCTAGGGGAAGTATCAGTGAAAAAGTTCTTTTGGCATATGTCTGAGATTTTGCTGCCTGTGGATTCCTCTAGTATTTTTATGGTTTCCCGTCTTATATTTAAGTCCTGTACCCATTTTGAGTTTATTTTTGTGTATGGTGTAAGTTGGTGATCTAGTTTCATTTTTTTGCATGTATCTGTCCAATTTTCCCAACACCATTTATTGAAGAGACTGTCTTGACTCCATTTTATGCTCATGCCTCCTTTGTCAAATATTAATTGCGCATATTGGTTTGGGTCGATATCTGGATTCTCTGTTCTGTTCCATTGATCTATATGTCTGTTCTTGTGCCAGTACCAGGCTGTTTTGAGGACAGTGGCTTTGTAATACAGCTTGAAATCTGGTATTGAGATCCCTCCTACTTTATTCTTCTTTCTCAGGATTGCTGTGGCTATTCGGGGTCTTTTTTTATTCCAGATGAATTTTTTGAGAGTTCTTTCTAGGTCTGTGAAATATGCCGTTGGTATTTTAATGGGGAGTGCATTGAATCTATAGATTGCTTTGGGTAGTATGGACATTTTAATGATGTTGATTCTACCAATCCATGAACATGGTATGTTCTTCCATCTGTTTACATCTTCCTCTGTCTCTTTTTTCAGTGTCCTGTAGTTTTCCACGTATAGGTCTTTTACCTCCTTGGTGAGGTTTATTCCTAAGTATCTTAATTTTTTTGATGCGATGGAAAATGGGATTGCTTTTTTAGTCTCTCTTTCTGTAAGTTCACTGTTGGTGTATAGAAATGCCATAGATTTCTTGGCGTTAATTTTGTATCCTGCTACATTGCCGAATTCATTTATTAAGTCTGTTAGTTTTTTGATGGAGTCTTTCGGGTTTTTTATGTACAATAGCATGTCATCTGCAAATAAGGACAGCTTTACTTCTTCTTTTCCAATTTGGATGCCTTTATTTCTTCTTCTTGTCTAATTGCAGTGGCTAATACTTCCAGTACTATGTCAAACAGGAGTGGTGAGAGTGGGCATCCCTGTCTTGTTCCTGTTCTTAGGGGAAATGGTTTTAGTTTTTGCCCATTGAGTATGATGTTAGCTGTGGGTTTATCATATATAGCTTTTATTATGTTGAGGTATGATCCTTCTATTCCCACCTTGTTGAGAGTTTTTATCAAGAAAGGGTGTTGGATTTTGTCAAATGCTTTTTCTGCATCAATTGATATGACTATGTGATTTTTATCTTTCAATTTGTTTATGTGATGTATCACATTTATTGATTTGCGGATATTGTACCATCCTTGAATTCCTGGGATAAACCCTACTTGGTCATGGTGTATGATCTTTCTGATGTATTGCTGGATCTGATTTGCTAGAATTTTGTTGAGGATTTTGGCATCTACATTCATGAGGGATATTGGCCTGTAATTCTCCTTCATTGTGTTGTCTTTATCTGGTTTTGGTATTAGGGTGATGCTGGCTTCATAGAAGGAGCTTGGAAGTGTTCCTTCCTCTTGAATTTTTTGGAATAGTCTGAGGAGGATAGGTTTTAGTTCTTCCTTGAATGTTTGGTAAAACTCTCCTGTGAAGCCGTCTGGCCCCGGGCTTTTGTTTGCCGGAAGCTCTTTGATGACTGCTTCAATTTCTTCCATAGTTACTGGCATGTTGAGCTGTTTAGATTCTTCCTGATTGAGTTTTGGAAGGTTATATTTTTCTAGGAATATGTCCATTTCCTCTAGGTTGTCCAGTTTGTTGGAATAGAGTTGTTCGTAGTATTTTTTAACAATCCTTTGTATTTCGGCGGGATCTGTTGTTATTTCACCTCTTTCATTTCTGATCTTGTTTATTTGGGTCCGCTCTCTTTGCTTCTCGGTGAGCCTGGCTAGAGGTTCATCAATCTTGTTTATCCTTTCAGCCCTTGGTTTTGTTGATCTTTTGTATTGTTTCTTTGGTCTCTATGTCGTTTGTCTCAGCTCTGATCTTTATTATTTCCTTCCTTCTGCTTACACTGGGCTTTTCTTGTTGCTCTTTTTCTAACTCTTTGAGTTGTTGGGTTAGGTAATTTATTACCATTGTTTCTTGTTTTTTGCAGTAGGCTTGTAGAGCTATGAACTTCCCTCTCAAGACTGCTTTCGCTGTGTCCCATAGATTTTGGATTGTAGTGTTTTCATTGTCATTTGTTGCCATGATGCTTTTTATTTCTTCTTTGATCTCTCTGGTAACCCAGTCATGGTTTAATAGCATGCTGTTTAGTCTCCATGTGTTTGATTTCTTTGGGTTGTTTTTATTGTAGTTGATTTCCAGTTTTATGCCACTGTGGTCTGAGAAGATGCTTGATATGATTTCTATCTTCTTGAATTTGAAGAGACTTTGCCTATGTCCCAACATATGGTCTATCTTTGAAAATGACCCATGTGCACTTGAGAAGAATGTATATTCTGTGGCTTTGGGGTGAAATGTTCTGAAGATGTCAATTAATTCCATCTGGTCTAGTGAGTCATTTAGGATTGATGTTTCTTTGCTGATTTTTTGTTTAGAGGATTTGTCCAATAGTGATAGTGGGGTATTAAAGTCTCCTACTATGATTGTATTGCTGTCAATCTCTCCCTTGATATCCTCCAGGAGTTTTTTTATGTATTTGGGTGCTCCTGTATTGGGTGCATATATGTTTACCAGAGTTATTTCTTCTTGTTGGATTGCTCCCTTTAGTATTATGAAGTGGCCTTCCTTATCTCTTGTTATGTCCTTCACTATGAGATCTAATTTGTCAGATATAAGTATTGCTACCCCAGCTTTTTTTTCAGTTCCATTTGCCTGGAAAACCTTTTTCCATCCCTTCACCCTCAGTCTGTGTGTGTCTTTTTTTTTCTGAGGTGGGTTTCTTGTAGACAGCAGATATATGGGTTGTGTTTTCTTATCCAATCCGTTACCCTATGTCTTTTGATTGGGGCATTTAATCCATTTACATTTAAAGTTATTATTGATAGGTACTTATTTGTCGCCATTCCTATTCTTTACCCCTGTGTTACTTCTTCGCTTCCTATTTCTTTTCTTTTCTTTTTTTTTTTACAGCAGACCCTTTAGCATTTCTTGCATTGCTGGTTTGGTGGTAATAAATTCCCTTAGTCCTTTTTTGTCTGTGAAGCTCCTGATTTCACCTTCAATTTTGATTGATAGCCTTGCTGGGTACAGTATTCTTGGATTCAGACCCTTCCTTTGCATGACTTTGCATATTTCATTCCATTCCCTTCTGGCCTGATGAGTTTCTGTTGAGAAATCAGTTGCTAGTCTGATGGGGGTTCCTTTGTATGTAATTTTCTGTCTCTCTCTTGCCACTTTTAAGATTCTCACTTTGTCGTTTGTGTTTGCCAATTTAATTATAATGTGCCTTGGCGTTGGTCTTTTGGGGTTCATTTTGCTTGGGACTCCGTGAGCTTCTTGGATTTGTGTGGGTTTTTTCTTCCCTATATCAGGGAAATTTTCTGTCATTATTTCTTCAAATAGGTTTTCTATTCCTTGCTCAGCTTCCTTTCCTTCTGGAACCCCTATTATGTGGATGTTGTTTTGTTTCGTGTTGTCCCAAAGTTCCCTTAGGCTCTCCTCCTGCCTTCTAATTTTTTTTTCTAGAAATTGCTCTACTTGGGTATTTTTTCCCCATCTTGTCTTCTAGCTCACTGATGCGGTCCTCTGCTTCTTCTAGTCTACTCTTGATGCTTTGTATTGAGTTCTTTACAGTAGCGATGTCATTTTTCATTTCTTCTTGGTTCTTCTTCATTTCCTCTTGGTTCTTGCTCATATTGTTGAATTTGTCTTCCATTCTTTTCAGCCACCTTATGACCATTTCTCTGAATTCTTTTTCTGTAAGGTTGCTTGCCTCCATTTCATTTACTTCCTTTTCTGGTGATGCCTGCTTTTCTTTCATATGCGGGCTGTTTGTCTCCCCATGGTCTCTCTTCTCTTTGTGTCTGGTTATGTAGTTCTCTCTCTCCTGCGTTGATTTAAAGGCACAAAATACAGCACTACCAGGTACAACTCACAAGGCACTGAACAGAAATGTATTCACAATATTAATAACCTCCAATAAAGGTGACCACCAGAGAAAGGCAAATTAGGTGATAGGAGAGAAAGAAGAAGAGGAAAAATAAAGAAAGAAAGAAAAAAAAGGAGTGTCAAAATGAAATTTGTAAAAGGGAAAGAAAAAAAAAAGAAAAAAAAGTGAGAGAGGCAAGAAAGAGACTAATAGAGAAAGGGGAACAGACTATATATATTGGGGATAAAACTCCAATAGAACAATCACTAATCCCAGCAAATGCCAGCAACAAGTGCCTGGGGATTAGTACAAACTACAACACCAACTAATATTGAGTGAGGCATGGGAGAGCAGAAGCACAAAACAAAAAAATAAACAAAAGAAGAATAAGCAAAACAATCTCACAAAAAGCATAAATATTCGATATAACCTACATTCAAGCGAAAAACAACAAAAGGACAGAGAGAAAAACAAGTTTTTGAATAGTTAAGACAGCGAAGAGAGAGGTGTGTATGGACTTGGAGCAGGGGATTGGAGATTAGATATGTAAGTAGGGTGAAATTTTAACAAGGGGTAAACAGAAAGAATAGGGAAAATCTAAAGCAGGAAAGGGATAAGATAAACAGGACACCGAAAAGGGGCAGGTTAGGAAGAGAGTGATGGCATAAAGGTAGAGTTGAGATAGAGTAAAACGATGTTAAAGGAAGGATAAAAATAGAATGTAGAACCTTAATCCCAAAATAAAATGAAGAGAAAATAAAATGACACTTAAAAAAAAAAAAAGATAAAATAGCAGTAGTAATAATACGGATTGAAAATAAAAATGTAATAATTAAAAAGGTAAAATCAAGTGATGAAAAAAGAAAAAAAAGTTAGTTTCTTGAGTAAAATGCAAAAAATGAAAATTAAAAAAAATAAAAAAATAAAAAATAAAAATAAAATGTGGAGTAGTGAAGGTCATTCACTTCCTCTGTTGTTCTGTTTGGCATGCCTGTTTCTCAGTCCAGACAGTATTGCAGTTCCCTGCGTTCCACTGCTCTTCAGTGTTGTAAGCCAGTCCTGATTTTAAGCAGGCGGTGTGTCTTAATTTCTCGTATTCCTTTATTTTTGATTACACAAGAGTCAATTTGTGATTCAGCCCCTGGGTGGCAGTGTTTCTGGATTGACTTCTGGGTCTATCTATGGCCTCTCTAGGCAGTGTTAGAGCCTTCTTTCCCTGTGGCACTCACTACCGGTTTGTGGGAGTGGGCTGCCTCAGAGCTGGCTCTCTGATGGTCACTCCCCGCTCCGATCCCCAGGTTCCAGAAAAACAACTTTCCCCTGCAGTCTCCCAGGGTGTCCCCAGCTGGGTGATCCTATGTATTGGGCTTAGTAATCAGAAGCAAGAATTTCAAGAGGAAAAAGCCCAAGTGTGCGAACTCCGGGACTGCGCGTAAGCCTAGGTGCCCGGGGAACTCCGGGGCTGCGCGTAAGTCTGGACAGCCTGAAATTCTTAGGGTGTCCCTGCACTTCAGATCAAAATGGGTTGCTTTTTAGAGAGCCCTTCTGTTAGCAGCTCTGAGGACCCCTTTCCACATTCACAGATCACGCCAGCCCCAACAGCCACGGATTTTTCTAGGCACAGACTTCCCTGGTCCTCCAGCTCCCACAAAACACGCGTTCCTCTCTCCCTCCGGGACCAGAGACCTCACCTTATCCCAGGCGAAATATGACCTTTCTGTGGTGGAGTGTAGAGCTCCTCTGAACCCGTGTTTTTGCGCCAATTGGGGAGCGTTGTTCTGGGGCTCGCAGCTGTTCCGTGGGTGCCGCAGTTGTGGATTCTCAGGCTTCCGATAAGCTCCACTTTCCGGATCCTAGAAAATTTAAAAGAATTGATAAAAACAATCTATTGGAACTCTAGTGATGTTTCAGAACAAGAGGTTAATATACAAAAGTCTATTGCTTTCTTATATACCAGCAATGAGCAAATGTCTTTTGAAATTAAATACAAAATACCATGTACATGAGCAGTCTACAAGATGAAACACTCATGTTAACAAAGTATTTACAAGATCTATAGAAAGAAACCTACAAAACTCTAATGTAAGGAATCAAAGAAGAATTAAATAAATAAAACAATATTTTATGTTCATATAGGAAGATACTGTTGTGAAGATGGCAGTTCTTTCCAACTTGGTCTAGAGAATGAAGGCATTCCCTATAAGATCCTCAGCAAGTTATTTTGTGGCTATTGACAGATTGATTCAAAATTTATATGGAAAGGGAAAACATCCATAATAGCCAACACATTTTTGAAGGAGACCAAAGTTGGAGGACTGACACTATGGAGGAATTCAATATTTACTACAAAAGTGCAGTAATTAGGGGAGTTTGATATTGGCAAAAATATAGACAAATAGATCAATGGAATAGAAAAGACAGCCCAAAAGTAGATCCACAGAAATGTAGTCAACTGATCTTTGAAAAAGGAGTACAGGCAATACAATTCAGAAAAGATCACCTTCTCATAATTTGATGCTGAACAACTGGATATCCACAAATTTAAAAAAAGAAGAAGAAAAATCTAAATACAGTGCTTAAATTCTTCACAAACATGAACTAAATATAAAATTCAAAACTATAAAAAATACTTAGAAGATAATATAGGGAAAATCTAGATGTCTTTGGGTTTGGCAATGGTGTTTTAGATAAAACAACAAAGGCAAGATCCTTGAAAGAAAGGATTGGTAAGCTGGACTTTATTAAAATTAAAAATATCTGCTTTACAAAAGACACTTGCAAGTGCCAAAAAGACAAATCACTGGCTTGGAGAAAATATTTGCAAAAGACATATCTGAGAAGGAACTGCTATCTAAAATATAGAGAGAACTTAAAATTCTAGGAGAAAAACAAACCGATTAAAAAATGGGCCAAACATCTGAACATACACCTCACCAAAGAAGATATACAAATGGCAAATAAGAATATAAAAATACTTCACATCATATGACATCAGTAAGATACCACTATACACCTATTAGAATAGCCAAAATCCAGAATACTGCCAACACTAAATGCTGGAAAAGATGTAGAGCAGCAGGAACTGGTGGGAATGCAATTTCTGGTGAGATTACATTGCTGATGGGAATGATAAATGATTTGCTACATCAGAAGACATTTGGTATTTTCTAAACATACTCTGAATATGCAATGCCTTAAATTGTGCTCCTTGGTATTTTTCTTAAAGAGCTGAAAGCTTACATCCACATGAAAACCTGTATACAAATGTTTATGGCCAATTTGTTTATAATTGCTAAATCTTGGAAGCAGCCAAGATGTCCTTCAGAAGAATGGATAGATTTTTTTACACTCTAACAGTGGATTGTTATTCAGCACCAAAAATAAATGAGCTATTAAGTCATTGATAGAGATCCCAGAGACCTTAAATTTATATTACTAAGTGAAAGAATCCAATCTCAAAAGGTTACATATGGTATCATTTCCACTGTGATATTCTGAAAAAGGCAAAACTATGGATATAATAAAAAGATCAGTGGTTTCAAAGGGATGTGGGGAGAGAGAGATGAATAGGAAGACTACAGAGGATATTTAGGGCAAAGATTCTTCTCTGTATGATACTATATAAGGGTGGATATATATATTATATATTTGTTCAAACCCATAGAATGTACACCACTATAAAGGATCTGTAATGTAAACAGTGGGCTTTGTATTATAATGATGTATCATTATAGGTTCCTCAATTGAAACAAATGTACCACTATAGTGAAGAATGTTGATAATGGAGGAGATTATGCATGTATGTGGGCAGAGGGTATATTGGAAATCTCTACACCTTCTGCATCAGTATTTCTGTGAATCTAAAATTGCTCTAAAAGGAAATCTATACTAATAATAGAGGAATATGCAAATTGTCTGGATGTTGTCACAGTAACAGTAATGACCGAACAGCAGGCTGCGTAGGGCGACAAGGCCAGCAGGGGGGTTAGTGAGGAACGACCAAACAATTGAACAGCACACTGCATGGGGCATCCAGGCCAGCAGGGGGTTAAGTGAGGGATGACCAAATGACTGAACAGCAGGCTGCGTGGGGCAACCACGCTGGCAGGGGGGTTAGTGAGGGACAATCAAATGACTGAACAGCAGGCTGTGTGGGGTGACCAGGCTGGCAGGAGGGTTAGTGAGGGACGACCAAACGACTGAACAGCAGGCTGCGTGGAGTGACCAGGCCGGCAGGGGGGCAGTTGGGGGCAACCTGGTCAGCGCGGGGGGGGGCAGTTAGGGGTGACCAGGCCGGCAGAGGTGGCAGTTGGGAGTGACCAGCAGGGGGTCAGTAAGGGGTGACCAGGCTGGGGTGGCAGTTGGGGGGTTACCAGGCTGACAAGTGGGTAAGTTGGGGGTGACCAGGCCAGCAGGAGGGGAAGTTGGGGGTGACCAAACCACCAGGGGGGCAGTTGTGGGTGACCATGCTGGCAGGGGGGCAGTTGGGGGCGACCAGGTCGGCAGAGGGGGGCAATCGGGGTGACCATTTTGGCACAGGGTGCAGTTAGGGGTGATCAGGCCAGGGGGGCAGTTGGGGGTCACCAGGCCGGCGGGGGGTGGGTCAGTTAGGGGCAACCAGGCTGGCGGGGGGAGCAGTTAGGGGCAATTAGGCTGGCAGGCAGGTGAGCAGTTAGGAGCCAGTGGTCCCAGATTGTGAAAGGGCCTATACCGGCAGTCGGACATCCCCCAAGGGGTCCCAAATTGGAGAGGGTGTAGGCTGGGCTGAGGGGACGCTCCTGTGCATGAACTTTGTGCACTGGGCCTCTAGCTTACTAAAAAGATAGAATTTTATTTTCATTTCCCTAATAGCTAGTGAAGTTTAGCATCTTTTCATATATCTGTTAACTATTTGTATGGGAAAAGGTATCTGTTCAGGCCCTCTGCTCATTTTTAATTGGAGTGTGTGTGTGTCTGTTTGTTTTGCTGTTGAGTTGTATGAGTTCTTTATATATTTTGGATATTAACTCCTTATTGGAGGTGCTGTTCACAAATTCTCCCATTCAGTTGGTTGTCTTTTTGTTTTGTTGATGGTTTATTTTGCTGTGCAGAAACTTGTTAGTTTGGTATACTCACATTCATTTATTTTTGCTTTTACTTTGCTTGCCTTTGAGGTCCTCTTTAAGACCAACGTCAATAAGTTTTGTACCTATGTTTTATTTTATGCATTTTATTGTTTTAGGTCTTATATTTAGGTCTTTAATCCATTTGGAGTTAATTTTTGTCTATGGTGACAAATAGCAGTTTAATTTCATTCCTTTGAATGTGTCTTTCCAGTATTCCCAGCAGCATTTATTGAAGAGGCTTTCTTTTCTCC
The DNA here is from genome assembly GCF_963455305.1 of Plecotus auritus. Lineage (NCBI taxonomy): Eukaryota > Metazoa > Chordata > Mammalia > Chiroptera > Vespertilionidae > Plecotus > Plecotus auritus. The sequence goes on from NC_137784.1 coordinate 29,082,218, forward strand.
ATTGTATGTTTTTGGCTCATCTTTGAAAATTATTCACTTATTTATATGTGGGTTATTTCTGGGCTCTCAGTTCTGTTCCATTGATCAGTGTGTCTTGTTTTTCTGCCAATACCATGCTGTTTTGATAATTTTCATATTGTACCATAATTTGAAGTTAGCGATGTGATACTTTTGGCTTTGCTCTTTTATTTACTAGAGGCCCAGTGCACAAAAATTGTGCACAGGTAGGGTCCCTAGTGGCTGCTGGATGCCGGCTGGGGCCTCCCTTCCCCTGACTGCCTGCCACTGCTGCTGGCCAGGTTGGGGCCTGCCGGGGAGAGGGGCTGCGGGCAGTTGGCTGGGCGGCCCTGCCCCCTGGTCGAACTCCCAATAGAACTTCCAGTCGAGGGGACAATTTGCATATTAGCTTTTATTATATAGGATTTTTTAAATCCTCACCTGAGGATATGTTTATTTATTGGAGAGAGAGAGAGAGAGAGAGAGAGAGAGAGAGAGAGAGAGAGAGAGATCCATATGAGAGAAAAACCAATTGGTTGCCTTCCGTACATGCCCCCACTGGTGATTGAACCCGCAACCTAGATATGTGCCCTGAGTGCTAATAGAGGCTGCAGTCATTTTGTTTGCAAGACAATGTTCCCACCAACTGAGACACCTAGCCAGAGATCAGCTCAACTTTTTTCTTTTTTCTCAGGATTGCTTTGGCTATTTAGCATCTTTTGTGGTTCCATACCAATCTGGTGACTTTTTTTTGTTTTGTTTTTCTTTAAAAAATGCCATTAGGATTTTGATGGAGTTTGCATTGAATCTGGGTATTGCAAATCAAAACCCTAATGAGATACCACCTCATACTTGTTGAAATGGCTATTATCAACAAGACAAGTAATACATTTTGGAGAGGTTGTGTTGAAAAAGGAACCCTCATTCACTGCTGGTGGGAAAGTAAACTGGTACAACCAGTACAGAAAATAGTATGGAGGCTCCTCAAAAAATTAAGAATAGAGTTACCATATGACCCACCAAACCCTCTTCTGTGTATCTACCAGAAAAACTTGAAAACATTTATTTGCATAGATACATGCACCCCCCCTATGTTCATTGCAGCATTATTCACGGTGGCCAAGACATGGAGACAATGAAACTGTCCTGTGATAGAGGAGTGGATAAATAAGATGTGATATATATATATATATATATATATATATATATATATATATATATACAATGGATTACTACTCAGCCATAAGAAAAGATAAAATACTGCCATTTGCAACAACATGGATATATCTTGAAAATATGCTAAATGAAATAAACAGAAAAAGTCAAGAACTATATGATTTCATTCATATGTGGGATATAAAACTGAAAGCAACAAATGAACAAACAAGAAAAATAATAACTCAGACACAGACAACAGTATGGAAAGGGTGTTGGGGGTTAGTAAAAGGTAAAGGGGGTCAAATATATGGTGGCAGAAGATGATTTGATTTTGGGTGGTGGGCACACAATGCAATATGCAGGTGATATATCAAAGAATTGTACACTTGAAACCGGTGTAATTTTATTAACCAACTAGAGGCCTGGTGCATGAAAATTCATGCACTGGAGGGGGGGTCCCTCAGCCCGGCCTGCCCCCTCTCACGGTTTGGGTGCCCTCAGGGGTGGAAAGCGACCCAATGATCAGGGGAAGGCGACTCCCTATCACACCTTTGCTGCTGCCACTGCTGGCAGTGCAGGCCTCAGCCGGCCCTGGTTACCTGAGCCTCGGGTGGCCCTGGGCAGTAGGGCAGCTGCCATCTGAGGCTTGCCTGCGTCTCTGGCCAGCCCTGGGCGGCTGGGGAGCTGAGGTGACTGGGCGCCGCCATCTTGTGGCTGGGAGCACCACCATCTTTGAGGGCGTGGCAATTAGCATATTCCCTCCTTATTGGCTCTGGGCGCCGCCATCTTTGTGATGGCATGAGGGTCAATTAGCATATTTACTCTTTATTAGACAGGATATTATTTTAATGTCTCAAGGGTAGTTTTTTTTTTTAAATATATTTTATTGATTTTTCACAGAGAGGAAGGAAGGGAGAGGGATAGAGAGTTAGAAACATCGATGAGAGAGAGACATCGATCAGCTGCCTCCTGCACACCCCCTACTGGGGATGTGCCCGCAACCAAGGTACATGCCCTTGACCAGAATCGAACCCAGGACCCCTCAGTCCCCAGGCTGACGCTCTAGCCACTGAGCCAAACCGGTTAGGGCTCAAGGGTAGTTTTTTTAACTTTTGTACTTAATTACCATTAAAAATACAAAAATGGAATGTTATAGATGTGATAAACTAAGATATTCTAAAAATGTTTAAAATTTCAGTTTTTCTGTCTTGTTGGCAATATATAAAAATAGAAAATAATTGTATATTTTATTGTTTCATGTTGAAAAGTATAAGAATTATCTATGAGCTTATATATATTAATAGTTTCTCAATTTATTTACTTTCTTCTCATAGTATTGCAAGCACCAGTGAAATTATCTAGAACTCAATTTATATTTGACATCCCACCATATGCTGTGAGGTATAAGAAAAGGGTCTCAAAAACTCAGGTATGTATAGAGAATTGGTGCAATTTACAACTGTTTTTTCTGATTATGGTTTTAGTTTATTGAGTTATTATGAAGCATATGTTATAAGAAGTCTTTGATTTTTAGAGAACTTGCATATACATATAAGTGTAATTTGCATACTTTTATTCATATATATCTCATTTCTCAGAAGTATGTATATATAGGGTGGGGCGAAAGTAGATTTACAGTTGTTCGTATGAAAAATAATACAATAATTAATAAATAATAATCATACCTAATAATAGACAAATATGTAAATTGACCATACCTCCGCTACACCCACAAGCAATCAGAGTAAGTATGCAAATTAACCCAACAAAGATGGAGGTTAATTTGCATATGTAGTCAACCAGCAGCCTGGGTCCCGGGAACTTTCTCAGCACCCAGGTCACTCTCAGGTAGGCCTCCGTGGGTCCTAAGCAACCTGGGAAGGGCCTGAGCCAGGGGGCTCCTGGGCAGAAGTGGAGCCAGGCAATCGGAGGGAGCTGGGGGTCCCCTGCACAGGCTCCAAGCCCCAGCCAGAGGCTTGGGGCCTGGGCAGGAGCAGAGCCAGGCGATCAGCCCATCGGAGGGAGCTGGGGGGTCCCCTGCCCAGGCCACAAGTCTCAGCTAGAGGCTTGGGACCTGGGCAGGGGCAGATCAGGGTGATCATAGGGAGCTGGGGGTCCCCTGTCCAGGACAGAGGCTTGGGGCCTGGGCAGGGGCAGAGCCAGGCGATCGGGCGATAGGAGTGAGCTGGGGGTCCCCTGCCCAGGCCCCAAGCCCCAGCCAGAGGCTTGGGACCTGGGCAGGGGCGGATCAGGGCGATTGGAGGGAGCTGGGGGTCCGCTGTCCGTTCCAGAGGCTTAGGGCCTGGGCAGGGGTGGAGCCGGGCGATCTGGCGATCAGAGGGAGCTGGGGGGCCTCTGCCCCAGGCCCCGAGGCTTTAGGCCTTGGCAGGGGTGGAGCTGGCTATGGAAGGGAGCTGGGGGGCCCCTGCCCAGTCCCCGAAGCTTTAGTCCTTGGCAGGGATGGAGCTGGCTATGGAAGGGAGCTAGGGGGCCCCTGCCCAGGCCCGGAGACTTTAGGCCTTGGCAGGGGCGGAGCCAGAGATTGGAGGAGATAGGTGTGAACTACAGAGGAAACACCTTTTCTGACCGCTCATTGGCTAAGCTCCCTGTTTGCCACTGGTAATATTCTTAGTAACTTGGGTATAAGAATCCAAAAAGGTGATCTAGGGTTTTTCCACCACACTCCTGGAGAAAAAAAGGAAGGTCCACTGCTGGAGGGCTAAGAAATGACATATCCTGCCCAACCAGTTTGGCTCAGTGGATAATGCCTAGGCTTGCTGACCGCAGGGTCCGGTTTGATTCTGATCAAGGGCAGGCTCCTCCCTGGCTGGGGCCCTGGTCAGGGCTCACGCACGAGGCAACCAATCAAAGTGTTCCTCTCACTTTGATGTTTCTCTCTATCTTTCCCTTTCTCTTCCACATCCTCTAAAAATCAATGGAAACATATCCTCAGGTGAGGATAAAAAAAATAAAATAAAGAAATGCCATAGCCTATGAAAGACACATCTTGAAAATGCCTAAAGAAAGTTGTCATTTTTTCATGGTGAAGGGACTGGAGTCTATGTTGATGAAAACACCTTGGTGGCTGCGGTGACTGGCAGTGGCTGCAGCAGCAGGGTGATGGGGCTGGTGTCTTCCCCTGAGCAGCCCGGTTGCCTCAGTAGGACATCCCCTGAGGGCTCCCAGTATGTGAGAGGGGGCAGGCTGGGCTAAGGGACGCCCCCCCCCCATTGCACAAATTTCGTGCCCCAGGCCCCTAGTATAAGAATAAACTGTGTTTTGCATATTCACAACTGTAAATCTACTTTTGTCCCACCTTGTATCTTATATTTATATGTATATATGTATACTAGAGGCCCAGTGCATGAAATTCATGCACAGAAGGGGGGTTGTCACTCAGCCCAGCTTGCACCCTCTCCAATCTGGGACTCTTCGGGGGATGTCTGACTGCTGCTTTAGGCCCAATCCCACTGGCTCCTAACCGCTTGCCTGCCTGTCTGCCTGATTGCCCCTAACTGCCTCTGCCTGCCAGCCTGATCGCCCCCTAACCACCTCTGCCTGCCAGCCTGATCGCCCCCTAACTTCTCCCCTGCCAGAATGATCACCCCCTAACTGCTCCACTGCCTGCCTGATCACTCCAACTGGCTCTGTCTCAGCCTCTGCCACTGTGACTTTGTCCAGAAGGACGTCCAGAATGATGTCCAGAAGGTCGTTCAGTCTAATTAACATATTATGCTTTTATTAGTATAGATATGTGTGTTTTTTCCCCTCAGAGGTAATTGTCCAAGTACAAACACATATAAAGGCATTTATTTTATACTAGAGGCCTGGTACATGAAATTCATGCACGGAGGGGGTGTCCCTCAGCCCAGCCTGCACCCTCTCCAATCTGGGATCCCTCTCACAATCCAGGACTGC